>NC_134228.1:4249695-4874695 GCF_965140235.1 Caretta caretta
GGGGGCTCTGATCGGCAGGGTGGGCGGGAGGCGCTGGGAGTGGCAGAAGCTGACGGGGGGCTGCTGACGTGTTACTGGGGCTCTTTGGCAATGTACACGGGTAAATTCTGGCTCCTTCTCAGGCTCAGGTTGGCCACCCCGGAACTAGGCTATTAATGAAAATTTGCAGCTGATGTGGAGGAGTTGCAAACTCTCCGAGCGGACAGAGAAATCGGCTCCAACAGGATCAGAGGGAAATAGACCGGCACAGCAATTGCAGAATACACTATTCCTGATGTGGGAAGGCTTGATTCTGGAATAAAAGAGATTTTAGTCCAGAATAATGACTCTGCTTTGGAAGCAAACTAAGGTAAACTGAATGAAGGCCACTCACATTCTGAAGAAGAGTGTCCACACAGGGGTTTAATCCAGTTTAACTAATCTGGTTTAAAGTCACACTTTTAATTAATCTGAATTAATCCTCCTGTGTGGATGAGGCCTGAGAAACACAGGCAGGAAATAGCCAAATGAGATTCTCTGTGGGATGGGGCAATATAAACCGGACATGCTCAGTAACAAGGTGGTGGAAGCGGTTATGCCTGTAGCAGACCTCGGTGTGGTAGCAGAGCAGCAACGGGGGTGGTCCAGCGCTTGTGATTTGGAAGTTAGACTGGGGGAGGCCTTAGCAAATGCGCTGCAGGGAACAATCTGGCCCTAGGAGGAATGGCTGAGCCTGAGCTGTTAAAATTGGCAGCGTGCAAAACAGTGCACGCAGTTGAACCTTTAAATGTGCCCGTGCAATGGCCGGGGCTCAGGTTGGACTACTTACTCAGGCAAAACAACAAAAAACCCACTTAAATCCCTTTTTGTGCAGGTCGGTAGATGGGTTGATCCCAGGTTACGAGAGAGACCAGGTGAGGGAGGTTTTGTCTTTTCTTGGAGGAAGGTGCAAGTTGAACAGAGCTCTTCGTCGGGACAGGGGACCTCCCCCCAGAGCTGAAGAATCACTCTGTAGAGCTCACCTCAGCCGCCCCCTCTGGCAGGGTCGGTGCTGATCTGAGCGTGGGGCCGGAGAGCCGCTGTGGATCCTGCTGTGCGTTCGGTCAGACCCTCCCGTGTCTGCTGGAGGGTCTGCATCCTGCTCTCTAAACCCCGGCCCCTGGGGTCAGTGTTTTCCCTTCCCCACGCTGAGCTGTGACATAGAGAGGCAAGATTGTGCAGTAATTGAGGCACAAGTCTATAACCCGGGTGACCCTGCTCTGCCACTGACTCCCCATGTGCGACCTTGGGCCAGTCACTTAGACCCAGATCCTCAAAGGTGTTTAGGCACCTAACTCCCATTGGTTTCTCTGGGAATTAGGCGTGGGTGTCAATCTCTTTGGGTCTGTCTACACTGCACTGTGAACCCAGGCTTGTAGTCTCAATGTTACGCTGCAGTAGAAACCTGGCGTTACAATTGCTGGACCCAGGTCTGGCAGCCGGACTCGCGTGTCCGCACTGCATGGCACAGCCCTTCTGCCGTGGGGCTGCAGCTTGAATTGCGTCCCCGCTGCACAATGACGGGGCTTGGCCCCGAGTCACAGCGGGACCCGGGCTCTGACCCACCCCGAGTGCGACAGATTTGTGTGTGGACAGAAGGCGGGGAGTGGGCTCAAACCTGAGTCAGAGCCCAGCCTTGTGTATAGTGTAGACACAACCTTTATGCCTGGTTCCTCAGCTGTAATACGAAGATAACAGCACTGCCCTAATGCCGAGGGATAAGTGCATTAGGGGTGTAAGATGCTCATATCCCGCAGTAGTAGGGGCTATAGAAGTACCTAAAATAGCGGGACTGTACTGTTACCGTTGTGTGTTTGGCTGCAATTCATCCCTATATGCTGTTCAAATCCCAGGACTAGTGCGAGCGTTCTCCACAGCGGTGAACTTCACCCCGGCTGCCAAGTCCCACCCCAGAGGTGGCTGCATTTCAGTGATGAGTGAGGCGGAGGTTGCAAGTCACTTGTTGGCTTGTAAAGTACTTTGCGACCTGTCGAGATGCAAAGCCCCAGAGAACTATCCACATACCTGGTACTTGCCATTCATGAGACAATCCCACCCCTCCTGGGGCTGGATCCAACTCCCACCGGTGTCGACCATGCTGGATCTGGCTTTTAGTGTCATTCCCCTCAGCCCCTATGCCCTTGCGGTGACCAGGCCATCTGTTTATAGCAGCATACCTGGAAATGGTGCCGACAGAGAACCTGGCAACTTACCAAGTGCTGGCGTCTCCTGTGATCACACAGAACCACAATGCCCTGCTTGACGGTAGCCCCCAGATGCTCCTGCTGAGATTGGGAGCCACACAGAACCCAACTGGGCCAGATGTCACCGTTGTGCCGGGCTGCTGCATAGACACAAAGTGAGAGATGGTCCCAGCCCCAAAGGGAGCTTCCAGTCTGAACCGACAAGCCAGAAGGATGAGTTGCCCCATTTGGGGGAAACTGAGGCACGGAGCAGGGGAGTGACTCAGCGAAGGTCACACAGGGAGTCTATGGCAGAGGTACGAATCAAACCCAGGTCTTCTAGGTTGCTAGAATCGTAGACCCTTGAGGATCAAGATCTTCACCTGCAAACCACCCGCCAACCCCCCAGCCCCGGTTCCTCGGCATTGCCCGGAGGTGCAGACATAGGGTGGCTGGGAGGGTGCCTCTTGGAATTGGGAGACACATCTGGCTGTGTCTTGTGGAGGCTTTTCACAGCTGAAGGGTTAGAGTCCCCATCACATCCTGTCTAGGCCAGGCTCTCGGGAGGCGGAGGGGCTGCTGCGGGGAAAGCGAGAGGGACGAGGCTAAAAAGCAAAGAGAACAACCCTGTAGAGTTAGAATGACCCAGGAGAGAGCAGCCGATGGGGTAGAATGGGCTTGTCACATGAGCTGGGTGTTGGGACGCCTGGTATGAGACCCAGTTCTGGGAGGGGAAGTGGGAGCTAGGGGTTAGAGCAGGGAGCTGGGAGTCAGAACTCCTGGGGGGGGTCCTCTTTGTGTGCGGCGAGTGACGTATCTGCGGTGGTGTGTAATCTCTTTGCGATGTTCCCTCGCGTGTTCTGTCAAACAGCACCACACTGGGTGCGCCTGGGACCCGTCAGTGCGCACCGAGGGCTCTCCACAGACCGATCCACGCCCAGCGCATCACTGTGGTCCAAGTCGTGGCTCCGTGTTGACGTGCTCTTAGATACAAGTTACCATTTCCAGGGTTTATTGGGTAAATACCAAGGGTTTTTTTTTTCCCTACTGGGCATGTTTTATGGGTGTTTAATGGTTCACACTGAAAATCAGAAACCCTATTTCTCATGCATGAGGCTCGGCCATCGGCAGCATATGGCCTGGGAGAAAGAGGCCCGGATGTAAGACACACACACACACACACAGAGCCCTCAAGTGGCTGGTCTGCCCAGGTATGTCTACACTGCAGGTGCCGACTCCGGTTTGAGCCTAAGCCCCTTTTACGTCCACACACAAACCAGCCTGACTCAGGGCACCAAGCGCTACGCCCCTGCTAGGGGGTGGGTCAGAGCCTGAATCCTGCTGTGACTCGGGGCCAAGCCCCGGAGTCAGAAGGGCTGCATCGTGCAGCGCAGACCCGGCTGTAAGACCCCGCTCCAGCAACGGTAAGCCCAGGTCCACAAAGCAGTCTGGACGCTCAAGAACAGGTTTGCAACCACCGAGTCCACAAGCCCGGGTGCCACAGACCCCGGTTTGCAATGCAGGGTAGATGGACCCCAAGCAGTCTCTGGTGGGGAAGGTCTCAGGTTTGAACTCTGCTGACGAGCCGTGGAGTGGGTGATTGTGAAACATCTGGGCCAGGCGGGCAGTAAAGGGCAGGATATTAGAGATGGTGCCTTGCAACCCACTCAGCTGTATGGACTGGAAGGGCAGTGTAGCTGATGTATTGTGACTAGCTGGGCTATATGGACCAGAAGGGAAGGATCTGTGGGGATGGTGTAGGACACAGATGATGCACAGAAACTGGATGGTCTATTTGGCCCAGGAGGGAAAGATCAGGGGAGATGGTATAACCAGCTGGGCTGTACGGACCGGGGGAGAGAGCCCCAGAGGGATCTGGCATCTACCTGCCCAATACAGAGCACAAAAGGATCAGTGCTCAATACAGTCTGGGGAATGACACAATGTACTACAGGCCCTCTACCCGTACGGCCCGAGCCGTCAGGAGGCGGAGAGATCCTGGCTCGTGCACCTGGTGATTGGCCCAGCGGGCTCCTCGCTCGGACTCTGGTGGGCGCCGTTTCAGCAGCTCCAAGGGCACAGCCAGTCAGGACAAGGGGTCAGGCCGGGAGTCCTGGTCAAGCAATCAACCCCCCTTGTGCCTGGAGCTTCCCTCTGCCAGCCTGGCTCCATGGCATGAGCTTAAACCTGGTCTCAGACTCCGAGCCGAGGGCCAGCGGGAGCCACAGAGCAGCCACCCCAGTGAGAGCTGCCAGGGTCTGGGTCACCGAGTCAGTAACTTGTTACAGAGGTTGGGGCCTTGTTGTGGGGCAAAGGTCTGGGAGGGAAGTGGGGTCCAGTGGTCAGAGCAGGGGGGCTGGGAGCCGGGACTCCTGGGATCTATCCCAGCTCTGGGAGGGGCGTGGGGTCTAGTGGTCAGAGCAGAATGGGGGGCAAATTTGGACCTTCCAGGTTCTGCGGGTGGCTCTGGGATTAGGGAACATGGGTAATGCCAGTGGGGATCTGCAGTCTGGACTCCTGGGTTCTATGCCTGTCTCTGACACTGACTCACAGCCTGGGCACGTCCGTCTCCCTCCGTGTGCCTCAGTTTCCCCCCTCTGTAACATGCGACGACAGCTACTCATGGGGCTCGGGGCCTGGGAAGCATTCTGCGCTCCCCTGAAGGGAAACGGCAGGGCCCGGTGGGTAGTCGTTATGGGACGTGGCAGGGGCTGAAGTCTGCCATCTGGGACAAGGCTGTTTGCTGGTGGGCTGGGTGGGGAGGAGGGCACAGAGGGGAATGGGGTAGAAGCAGAAGGGAGAAGGGACCCTTGTTCCTTCTGCATGGTCCCCAGAGGGGACCCGTTGCGGGGAGGCACCCAGTGAGATCGCCCCCGGCTGCCCACAGGGAAACGTGCCTTTCAATCCTTGCCTGCTGACAGCTCCCCCTTCGCCCCCCCATGTTGGGGCAGGGGTGGGCAGAGTCCCCCTCTCAAGCCAAACCACCAAATTTCCTCCCCTCCCCCATACATTGCTGTGGGGGACAGGGGGTGTGGTGCCATGGGGAGCTGGGAGGGGTGCGATGCTTTGGGGCTCTGAGGGCGGAGAGGTGCATTACCATGGAGTGCTGGAGAGAGGGGCGCTGTGCCATGGGGCACTGGGGGGAGGGGCTGTGCTGCCATGGGGTGTTGGGGAGAGGGGCGCTGTGCCATGGGGCACTGGGGGGAGGGGCTCTGCTGCCATGGGGCACTAAGGGGAAGGGGTATGGTGTCTTGGGGCACTGGGGGGAGGGGTGCAGTACCTTGGGGCCCTGAGGGCAAGGGGTGCCGTGCCACGGGGGTGCTGGGGGGAGGGGTGCGGTGCCATGGTGCACTGTGGGGGGCCGCAGTGCCAGGAGGCGCTGGGGGAGGGCCCAACTCTATGGTGTGGGGGAGGGGCACAAATGGAGGCTGGAGGCACAATTCGGCAGGGAAGAGAGCCCCAGAGGGAGGGGGGATGGACCCGGCACAAGGAGTGAAAGGGGCTTTGGGGTGGGCACGGTGCCCACCCTGCATGTGGCACGGAGAGGGGAAGGAGCGGCTGGAACCAGCTTACCCAGGTTCCTTGGAGACTGGGCTGGGGCCGGAGGGCAGCAGCTGTGCCCAGCAGCACCGGGATCAGTTTGCCACTGGGCTCGGGCGCGGGTGGTGCCTGTGGCGGAGGAGAAGAACCAGGGTCCCTGCTGGCCCCCGACGCAGCTGGGGTTCTCTCGGGCACTGCAGCTCCCCTGCCCATCCTGCCCAGTGTCGCCACGCGGGGCCCGCTGCATCCCAGCTGGCACTCGGTGGGCACAGACAGGGCTGCTGCCAGGGCAACAGATGTGGGTGAGGGTCAGTGACTGACAGAGGCAAGTGGAGGGCACAGATAGAGACACATGCAGTCGCTGGGGTCTGGGCAAAGATGCCAGTATGGGCATCGCTAGGGACATGCATGGCATGGGCACTGGGGCGGGCGCGGGTGTGGGCACTGGGGCGGGCGTGGGCATTGACACGGGAAGCGATGCAGGCGTGTGTGTAAGCATGGCACTGGGGCGGGCGTGGGTGTGGGCACTGGGGCGGGCGTGGGCACTGACATGGGAAGCGATGCAGGCGTGTGTGTAAGCATGGCACTGGGGCGGGCGTGGGTGTGGGCACTGGGGCGGGCGTGGGCACTGACATGGGAAGCGATGCAGGCGTGTGTGTAAGCATGGGCACTGGGGCGGGCATGGGCATTGACACGGGAAGCGATGCAGGCGTGTGTGTAAGCATGGCACTGGGGCGGGCGTGGGTGTGGGCACTGGGGCGGGCGTGGGCACTGACATGGGAAGCGATGCAGGCGTGTGTGTAAGCATGGGCCCCGGGGCGGGCATGTGCACCCAGTACAGGCGTGTGCATGAGCACGGACACTGGTGAGGGCGTGAGCACGGAGGTGGGCCTGGGGCGGGCGTGGGCGAGGCTGTTGGCATGCGTGTCACGGCGTGGCTGGCCCTTTTACATGCCGTGGGGCCAGCTCCGTTCATGACTAGGCGGGTGCAGCCAGCTTGGGGCGACCGCGTGTTTGAGGGCCTCAGAAGGGGCCGGGAGAGAAGCCCTGGGCAAGGCCTGGAGAGAGAAGGGCGGGAGCTCCCGTTAACGATAACGGAAGGAGAAGGGCAGGGGAAGGTGCTGGGAGCCCCGTGCGCTGAAGGCAGGCCCAGGGGCTATGAGAGGACCAGGCTTACCCGGGAACCGGGTTTGCTTTACGGCTGGGGGAAGAGTTAGCCGAAATAGCAAGAAATCAACCTGCCACGGGGGTGCTTTCGATGGGAAATAGGTGTCGGGGGCGTCATTGCTGAGCCCCTCCTGGAGACGGCAAGGCTGTGGCCTATCTGGGCCTGCTTGGCCAGCAGAAGGTGCCCGGAGATGGCAGCCTCTGGGACAGCGGGCGTTGGCTGGAGTACTGGTGAAAGCATGGAGCAGTAGCTGGAGCACTGGTTTTGTGTGTCTGTGGATACGTGCACGTGTGTGTGTGTGTTTACATACATGCACACTGGTGTGTACACGCACTAGCGTGGGTATATTTTCACGCATGTACAGGGTCTGTGTTACGCTCCTGCCTTTAAACCCCGTCAGCGTGCCAGACCCCAAGGGGCCACGCTTTACCCAAGGCGGGTCATGCAGCCCCATGCCGCTGACCCGGAGCCGCTGCACTCCAGCTGCCCCTGCGTCTCGCCATGGCTCTCTGCAGTGAGTCCAGCTGAAGTCAGGCCCCTGAGAGAGACGTTCCCTTCTTAGGGAGCGATGGAAACTGGGAATCTGCTGGGAATCTGGCAGCCTGTTCAAGATCAGCTGGCTCCTGAAATACGGCCCAGCTCACATCGGAGTCCGGGCCGGTAGCGGCAATGCCCCGTTCCCCTCATATCTGCCACCTTGGCTCTCTTGGTTTGTAGGTCCTGTCTGTTCGCAGCAGCAGCCTTACAACTAGGCCCAGAACGCCTGGGTCCTTTGGTTCCAGCTGTGGTCCTTTCCCCCAGAGGGTAGCAATAGGAAGTAGGGGGCGACGCTCAGTCCTGCCTAAAAAATGCTACCCACAGTTCCCACGTTTGTCACATCTCTTCTCCTTTTAAGGGTGAACTGAGAGGGGTCGCTGCCCCATGATCTGCCTCCCTGCTAAGCTGGGACTTGTGTCCCCCCCGGTTATGTTCCACACCGGACAGACAGAGAAGGCTCTTACTGGAAGGCAGCAACGTGACACAGCTTTATTTGGCACATGCCAGAACCTTAACACACAGGAACCCCAAAACAGAGAGAGACAAAGCAGGCTGCTCGCTAAGGCAGAGGGGCTTAACTCACCCCACCATGCTCAAGGCTGGCTCTTTGCCTGGTGCTAGACCCAGATTGCACACTTTCCTACAGAGCCCCCTAGCCTGCCAGCAGGACCAGGAACCCCCCTGAGAATTTAAAGGGATAGCCTGTCACTTTAACCCAGTTTTCAATACACCGCGCTCCCGACCTCAGCTAATACAACAAGTGTTATCGGCATGTGGCAGGGCAAACGTCTCCAGTCCCCAGGCGCGCTGTTCTGCGAGGCATTTTCAAAACATATACCATACAGCTTCCAAACACACCGTTTTCATGCAGCGGCACAGGGCAGTTTCCGTTCTGCCTCACGTGTCTTCTCCTTTAAACCCCACTAGCAGGGGGCACCGCGGGAGTCTGCCATCCCAAAACCTTCAGCTTTGAAACGGGGATGGGGTCCTGCCGCCACCTCCTCCCTTTTGTCTCCTAGGGGATGGGGAGGGAGGCAAACCCCCCTTCCTCCAGGTGTCAGCCATCTTGCCTGAAGCCTGGGGTGTCCCTGCCCTAGGGTGGGGTGGGAGGTGACCCCTTGAGTATTTGGGGGAATCAGGGTAAAACTCTGCAGAGCTGGACTTAACCCAGCTGTAACTCTGGGGCTGTGGTTTCCCAGAGTCTGGTCAAGCTGCTTTACCCTTCTCTGGGGTTTTTCTCACCCCGAGACAGGGCTCACAGGTCTGGCAGTGCTCGTCCCCTGCCCAGGCGCAGCTGGGGTCTCAGTCGCAGCAAGGCTCTGCCTCAGTTTCCCCAAGAAAGGCAGGCAGGGAGGTAACTGCCTTGCTCTTGGCCTCAGGCTTCAGGGAGTTTACACCTGAGCCGGTGTGACTCTCACCTCCTGGGTGGAGAGGGACGGAGGCCCAGTGTGGGGGAAGGGGATCCCCCTGCATCCCTCTCTCCCCGCCAGCCACTCCATTTGCATTCATGCATTCAGCCCCAGGAGCTCCCTGTCAGCACTTGACCCAGGCCCTTGGCATTTACAGGGGGAAGGACGCGGGTGAGCCTCAACATCTCCCAGCAGTATATCAGACCTAGATAGCACCCCTACCACCCACCCCGTCCTTCCTGGGCCTGCCCAGGGGTCTGAGCCGTAGGCAGGGCAAATAGCTTTGACACTGGACAACTTTGTTACATGGGTTTTTCCAAAAGTCCTCTCTGTCCCTGAACCCCTCCGCCCCAGAAATGTCTCCCCTCCAGCTGCCACTCCCGCTGGGGAGCACCGAGACCTAAGGCCGTGAGGGTACGTCTACACTGCAAGAAAAAAACCCTCAGAGCTGGGGCTAAAAATAGCAGTGTAGACACTCCTCTTGGGCTCTGAACCCTGGAGGTGGGGAGGGTCTCAGAACCCAGGATCCAGCTCGAGCTGCTATTTTCAGCCCCATAGCGTGGGTCCAAGTCAGCTGATCCTGTTGGCGACTCGCTGCCATGTGGTGTAGACATACCCTAGGACTACAACAGGATGTGGGCGCCGGTGCCCGGGGGTGGGCACTCCTCCATCAGTCCATGCTGTACCCCAGAGGAGATGGCTGGGTGACTCCTCTCTTCCAAAAGGTTCAGTCGCACCTTTTGCTCTGAGGTCGATGTAGAGGCTGGCTTCCGGGCTGAGCACAGGATGGGTTAGTCGGACCCGTGACCTCTTAGCCAAACCCCCAGGAACCCAATCTTGGGCCTTATGCCCCATCCTTCTACAGATAGTGCCTCTCAGGTCTTGGGATCTCTTGGTGGGGGTCTGCCTGCATCAGCTGTCCCCCCTGGTTGGGATCTACATGAATGCCAGTTCTGGGGTGCCTCCCCTGGTTCCCCATCCCAGGACCCATGTGAAGGCCAGTCCACTTTGGGGCTGTCTTCAGAACAGGACGTATTATCCACAGACTCGTCTGTCAAACAGCCCCTGATCCACTCCCCATATTCTGAGGTCAGGTGGACACACCTCACAGAATTGAGGCTTGGGCTTTGTAATTTTCTCCCCGAATGCTCGTGTTGGTTTTTCCTAGTCATCCTTTGTCATTTCACCTAGTTTTGTTTTGGTAGGACTCTTTTCAGAGATTCAGATCGTCGAAGATCTCCTGGTTAAGCCAGGTGGTGTCTATCTTTCCCACGCATTGGAATAGTTTGCTCTTGCGTCCTTAAGAATGTCTCTTTAAAAACCCGCCAGCTCTCCTGAACTCCTTTTCCCCGAGCTCTGGGACCCTCCCGCCTTGCAAGGTCCTACAGCCCAGGCTCTGGCCAGAATCCGAATATCTACCCTGTAGTGAAACAGCCCCATAGTCCGAGTCAGCTGTTCTGGGCCAGCCACAGGTTTTTAATCACAGTGTAGACAGGCCCAATGTCTCTGGGGCCCTGTGAGCGAGTGAGACTGAGCAGCCAGGGGGAATTGGGTTCAGCTCACCAACCTTTTGCATCATCTCCCTCTGTGCAGGGGAGCAATAATTTAACATTGATGCCCTGGCAGGGAGAACAAGCTGTGGTCACTCCCTGCTTCTCCTCCGTGCCAAGGCCATATGTCCATCGTCTTTCCTCGTGGCTTTTGCTAGTTTCTGGCTTTCGAACTGCAGCCCCTGTTCCTCCATTCATAGCCCTTTGCATCCTGTGCTCCCCCAACTCTTAAGGCAGGGAGTCGGCCCATGAAGATCCCCTGCTGTCATCCTGGGTCTGGATCCTGGTTCCTGGCCCAATCGTCTTTCTGTAGCCATTCCACCAGCAGCGCCTTGTTTAACTTTCCAGTGTCTGACCCCATCTCTCAGCCCGAGAACCCTCCCCTAGGCTTAGACACCATCGTTCCTGGCGTTTCCTTTGACCCACCTTGTTTTTACTGCTGCGCATCGCTTGTCACGAAATACTCCTGTGCGGTTCAGCATCCCACCGCTGCCACCAGTTGTCACAGATTCACAGGGTCTGGGCCGTGCCCTGGCCAACAGGGCAGTGCCTTCAGTTCATTGATCCATCGGGTATATCGATACTTGGACTGGGAGGTGTATCTTTCAGCTTGAGGAGACATACCCGTGCTAACAATACAGTGTAGCCGTGCCGACAGGAAGGGCTGGCCGCTCCGGGTACGTAGCTAGCGTCTTGGACAGGTACATACTCAGGGCTGCACCCTCTCCCCACTGCAGCTTTATTTTTTAGCACAGGTACATCTCCTCAAGCAGGCAAATGACACCTGCAGCTCCAGCGCAGCCGTAGAATTGGTGGATAGCAGCAAGTTACGTAGTGCGCAGGTAAACCGAGGCACGTGTGCGGCTTGTAGAAATATCTGCCAAAACGTCCATGCACGTGTGTGATGAATGTGGAGTGCTGGGGCAGGCCTGAGCGTTGGCTGGGGGCCATATGGGCATTGGCAAGGGCGCAGGGGCGTGTGTGTGGGTGGGCACAGGGAGAGATGCAGTCGTAGTCGTGGGCGAGGACCATGTTGGATTCGGGAGGGATGCTCGGCAGATGGGCAGAGGCAAAGCGCTTCCCTTTTCTTTGCTGAGCTGCTCCTTTCTCTCCGTCGGCATCGTGCCAGGGTGCACGGTGTGGGGCAGAGGCGGTGCCCTCTGCAGCTGCCAGCTCTGGCTGAGCACCACGCTGCCCGGTCTGCACCAAGTCTGGCATCACACGCCAGGCACAGCCCTGGCAAACCCTCCCACAAACCGCCACCCCGGCTGGGGCTCGGGAAGCAGCACAGCGGCAGCCTCTGTCTCTCGCTTGGAGAAGGGGTCTGCAACATGGGGGTCCCCCTCCCCCAATTCCACCCTAGGCAGGATCTGCACCCCACTGGCTTTGGGGGGGGGGCTAATAATGGATCCCTAAAGTGGGCATGCTGGGCCCAAGCAGTCATGTCTGAAGCATATCGGCGGGGGAGGTTCTCCCGTGCAATAGCGTAAAGGAGGTCGTCGTCAGAACCTGTTGCCCCAAAAGTGGAGCCCCAACCCTGGGGGCGTCGCTTACGCGAATTGCTCCTCGCAGGGGACGGGGCATTGACCCGGAGCACGGCATCAAGCCTCGCTCAAGTGTCCACCTGGGCTCTCCACGTTCACATCCAGGGGCGTCCCTCACCTTCCGCTTGGTCCATCCTGGGCTTTAGAAGAGACGTGGGCAAATTGGAGAGAGCCCAGAGGAGAGCAACAAAAAGGATCCAAGGTTTAGCAAATCTGGCCTAGGAGAGAGGTTAACAAAACTGGGCACATTTAGTCTGCTGGAGCAAAGCAGACTGAGGGGGACCTGAGAACAGTCTTCAAATACATTAAGGGCTCTTACGAAGAGGACGGGGACCCATTGTGCTCCATGTCCACTTGAGGCAGGACAAGTCGTAATGGGCATAATCTGCAGCGAGGGAGATGGAGGTGAGATATTTTTGGACAAACTTTCCAACTCTCCGGGGAGTGAAGCTCTGGAACAGGCTCCCCAGAGGGGTTGTGGGATCCCCGTCACTGGAGATTTTTCAGAACAGGCTGGACTAGGGCGACCAGACAGCAAATGTGAAAAATTAGGACAGGGTGTGGGGGGTAAGGAGCCTATATAAAAAAAAGACCCAAAAATCATGACTGTCCCTTTAAAATCGGGACATCTGGTCACCCTAGGCTGGACAAACCCCGGTCAGGGCTGGTCTAGGGTAGGGTGACCAGATAGCAACTGTGAAAAAACAGGACGGGGGTGGGAGGTAATAGGTGCCTAGATAAGAAAAAGTCCCAAAACCCAGGACTGTCCCTTTAAAAACGGGACATCTGCTCACCCTAGTCTAGGGTTACTTGGTGCAGCCTCAGCGCAGGGAGCTGGGCTTGATGACCTCACCAGATCCTTTCCAGCCATTTCTGTGATGCTGTGACCGACACCAATCTCTGCCAGCCCAGCTCTTGCTCTGCCAGTATTTTCATGCGAGCTCCGTGCCGGGGAGGAATTGTTCTGGAGGAGCCGTGCGCTCGGCATTCCCTGCCGTAAGGGATTTTCAGCGGCAGAGCTCCTTCTGGATTTCTGCCTGCTGGGTGGTGCAATGCGTCCCTGCAGTCGGGGTCTTGGACATGCCCCTGGTTTGGTCTCTCTTGCTTCACCGAAGGGCATGAAATTCCCGCGAGGGCAGCATGGTGACAATGTGGCAGTCGCTTTCCAAGTCCCTGCGATGGTCCTACGGGATTGATTTGAGCTCCGTATCCGTTTTGTGTGCCTGGCTCAAGCATGACCCTACCAGGGCACAGTAAAGGAGGACAGTGTAGGTGAGAAAGTGAGCCCAGCCTTTGGCTGGCATAACTGACCCATGAGGCCGAGGTGGAGGGGAGTCGTCCATGTGTCTGCACATGCCTCCACATGTCTGCTTGTGTCTAGATCCCGCACCGGTCATTCCATTGTGCTTCCCCCCATCCTCTGCCGTTTCAGCTGGATACAGGAGTATTTGAGTTCGCTCTCTCCCCTAAGCTGCGGCGGAGCATTGCTGTGTGCTGTTAAACAGCGGACTTGTTCACCCCAGAGGTGGCTGCATCTCATCCCTAGGTGAAGGCTCCCTGTATAAACAGATGCTGCACCCCACCCACCCGCCGCCCCACGCCGGAAATGGCTGCAACTCAGCACTGGGCAAGGCATCTCCTTCCCCCTGCCACCCACCGCCCCTGTAAATAAATACCAAGCTCTAGATTTGCGTGGTGTGGGGTGAGAGGTGGCTACTTAAAACGTTGGTTAGTAGTCCAGGAGCTGGACTAGCGCCCGTCCCCAAAAAGACTCTCTTTCTTGTCTGCCTAGTGCAGGGTTTGGTTTGATTGGAAAGCCCCTGGGGAGGGGGGTTGTTCTGTTTCCGTGGTGTGTGGCTAGAAGGTGCAAGGAAAGTTAGTTGGTTTTTTTGCTTGCTTGTTTATTTTTAATCATTTAAAACTAAGGGCAGGAAAATGTTGCAGGAAAATCCAAAAGGCAGTTAAAAAAAAAAGTTCTGGACGCTTAACAAAATCTTATGCCTGGGGTTTAGGTATCAGACCACAAGGGCCAAAGTGGCAGCATTGGCTAGAGGTTAAGGAACAGGAGTGAGGGAATTGGGGACTCCGGGGCTCTTATCTAGGACGGCCCAAAATGTTTGTCGCTCGACCTGAGAGCGCAGGGAGAAAGTGTGGTTTGACGTCTAGAGCAAGAGGCAGCAGCTATGGTTCTACAACTGGATTTAACAGGGGCACGGGGTCTAGTGGTTAGAGCAGGGGGGCTGGGAGTCAGGACTCCTGGGTTCTAGCCCTGGCTCAGGGAGGGGTGTGGGGTCTAGTGGTTGGAGCGGGGGGGCTGGGAGTCAGGACTCCTGGGTTCTATCCCCAGCTCTGGAAAGGGAGGAGAAATCTAGTGATTAGAGCAGGGCAGGGGCTGGGAATCAGGACGCCTGGGTTCTATCCCCAGCTCTGGGAAGGCAGTGGGGTTTCGTGGTGAGAGCTGGGTGTCAGGACTCCAGGGTTCCATCCCCAGCTCTGGCAGGGGAGTGGTGTCTAGTGGTTAGAGCAGGGGAAATAGCAGTCAGGAATCTTGGATTCAAAGCTTGGCTTTGCAACAGGCCCCCGGTGTGATGTTCCACATGTCACTGCCCAGCTCTGTGCCTCAGTTTCCCCCCTCCATGAAATGGAGCTTGCCCATCTTTTGCAAAGTGCTTTGAGAGGGAAGGTGCATGGAATCGTTATTAGAAACCTACCAGGGCTCAGCGGGTCCACAACCCCAAGGGATCAGCCAGCCAGCCAGAGCGATTCCCCTTCGTGGAATCAGAGCTTGCGGCTGGTTGGCTCTGAGAATGATGATGCTTGTTAAGTCAGGAGCCGCTGAGTAAATCTGATGCTTCAGGGCTGAAGGTCACAGAGGGTCAGGAAGGGGAATTCCCCCTGGCCCCCGCCGCCTTCTCTCCTAAACCTCCTGTTTCAGGGCTCAAGCCAGTCTCTAACTATTCGACCCCAGGATGGGGTGGGGAGCAAATTGCCCCGCAGCTGGGCACTGTCAGACGAGATACTGGGCTGGATGGGCCTTGGCTCTGATCCAGACTGGTGATTCCTCTGGAGCAGACACTACCAGAGTGAACGGACTGATCCAGCCTGGCAAATCCAACAGCGCTTCACCCCCCTCACCGGGGTGAGGGTGGCAAGTGTAGGAAAAACAAACTCATGCTGCATTGCAAACTCCTCCCACCCCCCACCCCCATCCCCAGCACTCATTGCTAGGTTAGCTCCCCCTCGGGGGCAGGGCCCTGCCCCCAAACATCCCTGCTAAGCTGGGGTGAGGTGTGTCCTGAGGCCCCATCTCCATTGGGTCTGCAACTGGCCGGGCACCCCTATGCCAGTGTGACTCAGTTTCCTGGTCCAGGTCGGAGCAGGTCTAGCCTCCCTGGCTAGATGGTGGTAAACCAGTCTGATTGTGAGCTGTTTAAGAGCAGGGCCTGGGCGCCTGGACAGGGCTAGGAAGGGCACCAGATTTGAGCTGCGGCCCAGTGCCCACAGATGTGGTAAATCGGTGTCGTGCTCCTGAAACCACTGGAGCCAGGCACTGGTGGAGGCTCTGGCTGCACATGGCGACGGAACAGCCGGGCGGAGAAGCTGGGCGGAGGAGCGTCCGTGGCGCTGGGGTACGATGAGGAGGAAGCCACCCGTGCATCAGCCAGGCATGCCTTGGATTGCCCTCGGCAGTGACCGGCAACGAGTTCCCCGACCCCTGGTGATCCCTGGCCGGCGGATCCCTGGTGAAGTGGGTGCTGGTGGGAGTCTCGGTTGACACTAACCCCTACCCAGCACGAAGGACGGATCCCCAGCGCTCAACACTGCCTGGGTGTGACAGGCTCTCTGCACCCGGGGCGCGGCTGCCCCAAAGCTTCCGAGGCCGATTGCCTTGCCGGCCCTGTACTGCAAGAAGAATTCACACCGCCTGCCTCCCGTCTCGCGCTTTTCCTCAGCAGATCTCAAAGCACTTCACAGCCTGTGACGTATTTGTCCTCCCAACCTGCGGGGAAGCATGAGCCCCCTTTCCTACAGGCGCGCTTTGCAGAACGCCAGCAGTCCAGGAAGCAGTCCCGGAGGGGCCGCGTTTCGCTCTGATCTCAGGGTCCTGGGGATGGGTGAGGACGAAGCCGCGTCCCGGGGAGACAGGTAGAAAAATGGCCATTGCCTGGGAATGTGGGAGCGTCCCCGGATCACAGGTGTAAATGGTGCTTTGTGGAGGGGACACGTAGCTGCTGTCACCTCCGCCCAGGGCTCTTCCCCCGACAAAGCTGCCAGCCTCACGTGCGTCTCTTGTCCAGTTCCCCCAGGGTCAGGGTGGATTCTCCATCGCTGGCGGCTTTGAAATCAAGCTGGGATGTTTTGCTAAAAGCTCTGCCCTAGGAATGATTTGGAGCCGTTGTCTGGCCTATGCTGTACAGATGATCAGAGTGGGCCCTTCTGGCCTTGCGATCGACGATCTCTGAATGACGTCATTCACCCAGCGTGCTCTCAGCCATGTTGCGGATCCAGAGACTCCCCCACACCTTCTCCCCTAGCAGCCAGGTGGCAGAGAAGCCGGCAGCACCCCACACGAGGGTGCATCTGCCTTGCACCTCTTCCGGTGCCCCAGCTCTCCGCCAGCCCAGCCCTGCTGGGACTGGATGCCAGCGACTCAGCAAGGATGGACACAGCCGCAAGGTGGTCACTGGGCAGGGAATGCAGGACGGGCTCCATACCCAGGATGAAAGGGGTGAGAGAGGCTGGCAGAATCCAGATGGCTCTGGAGCATGCTTCTTTTAAATCCCCTTGCCCAGCGGGAACAGGGGCAGAGGATGACCCGCAGGGTTGCTGGAGGCAAGAGAACGGGGAGGGGATGGGTCCCTTCCCTCCATGCTAGACAGGGGTTAGTTTCAACTGAGTGTCCCACCGTCAGCATCCACTGATCACAAGGGGTAGGATAACCCAACCCCGGCCCGTGTGGAACTCTGTCCCCCTCTAGCGATGGCTGGGCCCCACGCAACAGCTGAGCCTGCTGCAGCCCTGGCAAAGAGCTGCATCCATCCGCTCGAGCTGTGAAGGTTTATGTCTTCAGAACTAGCGCTCCCGGGTTCAGCCCAGGATACCTACAGCATGGTTCCATCAGCTGAAGCCGATCCGGAGGTGAAAGCGGGCCTGATTCCTCCTGGCACCTTGCGATGTGCACAGGGGGTGTCAGATGCAACTGGAGCCGACTGGTGCCTTTACACAGGTGTAAATGGCTCCCCAAGGTGCAGGGTGGCAGGATTCAACCCAGAGAGGACTCACGGAAGCAGAAATTAAGGGGGGCTGAGCCAGATCCCCAGCTGGTGTCAATTGGCCTCATTCCATTGACTTTGTTGGGTTCCCCCCGGGTGGGGAGGTGGCCAGTTTTTAGATTAAGACAGCTCAGATACGCCCCCAATTGGTCAGGCTTTTAGGGATGCCTCAGTGTGGGGAGAGGCAAACCTTTCTCCCCCTCTGCCAAACCCTTAGGGATTGTAAAGCTCCGTGCCTTCTTCAGTCCGGGGCTACCACCTCGTTCCCCAATCTGCTTCACCCGGTCCGGGTCCGCAGTGCTGAGACTTGCCAGACCGGATCAGAGCAGGGGCCCATCTAGCCTGGTATCCCAGCGCCGATGGCGAGTTAGTGTCGTCTGCTTTGAAGGAAGGCGCAAGTCGGCCCCTTGTGAGCAACGGTGGCATAACCGGCCCGGAGGGGAAATTGTCTTCCTGTTTCCCCGAAAGATGGCATAGCAGAGAAGGAACCCTAGGAGGTATTGGAGCACGAAGAGAGGGATACGGTCCAATCGGCTGGTGACCCCATCAGCAGTGCTGGTGGGTAGAGAACGCTGATAGAGAAAGACGTCTCCTGTATTATCCCTTGTTGTCAAGCTCTGCTGGAAAAGGCCCTACTTCCCCTTATGGATAGCTCATTGAAAGATGGAGAGCCTGATCTTAGGGGGTGCTGAGCCTCCAGCCACGAGATCAAATGGGAGCTGCAGGCCCCTCTGGAAAACAGGCCGAAGGTCTCTCTGATTCCTGCAGAGTCTCAGTGAAGTCGGGACGCAATCAGATGTCGGAGACCATTTCAGGCTCTTCAGACGAGTCGAACTGGCCAAAGCCCTGGCTAATGCGGAGTAGGGAACAGCCCTGCGCTGGCAAGGAGGTGGAACCCAACAGTGGCCCCAGAGTACTGTGCTGTCACAGAAGTCCACGGGATGTCCTTGTCTTCTCGTCTCAGAAAGGCCGTTGCGGCTGGTGTGGGACATGGCAACTAGTGAAACATGTTATGGGCTCCACCGCCCCGCAAAGTCTTTTCTGCACCTGGACGTTCTGGTGGTCAGAGCTGTCTACGTGTCGTAGGTGGGTAGATCTCAGAAATGTACAGGGCCAAAGTTTCATACGCGGCTGTTGGCTTTGGGGGTGCCGGTTGTTGGACGCCCACGTGGAGATCAGATGTTTCAGAGTCGCTGAGTGAGTCAGCACCAAAGGGAATCTGGCTGCAGGGGCCTCAAATGCAACACCCAATAACCGAGGCCCTTAAAACTGGGAGTTACTCTTGCAAAACTTTCCCATTGGATCCAAGGAAGAGGAATAAAAATCACGGCTGGCCCCGTAGGGCAAGAGATTATTGGAAGTATTCAACTGACCAAAGCCCCCAGCACCGCTGGCCATTCTCTCTTCCTTTTCCACCCAGGGGGGTACGCGAGGAACTGGTGTGGTGTGTTTCCATGGAAAATGGAAGTCTCCCAAATTCCATCTCAGTGCAAAGCTGCAGATGGGGGTTCTTAAGGTGACCAGATCTCCTGTTTTTAAAGGGACCGTCCCTTTTTGGGGGACTTTTTCTTATATAGTGCCTATTTCCCCTCACCCCCATCCCGTTTTTTCACAGTTGCTATCTGGTCACCCTAGGGGTTCTAGACGGAAGTGACCTTTCTCATCCGAGCCATCCCCTTGGCTTATAAAAGTTTGCCATCCAATCAGCAACAAGGCCACGTGTCCTAAGTTGACTGATCACCTCAAGCAACTGATGGAGCCTTAAAGGAGCAGTTGCAGAAAACCGATTAGGAGCGACTGGTGGGCTGGGCTAAATTGGCCTCAAATCTCCTACCCACTGGGGTAGCACCCCGCAGGGCCTGATTTTCAGAGATGTCTGTTTCCCTTTGATTTAAAGGCGGTTGTGGGTGCTCTGAAGCTTTGAAAAGCCCAGCCCCAAAGTCTGTGCCCTTTCTCCTTCTTGTATACAGTGCATCACATCTCTTACTGCAAGGAGCACAGTTCACCTGCCTCTAGGGGAAATGATTAGCGGCTTTGAGGAGTGGGAAAGCCAGGCTGTCTTAGGGCATCAGCTCTCGCCTCTTGCTGGGGGACCTGGGGGCTGAGCCAGATCTCAGGGTCCGTCTGTCTGTCTTTCTCACTGGGCATCTCCCCTTCCTCTCCTCCTTTCTGAACAAAACATCCCCCGTGCTCATCAGGAGCCACAAAGTCACTAAGAAGCAGCCCTTTGATCAGAGCTGTCAAAGCACTTTTCTCAAGAAGGGCTTGCCATTTTATGATTGGAGAAAACTGAGGCACGGCGAGGCAGGCTGGAGACTCAGGAGACTTGGGTTCAGTTCCCAACTCCGCCCCAGACGTGGGCAAGTCATTGAGTCATTCCGTGACTCAGTTTACCCATCTGTACTATAGGGAGAAGAGCCCAGCCCTGCCTCCCTGGGGAGTTTTGAGGATCACGACACTAATGGGTGTGAGGGGCTCAGATATTATGGTAATCATAAATGTCAGGCTGGAAAGGATCCTCCATCCCCCCCTGTGGTGAGTCAGGACCAGGTGTTTGTCCAGCTGTTCTTAAAAACCTCCAGTGACGGGGATCCCACAACCTTTCTTGGACGCCTGTTCCAGAGCTTCACTCCCCGGAGAGTTAGAAAGTTTGTCCTGATATCTCACCTCGATCTCCCCTGTTGCGCAGTAAGCCCGTTATTTCTTGCCCTACCTCCAGTGGACATGGAGAACAACTGAACACCATCCTCTTTATATCAGGTCCCCCCTCAGTTGTCTTGAGACTGAACCATCTATTTTAGCTAACTACGACTTGCCACGCGTCACAAACAGAATTGTTGGCAGAGCTCGGAATAGAACGCAGGTGTCCTGGCTCCCAGCCCCTGCCCCCCCCCCAACTACTCAGCACCACTCCCCTCCCAGAACTGGGAATAGGTCCTACAATCCTGACTCCCAGTTTGCCCCAAACACAGGATCACACACCTCTCCCAGATCTGGGACTAGAACCCAAGTCTACTAGATACCCAGTATCTCTAGCTACTACACTATGCTTCCTTCCAAAACCCAAGGATAACCATGATAAAAGGTTTCAGAGCAGCAGCCGTGTTAGTCTGTATTCGCAAAAAGAAAAGGGGGACTTGGGGAACCTAAGAGACTAACCAATTTATTGAAAGCATAAGCTTTCATGAGCTACAGCTCACTTCATTGGATGCATTCAGTGGAAAATACATGATAAAAGGATCCATGTGATTTACGGGTAGAGGATTCAAAAGAGATCAAATGGAATATTGACCAATATTTCCTGACCCCTTGTGCACCCGGATCCCGTTATTTTGGCTTTTGATTCCAAGTCGCCCAAGCTGTTCCAGAGGGGTCTGAATGCTGACCCGCTGCATGGGAGCCAGACAGCGCTGTGGCAGGGTACTCACCCTCTTTGAAGCCCAGGCCTACGAATGCATTCAGGTGCCCGGCGTTGGGCAGCCCCAAAACCGATCTTGGCCATTGTGTCCCAAGTCCACGTGCTGCGATTCAGTGGGATGTGCTGCCCTGGGAAATTGTCTGGTTGGGTTCCAAAGGGGATCGGGCGTTCGGAGCTGCTCCTAAGCAGATGAGCATGGGGGTGAGGAAAGGAGAGAGTGAAAATCTTGAGAGGTCCTGTTGTACCACCTCCCTGATCAGTGCCAAGGCCCTTGGCCTGATCTCCCATGGGACTGCTCCGAAGCTAGGCTTGTGCTGGATCAGGGACCAAGCTGGGGATGCCCGACCAGAGCCTGGAGAAAGGGGGCTGGAAAGTTGGAGGCAGAGATCAGTCACAGCTCTGCTATGCCCATCCTCCCAGTTCTGCCATGTATGCCCCTAGGGCAGCTCCTCGACGCCAGGCTCTGACCCACACTCTGTGGGAATTCCTAGCAGTGGAGGTGGGAGCAGTCCTCTGACCTCATCTCTTCCCATCTCCCCCCGGGCCAGTGCGGAACCCTTCCCCATTGGACCGTGCTTCATGCTGTAGGTTTAAATCCCCCAAACAGTGGGGCTTCCCTGGGGGAGGTGGGTCCACAGGCTGATAGATCTCGCTGTCAGGAAGCCTGTTCCTTCCTTCCTAATATTTATGCTGCAGTAGCTCCCAGCAGCCCCTGTTGTACCAGGGGCTGCACAGATACATAGTGAGAGACAGTCCCTGTGAAGAGTCCACAGTCTAAATTGACACAGGCAGGATTGGTATCCCCATTTCACAGATGGGGAAACTGAGGCACAGAGCGATAACATCCCACACCTGAGGTCACGCATGGAATCAATGGCAGAGCTGGAATGTTCCCTCTCTAGATCTCATCCCCTATCCCCCAGTGAATGGCATCAAATTCCTCTCTTTTCCCCAGTGGGTGTAAGTTATGATGATATCCCTGCCCTGTTAGTCATCACTTAGCCAGGCAATGAGAGTGGGTGCATTTGTGTTTATAATAATGCCAGTGTTTTCAGAGTTTGGGGGCCAAAGCTCAGCCCCACAGAAGAGGCAAGCAATGTCTGCTGTGTGGAGGTGGAGGGGAGAGAGGAATCCACCTTGTTGATCATGCCATGGAAGAGTTAAGTGGGTTCTGCTGACTCACTGGTGCAGACGGCTCATTAACTTTACCCAGCTATAAGAGTCTGCGGAGAGAGGATCTAGGGTGTGGGCTGAGTAGCCCTGAGGGAGGACCCCTAGATTCAGCCAAGCCTGGGAGAAAGGTCTGAGCTGAAATTTATTATCTAAGTGTTGGTTTCCCACAATATTAGTTAAACCCCAGGATGAGCGTGAGTTAGAACTTTTAACGAAGAGAAAGTTAAGGGATGACTTGATCCCAGTTTGTCAGTACCTACATGGGGAACAAATATTTAATAATCAGCTCTTCAATCTAGCAGAGAAAGGTCTAACATGATCCAGTGGCTCAAAGCTGCAGCTAGACAAATTCAGACTGGAAATAAGGCATACGTTTTTAACAGTCAGCGCAATTAACCATTGGAACAATTTGCCAAGGATTGTGGTGGATTCTCCATCACTGACAATTTTTATATCAAGATTGGATATTTTTTCTCACAGATCTGCCCTAGGAATTATTCGGGGGCTGTTCTCTGGCCTGTGTTATACAGGGGGTCAGACTGGCCTTGGAATCTATGACTCTTTCTATGCTGCGAGGGTCATTGGTGTGCTCGTTTAACTTGGTTTCGCCCTGTGGGAATTCCCTTGAGATCTGGATTCACACCGGGGTGAGGGAGAGGAGAACTAGGCCCAGGGTGTGATGGGAAAGGCACCTGCTCGCAGACCTGAATTCCAGTTTAGATTCAGACTCTGAAGATGAGAAGAGACTCACTGTGATCGTCTTCTCGAGCCTCCTACCCAACCCGGGCCAGAGACCTCTCCCACCAGTTCATGCATCTGGCCAATGCCTCCTGTGGGAACAGAGCGGAGCTGTTACAAAGCCCTCCCGTCTTGACTTCAAGACCTCACCTGCTGGAGAATCCAGCCCCGCCCTGGTTCAGGTTTTCCAATGGTTAATCACCCTCACCATCACAAATGTGCCTTCCTTCTAGTCTGAAGTTGTCTTTACGCATCTACACACAAGCGCCCGTCACCCACGCATTCCTCTGAGCTCAATGTGCGTGGTGGAAAATCAGACTACTTGCATAGTAAAGCGGGGCGGGGCCACTCAACTTTAGGCAGCTGGGTTTGACGCCCTTGGCCTTAGCTTTGGCAATCTTTCCTCTGAAGCCGGCCCCATCTGGGACGCTGGATGGTTGCACTTCTCTGAGCACCTTTGGCTTCTTGCGGCCAATATATATGTATATTGTTAAAGGCCCAGGCTACCGGAGTCGGTGCATGTGCTGGGAAAAGAACCCAGGAGTTCTGGCTTCTGCTGTTCTCTGCTTTAATTTCTAGATCGGTGCTTCTAATTTTGGGGATCAGGACCCACTGTAAACCGTGATGGCCTGGTGCGACCCAGTAAATAGCTTGCTAGTGTGAAAATGCTGTGGCTTACTAAATATTGTATATCATGGGTAAGAAATATACACAGTAACATAGTAAGTATGCCATGTATATCATAGCAGCGGCTTCTGTCCTGCAGGTCTGACTGGACTCGGGTCCCTGCACTGGTCGTTGTGACCTCCGGGGTCACAGGGCTGCTCATGTTTTGGGGGGAATGGCTGGGTAAAGTTTCTGCAAGTGGCATCTCAACCTGGTGCATGGGGTCACAGCACCACTCACGCAAATTTGGCCTGGCCGGCCCCTTGTCATGACAGTGGAGAGGTGGCTGGGCCAAACCTGAGGGGTGCTGAGCTGGCATTGGCCAGGTCGCGGGGAGCCACGTCCAGCCAGTCCCAGAGGAGACACCGCTGCGGGTAAGTGGGGGGCCTCCCACACAACCCTTAGACACATTCTGGCAACCCAGTTTTGGGTCACAGCCCCCAGGTTGAGAAACCCTGTGTTCCTGGAGGCAGGGAGTGGAACCCAAGAGGCATCTAACCTCAGAATGCCAGGAACTGTTCAGCCCATCCACTAAGCTGAAGGACCGTGTTGACCCAAGAACAAATGGGGGAAAAACTGGCCAGGAATTAAATGTAAACTAGAAATGAAATGAGGGTTTCTAACTGTCAGGGGAGGGAAAGTCTGGAACAGCCTCCATAGGTGCCGTGGGGGGGCAAATAACCAAACTAGTTTGAAGATGGAGTTTGAGGAGGGGGTGATCTGACAGGGGTACCTATGAGAGCAGGTGTTGGACTCAGTGACCCCAGAGTGCCCTTCCAATCCTGGGTCCCGATTCCTCTCTCTGTGACTGTTATCAGTGAGTAGCAGCATGCTCCGCTCACATGGGGGGCTTCACCCCCTCCCTGTGTGACTGTTTTCAGCAGCACACCCCACCCATATGGGGGTCTTCACACAGAGATCTCCAAGCTCTTTACTGAGTAAGATCAGTGTCATCTGACCTGTTTTTGCAGATAGGGAAACCGAGGTACAGAGCAAGGCAGTGACTTTGCCTAAGGGGACACACAGCTGTCCGAGAATAGGATCCCAAATCCATCCCTCCAGCCACTGCCCTATGCTATCTCTTGGCTGGAGCAAGAACCAGCCAAACAAGGTCTTTACAGAGGCTGGGTTTCTTGGCTTCATTCCTCTCCACACTGTTGCATCCTGCAGCTATGGAGAACCTCCTCCCACCAGGCACTGCTTGCTTTAAAAGCTTGACTTCCCCGGGAGTTCTTGGGGGTCCCTGGCATGGGGTAGTGAGACCACTGGGAAGCCTCAAATCGGGGCAAATCTAAACCCAGGGGAGAGGAAGAGAGGGCTCCCTCTGACCTCAAGGACTCCTGCCGGGGTCCCCATCAGGGGAAGGTTAATAAGATTGCTGTGGACAGGAAGAGGGAAACCTGCCTGGAGTAAAGTGGCCTCATCAAGTAACTTAACAATGGTGCAGAAAGACTTTAGTCTGATGATTTTCATGGGGTGCTGGGAGTCAGGACTCCTGGGTTTTATTCCCAGCTCAGAATTTGACTCTGTGACCTCAGGCAAGAATCGGTGCCTCTGTTTCCCCATCTGTAGAATACCAAGGCAGGGTTGCGTGGCCTAGTTCGTTCATGCTTTTAAAGCATGATTTGACGGCTAGCGTCTGAGTTTCTTAGTTCTAGCACAGCAGTGGTTTACAAAGGTGCAGCTCTGATCACGGAACAAAAGCCCCAGGAGTAACCTTAGATCTTTAGCGACCCTGGGATTTTAGCCATTGCACAGGAGCGAACCCCTTGTGCAGACACAGTTTACACCAGTGCCACTCCCCCTACACTAGTGAACTCTGTCTCTCGGAGGGCTTTGCACCAGCAGTTAGATCCCAGGGTCTGATTCTCAACTGCCATTGCACCTTGTGGAGTCATTTGCACCAGCAGCTGTTGGTCACTACCAGATTAGCATGGTTGGTGTTTCACGCTCACTTTGCATGGGCGCCAATGGCTGCACAAGAGTGTGAGACCAGATCCTGTATTTCTGAGCTTTCTAGGCTCTGCCCACACTTGGTAGTTCCATGAGCCGGTCGGGTGCAAACGCAACCGTGTTGGCGGAAGGATCCCTTTGTCGACATACACCTGCTCTGCATTTCAAAATCAGATCCACCAAGCTACGTCCCTCCGGGCTGTGCAAAACGTTGTACCCTGAGCATCAGAGCAGCCAGCCTAACCCCTGCTGTAGAAGCTGTGGTGTGGACAAACCCATAGCAAATAGCATTCAGGAAGGGGTTGTTCCTACGCAGACAGGAAAACTCCTCCTGTCAGTGCAGGCTATGGCTGCGTTATGGGGCTATGCCAGTCTAGTCTCTGCAGTGTAGATCTACCCCTAGCCACTGCCCCACACTACCTCCTGCAGAATAAGATCAGTCCAGGCCTCAACGCATCTCTCAAAGAGGGGGGGGAATAGCAAATCAGGCCCCCTGTCTGGACAAGGCCTCGGTGTGGGTGACGATTGTTCGAGCTGTCTGAAACATTTTCCCTCCAGATGGTTTCCCAAGAAGAAATGGCTTTTTCCCAACCAACGGGACAGTTTCGTGGAGAATTTCCATTTTTAGTGACAATTTCCAGATTTCTGGTTAAAAACATAATGCAAGAAATTCAGGGGTTCTAGTGCTAAAAAAACCAAATCTACCAATCAGCTTTTGCCAACCGAAAACGTTCAGCAACTAAAAACCCATAGTTTGTTTATTTGGGGTTTTTACTTTTGGGGCAGTTGGAGGGGAGGGGAAAAACCTGCCATTTTGCATTTCCTAACAAGCTCTCATTATAATCTCCAGCTAGTCTTGGGGCGATCTGACGTGCCCACGCGTTAAAGTCTTGCTCAGTCTTACGTTTCCTTGAAGCATGTGGCTGTGAAAGCCTCTTTCAAAATCACAAGACATTCCCCCGTGGCTCTGCTGTTCTCTGGCCCGAAGGCAGAACTCGCAAAGGAGGCGCGCCATTCCCGTAGATTTCCGGAAGTGCAGCTTGCGCATAGGACTTTGCAAATCTCAGCCTAGTGATCGAAGGAGCGGAGTTTCTCCCTAGGTGGCGGTGTGGATAAGGGGCGGGTGTTAGATTGGCCTTGAGGAGACCCTGTGTACTTGGGCTAGTTACTTCACCTCTCTCTCTGGGCCCCCTTTGCTCTATAAAATGCAGGACGTGATACTCACCTCCCCTGGAAAGCACTTTGGGCTGTGCAGATGAAAATAATAAGGTGGGACACTGCATCGGTAATTATCTCACGTTGCAGTGGGGGAGGTCTAGGTTGGATAGTAGGAAAAACTTTTTCACTAGGAGGGTGGTGAAGCACTGGAATGGGTTCCCTAGGGAGGTGGTGGAATCTCCTTCCTTAGAGGTTTTTAAGGCCCGGCTTGACAAAGCCCTGGCTGGGATGATTTAGTTACGGTTGGTCCTGCTTTGATACCTCCTGAGGTCCCTTCCAACCCTGAGACTCTATGATTCTAGGATCGGAGTGTTGAACACTAGTGGGGCGAAGGTCTCCCCGAGACAGCAGCTGAGCTGTGACCCTCAGCAGGCCTGTGAGACAGCAGATGGCTCTTTAATCTGGCAGGCGGAAATGCAGCGGCTGACGCGAGAGATACGGGGCCGTCTTTAACAGGGAACAGAATTAACTGCTGGAACAGTTGACCTCGGGACGGGGTGGATCCAGTCACGTGCCCTCTGAAAGCCGAGACTGGGTGTCTCTTTCTAGTGCTTCCACTCCAGCTCGACCACAGGTCCTGGGCTGGTCCCTGGGGGAGGTTCCCTGGCCTGGGTGAAGCGGGAAGTCAGACCAGATCAGCGGCACACGGTCCCTTCTGGCCTTCCCAATCGGTGAATCGCTGGCTTCGTGGCGTGCCACGGTCGCGCAGGCTGCTCTGTCACCAGCTTGCTGCAGCTTTGCCGATGAACATTGCCCGTCCGTCCCTCCGCTCTTCAGAGACTCGCTGACTTTTGGTGGCTCCTGGGCCTTTTACTTTGCAAGGCTTGACCCAGCGCTTGGACTCTCCTTGACTTCAATAGACGTTAGGCCAGCCACTTGGTGCCCAGGTAGGCCCTGATCCTGCAAAGACGCAGGCGTGTGAGGGGCTTTACCCCTCCTGAGCACAGCTAGCTGCATGGAAACCAGTGGGGCTGTTGGTACAGGCAGGCCATTTGTCTGGTTTGAAGCCGGCCAGTCCTGTTTTTGTCAGGTTTGTCCCCATCCCGTACAGCTCCAAACCCACATCCAGTTTTATCCGGTATCCCAGTGGACACACGGAGGACGCCACTTTGCTGCACATGCTGCCCCGCCCCCGCCGGCGTGACCTCGCACGCTCATGCCGGCAGGGCGGGGCGACGTACTCTGCAAAATTGGTGTCCACCGTGATCACGCCGGCAGGGGCGGGGTCGCACCAGCCTGGGTGGGTGTGATTCACTAGTAAGGCCTGATCTAGCCTCCGAATTTAGGGCGACATAGAATACAGAGGTCACGCCAGCGGGGGCGGCGGGGCGGCTTGCCGACCTTCCAGGATTGCCTGGGAGTCTTCAGGCATTAGAGATGAATCTTTAATGAAGATGATGTCATGGGATGAAACCTCTGGGAACACGTCCAACGAAAATTGGCAACCCTCGCAGGGTGGCGCGCTGTACAAAACAGCGTCCTCCACGCGTCCATGATGGTACCGGACAAAGCCACGGCCCGTTTTATGACTCTGCCAGAGGGGGACAAACCTTAGGAAAAAACAGGACAGTGTGGCTTAAAACCGCCTAGTGAAAGATCCACGCCCTTGAGTGCTCGGCTTTGCTGACGTGATGCCCAGTGTGGAGGCAGTGAGGTCGATGGGAGAATGTTTCTGTCTGTCTCGGTGCCGTTGCTCGGGAGGGTGGAATCTCTACAGCACTGGAAAAACCCTTCACTCGCTGTAGTCTGCGTCTACACTATGGCCTTACCATGGCATAGGTACATGTAGTGTAGACATGGCCTTAGTGACTCCGGTGTCACTCCACTGTACAAACCTGGACTAATTATTCCTGGTCATTTTTATATTTAGGCCAGTTTTATTCAAAAATAGCCTATGGGAAAGACAAAGGCCAATGCGATCCTGGGCTATATAAAGGGGGGAATCTCGAGGAGGAGCAGAGAGGTTCTTTCCCCTTTGTGTTTGGCCCTGGTGCAACCGCTGCTGGGATCCTGGGTCCAGTTCTGGTGCCCACAATTCGAGAAGGACGTTGGTAAATTGGAGAGGGGTCAGAGAAGAGTCACGGGAATGATTAAAACATTAGAAAACCTGCTTTATAGTGAGAGACTAAAAGAGCTCAATCTATTTAGCTTAACAAAGAGAAGGTTCAGAGGTGACTTAATTCCAGTCTCTCAGTACCTCCATGGGGAAACAAATATTTAACTATGGACTCTTCATTCTAGCAGAGGAAGGTCTAACATAACCCATTGGCTGGAGGTGGCAGCTGGACAAATTCAGACTGGAAATAAGATGCCGGTTTTTAACCGGGAGATTAATGAACCATTGGAACAATTTACCAACTGTCGTGGTGGATTCTCCATTGCTGACAACGTTTAAATCAAGATTGGATGGTTTTTTTTCTTAAAAGATCTGCCCTAGGAATTGTTTGGGGGCAGTTCTCAGGCCTGTGTCATCCAGGGGGTCAGACCGGGTGATCACAGCAGTCCCTTCTGGCCTTGGCCTCTATGCATCGAGCCCAATAACATGTTTGATTTGGGGGGCTGCTGGGCTTTGACCTAACACCCGTGATGGTTTGAATCCTGGGATGCTCTCCTCTCTCCCTGGTATTAACCTAGGAGCTGGGACAACCAGGTTCTGTTCCCAGGTCTGCCACAGGCATCCCTGTGAGAGCCGGGGTCTGGTTCATAAAGGTATTTAGGGGCTTGATGTCAATGGGGGTTACGTGTTTAAACACCTAAAAAAATTGGCTTTTAGTCACTCTCTGAAATGGGGCTGACAAC
This sequence comes from Caretta caretta, assembly GCF_965140235.1. Taxonomy (NCBI): domain Eukaryota; kingdom Metazoa; phylum Chordata; order Testudines; family Cheloniidae; genus Caretta; species Caretta caretta. The sequence goes on from NC_134228.1 coordinate 4,278,883, forward strand.
CCTTCCCTATCTCCTGGAGGTTTGTAGGGATAAATATGTGGAGGACCTTAGATACTAGCCCTATATGACCTAAGTCAGCTGCGTCTGGCCATCACCGGGGTATTAGGTCTGGCCTTTTTCCCCTGGATTTGCTGCACCACTAGAGTTGTCTGTTTCCCCCGCTGTTTTTCCTACCGGGTGGTAGAAATGAGGGTGAAAGTGACACCTGGGCAAAGAGCGTGGCCATTTAAAGCCCAGTTTTCATGGGCCTGGGTGGCACGTATCCTCTGGGCTGGGCATAGGGGTGGATTTCCCACTGACTTGGGAGGTTGGATTGGTGGCCATGCCAGCGGACAGGCTTGCTGTCTGATTGGATGTAATGTGGGTAAAACGCAGAGACCCGGCTTGCAGGATCGCTATAAAGGGAAAATAAAGGAGGGCCAATTTGTAAGGGGGTGGGTGTACATGGGAATTCCTGTGAGGTCCGCGTGCTGCTGCCCAGAAACATGCGCAGCTTGGAATAGCATCTTGTCTTTGGTAAACACTTGGGTCTCCTCACAGCGGGAGAGCGCTGATGAGGAGAGACCCAGCTGTGTGTGAGTTTAGGCATGGGCCAAAAAATAACAAGGTGAGGTTGGGGTGCTGGACTGGTACACAGGAGTTCTCTTCCCCGTTCTACCACTGCTCTGCTGGGCGTCCCACTCGGTGCCTCGGTTTCCCCTCCCGCCCTTTGTCTTGTTAGCTCTGTGGGGCACGGCGTGTTTCTATGGGGATGTACAGTGCCTAGCTCATTTGCAGCCTCTGGGTGCTACTGCAGTGCACACAATAAACGGTGTGATTCTCAGCTCCAGCCTAGATACGGTGGGGATGGGCTCTCTGCCCCCTTTGTATTCCCAGCCCAGCCGACAGTATCATCTGGACTGAAAGAGCCTCAGAGTTGCTCTTATTTACATTCTGGCTAATAATGACCCAGAAGGTGAAAGTAGCTTAAGAGACTAGCCAATAAGGCATCAACCTTCTGGCCACGCTCCTTCCCTTAGCTACACTCCCTGCAGGGGAAGTCTGGGCTTAGATACCTTATGATAGCTCTGCAACGGGGGTTTGCTAGCAGACATTTCCACCGGAATTAGGAGTGAGCATTGGCACCATTGATGATGGGGCGCTAAACAGAACACCCCCTTCTAGTGCCCAGGTCTATGCAAACTGAAGTCCCTGCTCCACCACGGGGGGGTGCTAGAGTTTGTTGGCAAAACAGTTCCGCGTTTTTTTCAAGCTGGGCAAACCACCGTATTGTCCCCTCCTCTGATTCTTGCAAACGGCTGAACCGGGGCTTGCCTGAAACTGGCCCCAAAAATTCAACCCGAGGTCGACACCCAGCCTGGGACATGTCAGCCCGAACGGCTTGTTTGGCAAAGTTATACGTCACCGTAGGGTTACAGGCCCCCGTTCGATCTGGGTGAACCATGGTTCTACGTTGAGTTTGAACATTAGTGTGATCGGCCCAGAGCGTTTGACCGAAAAGCTCACGAGAAAGAAGAGTTGTTTGTGTTAAACTTATGGTCATCCAGGAAGTACCGGCATTTATCTTATTTGAGGGAACAGAAATCAAGAAAACATGATTAACTGGATGCCAGGTGCAGGCAGTAAGTGGCTGTATCGGTGTGTTTAACAAGTAAAGCCTCATCGGGCCTTCGCGAAGTTCCGATAACCGGTAATGCCATCACTTGTTTGTTATAGTGTATAAAAAGCAAAGTTTTCTATGGGTTCTTTGTCAGAGCTTTTCCTTACTCCTCGGAGTCATGCCATGATAGGGTGGGACCGCTGGGGCCTGGTATTTATTTTCAAGTATTTTAGCTGGGGCCTGGTATTTATTGGCAAGTATTTTAGCCAATGCTTGTAACCGTGTTGTAATTAGGCTATAGAGCATAAGTGCGTCTCTGCTCATCTTTGTAATCTGGATGTCACCAACACCAACCGGCCTTTGAACTAATGCTTGTGTGCAAAGCTGAGTCATGGTAAACCCGACTAAACTTGTTAGGGAAATTATTTCCAACAGCGGCTGAAAACAGGGAAAGTGGCAGGCAGGCGGAAACTACAAGCCAGCTTTAATACATCACTCACCATCATGCTTCAGCAGCTTCCTGGCTTGGAGGTCAGGAAGGTGTAAACCACACCCACGCGGTGTGGCACTCTGTCCCCCTCTGGTGGCGGCTGGGCTACCTCGGGATTGATGAGCCTGCTACAAGGGGATTTCCTCTTATGACGCAGTGTTGCATGGAGGGTTTAGGCAGAATCCTGCATCAGTTACAGGACTAGATAAACCCCTCTTCTATCTAGGGCCCCTGCTGTTTGTCGCTTACCGAGCACCCCCTTGTGGCCAGAGGCCATTCTACAGCCCCCTGCCGCTCTTTTTCCTCTCTTCAGGGCCCTTTAAGAACTCATAGTTCAAAGGTGGTTAAATAATTCTCACAAGGGGTCTCATTTATTTAGTCCACTGGTACGTACTGGTCCTCTAGGCCCCAAGCAGTTCAGTGTCTCTGTCATGATTAACCCCAAATAACACAGACTCAGTCTTCTCCAGGGTCTCTCCCAGGCTTCCCTACCTACACAGCTTCCCCCCCCCCCACTCCCTCCTTCTTTTTTAACTGGTTTCCCCCTTCCCCCCATTGACTCAGGGACCCTGCAGGGATCTTTTTTCTTGCACTCTGCAGTACCCACAGACCTCGCTGCAGTTTCCCAAGCTTGCAACTTGCTGCTCTTTTTTGTTATCGTGGGATAATTTGATGCAACCTTGGTGTGGCTCAGCCTGTAATCATGGCTGGCTTAGCCCCAGGCTCTCTGCCACCCTGCTACAGGCCCCATGCTGGTAGTGTCTGAGCACCGTTAATTCATTTGGCGCCCCTGTGCCCTCAGGCACAGAAAGAGAAAGTGTCTGGCCCCAGGTTATTCTGTGGGAGAGCCAGCGACAGAATCTAGCTCACCTGTGTTTCAATCCAGTGCCTTCATTCACCACGAGGTCAGTTTTCCTCTCTTTCTTTGCTCTGTTCCCCTTTGCACTGTGAAACACCCTGGGATCGTTCTTTGCAGGTTATGATCTTCTGGAGTCTCGCTAGCCGCAACCCCAGTTGCAAACGGGGAGGCGCTCCTGACGCAAGTCCCAGGTGGGAGGGTATTCAGGTTGCAGAAGAACTGAACCCAGCGTGGTGTGATCTGAAACTGATTTGGTTAACGTGGTGTGTGGACAATCTTGCGTCAGTTTATGCCCTTCCCTCGGGTTTATGGGAGCAAACTAAACCGCTGTGATGAGTCTGAATCTGGTGTACGTGTCTGTATACTGGGTTTTGCACCAGTTTCATTAAACTGGAGCAAGCATGGGTCTAGACCAACTCTAAGGGCAAGGCTCTGTGTTTGGCAGCTGGTAAGAAGCACCTTGAAGCTAGCCATGCAGCCTGGGTCCAGCCATCTAAAACCAGAGTAACTGTGTTGATCTGAGCGGGGTCACTGTCATCCCTGATCTCTGTTGTCCGTGGGTCTGACACTGTCTGCGGCTTTGGATCATGCGTCATCATTGCGAGGTGGGTGTCAGACTCAAGCAGACTGGCCCACGGTGGCGCTTTACACCACAAAGTGCAAGCCTGGGGAGAAGGCCGCTGGGTTCCCGCAAGTCACCCCCAAGGGCTAGAGCCTTGGCAGGCATCGATCCACATGAAGGTCAGTGGGGCTGCGCCAAGCGATTCCCACTGGGGGGCGGACCCGAGGTTCATAGTCCTGTCCACTCTGCAGAGCCCACTCAGCTGCAGGGGCTGGAGTCGGTTGCGTGTCGTCAGCAAACATTCAGCTAAGTCTTTACTGCCAGCGGCGATGTCGGAAACCGGAGAGGGGACCAGCTGTTAGAAAAGTCCTCGTTTCCTTTGTGAGCTCAGTGAGATGGACCGGGAACATTTGAGACAGAGAGAGTCACTGCGGGAATCCAAGTTACCATTTTTGCCTCTTCCTTTATCCTGATACAGTTGCACTAGAAGTCGCGGATTATGGCTAGAGGGACCATTACGACCTCCGAGGCCGACCCCCTGCTCTAGAACTTCGCCCAGGGATTCCCGCACGGAGCCCATTTGAATTGAGGTTGAGGCAGAGCGTTGCTCTGGGAAAGAGGGGTCCAAAAGGCTCCAGGTGCTGATCCACTGCATGCCTCAGGGGGGGGTCGTCCGTTCCGATGGCACGTGGTGAAATCACTGGTCGATGTCTGGGTGGCTTCCACCTAGAAACCCCTCTCCTAGCCAGATCCACCTTATGGGCGTGGAAGGAGGGTTGTTGCGTTTAAAGCGGAGAGTCAGGACTCCTGGGTTCTGTCCCAGCTTTGCCATTGACTTGGTGTACGGCCTCTGGGCAAGTCACCTCGGTTTTTCCCCTCTGGAAGATGGGAATGATGCTCCTCTCCTACGCTTTGGAATAACTTGGCAGTCAGGGATGCAGCAGGGGTGGGATTGGCAGAAGCTTTTGGAGCTGGATCTGTAAAGCTTTCTCAGGCCAGATTCCGGCTCCAGGGTTTGTAGCTGTTGGGGAGAGGAGTGGTGCATGGTGGGATTAGATTTGGGGCCAAATTCCTTGCGGGTGTAACGCCACTAAGGATTCACGTGGTCTGGAGCTTTTGAAACAGTAGCCAGAGCCCTTCCCTCAAGGTTGGTCACGCTAAGCAGGCTGGGCAAATCCCCCGAGGTTTGGGCTGGAACCGCAGGGCCGGTGGATCGTCCTTAGCTCTTGGGTCTGCAGAACGTAGCTGGGACGCTCCCCTGAACAGACCCAGGCGTTGAATTCTGAGCATCAGCCACTTCCTTTTGGAGCTGTGGAGGCTCAGGACGGACGTGGTCCCGTCCAATCTGTATCCCTGGGAGCTAGGGCGCAATTGGTCCCTCTGGCACAGACCCCCGCCCCGGTCCAGAGCTTCTCCCGATGTTCAACGCAACCTTTTCCTTTTAGGAATTCCCAGCCTGGCTCCTCGGATTCCACCCTGAATGCTTCCCATTAGCTGGTGCAAATCAGGTCATTCCGTCAACTTTAACGGTGCTGGGCTGATCTGCACCAGCTGGGGATCTGGCCCCCTTGGCGCCACTGGACCGACACTGGCTTTTACCAACTGGGAAATCTGACCTTTCACCTCTTCCTTTGGTGGTACCTTCAGATCGTTATTCCCATCCCCACTGGGCCCGATTTAACCCTTCTGTCCTGTCCTTTAAACCCTCCCTGCCTCCTCATCATTCCTGTTGCTCCTCTCAATATCTTTCTCCTGATGCTGCCTCTGGAGCCAGAGACAGGCAGAGAGATTTGCTCCCTGCCCTGAGATCTGTGTCTTCTAGGTGGACAACCTAATGTCCCAGTGGTCTTTTGACCCCATGTCTCATCACTAACCCATGTCCTTTTTGCTGCCTGCTCGGTCTCCTGCCTCTCCAGTTACTTTTCCCCGAGATGTAGTCGGTGCATTTCCCAAAATGACTCTCACTGGGTTATTTCTGGCTTGCTTTTGTATTCTCTCTAGATCTGTTTGGAGGATTTCCTGTTCTCATTGGCAGCTCCCCCTGATTCAGCATCACCCTGCTTTGAGCAGGGGGTTGGACTAGATGACCTCCTGAGGTCCCTTCTAAACCTGATATTCTATGATTCTATGATTCTATGATCACCCATGTGGTTCTTATTAATATGACGCTTTCCCCCTTCTCATCTGCCCAGATCTTCAATTAAAGTAGATATAAGGGTAGACCTGATCCCAATCCTGGCAGAACCCCGCAGACGCCTTCATATGCTCAGTGTCTGTCAATGCATTTGATGCATTGAAGACACGCTTCTGCTATGCCCTTGAGCTGTATTGCTGACCCCAAGAGGCCAAAAATCATGAGATCTTTTTAAAAATACCAGTTCCTTTTTATTCGCCTTCCGCTCACATTTTCTAGCGTTTGCCCGCAGCCACAATTGCTAGATGCTAACTTGTTTTGTATTGTGAATGAAAGCTGCAACTGTCCTGCGGTCCCATGACTGCAGGAGATGGGGCTTCAGAAGAAGAGAACCCTGGATAGGCAGCAAGTTTAAAACAAATAAAAGGAAGTATTTCTTCACACAACGCACAGTCAACCTGTGGAACTCCTTGCCAGAGGATGTTGTGAAGGCCAAGACCATAACAGGGTTCAAAAAAGAACTAGATAAGTTCATGGGGGATAGGTCCATCAATGGCTATTAGCCAGGATGGGCAGGGATGGTGTGCCTAGCCTCTGTTTGCCAGCAGCTGGTAATGAGCGACAGGGGATGGATCACTTGATGATGACCTGTTCTGTTCATTCCCTCTGGGGCACCTGGCGTTGGCCACTGTCGGAAGACAGGAGACTGGGCTAGGTGGACCCTTGGTCTGACCCAGTAGGGCCATTCTTATAGGGGGCAAGAGTAAGTAGTGTTGTTGGATTCTCCTGAGAACAGCCGTTGGCAGCCTGTTTTCCATTTGCCAATGCTGGAATCCGTTCCAGTCTGACTACCTCTAAGAGTAAAGGGTCATGTGGTCCAAGACCGGGGTGTGGGCAGTTGGGTCTAGTGGTTAGAGCAGAAGTCGACTCAGTAGCCAGGAATAGGAACCCGGCATCAGAACCAGAGTCACAGACCAGATGGATGCCAGTGCCAAGGGTCAGAGCCGAAGTCAGGAATTGGAGGAGAGTCGGAACCAGGATATTTGGAGCAAAGCAAGTCGGGGCACAGCTGGGTCCAGGCACAAGCAGGGCTGGAACAAGACGCGAATGCGGTCATGGGTGAATCAAGCAGCCGTGGAGCTGCTGCAGGGCTCAGAGCCAGGCTGCTGACTCTACCTACCAATCAGGCAGTGTAGCCAATTAGGCAGCCTGCGGCAGACCAGCTGCACTCGTTAGGTGGCCCGGACACTGGCTCCGCAGCGTGCCCCGATTCCAGGCTGGCTCTGGGGCAGTGCCCGATTCCTGACACGCGCGGCCCAATGTGCCCAAGTCCCATTTTCAAAAAGGACCAGATTTTCCAAAGCATGTAAGCGTCTAGTAGGATCTTGAACGACCCCCCTGCACGTCTGTCTGCTTCTTTAAGCACCTAAAAAGCTTTACAAATCCGACTTTCAGGAGCCTACGTTCCATTGGGGGGGGTTTCAGCCCCCAGCATAGTCGCAGCTATACCAGCAAAAGGGCCCAAGTTTATGTCATTTGAGGAGCTGGTTTAATTATACCAGCAAAATTGTCTTTGTGTCAGGATAATCTGCGTATCCACTAGGGGGCTTTGGCGAGATAGCTCTGCTGGTGTAGCTATAACGGTAAAGCCTTTGTAGTGTAGACAAGCCCTCATGATTTTCTGGTATTAGATAAGGAGAGGCCGTGTGGCCTAGTGGATAGAGCATGGGATTGAGAAGATCCGGGTTCTATTCCCAGCTGTGTCTGCTGGGTGACCTTGGCAAAACATGTCCCCTCTCCGTGCCTCAGTTTCCTCATGTGTAAAGTGCTTTGAGCACTCTGGCTAGGAAGCCAGATAGAAGAGCTAGGGATTATTATGGGTGTTGTAACATGGCAGCTGGCACCCAACTACTTCACAGTCTAGTCCTAACTAACTGCATAATTGATGCAATGGCAGCTGGGCTGTAAAATTGAGACGGTCGGCTCTTTGGGGAAGGTGGTGTCTTTTTATTCTGTGTTTGTACAGCACCTCACACAGTAGGGTCTGGCCCATGACTGGGACTCCTAGGCGCTACCATAATACACCTAATAGCAATTGAAACGTACAGGGCCTGGCACGTGGGGGCAGGCAGGCAGTACTAATAATCTGTGCATTAACCCAGTGCTCCTTGCTACCCACATCCCACAGCATTAGGCTATTCAAAAGTGACTAGTGATTTTCGGGTGCCTCCATTTTGGGGACTGTCTGCCCTGAGATCTTCTGTTTTTTCTAGGGCTGGGTGCTCATCGTTTTCTGCAAATCAGACCTCTTGGAAGTGCCCCTGGCTGGGCACCAAAATTGGGAGTGGCTTCTGAAAATCATGACCTAGATACCAAGCGTTGATAATCTTAGCTCCAGCCTTTCCCCACTTCTTACCCACGCTGAGTCGTACCTTACTCTGTGAGCAGTCACACTGAGTTCAGCTGGTCTACTTGCCGAGTAAACCATGTCTACACTATAGCATAGCTCTGTTGGTCAGTGATCTGGTCATAGCATTCCTAGTGTAGACAAGGCTACTGCACCTAGCCAACATGAGCAAGAATGAGAGATCTGATTATTGTTATTTTGGCCATTTTCCTTCAGCGTCAGCAGAGACTCCAGAGTTAAGACGATGCTTAGGCTGCGATGAGGATTAAATCCTTTGTGCCTGTAGCCCTGATCCATGAGCTTTCGATGGAGAACTAGCTCAACCACAAGCTAGGGGCTGGCTGCAGGAATCAGGCCGGTGCAATGCTACATAACCACAATGGCTAGGGATCTGTGAGCAGAGCAGCTCGGAAAACTTTCATCAAAGCAGTTTCCCAACGGAAAATGTAATTTCAATTCAACCCAATGTTTTTGTGAAAATTATTATTATTTATCATTATTTTGGACAACATTTCGTTTTGGAAGAAAATTGGGGAGAGAAAAGGGTTTTGAAAATGTCAACCTCCTGTTTCAAGGTTTTTGGAACCAAGTTTTGATTTGGTTTTTGTTTGTTTTGAAATTTCCTTTATTTTTATATATTTTAAAAAAAAACCCTAAAAATGGTCGAGATCAAAACGAAATGTTTTGTTTGACCCGAAACAAAATTTTCTTTCTGCAAACAAGTTTGGAAAGTTTGGTTTTCATCCCAGTTTGACAGGAGTGGGGGGGATTCCATTCTCTCGAAATGTTTAACAGGATGGAAAATCCATTTTCCGACCAGCTGTACTGGTGAGAGAGTATTTCCATTCCTTGAGTGGGTCCGTCCTTGTAATTGCTCACTGATGTGATTGAATTACTGTTCTTTTTTCCATAGAGTCATAGATTCCAAGGCCAGAAGGACGCACTGTGATCATCTAGTCTGATCCCTGTAGAACACAGACCAGAGAACTGCCCCAAAATAATTCTTACAGCAGATCTTCTAGAAAAACATCCAATTGCGATTTAAAAATTGTCCACGATGGAGAATCTACCATGACTCTTGGTAAATTGTTCCAATGGTTAATTATTCTCACTGTTAAAAATTCATGCTTTATTTCCAGTCGGAATTTGTCTAGCTTCTTTGGATCATGTTGGACCTTTCTCAGCTACTCTGAAGAGCCCATGATTAAACATTTGTTCCCCGTGTAGGTACTTACAGACTGTAATCAAGTGATCTTTAACCTGCTCTTTGTTAAGCAGACTGGATCGAGCTCTTTGAGTCAGTCACTACCAGGCAGGTTTTCTACTCCTTTAATCATTCTTGCGACTCTTCTCTGACACACACACACACCCTCCTCCGGTTCAATTTATCAACATCCATCTTGGACTGTGGGCACCAGAACTGGGCACAGAATTCCAGCAGCGGTCGCACGGTGCCAAACACAGAGGGGAAAGAACCTCTCTGCTCCTACGCGAGATTCCCCTGTTTATACATCCCAGGATCACATTGGTTCTTTTTGGCCCCAGCATCACCCAGGGAGCTCGTGTTCAGCTGATTATCCACCAGCTCTCTGCTCTGCCATCTAGCCGACAAAAGTCTAACAAGATCCAATGGCTGGATGCTGAAGCTGGAAGAAAGGAAAATCAGACATCGGTTTTTTAAACAGTGAGAGTAATTAATCACCGGATCCACATACCAAGCGTCGTGGTGGATTTTCCATCCCTGGGCATTTTAAAAGCAGGATTGGATGCTTTTTAAGAAGATCAGTCCTAGTTCAAACTGGAATGAATGCAGGGAAGTCCTGTGGTCTGTATTATACAGGAGGCCAAGCTAGCTGATCACAACGGATCCATGGAAACAGCTGTTGATCATAAGGAAAATTCCACTGCTCTCTCCTGGAGGGAAAGTTCGAATCATTGTTTTTTCTGCAGAGTTACCCGTACATCGGTGCGCTTATTAAGGAGCTGTAAACAAAAAGACGTTGGCAGCCTGCTGTCTGTCATTTTCCCACCCTCGCTTTGGTTCATCAAAGGCTGGTTTTGCTTTGTTTCAAAAACATTTTAAATCTATCCAAAGTCGCCTATGTAGCCTAGCTAGAAAAGAAATCTATCAGCATCAGTCACCTGCCTTTACACCATAGGCCTATAAAAAAAACCACTATTGGCCAATGCAGAAATGTAAAGTGTTATGCTGCAACTCTCGGGAGTAAGGAAATGGTACGGACCACGCTGCAGTCATTCGCTCACTCAGGTTCCAATTCAGAAAAGCATCCAGGTCAGCAGAGGGCGGAAGCATGTGCTTAAATGGAAATGTTCTTAAGTGCTTTCCAGAATCGGGGCCCCATAATCCATTGGTTCCAATTGTAATAGTCTCTCGTGCGACCCCTCTGTCGATCTCAGAGCATTTTACAAAGGAGGTCCGTGTTGTTAGTTTCCCCATTGAACAGATGGGGAAACTGAGGCACAAAGCGCAGACCTGACTTGTCCAGGGTCACCCAGCAGCAGAGGTGGAAATAGAACCCAGGTCTCCTGAGGGCCAAAATCTTCTATCCACTAGGCCATATGGCCCCACTATAGCTAAGGGTCTGTCTTTATGTGTAAGGACTCTACAATTTGGCCATCAGTTCTTTCTGGGGGCTGAGGACTTTGATCCAATGAAGCACCTGGGGCTGGGATACTCAGTACCTTTCAGGATTGAGCCCTTGGTGAGTGAAAGGAAGAGCCCTTGTTGACAGAATTCCTGCTCCAGAACTTGTGCCAATCTCTGTCTATTAGATTCTCAGATACGCCCTAACGCAGAGGGCAGATTATCCCACATCTGCTCCTGTCACATGTCTTCCACCTCCCTCCATTGCATCTGGTGTTGAGCACTAGTGGAGATGGGATACTGGGCGAGACGGATCTCGGCTCTGACCCAGTCTGGCGAGGGCTATGCCCAGTAGAAGCTGCATTCCCGCATGTGCCCACTGAAGAGCACAATGGGGCAGGCACCTTCTTCAGAAAGGGGGCCTCTGAGTTCTGCGGTACTGGGAACCTTTCCCACCTGGCTCCCCTCCAAAAAATGTCCTAGAAGGAAACTCCTTCCTGCAGAAAGGTGAGCTGGAGAGCCCTGCTTCTGTGCGGCCTGTGCACCCTGGGGCAGGCAGGGGGTGCAGAACGGGGGACCCTGGGCAGGGTGGAATTGGTTAGACCTGGGTGCTTAGAGGGTCAGTTTTGGCTCCAGTTTCCTTTGCCAGCCGGATTTAAATCCTCCCTTGCGATTCTTTTAAAGGAAACTCCCCCGTGAAAAGAACCTCCATTACGTTAACGTTCCTAGCTGGAATATCATGCATACACTGGAGTACAACAATGGGCTAGTGGTTCATCTGAAAGACCTGGGTTCAAGTCCCTCCTCTGGGCTCTGCCACAGACTTCGTGTGTGACCTTGGGCGAGTCATTTAGGGTACGTCCACCCAGTGGGAAAAACCCCGTGGCAGTGAGTCTTAGACCCCAGCTCAACTGAATCTGGCTTGTGAGACCCACGCTGCAGAGGTGTAGCAGCATCGCAGTTCGGGCTCAGGCAGGTTCTGAAACCCGGCGAGGGGAGATCTCAGAGTCCGGACTCCAGCCGGAGCCTGAACGTCCACTCTGCACTTTTTGGCACCGCAGCCCAAATCAGTTGGCCCACACTCTGGTACTAGCTGCCATGAGTCCTTTTTTTCCTGGGTAGACCTACCCTTAGCCTGTCTCTGCCTCCATTTCCCAGCTGTGAGACGGGGATAACAGGGCTGCCCTACCGCACTGGTGGTTGTGCGGATAGATAAGTACCTGAAACAGAGTTAAGGTTACAGTAGTAAGTTGCATGACCTTTATACAGAATACAGAACCCAGCTGCCATTTTAAAAGAGAAGGGTTAGTGGAAGGGAATTTTGTATACATCTTCTTACAGCTCATACAGCTGGCCAATATTAAGATTGACAAGTGGGCATTCGCCTAACACAATAATCCCCTTAACTCTGACCCACAGAACATACCGGTTAGAGTTCTGAATGACAGTAATCTTATACTAACCTGTATCGATCATTAATGTTACGTTTACATACATTAAATATTTGATCAACCCTGCCAATGATGTATAAGCTGAAAGAGGTCATCAGTGGGTTGTAGTTAAGGTGGTTGCTGAAATATACAAGATGAATTTTCTCTTCTCAGTATCATCATTAGCTGAATGAATAGTAGAATAAAGGTGATTGTGCATACACAGTTTATTACCCTTGCAGCGCATACATCAGGTGAATGACAGCTGACAAGGGAAAAAACCTTGCATAAAATGGGCAACCTTAAGTCTGATCCCCAAGAAATGCTTTTGAATTCTTTCAAAATAGGCACGGCTGGGTGCGGATAAAATAAATCATATCTGCTTGGAAATAGCAATGTATATACAGACTATTAAAGTTCATAAGTACACCTTGCGGGTAAGAATTAAAGCTGATCTTAGAATGTGTAAACTGAATTCATACAGATGAGTGTTGTATCTAGATGAACATTTCCTGACGCTTTGATGCTTAAGGATTTTTGAATGGAGATCATAGAACCATAGAAATGTAGGACTGGAAGTGTCCTCGAGAGGTCATCTAGTCCAGTCCCCTGCACTGAAGCAGGGATAAATATGAACTAGACCATCCCTGACAGGTGTTTGGCTAACCTGTTCTTAACCTCCAATGACAGAGATTCCACAACCTCCCTAGGCAATTTATTCCAGAGCTTAACCACCCTGACAGGAGGTTTTTCCTAATGTCCCACCTAAACCTCCCTTTTAGCAATTTAAACCCATCGCTTCTTGTCCTGTCCTCAGTGGATAAGGAGAACGATTTATCACCCTCCTCTTTATCATAACCTTTTATACACTTGAAGACTTATTACGTCACCCCTCAACCTTCTCTTCTCCAGACTAAACAAACCCTGTTTTTTCCGTCTTTCCTTCTGGGTCATGTTTTCTAGACCTTTAATCATTTTTCTTGATCTCCTCTTGACGTTCTCCAATTTGACCACATCGTTCCCAAAGCGTGGTGCCCAGAACTGGACACAACTCTCCAGTTGAGGCTGTGTCAGTGCGGAGTAGAGTGGAAGAATTACTTCTCGTGTCGCGCTTACTACCTTCTTTCTTGCTGATCCATCACAGAATGAGGCTCGCTTTTTTTGCAACAGTGTTACACTGTTGAAATACCAGTTTTGTACCATGCATGAAGGTTGTATGAATTTTACCAGTGACCCTAACTCTGAGTTCAAGGTGTTTTTGAACATGGGGGAAATTGTACAAGGAGTAGAGGCTGGGCACACAGGAGTGTAATTGCCAGGATCACTTGTCATTCCTTTTTTTGAAGATTGGTGCCACATTTGCTTTTCTCTAATTGTCTTCCGCTTCCTGAGTCGTATGTGAAGCGGAAGACAATTAGAATTGTCTTCTGTTTTTTCAGAAACAAAGGCCCAAGTTTCCCAAGGCTTTGTCTCTAGGAGAAAGTCGTGCCATTGTCTCTATACCAGATTGGGGAAAATGGCACAACCCCACCTAGTGTGGATACAGTGATACTGGGATAAAAATGCTTATACCACAATAACTTATTCCGATATGGGAAGGGGAATAAGCCATAAATCACCTTTATCCTGGTATAACTGCATCCACATGAGGGATCATACTGATACAACTGTACCCACAAAAAAATTCAGCCCACCTAACCAGCCTATAATCTGTGTGTAGACCAGGCTGGAGTATAGCAGCTAAGGCCCAGATCCTCAAAAGGATTTAGGCACCTAGCTCCCATGGGAGTTAGGAATCTAAATGCTTCTGAGGATCTGGGCCTAATTCCTTAAGATGCATCTGATCCAGACTGGCTAATTCTTACACACTGAGCTTTTCCAGGTCCCCTCTGCCTGCTCTTTATCGCCAGTTGCTTGGAAAAAGATCTTTATTCCTTCCTAAGGGCTAAAAGTATGCAAGCCTTGCCGACACCGGCTATAACAAACTCACGTTACTAGGGTTATCGACGTCAATTCCCACGTATAAAGGATGCATCTTCTAGCACTAAGTTGCCCACGCCTCTCCTGTTGTATTTTCCTTGTTAGAGACAAGAGGGCCAGATTTCTAGCTGGGGTAAATCGCCTGTCACGCCGTTGGAGTCGACAGGGACAGATCCCCAGCTGGGATGAATTCGCCAACACTCCATTGGAGTCCGTGGCACTGCACAAGCGGAGGACCTTTATTAACGCTGAGGTCTCGCCTTCTGATTGGCCCAAGATCCTCAAAAAGGAGCCCAGTCTCCCTCCACCACGTTGGAGTCCTTGTTGAGTTCATAGACTCCTAGATTTCAAAGTCAGAAGGGCCCATTGCGATCACCCCCTGTACAACCCAGGCCAGAGAACGACCCCGAAACAATTCCTCAAGCCGATTTGTTCGAAAAACATCCCATCTTGATTTTAAAATTGTCAATGGTGGAGAATCCACCCTTGGTCACCACCCTTGGTCAACTGTTCCAGTGGTCAATTACCCTCACTGTTAAAAATGTAAGCCTTATTTCCAGTCTGAATTTGTCTAATTTTCAACCACTGGATCTCTACTAGACTGAAGAGCCCGTTATTAAATACCTGTTCCGCATGGAGGTACTGATACGCTATTGTCAATCACCCCTTAACCTTCTCTTTGTTAAACTAAATAGATTGAGCTCTTTGAGTCGATCACTGTGACGTGTGAATTCTAATTCTTTAATTGTTCTTGTGGCTCTTCTCTGACCCCTCGCCAATTTATCAACATCCTTCTTGAACTGTGGACAGTCAGAAATGGATGCGGGATTCCAGCTGGTCACACCAGTGCCAAATACAGAGGACCAATAACCTCTCTGCTGCGACTCACATTTCCCCTGTTGATACATCTTAAAATCGCATTCGCTTTTTTGACCACAGCAAACCCCTTCTGCTTTGTTAACAGCCCTGCGTTCCCTCTAGGTGAGAGAGTTGTTAAAGCCCCACGTTCCCCTGGTTAACTCAACACCTGCAGTCCTCATTCAGCTGCAGTGGGCCTCCCTTGAGTTTGCTAGTGGCACATGTAACCCCGCCAGCCTCAGAGGCAGTGACAGTGAGTAACGTGGGACGGGGGGGGGAGGTCAACCCATTTTCAACCCCTACAAAAAGGATCGTGTCCAGGATGGACCTTGTTTCATCCAAAGATGTTTTTTGCATTCCTCTAGCTGAGGTCATCTCTAGGTCTGGCTTTGAACTGATTTAGAGCAACCCCAGGGGCTAATCAAGTTTTGAATGAACTAACTGGATACCTCCTCAAAACTCCTTGGGATCACGTGGCCAGTGGCTTGCATTCTGCAGTGCGTTCTACCGGTTAGAGCAGAGAGACCTGGGAACTAGGACTCCTGGGTTCTGCCACTGACTCCCTGAGCTTGGGCTAGCCCATTGTATTCGTCTGGAGAGACTTGGAGCCCAGTCTCCTGGGATCTGGTCCCAAATCTGCCACTGACGTTCTACATAGGTTCTTATCCCGCAGCATCTGGGCGCCTTCCAGTTGTGCATTGAGCAACATGGCTAACATTTGTCATGTGTGCTTTTGTTCTCACATCCTCTCCCCAGGGGGAGAATTGTGTGTGCAGTAGGGTGGTTTGTTTAGGAAGGGTTTTGTTATTGTTTTAAAATGTCCATGCAGCTCTGTGTTAGCGACGGCCGGGCAAAGGGGGGCACCTTGCACTGGGAGCAGAAAGTGGGGACGGGCCTTAGTGCCCCCGTGGAGTTTGTTCCCCAGACTGGGGACGTGACTGCCCTGCTGTTTCCTGGCAGAAAGTCCCCTGATGCTAGAGGAGCGGAATTATCGACCAGTGTCCCCAACCCAGAGCGTTAGCCTCTATGGGTATGTCTACGCTGCCCAGCACGAGAGAGACCCCCCTCCTTAGGCTTCAGAGCCCAACCTGCAATGTCCACCCAACTATTTTTCGAGGGCTAGCCCAAGCCGTGCTAGCCTGGGATTGTCAATCCGGGCTGGGAGGTACGCTGCCACGGGCAGCGTAGGCATACCGTGGGCGCAAGATAAGGACCGAGCCCTTGCACTTGCCTCGGTTCTGTGGGAAGCCAGCGTAAGGAGCGGAGGATGAGTGAGATTGGCTCACTCTAGCAGTGTTCGGTACTGTTTGGAGTTTGTTGAGTGCTGAAGGCTTCATGCCCAGGTCTGTCTCCTGGTTGTAGTCCAATCAAGGGCTGGTGAAGGCATGAACAACCGAGGCTTGGTCATTGTCCGCCAGGATGGGACAGAGCCTCCTGGCCAGCCAGAGATGCGATGTGTGGATGCTGCAACCAGGAATCCAAGAGCACTCCCAAGCGACGGACTGCCCTGACCCTTTGTGGGTGTGCGCTGTGGCTGCAAACACCTTGAGACACTCACCTCTGCCCGCCAGCAGCCCCTCTGTCTTGCTTGGGTTTGTGATGGTTCTCGGGGTGCCCAGGGCTGTGAGTCACCCCTCTTGCCTCCAGCGTGAGGCAGTCTTGCTTGTGCTTAGCGGGACGTCAGTCACACAAGCCCTCTCCTCTGGGCTCGGCCAGCCTTTGCTTTGCCTTGCAGGTGAACAACAGGCGCACCCCAGCTCCTGAGGTCCCTGGAAGCATTTCCCCTGTGATATCCAGCCCCTGACCCCGGGGGCTGTGTCTGCTTTCCCACAGGAACAGCACACACCAGCCTGGGAGCTTCAGCTCAAGACATTTGTTGTCAAAGATTCAAGGGATAGTGAGTAACAAAAGGTGACATCGCAAGTGGAATCATCATACGCTTTTTAGAGACTAAACTTCACGGGCTAAAGAAGTTTCTCACCCCAAGTCCTGCAGCGTTTCCAGCTGGGGTTGGCTAAGGCCCTGCTTTCATGAACAGAAAGGTGCTGTCCATTTGCTTCCTAAGTGTAGGACCAAGGGCTGTCGTCTTTGTCTCCTAGGGGTACCCCCAAAGTTCACCACCCCCGGGGCTTGTTTCTCCCTGTGTGCTGCTTCCCTGTTGCTGTCACAGCTCTTCGTTAACATCTGATTTCGTATGTAAATAGGCAATAGCTTTCAGTGCTTAATTTACATCCCAACAGGGCCTGTTTTTCACCTCTGCTGGTGACTAATATCTTGATACAGATGCTAAGAATGTATTTCCAGTACACATACATAACTTCTTACATCGTACCTGTACAGACAGTTCACGGCTATATTGATAACCAGCGTGACTCCTGCTTTCATTTGAGACCTTACATGGGAGTCTTTGGTGAACCAGAATGTACATACCAGAATCAAGAGGTGCTTGTGCTCCTCTGTTTCCCGTCGGTTGGCATTAAGAGGTTCTTGGGTCATACAGTTCAGCTGGTCTTAGAATCATAGATTCAGAGAAGATTAGGGTTGGAACAGACCTCAGGAAGACATCTCGTCCAACCTTCTGCTCAAAGCAGGACCAACCCCGACTCAATCATCCCAACCAGGGCTTTGTCTTCATCCATGAGCTGATCACACCCAAGCACTGGGCCATCTTGGTGGTAGTAGTGTGGTCCTGTGTGGTGAAGGATACATAGAGCTGTGTGTCATCTGCACACAACTTATATCTGTGGCCCCTGTGACCAGTTCTCCTACCACTTTCATGTAGTTGGTGGATAGGACCAGAGAGAATGGACTCTTGTAGGATTCTGCAAATGAGGGGTCTGGTGGCGGAGGGGCAGTTACACCACATTCTCTGTGTGACCATGGGTGACTGTCTATCGAGGGTGTTACATCAAAGTCATCCCCATGCTGTCATAGCATTTGAGGAACTTCACCCTTCTCTGCATTGGTAAAGAGGGCGAGGACTTCCCACCAGGGTTGTGAGGCCCCTCTAATTAATGCTTTTACAGTGCTTTGAGATCCTCTCATGGAGAGAGCTTGAGAAAGGCCACATTATTTTTCATTCGCTATAACCAAGGTTAGCTCAGACAGTGTTTCTCAACCAGGGGTACGTGTACTCCTGGGGGTACGCAGAGGTCTTCCAGGGGTATATCAACTCATCTTGATATTTGCCTAGTTTTACAACAGTCTACATAAAAAGCACTAGCGAAGTCAGTAGGAACTAAAATTTCATACAATGACTTGTTTATACTGCTCTACATACGATACGCTGAAATGTAAGTACAATATTTATATTCCAATTGATTTATTTTATAATTAGACAGTAACAATGATGAAAGTCAGCCATTTGTCAGTAACAGTGTGGCTGGGACACTTTTGTATTTTTCTGTCTTAATTTTGCATGCAAGTCATTTTTAAGTGAGGCGTAACTTGGGGGTGCGCAAGACGAATCAGATTCCTGAAAGAGGTGCGGGTACAGTCATCTGGAAAAGTTGAGAGCCACTGAGCTCAGGAAACTTCACCCCAAGAGGAGGTGTGTTGGGCTTGTCACTTACAAACCTGGTGGAGCCTAGAACACAGACATTCTGTCCTGTAACATCCTGATGGCCGTGTGTCTGTGTGTGTCTGTGTCCGTCTGTCTGTCCTGGGGTTCCCGGGACCTTGAGCCTCAAAATATCCTAACTCCTCGCCGCTGTGTGTTTGTTACATATGCTCTTGCTACTCTATTGACTATTTCTCCCCAAGAAGTGATGTCCTACCACACACATTTCCACGTCTCCTCCCCATTTAGGATGACACCTTAACCGCTTGGCCTCCTGGGCAAAGTTGAGTGTCACTACATCCACGGTCTCCTGTTGTGATATTGTGTCATCCTGGCGTCACAACAACATCTGTCCTCTGTGACTCAAACATGTAGCCTGAGCTACCGTCATGGGTCCCATTGACTATTTAACCACCCCACGTTGAGGGTTTATACCTACTTAAACTACAGTGGAGAAGTTATCAGTGGAAGGGTGTAGAATAGAGACTATCCAGTGCTCTGTCTGTGATAATTACTTTAATTAGCCAACCTATTCAGAGTACGCACACTGCCAGCTGATCAAGGAGAGAAAGAACAAGACGTGAGGTCTAACATTTGCATAGTTCACACCGTGCCTTGCAGAGAAACCCAAAATGTTAGTCATCACCAGTGATCCTCATCCTGGCCTTTCCCAGGGCACACAGGCTGGCATACGGCTTTTATAATGTGTCACGCCGACCCCCACTATGCCTAATGCATATTCGGTAGGGGTTCCAGCCCCTTTTCCTTATCTGTATTTCCTCACCCTACTCTTGGTGGGGGGCTCTTCTCCCCTAAGTTACTAGCCCTTTTACTTCAAGCTTATTAGCATATACGTCAATTAGCTACCATGGCATTTTTGGGTTCGGACAGCTATTGACGTTCCCAACTTCAACGATCTAAAGCCAATACAAATTGGCATCTTGCGGCTACCTGTCAGCAGTCTTCTCACGTCACTCTGTCTCGTGACATCTTGTGAGATAGAGTTAGTTACATGTGTCAAGTCTTTAGGCCGTAGACCTTCATTAGTTCGGCCGAGCTAGGGTCGTTACAGGCTCGCAGCCTGTAGGCTTTTGCATTGACTCCCTTAATCCATACCTAGATCTCATTTAGCATCTGTCCATATATCTATAGCAACATGGCTGGCGGCAAATGTCACATGGCCGTGACATTCCGATGGCCCTAGAAGATACCAGGGGAGCCTGATAGGTGCTGATGCAGAACGTGTGTGTGAGAGAGATGCAACAAAATCAAGGTGATGCTGGAGAAAGCGACCGGGCCCTATCCTGACAGGTGGAGGAGGCAGGAGAATCGCTGCTGGTACATGGACATCCTCCCTTCATCCAGGTGCCCTCTCTAGAGGCGGGCCAGTCCCGATGGGAGGAAGTGCACAGCAGGGGGCTGGGAGTCAGGACTCCTGGGTTCTAGTCACAGCACATGGAAAGAAGGGGTTTCGCTTCACAGCAGTGTGACCTAGTGGATCAAGCACTGGCCTGGGCCTCAGGCAACCTGGGTTCTCTTCCCAGCTCTGCTGCTGGGAGCCCTCGGACAAGTCTCTTCACTGCTCTGTACCTCAGTTTCCCTATCTGTAAAGTGGGGATAATGATACTGCGCCTCCTTCGTAAAGTGTTTTAGGATCTACTGATAAAAAGGTGCTCGATGTTAATCCCTAGCTCTTATTCTACAGATTAGAGCAAAGGGACTGACCCGGGCCTCCTTCAATCTGCTCTTAGCTCTGCAAACAGGTGAGGTCTACTAATGAAAACAAGGGTTTGGCTGTCAGGACTCCTGGGGTCTCTTCCCAGCTCTGCCACAGAACTGCGGGCAAGTCACTTCCTCTCTCTGGGGTTCAGTTTACCCTGCTGTAAAGGGAAAATAATGTTCACCTGATTCATTGGGGCTGATGACGTGAGGTTGAGTAACTCAGAGTAAAGAGCTGTGAGAGCCTCCGATGGGACTCTTGGGTTCTATCCCCAGCTCTGGGAGGGAAGTAGGGTCTAGGGGTTGGAGCTGGGTGTCAGGACTCCTGGGTTCTATCCCCAGCTCTGGGAGGGGAGTGGGGTCTAGTGGTTAGAGCAGAGGAGCTGGGAGTTGAAGAAGGAATCTGGGGGGGGCTGTTTTGGGGGGGAGTTCCAGGTCCCTTGGGAAGCCCATGACTCT
This sequence comes from Caretta caretta, assembly GCF_965140235.1. Taxonomy (NCBI): domain Eukaryota; kingdom Metazoa; phylum Chordata; order Testudines; family Cheloniidae; genus Caretta; species Caretta caretta. The sequence goes on from NC_134228.1 coordinate 4,299,545, forward strand.
CCCTCCACTCTCCGTGGAAAGGGGTTTAATTGTACCTTCTAGTAAAGGGAAGAGGGTCTGGTATGGATGCTGATGGGAGGCCTTGTAAGACCTCTAGGGGTGTGTCTACACTGCAGTGTAAACCTGGACTCAGACTCAGGTTTGAGCCCAAACCTCATTTCCATCCCCACACAAATCTGTCTAGCCCAGGTCAGTAAATACTCTGGAGCTAGGACCCACCCAAGGGTGTTGGTCAGAACCCAAGTCCAGCTCAGACTCCGGCCCAAGCCCTGTCATTTTGCAATGTGGACGCAGCTCAAGCCGTGGACCCGAGTCAGCAGGTCGGTGCAGTGCAGTGTGGATGCATTAACCCTGGCCATGAGACCCAGGCCCGGCAATTGTAAACCCGATGCAGGACCCGCAGACCTAGGTTTACAATGCAGTGTAGTCATACCCTGGCTGGTTTCAGAGGAACAGCCGTGTTAGTCTGTATTCGCAAAAAGAAAAGGAGTACTTGTGGCACCTTAGAGACTAACCAATTTATTTGAGCATGAGCTTTCGTGAGCTACAGCTCACTTCATCAGATGTATACCGTGGAAACTGCAGCAGACTTTATATACACACAGAGAATATGAAACAATACCTCCTCCCACCCCACTGTCCTGCTGGTAATAGCTTATCTAATAGCTTAATACCCTGGCTGTGTCCCACTGCCTCTGGGATGGATAGAGACCTCTCCCCAGTGAGGACAGCTGTGCCAACCTTGCTGCCATCTTGGATGGCAAACTGAGCCAGTCCGCTGGCTTTTCACTCCTCTCCCTGGCCAGGTTTTCCCAGGATTGTCCCTTTTTTATATTTAGGTGGCTATCCTGGTAAATCTATATCTTCCCAGGACATTAAAAGTCTTGAGTTTTGTCAGTCACAGCACCGCTGGCTCCCCCAGCCTATCATGGCTCTAGTAGGGGGAGACATGGGGCAGCAGCTCCCAGCTCCGGAGCATCTGGGAGCCACGGGGATGGGGCAGCTCGGAACGAGCAGTGCCCAGGTACCGGCTGTGGGGGCCACTACTGGGCAGGAGCAGGGTGGATCTGGCAGGCTCCGTCCTGCATGGCGACGTTGGTGCCCGCAGCAGGCCAGGGAGCAGGAGCCCACAGGGGCTGAGGAGACAGTGCCCTGGGTGGGGTCAGTGGTACTCCGGGGTGTATGTGGTGGGTGTGGTGGGGCAGGCAGTTGTCCCCGTTATTTGTACCGCCGAGGTGGCAACCCTATCCTGATGGCTCCACGCCCCAGATAACTCTGTGCCTAGCCCTCCCGTCCTCCCACAACCACCCTGGTTCCCCCCCCCTTACTGCAGGGGAAGGGGGTCACCGAGAGGGGGTGCTGATTAGGCATGGAGGCTTTTAATTAAGGCTGGGCCAACTGGCTCGGCAGGAATAGCCCCACCCCTTTGCCCAGAGCAATCCCTCACCTCAAATCTCTCTCCTGCCTTCCTGTCCCTCACCCCTGCCTCAGGCCTGGCCTGGCGGGAAGGAACACCCTCCAGAACAGTGCAAGAGACAAGCAGTGCTCAGGGGGGTGACTGGCCCAGAAATCAGGTGGAGAGAAGAGGGGCTGGGAAGGATGGAAGGGAGAAGGAATGTGGGAGGAAGAGGAGAGGAGAGAGTCCTCTCGTCTCCTTTCCAATCCCCCGCCCCAGCCAAAATGTCAGTGGTCGCAGCAGCATCACCCTGGTGCCACTTCCTGTCACAAATCCAGCCCGTGGCCGGGTGGGGCTCAGATACCAGGGGGCTGGGTCCGGATGATAAGCGCCTAGGCAGAGAGAGGGGGGGGAGGCGGCAGCCATTTTGAAAGAGCAGCCCATAGCCACGCTCCCACTGACAGTGGTAGGAGGCGATGGCGGCCATTTTGAACAAGGTCAGCCCATAGCCTCGCTCCTATCGAGAGCAGTTGGAGGCGATGGTGGCCATTTTGAACAAGGTCAGCCCATAGTTTTGCTTCCATTGGGGACAATAGGAGGCAGTAGTGGCCATTTTGAATGAGGTCGACCCATAGCCTTGCTTCCATTGCGGGAGAGAGAATGAGGGGGTCTAAATTAGCTGTTACCACTCAAGAAAGAGATCTCGGCGGCATGGAGAGTTCTCTGAAAACATCCACTCAATGTGCAGGGCTGTCAAAAAAACAAACCGACTGTTAGGAACCATCAGGAAAAGGAGAGATAATATGACAGAAAATACCATGTTGCCTCTATATAAAGCCATGGTACGCCCACACCCTGAATAATATGTGCAGATCTGGTGGCTCCCATCTCAAAAAAGATCTATTAGAAATGGGGGAAGGGCAACAAAAATGATGAGGGGGATGGAGCATCTTCCACACGAGGGGAGATTTTCAAACCTGGGACGGTTCAGTTTGGAAAAGAGACGCCTGGGGGGGGTTATGACGGAGGGCTATAACCTTATGACTGGGTGGAGAAGGTGACTAGGGAAAGTGTTATTTATTCCTTCATGTCACACAAGAATCAGGGGTCACCCAGTGAAATGGACAGGCATCAGGTTGAAAACAAACAACAGGAAGTACTTCGTCACCCTGCATGCAGTCAACTTGTGGAACTCCTTGCCAGTGGATACTGTGAAGGCCAAAAGTATAACTGGGTTCAAAAAAGAATGAGATAAGTTCCCGGATGGCAGGTCCGTGACATTAGCCAAGATGCTCAGGGATGCAACCCCATGCTCCGGGTGTCCCTAAACCTCTGACTGCCAGAAGCTGGGAGTGGATGACTGAGGACGGATCACTCGATAATTGCCCTGTTCTGTTCATTCCCTCTGAAGCACCTGGCATTGGCCACTGTCAGAAGGCAGGATACTGGACTAGATGGACAATTGTGCTGGGCTGGATGGACCACTGGGAACAGTCGGCGGCGATGGCGGCCATTTTGAACAAGGTCATCTTGTGATGTCACACCCATTGGGAGAAATATGCGATGATGGCAACCATTTTGAACAAGGTCCGCCCGTGTTCTCGCTTCTGAGGGTGGTGGCCATTTTGAACAAGGTCAGCCCCTAGCCTCGCTCCCATTGGGAACAGTAGGAAGCGGTGGCAGCCATTTTGAATGAGGGAAGTCCTTGGCACAATCATGGTCCTTGCCTGGGCTGCGCCATTCTTCCCGACATTTGAAGGGGCTAAAGCAGGGTGCAACCCACTCAGGTCTGATGCATCTGCCCCACCATAGATTGAGTCTGAGGAGCAGATGGGCCAAATTTGATTGGCATTGCAACCTAGCTCTCGGGGTCGCAACACCACTCAAATTTGTCCCTCTGGAGGCGGAGGCAGAGCCTGGCCAAACCCGAATGGCCCTGCATCCCCATGTACCAGATCTCAACGCTACCTGATTTCGGGGCCCTTCAAACAGGGGCCTGGGGCAAACTACCCTTAAACTGGTACAGGAGGTTTTGGGGGTCAAGGCAGGAGTGCCTGATGAAGCCCAGGACTCTCCAGAGGTGTGGGCTGCACATGGCAGGGCACTTGCAGGGGACTGGCTGTTCCCCAAAGTACTGGCTCCTGCTCTCTGCTTCCAGCTCAGGTGCCCGGGTTGCTCTTGGCAAAGAAGAGCCCGGAGGCGTGGAGCAGCGACTGGAGACAAAGAGGAGAAAGCCAATCCTCGGGGCTACTGCATAACAGGAGAGGAACTGCCTGCTGGGACTGGAGCAGCCGGCTACTGGCGAGGGAGTTGTCCTGGAGATTGGACAGGGAAACCAGGTGCAGGGACCAAGCAGCCCAGCATAGGAGACAGATAAGACCAGGCACCATGTGTTGGAGTCCACCACCCTATGGCAAAGTTTGAGGATTCAGCCCTCCCACCCCAGCCAAATATGGAGATTAATCCTCCCCCCCAAGCAGCTCTCAGGCCAACTAGCTAGCGGAGAGATGCAGGAAGCAACCAAAAGCCAGAGCAGAGGCTCGGGGCTTCTAGACAGGGAAGGGGGAGGGTGGTTAGCCTGCAGCTTGGACAGAGCAAGGGCCAAGAAGAGCAGAGAGGGAGGGAGTGGGCAGGGATCTGGGAGGATGCCAGGGAAGGATGGAGTTGAGGACCAGCCGGGTGGGATCCAACCAGCCGGAGATGATGCATTACGGGTGGCCTAGAGGAGAACGTGGCAGGAATCAGTCTGGGTCTGGCCAAAGGCCTTTAGCCCAAAGAACAAGCAGGAGCAGGGAGATTATGGAGATGACCCAGCAGGGTTTAGCTGCAGCAGGGTGGGAAGGGGACAAATTTAGAAGTGCTGAAGGTGAGCTTGGCCTCTGTCAAAGGCTAGGAGAGAGATCACGGCCAGGTCCTGCAATGCTCAGCTGCCAGGACCTGTATCCAGGGGATGATTCCTTTCCTCACCCCCCCCCCCACACACACACACACCTCCCCCCCCACCCCTACACACACACACCCTGCATGGGGAAGAGTTTACTCTCTGATCTCTGCCCGGGGCACACACTGGGGAGCTGGGTAAACTCATTGGTCCATATGGCAAACCTGTCAGCCCAGGGCTCTCTTCGGAGCCTGGAGGGCACCAGATATGGAGTGGCTTGCGCAATGGGAGGTTAGACCCTCCTTGATCACACCCCCACCACCTCCATTTTTACCCCCTGCAGACCCTGGCCTTGCAGAGACCTGGGCTGAAATGTTCACTCCCTGGAGAGTAGAGCATGTGTGACTTGATGGCTGAGGGACTGAGCTTGCTCACTAGCAGACGGGCAGAGGTTTGCACTGTTATTACGGTAACTCCTGAAGAGCAGGGCCCCATTGAGGTAGGTTATGTGTACATGGGACAACACCCCAGGATGGGCCATCTGGAGGGGCTGAACCTGGGACCTCTGGATTTAGGAGCTAGTCTCTACCGTTTGAGATTAACTCAGCAGTAGCAGGTTTCAGAGTAGCAGCCGTGTTAGTCTGTATCCGCAAAAAGATAAAGGAGTACTTGTGGCATCTTAGAGACTAACAAATTTAGTCTCTAAGGTGCCACAAGTACTCCTTTCAGCAGTAGCAGTCACACAAACCTTGGATCCTGCTGGGAAAGGGTCAAATGGGTTCTGCTGACTCTCTGCTGCTGGTGGCTCTTTTACCCTCCCTGGAGGCAAGGGAGGTGGAAGGGATTTCCTGGGGACAGAGTACCTAGGGTGTGGGCTGAGCAGTCCTGGGGAGGAGCCCTAGGAGGCAGCTTGGCCTAGGGAGAACGTTTGAGTTCGACTTTGGTACCTGATTGTTGTTTTAATAAAGCCAAACTCTAGGGAGGGGAGAGTGAGTTTGGTTTCTGCATAGTGTAGTTGGGCTGGGTATGTAGAGGAGGCTGGGCCTGGAAGAGACCCCAGACACCTCAGGGTTCAGAGTAAAGAGCAGATTAGTTTGTTGCAAACTGGAACCAAATCCTTGTGTCTCAGGAAAGCATTGTCCATTCTGTTAGGTTACACAGCCGCTCAGGTTTTCATGTTCCAAGATTTCTGCAGTTGGAAAAACAAAATCATAACTTTCCGCTATTGCAGTAGAAAGCATTCCTCTATGCAAATTTCCCTTTTTCTCTGGTGGGAAAACCAACCATTCCCCCCCACCCCCCACCTGCACCGGCGTTAAAGCTGTATATGAACAAAACTAGGAAACGGGAACCAAAGATAAATGTTGTGCAGAAGAATCCAGAAGCTAATTTTTCTTTCCCCAGTTCATGTTTCCATTGAACGAGTCCTTTAAAGCTGGAAAATCCCAGACCCTGCCACTCCTTTGGAAGATTGCAAATGCTAAGGCCCTAGTTCCATACTGTCAATAGAAAATTTGTGTGAGAGAGACAGAGAAGCCACCCAGATCTGCCCACGCCTGGAATATCGGGTCCTGCTGTGGATGCTACGAAGCAAGAAAGATTTTTGCTGAACTGGAGGGGAATCCAGAGAAGTTCGGAGGGCTCAAGGGATCGATGAGAGAGAAAATAAAAGAGCTAAATATGGACAACCTGACTAAGCAACAACTGAGGGTCAGGCAAAATGTAGGAACGTAGGAATTGCTTTGCCAGATCAGGCCAGACACCCGTCTAGCTAATCCCAGCTGCTTCAGAGGAAGACGCTAGAACAATGTTGGAATAACCTGCCCAGAGGGAAAGTTTCATCCGATAGTTGGAGCTTGCCTCGTGTCCTGAAGCAGTTTTCAAAGGTTTGAAGGGCCTTAGGGGCAGGGAGGGAGAGGAATTCCTTAATGGGGCGTGTGTGGAGTAATGCGAGAAGAGGCAAAGGTTTGGGTTCAGATGATCCATACGCAGATCCTGGAGTGTTTGCTCCGCTCCTGAGTTTCTGATCTGGTGATCCACCAAAGCATTGCAGCAGGCATGGCGATATTCTATCGGTGCTTAATAGGGACCCCCCCCATATTTCAAAATCAAGGTCTCTGCTCGTTGCATTGATTCTTCTGCTGACCCGTGTGACTGTGGGTCGTGAAGGTTGGGCTGGGTGTACTTGAACTGACGTATCAAAGAGAATACCATTTGTGAATTGTGGCCATTTATTTGTGACTAGCTGATCTGGAATCCCATGGTGAGCGTGGCTACTCCATGAGTTGGTCGTGACGGCATGGCTACTCCACGCATTGAGTGGGGCAGCTTGGCTACTTGATGAATTGGTCATGATGGCATACTGGCATTGCTATTCCATGTGTTGAGAGTGGCCGCTTTGCGCCTCGATGAGTTGGCCATGACGCTATTGCTACTCGATGAGTTGGGCGCCATGGCGTTGTGACCCAGTGAGTTGGGCACCATGGCATTGCTGCTCGGTGAGCTGGGCGCCATGGCATTGCTGTTCAATGAGTTGGGCGCCCTGGCATTGCCACTCGATGAGTTGAGAGTGATGGCTTCGCTACTCGATGAGTTTGGCATGGCAGCTTTGCACTGATTGCGTTGAGCGTGACAGGATTGCTATTTGATGTACTGACCATGCCAGTGTTGCTACTCAATGCATTGGGTGTGTCGGGTCTGGCACAGTGACTGGACAGAGCATACACGTCCTTCCTCACAGTCCCTTCCCCATTGAGCTAAGTTGCAAGTGGCTGCAGTCCAGACCCAGACACACAGCGGCCTGTGGTCATTATCTCTGGGAAGTTCATGAATTTCTGTGTTCGAGAAGCAGGGTGTTTGGTAAACATCAGCTGATTGGAGCGAGTCATTCCAGCCTGAAGTCGAGAGTTCCCAGTGCAATGTTGTGACAAACAAGGCTCATGGGATCCTTGGACACATAATGAGGGGAGCAGCGAGTACAGCTTGAGGGGCAGGCGCCTCCTCCACACAGCATTGGGGAGACTGATCATGGAATACTGCCTCCAGGTCTGCCGTCGCCAGTTTAAAAAGGACATTGAAAAATTGTCAAGGGGCCAGAGAAGAGCTACAAAAATGACTTCCAAGCTGGAGAAAAGGTCTTGCAGTCAGAGACTTCAGCCAAGTCTCCACTACAAAATTAAGTCGACCTACAGCCACCACGGTGATTAAATCACTTTTGTGTGTTCACACGACACTTCTTGTGTCGGCGGTGTGCATCCTCACCAGGCGCGCTTGCACTGATTGAACTGTCAGAGTGGGGCACTGTGGGACGGCTCCTGAAAGCCAGTAACGGTCAACGTAAGAAAAACTTTTTCACTAGGAGGGTGGTGAAACACTGGAGTGGGTTACCTAGGGAGGTGGTGGAATCTCCTTCCTTAGATATTTTTAAGGTCAGGCTTGACAAAGCCCTGGCTGGGTTGATTTAGTTGGGGATTGGTCCTGTTTTGAGCAGGGGGTTGGACTAGATACCTCCTGAGGTCCCTTCCAACCCTGATCTTCTATATTCTATGATTCTGTGATTGCGCTGACCCGTGTGCTAGGCCTCTTGCAGAGGTGGAGTTGTTAAGTTGGCACAGCGGGCGAGTTACATCAGTGGGAGCTATATTTTAGTGTAGACGCTTACAGAGTTAGGTTGATGGAAGCTGCCTTGCGTCGACCTAACTCTGTAGTGTAGACCAGGCCTTAGAGAGCTCAGTCTGTGTAGCTTATCAGAAAAAAGACTGAGAGGTGACTTGAATATAATATTTAAATATCTTCATGGGGAGAAAATACCAGGTACTAAGGGGGGGTCTTTAATCTAGCGAAGAACAGGAACCAATGGATGGAGGTCAAAGCCAGACAAATTCCAATTAGAAATAAGGCACAATTTGTTTTACCAGTGCAGGTAAAACTGCCGAAGGAACTGATGGACTCTCCATCTCTTCGATGTCTTCATATCCAAACTGGATGTTTTATAGGAAAAGATGCTTTAGTCCAACACAAGTTCATGGGCTCGATACAGGGGAAACAGGGTGAAATTCTCAGGTGTGTGATATACAGGAGGTCAGAATCAGTGATCTAATGGTCCCTTCTGGCCTTACATTTGATGAAAAGAGTGGAAGTGATTCGAAGATGAGGAAAGGCTATCTCCAGTTAGCATGGATTGGAGGGGAGAGGGATCAAGAGGCAATGAGGTCAGAAAAGAGGCGGTCACAGAAGTCAAGGTAAGAGGTGACCAAGGGCTAGAGACAGGGGTGGATTGTAAGGGAAGCCAATGCTGGATCTGGGGAGAAGGAAAGAAGCAGAGTCATAGATGAGCGCCGAGGCTGGAAGCTCTGGTGACACTGTTCCCAAATGGGGCAGGTCAGTAGACAAGCGTCCTGAGTCTTGGGCTGCTGGCAGTGCCCTAAGACAGCTCCAGTAGATGCCCCACCTTGTTTAGATGTCGCCCATGCCGATTCCAAGGGCATTAAAGCCAGGACCATGAAGGTAGGCAGATCTCTAGGGCAGGGGTTCTCAACCTTTTCCTTTCTGAGGCCCCCGCCTGCGTGCTATAAAAACTCCACGGCCCACCTGTGCCACAGTAACAGGTTTTCTGCATATAAAAGCCAGGGCCAGCATTAGGGGTTAGCAAGCCGGGCCAATCCCTCTCACAGTGGCACTCAGGGAAATTCAGATCGCTGCCTCCAGAGAGACAGTGCCTGTTGGATTCACGCCTATTTGAATATTACGGCCCTGAGATGGGTTAGAGCAGGGTTCTCGGCCTTTTCCTTTCTGAGCCCCCCCATAACATGCTATAAAAACTCCAGTGCTCACCTGTGCCCCAAGAACCATTTTTTGGCACATCCAGTCATAGGCGCCAACTCTGTGGGTGCTCCAGGGCCAGAGCACCCATGGGAAAAAAACAGTGGCAGCCCTGCGGATCAGCACCTTCCCCTCCTCCCAACGTCTCCCACCCGCCACGATCCGCTGTTCCGTGGCATGCAGGAGGCACTGAGAGGGACGGGGGGTGGAATGGGGGCAGGAAGAGGTGGGGCGGGGGCTTAGGGGAAGGGGTGGAGAGGGGGCAGGGCCTGGGACGGAGCGGGAGTCGAGCACCCCCCAGGAACCAAAAAGTCGGCGCCTATGTGTCCAGTAGATTAAAAGCTTCGTGAAATGGATCGTTATACAGTGAAACACACACACATCTAGAATATAAAAAAGAAAAGGAGACTGGAGGTCCTGCAATGAAAAAATGTACATAGTGTGAAGCTTGTTGCTGCTGCTGTTCAATGATTCGCTCAAGCCGCGGGGGTATCTTCAGCCCCGGGTGGCAGGGCTCGGGCTTCGGCTTTCTGCACTGTCTAACTTTGGCCCTGCTCTCTAATATATTTTGGCGGGTCCCCTGAAACCTGCTCGGGGCCCGCGCACCCCCAGTTGAGAACTTCTGGTTTAGAGTAAAACATTATTAGGAACAAACAGGATTTAGGTGATATTAAGTGAGAGAAAAAGAGACAGATCTGGGTACAAACAGCATATGATTTCTAGTGAGTAGATGTGAATTCCAGCAAGTGATTTCTTTGCCTAAATGAATGTCTCACAGCACGTTAGCAGCATCTCCTGCCCTTCAGGTCAAGAGGATCCAACTTTCACAGGCTCACGGGCTGCAGCCCCTCAGTCCCCTAAGCAACAGATAAAGGAAATGTCTTTTTGCTCCCCTTATATTACCCGAAGGGCATTGTCTCTGCGTCAAGAGGCAGGGAGGCTTCTTGGGGTGCAGATTCTGTCCCCCGGCATGTTCTTCTCCACCGCTTGTTAGCTTGATGGTTTTGTTTACCTTACATGTAAATGTACTGTCATGATCCTCTGCCTGAATGAAGCCGGGCAGGCTGGATGTATGCTCTGCCACCAGCACACAGCTATAAGTCTTGGCACATACATTGCCCCATGATTTGGGGGCCCAGCGTGTCACCAGTTTACATATGGTACCTCGCCTGACACCTTTTAGAGATATATTGTGACAACAGTGGGTTGGGGTGATGAATGTGTCATGCCTGATACGACGTATAGTTGGCTTTGAGCGACTCCTGGGGTCACAGTGAACTTGGGCAAGTGGCTCCCCTGCCCCTTCTGTGCCTCAGTTTTCCCATATGTAAAGGGCTTTCAGGCCTCCTGACAAAAGGTGCTATTGTTATTATTGACACAATGGTAGCGCCCGACTGTCCCAATCCATTAGGGCACCCACCGCGCTCGGCACTGTACAGACACCTACAGAGACAATGTCCCTGGGCGTGTGCTAAGCAAGTTCACCATGCGCGATGTGCTATACAGAGCCAGAGTAGGTGGAAGGGGCGCCCCCTAGTGCTTCCAAGGGGTCTGATCACATGCTGCAAACGTGGAGGAAGATCTTGTTGCTCTCCCCAGCTCTTCCATGGACTCCATTAACGATCCTTGGCAAATCACTTCCTCTCTCTTGCTGTAAAAGGGGGAGACTCATCCCTGGGTCTGCTTAGCCTGGGAGCTCTTTGGGGCAGGGGCATGCGTGGGCAGCACCGGGCCCAGCGGGGCCCAGCTGTTGGCTGGGCTGTACTATAATACCTCTAAGTGCCTCCTTGTTTCTCAGTACGAGCTGTTGACCCTCTCCGCCACTCACAGCTCTGTGTGCATTTCGTGTGCCCCGTCACCCAGGCTGTGGCTTGTCCTCGGGTGACTTCCAGCCTCCATTCCACGCCATCTCCCCTGCCCCACGCCCTTCCTGGCACCCACCAACTTACCCAGCGGGAGCATTTGACTCTCACCTCGTGTGGGTGTAAACGCCGACACATGGGAGCATCTCGCTTTGGGACTCTGTAGGGAGGTCAATGGCCCTCTGCTGAACCCATCAGCTCTGCTCCACTCCCGTAGCACACACGTAAAGTCCCATCCCCAGCTGGTGTAGATCTGCAGTGCTCCATTGAAGTCCTGAATTGGGCTCAGTGTAAATCCTGAGACAGGATTCACATGGGAAGGCAGGAATGACAGAACAAGGAGCAGTGGTCTCAAGTTGCAATGGGGAAGGGCGAGGTTGGATATTAGGAAACGCTATTTCTCTAGGAGGGTGGGGAAGCACTGGAATGGGTTCCCTAGGGAGGTGGTGGAATCTCCCTCCTTAGAGGTTTTTAAGGTCAGGCTTGACAAAGCCCTGGCTGGGATGATTTAGTTGGGGTCGGTCCTGCTTTGAGCAGGGGGTTGGACTAGATACCTCCTGAGGTCCCTTCCAACCCTGATCTTCTCTGATTCTCTGAATCAGAGAGTCACTTCTTTGGTTGTGCCTAAGACCCAACATCTGGACGGGGTGCAACCAGCCCCCGTAAACCGGCACGTTTACGAACCAAGGTGCGCAGGGCCGGGGTCTCCGCCAAACAAAGACCCCCTCACCCCACGCTTGGGCTGGATTCCTTGGCCAGGGTGGTGTGGGAGGGGGCGGGGCAAGGGCCTGTTGACTGCCAGCCGGTTACCGTCTGCCCTAATTGTTTGTCCCCCCGCTCTTGTTCATTTCTAGGTTTAAGAGTGGCCCCCTGACCTCGGACCTGTGGCTCCGTGTCCCCCCCCGGCCCGCCCCGCTAAAGAATGTTTACAGAGATGCCTCCTCGGACGCCTGGATCAGCAGCGGACGACGTACTGTTATTTTTTAATCTATAGATGATAAATATCGACTCCTGTTTGTTTTCTAAAGAGAAAAATATTTAATATTTATTCTTGCTGCTATGTGAGTTGGGGGGTGGGAGGGGACCAAAGGAACGGAGGAAGGTTGGGAAGGTGGAAAGTTGGCTGTGGGGGGGGTGCGGATGTCTCTTTTGGCGGGGGGGAGGTTGTTTTGGGGGGGAAGCTGGAGAGTAGAGGGAGGGGGATGTTGCACTCGAGATGCATCAGGAAGACGGTAGAGCAGTAGTCAGAAAAGGCCGGTCCTTTTCCAGCAGGGGGCTGCCAGGAATGGATTCTTGTTCCTTTTGCCCTGGCTTTTTAATTATGATTATTAATTATTATTATTATTATTTTAATGCTGTGGTTTTGTCTCAGACTGCTTCCCTGTCGAGCTGAAGGAAGGAAGCCCCGCCCCTTGCCACTTGGCCAATCAGAGCGGTGGATGGGGATAAGCCCCTCCCCCCATGCAAGGGGCGGGGCCACACGCTGAGACCACATGGCTGCAAGCTCTCGACGCCCTTTATGTGCCAGAGATGGGTTGGAAGGGAGGCGGTTAGACGGGACGCTCCACTAATGGATTCTTTTGCTTTCAGGAACCAATGGCGCGAGGGGATAGGAACGGCTCTTTAAAGTGTTACAAAGGTGGGGGGTGGGGGGGGGAGAAAAATCTTTAATGATTTTTTTTATTATTATTATTATTTGAAAACTGCATTTGTTTTAATTTAAAACAAAAGAAGTGCCGTGTACAAAAAGCTTTTTGGAGATACTCTATATACATATTTAAATTGTATATATTGTATATTTATAAGAAGTGTCCTGTACATATATCCCTGTCTGTTTCCCGGATTTTTTTTTCCTTTTACATTTTTTGTATGTCCCCATTTTCTCTCAAAAGAAATATATAAAATATCTATTTTGCTCAGTGAAAAAAAAACAGTTTGATGCTTTGTTTTTCTGACGGATCTGCTTTGGTTTTCTTTACCGCTGCTAGTAGGTTGAGTGGCCAATTCTGCTGTTATTTACACCACAGTAAGTTGACTTGATCACAGGCTGCGAACACTTACAAGGGGAGAAGAGATTTGATACTAGAAGGTCCTTTAATCTTGCAAACAAGAGGCAGTGTGAGATCCAGTGGCTGGGAGTTGAGGCTAGACAAATTGAAACTGGAAACACGGCACAAATTTTGAGATAGGAGGAGGAGGAGATTAAGCCTTTAATCAACTGATCCAGGGAGGGGGTGGATTCTCCATCACCTGGAGTCTTCCCATCAGCATTCAGTGTCTGTTTAGAAAAGATCTGTTCTAGCTCGACCACAAGATATGGGCTGGAAGCAGGAATCACGGGCTGGGGAATATCCAGCCTGTGTTATGCAGGAAGCTAGACTAGATAATCACAGTGATCCCTTTTGGCCTTAAGAGAATCTATGAATCTATCTGTGGAATCTATTGGAGGTTGTTGGAACTTCCCTATCAAGAGAAATTGAAAAGATGGGGACTGTTTAGAGAGGAGATATATAACAGAGGGACATGGGAGGCAGCGTGTCCTAGTGGATACAGCACTGGAACTTGGGGCACTGGGTTCTATTCCTGGCTCAGCTGCCAGGTGACCTTGGACAAGTGACTTTGCCCCTCTGTGCCTCAGTTTCCCCATCTGTAAATAGGGATAATGATACTGCCCTCCTTTCTAAAGCGCTTTGAGATTTACTGAGGAAGAGTGACGGATTATGATGTTAAAGCCACAGAACACCGTGACTGGATTAGGAAGGTAGACACAGTGTTTTCGTTCACCCTTTTCCATGACTCAGGAACAAGGGGCTGTTCAGTGAAATGGAGAGGCAACCGATTTAAAACCGACAAAAGGATTTGGCCTGTGGAACTCACTGCCACATGATATTAATGATCCCAAGAGTTTAGCAGGGTTCAAACCAGGATCTGAGGTTTATGTGAATAATGGGAATAGCCAGTTATGTTAGGAAGGATTAAAACACAGACCTATGTGCTCATGCTTCAGGGCAAAATACAACCCAGTAATTGGTTGGGAGCAATCCTCTCTGGGCAGATTGTCTCTTTGTTGTCCACTGAGGTGCGTCTTGCACCTTCTTCTGAAGCAGCGGGGACTGGCCACTCTGGAGACCGGATACCAGGGTTGATGGGCCCCTGGTCTCAGAACTATGACTCTCTGTGGAGTTAGTCTGTGTTTGCCTCACTGTAACTGAAAGCAGGGAAACGCGCAGCACCTCTCAGCAATATACCCTGGGGCTCTTGGCAACCTCCAAAGCGTCCGGGGATGCGCTGGAGGGGGCCACGTGGCGGGATTCCAGCATCCGCTCTGGGGAGAGGCTGCTGTGCGAGGGACAGGACGATTACTGCCATCGGCCACCTAGGGCAGATGGGGCTCCCAGAGGCGTTGACAGCCCCGCTAGGTGCATCTGGGCACAGCCCTGAGGTGGGGCCTTGCCCTCCAATCTTGGTCCCCCCGCATCGGTGCCTTGTTAAGGGATTGGCACCACCTTTAGGCCCGGTCCTTGCCAGGCCAGCCCCCGTGCCCATGACACAGTGCCTTCCATTCCAATGGCACTGCCCTTCCGCCCAGCTGGGATGGGGGTCTGAGTCAAACAACCAGGCCTGCTGCCTCCCCACCACACGCTGTGGGTTTAGCGCCAGGGAAAGGGCATCCCCAGAGCGGGTACTACCTGGGGCGGCGGCAGGGCAGTCTTCCCTGCATCATACCCACATACCATCTTCCCCGCCAATTCCCCCACTCTGGAGGGGGGCAGCTCAGTCACTGGTCTCGTCACCGACCGGGCGCCATGGCTGCTGCAGCTGCCTTTTGCTAGAGGATGGAGGTGTTTTGGGGGCAGAGGGGCACACGTGGCTTTGTTTGGGGGGTTGATCCCATGCAAGGGGTGGGGCAGGGCTCGCCCGCAGGATCCCGGCGCCCTGGGGAAGCCGCAGACAAACAAGGCACACACACAAAATGAGGCTCGTTTTGGTTTTTTGGTTTTTTGCAGCCGGTTCATGGATTTCCGCCCATTGTCCACATCAGTTTCAGCCTGGCGCGGAGCCACCCTGCAGCAGGTACATTGCAAGAGGCGCCCAGGGCAAAGCTGCACCAGCCCCACTTCAAAGCTGCTTCCCACCTCCCATCCCGCTCCCGGCTCTCTTCAACGGCCGCCTTGGGGGTGGGGGGGGCAGGCAAAGCTGGGAGTCTGTTGGGGGTCTGCACAGCTCAGTGCTGCGACGGGAGCCCAGCAAGGCGCTGTTGGGCGTGGGGTTAGCTCTGGGTGGCCTGCGCTTGGAGTCAGTTCTGGCCCCAGCGCGGTAGGGGGCGCTCTCCCTGCACAGTCAGTGCTGAGTCCCTAGACCTGCTGTGGCACTAGGGGGCGCTGTGCTGCAGGAAGTGGGCGCTTAATATGGGACGCTATCCCCTGGCAGTCAGGGCTGACCCCCATGTCCCAGTGTGGCACTAGGGGGCGCTATGCTGCAGGGAGCCAATGGGGGCTCAATAGGGGGTGCTCTCCCCTTGCAGGCAGAGCTGACCCCAGTGCAGTGCTAGGGGGCGCTGTGCTGCAGGGGGCAGGGTGGGGGCTCAGTGGGGGAGGGGCTGGCCCCTTGCAGTGAGAGCTGACCCCTGCCAACACCCAGATGGTGAAAAATTCATGCTACTCTCTAGCCCATCCCTGTAATGAGTTGCAGGGGGTCTCAGTGTGGTTCCCGGGGCCAGCTTCCCCCTTTGGCAAAACAGAGACACCCAGCCCCTCCCCCGGCCACCAGCCGGGTGGGGGTAATCTCGTGTATTTGTGGGAACTTGCCTAAACTGGAACTTCAATCTCAGGGCAGGGGTGCATGCGGGCGGGGCCGGGGGGCTCAGCCTGGCCCCTCTGCCCAGGTCTAACATCCGTGCAAAAAGGCATTTGATAGAAAAGCAACTACCCCAGTGTGAGCATCGCGGCTTCAGTGGGTTCCTCCAGCTGTGCCCTTGTCTGCCCCCCCCCCACCCCCCCACACATCCGCCTGTGTTTATTTGTGTGAAGGTGACGGTCACACACACACACACGCCCCCGCATTCCCAGCTCCACTTTCCCACAGTCAGGCCCCGAAAACAGGAAAGCCGCCGGGGGCCGCAGAACAAAAGTCAGGGCAGAGACCTTGGGGCGCGGTCAGGAAAAAACAGGCCCCCAGGGCCAGGGGGAGCCACCCGGTTCTGCCAGGAGTGGCCCTTTCTCAGGGCAGGTGTCCCGGGCGTCTGGCAGGGTGCTCTGTGCACATGGTCGGCCAGCCAGATTCATGCGCTCAGGATCAGCCTGGTGTCCCCAGGGGGCCAGCATCCCCCCAGTGCCACGGGGGTCCAGACCCCAAGGGGAAAGTGCTGGGAAACCCCCCCACCCCAGTGTGGTGGGGGCATGGCTAGGGCTATGGAGCCAGTATTCCCCAGTGCCTTGGGGCACGGCCCAGGGTGGGTGCTGGGATCCCCCAGTGCCACGAGGAAGCAGCCCAGAGGTCAGGGGCTGGGACCCCCCAGGGCCACGGGGAGAGGCCCAGAGGTCGGGCTGAGACCCCCACCCCCAGTGCTACGGGGAGAGGCCCAGAGGTCAGGGGCTGGGACCCTCCAGGGCCACGGGGAGAGGCCCAGCTGCCGTCGCTCGAGGCCTCGGTGCCCGGGGACAAGAACCCGGGCCGTCGGTGCTGACAAATGCCAGGCCCAGTGCCAAGGGCTGGCGGCTCTTAGGCCCATCCCTCGGGAAGGCAGGGAACAGCCCCAGCGGGTCTGGGCTCCCTTTGGAACCTCAGGCAGGGCAATCCTGGCCTGGCCCCGATCCTGCGGCCCAGCTCTGGCTGAGGCCTCTTTGGCTCAGACCCCAGGAGTCCTGGGACTGCTGCCTGGCCCCCAACGTCTCTCTCAGCACCCCCCGCCGGGGGGGACCTCGCACTGACCTCCTCTGGTGGTGCGGGGGGGGGGGCGGAGGGGAGGTGGCGGAAGCGGCTACGTGACCCTTCGCAAACACCCACGGCCGTCCTGGAGCAGGCTCGGGAAGCCAGGCCACGGGGACAAGGAAGAGAAGCTGCTTCCTCCTGCCTGCGTGATCTTCAGAGCACCTGCCAAGTGGTGAGCGCTGCGGGGGGGCCTAGGAGCCAGGACTCCTGGGTTCTGTCCCTAGCTCTGGGACAGGAGTGGTGTCCGTTGGTTAGAGCGGGGGGGGCGTTGGGAGCCAGGATTCCTGGGGTCTCGCCCCAGCTCTGGGATGGGAGTGAATCCAGTGGTTAGAGCAGAGGTGGGGTAGGAATTAGGGTGCTTATTAATTAATTAATTAACCCATCAAGCCTGCCCCTCTGTTCTGAGCCCCACCCCAACCCCGGCTTAGAGTGTTGTGATCTCACGGGCCAGGGGGAAATGGAAAGGGGGGGGGGGTGGCATTTGACCTGCTTAGCCTGGTGCTGCTTAAGACACATCCCTGCCCACGACTTGCTGGGCTCCATAATGCAGGGAAACCGAGGCCCGGTGGGAACCAGGCAGCTGGTGGGAATATTCCTTTGATCTTGGCCGGTGGAAGGGTAATGAGTCCGCCAGGTGAGGGTGGGAGGGAAGGTGCTTGTTCATCAGATGATTGCAGGGCTGGGGTCTTTCTTCTCCCCCCGCCTCCCCGCTGTGGGAAAGTCACTGAGCTCCTGCTGGCCTTTGAAGCTATGGAGCTGGGGCAGAGGCGAATGGGAATCCCTTCTGGCTGGGGTGGGGCATGGGGGGCAGACATACTACTATGAAACAATGCAGAAGACCTGCCAGGACACCCAGCTCAGGGAAGGGAGTGGTGTCTAGTGGTTAGAACAGGGAGGGCTGGGAGTCAGGACTCCTGGGTTCTACCCCAGCTCTGGGAAGGGAGTGGGGTCTGGTGGTTAGAGCAGGAGTAGTGACCGTGAGGCTGATGTACTCTGCCCAGCTCTGGGGCTGGCACTGGTGATGCCCAGACTTTCCTGGTCCCTTCCTTCAATTTCCATGCAGCATAATTGCCCCTGACCCCCTTGATCCTCTTGTTTAGGTTTCCTACCTCCCCCTGCTCCTCCCCAGCTCCCCATGGAGCCAGCTCTCCTCACCTCCCTGACCCCATACAGCCCAGTGTTAATGAGGAAACCATGGGGAAGCTGCAGCTGATTCTGGCCCCCAGGGCAGCACTTTACAGCCAGCAGCTGTCAACACATGGCTAAGATGCTACCCCAGAGCAGATCTAGGGTCAGTCCAGCATAGGGCCACAGGGGGTGGCGGGCAGGGATGGGAACCGGGCCTCACTTGGGGATGGCTGTGCTCTGCTGCTTAGAGGTGGGGGCTGAGCTAGGATGCCTGGGTTCTATTCCTCGTGGTTTGAGCAGCAGGGTTCTGGAATGCAGGACTCCTGGGTTCGATCCCAGCTCTGAGAGGGGCGTGGGGTCTAGTGGTTAGATAAATTGAGTGTCAGGACTCCTGGGTTCTTATTGCCAGGTCTGGAAGGGGAGAGAGTGTGTGTGTTCAACACGCCTCTCTGCTGCATGGCCTCAGAACTGTTCCACTGTGTGTCATAGACCCCCCACACTGCACTACTTGAGATCAGGCAGTGGCAGGTTTGGGAGGAGAAAGAGGCTGAGTTCTGCTCCCCTGGCTGCGGCCGTGAGTCGGGGTTACGGGCGGGGGATGGGTTTCCTCCCAGGGCACCGATCCAGGTGCAAGTGACCGAACCAAACCGCTCGTGCATCGAGACGTGTAAACTTCCTGGCCTTCAGCCTGCCCAGCAAAACAGGATGCAGGAGGGAGCGATAACAACCAGGGGGGCGTGGGGGGGAGAGATGGGGCACCCCCTAGCGCTGCCCTCGCCTGGGGGGGCTCTGCCCCCGGACACGGCCGGGGGCGGGGGCTGAGCTGACAGCAAAATCTGTCGTTAACGTAGAGTTAAGGGGGCCCGGCAATTGCTCGGGCCCTTCCAGCATGGCGCATTCTGCAAAGCTCAGAGCCACGGGAAACGCCCCCTCCCTGACCTTAACTCTGCCCCCCTGGAGCCGGCAGTCGCCGCCGGGACTCCGCGACCTGAACTCCCACCGCCTGCGCTCTTAGGTGTAGCTGGGCTGCCTGGCGGAGGACTGCGGGGGCGGCTTGGAAGCACCGTGCTGGTGAGCAGGGGCCACGTGCTCTTAGCACGGCGCTTCTCTGCCGTCGATCTCCCCAGGCCCCAGAGAGCTTCCGGCCTCACCGCCAGGCCGCTGTGGATCACGGGCCTGCTTGGGCCCCCTTCGAAAGCCTGACCCAAGCGCAAGAGCAGCTTGTCGATTTCAGACCCAAGGTGGAAGGCTCCGGAGAACGTCCACACCACCCACCGTGGCAGAACTGTGAGCCAGCCCCTATAAACCCCGGGGGCACCAGGCGGCCCGGGCATGCCAGGACCCGGCTGGCAGCACCCCACCTCCGTTGCCGCGGATTGGAGTTGCAGGAAGCTGACGGCGCAAACCCCGGCCTGTTGCTACAACGGCCCCTGCTTTGGGGTCGGGCTCTGTTCTCCGGCTCGGATCCCTGGCTCTTGGCTCCTGATCCCTGTCCCGGGTTAGACTCCTGGTTTCCGGCTTCAGCTCACACCTCAGGCCTGATGCCTGTTCCTGCCTGCTAGGCCACGCTGCCCACGTCCTGGTCGTGACAACATTCCCCCCACCCTTGGGCCAACCCTGCCAGTGCCACCTTGTTCTCAAGGCTCGGCCTGAGAGGGGGGAGTCCCCATGCCCGCAATCCATCGCTGGCCACCTCCCGCCCATGGGGTTGGCGTGGCCCACAGCTGTGCTGTGTGCATACAGCAGCCTCCGCCGGGCCGCCCCCACGCGGGTAAGAGGAGGTGGTCAGACCCCCCAAGGGGGTCGGGTTGTTCTCAGCCCCCCAACCCAGACCTGACACGTGGGGTCGGGTTGTAGGGCTCTGCTGCGGATTCCCTGCCCATCACCGTGGGGCCCTCCCCAGCCGCAGGCAGCAGAGCTGTGGAGTTGGGGGTAGCAGGAGGGGACATAGATCCTCCCTTTTCAATACCCGTCAATTTCATGCCAGGGAAAGTGACCGATGTGCCCTGCCGGGGGACTGGGCTCCATCAGGCATCCCCAGAGCGGGCACGGCCAGGGGGGTTACCCGCCACCCAAATCCATCCACCTCCCAAGCGACTCATCCCTGCCCCCTGCTGGTCAGCAGTCACTCAGGGCTTCAGGGGCTCTGCTCGGCTTGGTGTCCGGTTCCCCCTCGCCCTGCGCAGCAACCTACCCAGACTCTGGGCATCCCTCCTGGAGCGGGACCCACATACGGGCATGAAACAGTGCTGACGTGTTGCCAGCCCAGGATTCCTGGGTACTCTCCCCAGCTCTGGGAGGAGCAGGGAATCTAGTGGTTAGCGCGGGGTGGGGGCTGGAAGTCAGGACTCCTGGGTTCTATTCCTGGCTCAGGGGGGAGAGTGGGATCTAGTGGTTAGAGGGGAGGGGCACCTGGGTGTCAGGACTCCTAGGTTGAGAAGCTCAACCCTTAAATACAGCGCCCCCAATCCCACAGCCCCATCGAGGCTCTAGGAAGCAGCATGGGGGGGGGGGGGTCTCCGTGGCCCATTCAGTTCTCTGCCAGCGATGGGGTGGCCACTGCCAGTCCGGGCCAGCGGTGATGGATGGCTGTGCGCTGGGAGCATCTGGGGCTGGGCTGAGACCTGCCCAACTCGTTGCATGCATGGCCAGTCAGGGGCCCCTGTTGGCAACAGGGCCCACCTCCCATTAACAAACCGGCCACTTCCCAGGCTCCTTTGCGAGCGAGCCTCGAAAGTCCTTTCCAGGAAGGCGGCCTCCCTCCCTCACTTCCACCTTCGGGGCCCCCCAGCTACCGGGGACCCCCTTAGCTTGGCCTGGCTCAGCTCTGCATGAAGGGGCAGATAACCAGCGTCATCCAGACCCTCGTCACTCATCCAGCCTTGGTGCGAAAATGAGCTGCTGTCCCTTTAAGACAACCCCCCCTTCCCCCCTCCCAGCAAAGGCAATCAGCTGTTCAGGCTAATTAAAGGCAGGTGCAAAGGGGTGTTGGGTGCATGGAAGGTGAGAGTCTTAGAGATGGTTTAAAGGGAGGTGGCTGGCCAGCCCCCCCTCCATGTTGGTTTAAAGGGGGGGGCACTGGTGATGGGAGGGGACTGGAGGAGGGGGTTTCCAGGCCCCTACAGGTATCTTGGGCTGCAAGATGCTTGCTCCTTTTGAGCATCCCCCAACACACACACCTACCCCTAAGGAGCTGGATGCCCCATCTGCCTGGCTCTCTGCACCCCCTTGGAGCTGGGGGGGGGGGGCAGAGGGAATTTCCCCCCCTCCTGCCCAAGGAGACTCATCCGGCTCGCCTGTCCTGACACAGCTGGCCAGGGCTGGGGGCAGCTGTGCGGAAGCGGCTCTGCCTCTCCGGCCTGCATCCTGCTGATGCCCTTGGGTGTAGCCTTGCCCCCCCCCCTGCCCCCAGAGACCCTTCCCGAGCCTTGGCATAAGCAACTCCCGCAAACGGGAGTCGGGACGGGGAGAGGAAGGGCGGATTTTCTCAGGGAGTGGGACACGGGGGCCTTGCCCCTCTAGGGGCCGCAGGCTATGATCTGGCCCCACAGCAGGCTATGATCTGGCCCCACAGCAGGCGAGTGGCTGGCTCAAGGGGGCAGAGAATGGGATTTGGGGCTTCCCCCTGGGGGGTGCCAGCTCTGAGCCAGCCCAAGGCAGGGAGACTAGCTGTGTGAGGGAGGGATATGGGGCCTTTCCCCTCTGTGACCCCCAAGGGGCCAGAGCTGCACCCTAGATCCTGAGACGGGGCTGACTGGTTCAGGCCAGGGCCTGCTGGGGGTCAGGCCTCCCCTAAATCTAGTCGACTCCTGCAGTCCGGCAGCGCCCTCTGGCGGCAGGTTGCTGGTAAGGCTGCTCTGAGCTCCTCTCCAGGTGACTTTGGGGGCGACCCCGAGCCAGGACAAATGCCACTAGCTTTGCCCCTAGTGCTGGGGAGCAGAGGATGGTGTGAGGAGAGAGACAGAAGTGGGGGGGCAGCTGCAATAGAAAGGAAAGGGAAACTGAGGCTCCACAGCTCCCAGCTATCAACGGCTCAGCTGAGCCTGTGGCCAGCTAGTTTGGCGTCTTGTCTCCAGCCATGGGCCACGCCTGATGCATCGGACTTTATCCTGAAGCAGCGTTGCCTAGTGGGTGGAGCACTCCCCCAGCCCGCGGGAGGCGTGGGTTCTATTCCTGGCTCGGAACCAACAGAGGGGTAAGGGATAGCTCAGTGGTTTGAGCTATTGGCCTGCTAAAGCGAGGGTTGTGAGTTCAATCCTTGAGGGGCCCATTTAGGGATCTGGGGCAAAAATTGGGGCTTGATCCTGCTTTGAGCAGGGGGTCGGACAAGATGCTCTCCTCAGGTCCCTTCCAACCCTGAGATTCTATGATTCTAAGTCACTGCCCTGCCCTGTGCCTCAGTTTCCGCATCATACCGTAATACCCATGATAATCGCTCCACCTGGAACCCCAGAGCTGACCCTGTGTTCCACCCTATACGGCAGGGATGGGCAAACTACGGGCTGGGGGCCACATCTGGCCCTCCAGACATTTTAATCTGACCCTCGAGCTTCTGCCAGGGAGTGGGGTCAGGGGCTCCCTCCGTGGTAAAGCCCATTGAGCTCTGCAGCTGAAAAGCGCTGGATAAAGGCAGCGGGTTGTTGTGGTAGCAGATACACAGAGTCCGCGGCCCGAGGGAACCCCTTGGGGTCATCGAGTCTGACCTCCTGTGTAACTCAGGCCGCAGACCATGGAATGACCAGCCTGTTGTTCCAGCCAGCTAACCTTCCTGACCCTACCTGCATGCCCTGATGCCTGCGCATGGATGCCCCCTTGAGGTGAACATGTGTGTGTTGTTACGGTCCTGCTCTTACCCAGAGGAGGGGAAGGGTTTTTAAGGTGCTGAGCCCAACTGCTGGGGGTCTTGAGTGCTGACGGGTGGGGTTACTACGATCTGGTGCTGTACTTCTGCCAGGCATCTCAAGGGTTAACGTGACCCCGAGGCCTCTGCGCAGTGTCACACCTTATCTCCCAGCAGCCTGGGGAAATAACCGGCCTGGCTAGGAGCCCGCTAAAGGAAGCTCGGGGGTCGGAGGTGCGGATGCTTCAATAGGGGGCGCCCTCCTGTCTGAGGCAGCGCTGCCCTCAATGGGGCAGCGCTAGGGGGCGCGGGCAGTGAGGCAGGGGCTCGCTAAGGGGTGCCTCACAGACAGTGCTGACCCCATTGCTCGCCCCAGGGGGCACTGTGCTGCAGGGAGTGTGGCGGGGGGGACCTCAGTAGGGGGCGCTCTCCCCTTGCAGTCAGCACTGACCCCAATGCGGCACTAGGGGGCGCTCTGCTGCAGGGAGCTGAGTGGGGCATGATTCAGAAAGGGACCCACTGCCCTTGGAGTCAGGGTTGATTCGGCCCTCCTTAAATTCCTGCGCTTTCGCTTGGATTCCGTTTCGGTGGCCTCCTTTTCATGCCTCAAACTGGGATGCAGAATTGGAGTCCGGCTGTTAAACAGCAGCTGTGCCACACCCCAGAGACAGCTGCATCTCCGCTCTGGGTGAGGGATATTTGTATAAACAACTGCCAAGCCCCACCCTAGAGGGGTCTACATTTCCGGGCTGGGCCAAGGAGCCTTGTTATAGATCAAAGGTCCCTGTATAAACAGCTGCCACGCCCTACCCCAGAGGTGGCTGCATCTCAGTGCTAGATCAAAGGTCCCCACATAAACAGCTGCCACGCCCTACCCCAGAGGTGGCTGCATCTCAGTGCTAGATGAAAGGTCCCCACACAAACAGCTGCCATGCCCTGCCCCACTGGTGGCTGCTCTGTGCAGAACCATCCGTCTGTGTAGAAAGGCTTTGTCATGGGACGTGCTCAGAGCAGCTCAACCCCCAACCACCCCTCCCCACAGAAAACCTTGACAGTTTGGAAAACCAAACAAACAAGCCACTTCCCTGTTTCCCAGTCCCAGCCTTTACTGCCTGGGCGGGGAGAAGGAAAGATCCACCTTAAAGGAACTCAGCCCAGCCTTCCTTTCCCGGGGTTGATTGGCCATCCGGCCAGTCACTCGAGATCCCATATGGGCTTCTTGGAAAAGTTGGCTCCAGACTCCAGGTTGCCCTGGGCGCCCTGCTGCAGGGGGAGAGATTCCCGGCGAGGCCTGACGGCATGAGAGATGGGCTGCCAGAGCTCCCACCCGTCCGCTATCCCCGAGCTGGAGGAGATCATGGAGGAAACCGGCTGTAAGGGCTCAGCAGAGTGTGTGTGTGTGGGGGGGGGGGATTGTGTAACCCTCAAGTTGGCAAGTTAAATCTGAGCAAAAGGGGACGGCGGGGAGGGGTGGTCGCACTGGCTGGTGTCCTGGGGCTGCAGGCCATGTGGGGCAGGGACTCTGCGCTGTACAGGGCTGGGCAGTCGGACCGCGCTGCACCTAAATACCTGCCCTCCGAGGCCTCTGGTTGAAGGGGAGGGAGAAACGTGTGTGTGTGGTTCTGCCAAAGGACTGGGGGGGTCAGGACTCCTGGGTTCTATTCCGAGCTTGGGGGGGGGGGGGGGGGTTTGGTGGGTTAGAGCAGGGTGGGGCTGGGAAGCAGGACGTGGGTTCTAGCCCCAGCTCGGGGAAGGGTGTTGTTTTGTGATCACAGCAGAGGTTGTTGAGTCAGGCAGGTAGGGTGATCAAACAGCAAATGTGAAAAATCGGGATGGGGTGGAGGGTAATATATAAGCCTATATAAGAGAGAGACCCAAAAATTGGGACTGTCCCTATAAAATTGGGATATCTGGTCACCCTAAAGGCAGGACTCCTGGGTTCCCTGCTTGGCTCTGGCACTGACTAGCTGTACAGTCCCATGGCAAGTCACTAACGCCCCCCTCCCCTCTGTGCCTCGGTTTCCCCCATTTCACCTGGATCCTTGGGAAAGTGGCCTACCTGGTTAATTTGCAAGGTGCCCTGACAGTGGGTGGATGGGAGGGGCTGGCAAAGGAGGCAAGCTCACCCCCCAAACGGCTCCATCCTGTCCCCCATCTACCCTGGGGGTGCGGGGCAGAGAATGGCCACAGCACAGTGTGTGGAGAAGGACTCTCAGGTGCCATTTCCCACCCCAGGGGGCTCGGAGTGTGAGAGAGGATCCGCCCCTGGGTGCATTTCAGAGCCACTGACTGAGGCCCTATGACTTACTGGGCGTGAAGCTTTGAACGGGTGTCCCAGCAAGGGGAATCCTGGAGTGTGGCTCTCCCAGCCCTGGCACTTTGGGTCTTTCTGAACCCAGCTGGGAATCTCCTCGAGTTCGTTGGTTCGAATCCAGCCCTGGCGGGTAGGGACTGAAAGCCTACTTGAGTTGGCTACTGCTGGTGGCCCCACTTGTGATATGAGCTCAGGGCTTAGCGGGATGGGCCGTGGCCCGTGGCCTCCCTGTGGTTGGTCCTAATTGGCAACCTTGGCTAACAGGCCCAGGATTGAATGGGGCACAGGAAATAGGGGACCCCTGCAGGGTGTATTGGCAAGGGGGCGCTGAGATAAAATAGCCCCATGGCTAGAGTGCTGGACTCAGAATCAGGACGCCTGGGTTCTGTTTTCAGCTCCGGGAAGAGAGTAGGGTCTAGTGGTTAGAGCAAGGGAAGCTAGGAGTCCTGAGCTCTCTTCCTAACGCTGGTGGAGACTGGGGTCTAGTGGTCAGAGCAAAGGGGAATGTGGGAGTCAGGACTCATGAGTTCTCTTACTAGCAATGCCACTGATTGGCTGTGTGTGACCTTGGGTGAATCACTTCCCTGCCTTGTGCCTCAGTTTCCCCATCTGTAAAATGATACCAACCTTCCTTTGTAAAACACTTTGAGGTCTCCAGACGAAAAACCCAGGGAAAGAGCCAATCCCCCTGAGCAGCCCAGGCCCCTGGCATGAAATTAAATCTGCTATTAAATGTTAATCAGATGAGGGGAAGGGGAACAGATTTAATCATCAGTATCCTAAAAATTCCATCGCAGGGTTGTTAAACCCTCACCTGCCTTGGCCCCTGCAATAAGGGCGAATCTTTGTCAACGGCTAAAACTGTCTCGCTCTCT
The DNA here is from genome assembly GCF_965140235.1 of Caretta caretta. NCBI lineage: Eukaryota > Metazoa > Chordata > Testudines > Cheloniidae > Caretta > Caretta caretta. The sequence continues at coordinate 4,325,593 of NC_134228.1, forward strand.
CGTGTCCAGTTTCGCAGGCCAGCGTCGTCCGCCTCTATGACCGGTTTCAGGCCCTGGACAAGGAGCAGAAGGGCTACCTGAGGTAGGGGGAAAGCGGGTGTCTCTCCCTGGGCCCTTCTGGCTGCTTTATCATTGGATCATTACAACAGCACTTACAGTCTCTGGTGCATTAAGGTGGTTTAACGCTTGGGTGCAAAGAGCTCGGACACTTCGGTGATGGGCATGGCAAAGGAAACCGTATAGCAGGGATGGGCGAACATTTTGGCCCAAGGGCCACATCTGGGCATGAAAATTGAATGGCGGGCCGTGAATGCTCAAAAAATTGGGGGTTAGGGTGTGGGAGTGGGGAAGGGCTCTGGCTGGGGATGTGGACTCTGGGGTCGGTCTGGGGTGCAGGAGGGTGCTCCGGGCTGGAATCAAGGGGTTCAGAGGGCGGGAGGGGGGATCAGGGCTGGGGCAGGGGGTTGGGGCGTGGGGAGAGGCTCAGGGGTGCAGGCTCCAGGTGGCGCTTACCTCAAGCGGCTCCCGGAAGCAGCGGCATGTCCCCTCTCCAGCTCTTACGCGGAGGCACAGCCAGGCGGGTCTGCACGCTGCCCCGTCCGCAGGCGCCACCCCTGCAGCTCCCATTGGCTGCGGTTCCCAGCCAGTGGGAGCTTCGGGGGCAGCTCTTGGGGCAGGGGCAGTGTGCAGAGCCCCCTGGCTGCCTCTATATGTAGGAGCCGGAGGGGGGACACACTGCTGCTTCCAGGAGCCGCACAGAGCAGGCCAAGCCCCCGACCCCGCTCCCCACCTGGAGCGCCAGAGCAGGGCAAGCCCCTGACCCCACTCCCTGGTGGAAGCTCGAGGGTCAGATTAAAATGTCTGGAGGGCCAGATGCGGCCCCCAGCCCGTAGTTTGCCCATCCCTGCCGTATAGGGTGGAACAGATCAGGCGATGCCTGGACACAGGGTCAGCTCTGGGGTTCCAGGTGGAGCGATTATCATGGGTATTACGGTAGCACCTAGCTGGAGCAAGGAGAGTGCCCCCAAGATCCGGGCCCCGTTGCCTCAGGTGCCGCAGACATTGGCAGGAAAGGCCCCTGCCCCAAGGAGACAGACGAAAGGCTGGGAGGGGAAACTGAGGCACGGAGTGGGGCCCAAGGTCAGAGCCCGGAATAGAACCCAGGTGTCCTGAATGCTGTCCACACCCCCTCCCCCAGCGAGGGGAATCGGGCCCAGTGGCTCTCCAAGGGGGCCAACTCTCTACTAAGAGGGACCCACAACAGGGATGCACTGGGCAGCTAATGGGAGCTGCCCATGGCGGCCCAGAGTCTGGCATCAATCTGGAGTAACCCCAGGGGAGTGAGCTGCGGGTATCCAAGATCCTTCCTCTGGAACGGCTGCCATGCCCCACACCAGAGACAGCTGCATCTCAGCGCTGAGAGAGGGATCTCTGTATAAACAGCTGCTGGGCCTCACTCCAGAAGTGACTGCATCTCACCACTGGAGGAGAGATCCCCATATCAACAGCTGCCTATGCCCCACCCCAGAGGCGACAGCCACCAGTCTTGGGCCTAGAACACAGGGGTGAGGCCCCCAAGGGTTCAGAGCTGAACCAGCCGGGCCATGCCATGACCTCTGCCCTGTCTCACTCCCTAAAGCAAATACGACCTGCAGGGGATCGGGGAGCTGGCGGTGAACCCCCTGGGGGACCGGATCATCAACGCCTTCTTCAAGGAGGGGTGAGTCTGCTCCATGAGCGTCACCCCCAGCCCCAATCGACGGTGGGGGGCAGGGAACTTCCAGCGGCCTGGCTCTGCAGCGTGGCGGGTGCAGGCTATCTCACTCGCCGCTGGGGGGCGCCAGAGCTCACCGGCCACGGAGCATCGCAGGGGACCCCGGCAGAGCCCGACGGGGACTGGATGGTGCAGGGTGCTGAGCAGTGCGGCCTCTGTGGCAGAGACATGCGTGGTCCTTCTTCGCTCCCTGCTGCATGGATCCCCGTGGACACAGCCCCTGCGCCCCGCCCCAGAGGTGGCCGCATCTCAGCGCTGGGCAAGGGCTCCCTGTATAAACAGCTGTGGCTTGTCTGGCAGCCTGCACTGCTGCACTGATTATTAGTCAAGTCTCCCGTCTCCCACCGCAGGGAAGAGCTCACCGATTTCCGATCCTTCATCCGGGTCCTGGCCCGTTTCCGGCCCATGGAGGAAGGAAAGTCCAAGGAGACTGGTCGCCCGGAGCCCATGAACAGCCGACAAAGCAAGCTGCAGTGTGAGTAGTGGGGTTGGTGGCAGGACTCATTGGGGGGGAGGCCTAGTGGACTGCCCCCCATGCCCCACTGCTAAGGCAAGTCACTGGGGCCCCTTGGTGACAAGGGGAGGAGGACCCAGATGAGGGGCTGTGGCATTATGGGGCCTGCATGGGAGGGGAAGGTACTACTGGCCTCTGGCCAGAGGGCATTGGGAGTGGGGGGTGAGGAGGGCACGTGGGAGGAGTGCTAGGTGTGGAGAACTGGGAGGGGTAGTGGGGTGGGGGCACCCAAGGGCATGTGGAGGGGTGCTGAGGTGGAGTGGAACTGACAGAACTGAGGGGCGGGCCATGCAGAGCTATGGGGAGGGGTGCTGGGGTGGGAGCATGCATGGGGAGGAGGCAGAGTGGGGCCACAGGCATATGGAGGGGTGTTGGGCTAGGGGGACATGTAGAGGCTTAAGGGGGACAGGGGGAGGTTGGGGCTGGTGGCGGGGGGATCATTTCCCTGCCCCGATCCCATTGCTGACACCAATCTGGGTTGCATAGTTGCTTTTCAGCTCTACGACCAGGACAGCGACGGGAAGATCTCCCGGGACGAGATGCTGCAGGTAATGAGCGTGCGCGAACGTGCAAGGGCCTGGGGAGTGTGCAAAGAGTGAGGGGAAGGGGCTTGGGGTGAGCATGCGCACGAGGCTGGGGAGCGAGTGTGCAAGGTGGCTGTGCGAGGCCGGCCTCCTCCCGAGGGCCCCCAGAGATGGAATCCCTCCTCCCCTCCTGCAGTGGCAGCCCCCCGGGGTGGGTGGGGCAAGGGGCCGTCACTGTCTCCTCCCCTCCAGGTGCTGCGGCTGATGGTCGGCATCCAGGTGACGGACGAGCAGCTGGCGTGCATCGCCGAGCGCACCATCCAGGAGGCCGATCAGGACGGTGACGGCGCCATCTCCTTCGAGGAGTTTGCCATGGTCTGGCAGGGTCCAGGGGGGCAGGGTGTAGAGCTGGGGGGCAAGGGGTGGGGTTGATTGTCTAGAGGGGAGCAGTGAGGCCCGGTTGAGGGGGTGGAGGATGGATTATTAAGTGTATTACGATAGCACCTGGGGCCACAGCTGAGCGAGAGGCAGTCTGGCGGGATCAAGAAAGGACCATTATCCCCACTGAACAGGAAGGGAAACTGAGGCACAGGGAGGCTAAACTGGTTGGACACAAGGTCACCCAGGGTGTCTGGAGCAGTGCTGGGAATTGAGTCCCAGCCCAGGGCTTTAGTCACGTGGTCAGCCCCCCCGCCCGCAGGGACCTCTCGTGGCTGTCTGGGTGGGAAGTGGTTACGGCCTGGGGCTGGCCATGTTTCCGACGTCCTCGCCTCCCCGCAGTCAGTGGAGAAGCTGAACATCGAGCAGAAAATGAGCCTCCGGCTGCTGAAGTGACCCATCAGGACTGGAGAGAGCTCCCCCCCGCCCGACCCAGCACTGGGAAGATCCACTCTCAGAGGGGCTGCCGCCAATCAGATTTCAGCTCCGCCCTCTCATCATTCAATGGATCCCTCCAAGGAGGGGCTGCATCCAATCACACTTCAGCTCCGCCTTCCTACCTCCGCTCCGCATAGTTCCAGACAGAGAAGAGCTGCACCCAATCAGATTTCATCTCTGCCCCCTCACCTCAGGAAGGATCCAGTCTGACAGGGGCTACGTCCAATCAGATTTCACCTCTGCCCCTTGTCTTGGGATGGATCCAGTTGAAGAGGGGCTGCATCCAGTCAGATTGCATTGCTGACAAAGAGCGGATCCTGCTGTGAAGCTGGCCTATGATGGCTGTCACTCCTTCCAAATAACAAGTGCCTGCACCCAAGGGAATGGGATCCAAGCTAACTCCCCTCCCCAGCGCTGCCCCTGATAACTGGGGGACTCTGATGCCCCCCAATGGCAGGGGATAGTAGAGCCTCTGGTCAGTTTACTGCAGATCAGAGACTTACAACCTACAAACAGCACCTCCCGTTCTTGTGCTTTAAGCCCTCTTTGCAGTCCCTCTATTCTGGGCCCCGCCCAGCTCCCAGTGTCAATTAGAGCAGCCCTGAGGCTGCTCTGACTTGCACATTACCCCCTAACGGCCCTGGGGAGCAGAGAATACCCACAGCGCCGTACGCTCCAGCTATGTCCCTAATCGACCCCCTGTGCCGGGAGCTGGAAGCAGGGCCCTTATGCACAGCAGCCGGGGACGCTCTCACTGGTCAAGGCGCGGGAAGCTTCTCAGGGCGACGCTGCCGTCCCAGTGGGCTCAGCGTGCCTGAGACTTGGGCCTAGAATCTCCTGCCATCGGGGCTGGATTCGCTCGGATTCAACTCTGTCTGTTCGTAAAAAAATAAAATAACCATGAAAAATCTCGTCCTCGGATTTAAAATAATCGTCGAATTTCCATCTGCATTTAATGCCGGGGAGAAAATGCCACCCCCCACCACCACCGCCACCACCTCGAGTCCCTGGGGCAGTGTGGCCAGCCACACAGCTCCCCTTAGCCAATCTATCCCAGCTCTGGAGGGATCACCCCACCTCCAAGGGAAAGTAGGGGGCTCAGGCCCCAGGGTCCCATTTACTCCTTGGCCTTTTCACGGTGGGGTGGCTAAGTGGTTGCGGCATTTGACTATAATCTGGTGGGTTAGAGTCTCCCTCAATCTCACACGGGAAGGCCCCCTCCCATGGACCCAGAAGCACGTGAGTCCTTGATCCAAAGGCGGTCTGACCCAAAGCTGGCTCCTGTGATGCCCTGTCAAGCATGGGCTATGAAACCGATGGCTCGGGGGAACGCTGACGCTCCACTGAGGCTACCAGCAGGGTCGGGAGAGGGCATTTATACCGGTGTCTCTTGTAGGCTGTGAACACCCGTCTTACTGAGCTGAGACCTGCCCTGTTTGTCACACCCGTGAGGCCACAAAGCAGTTCTAGGGGGCCTGGGAAAATGGCTCGTCCCGCACCGATGACATTAAAGTCAGATCAGAGTGGGGGGAAATTTTCATGGGGTGGATTCTTGCCCAGTGGTTCCCTGGTGGGTGCGGATTTCTCTGTGACTGCTCGTACCCAGCTCCAGAGGCCTGCTGGACAGCGTCCGTCCGTCTTAGGTGCAGTTGATCTCTCTCTGTTTCTCCCCACTGCACCCTATAAAATGTCCCACCACGCACTCATCTCCTCCAGCAAGCTCAGGCCTTAATCATAATCAGCCCTAGTATATCTCAAGGGGCTTTCCAAAGAGGTCGGTATCATTAGCCCTGTTCTATGGGTGGGGAAACTGAGGCACAAAGAGAGCATGACTTGCCAGTGATTGAGCTGAGATTAGAACCCACCTCTTCCAGGTCCCGGGCCAGTGCTCTATTCAGTAGGCCTTGGCCTCTTTGCTGTATCCACACCCCTAACTCCAGGCGTCCCCACACACACACGCACATTTCCCTTTCTTTGCCCACCTGCCTCCCTGCGACACAGTCCCGGTTCTCCCAGCCCAGCCTCCCACCTGTGTTCGTTGCAAAGTGTCTTTAAGGGAGGCGGGGGGAAGGGAATTGCATCAGCCCCTGATTGCTGGTGGGGCAGGGGGGACCCCAGCCCCACCGAGTAGGAGGCAGGATTGGCCCAGTTTGGAACGTCCATGTGATGCCTGTGAAAAGCTTGCCTGGTGAGCTGAGTGCACTGCCCATCACGCTGGCCACATGTGCCACCCCAGCTGGCGTCTCTTGTCTTAGCCTTCGATTGGACGCTCTTTGGGGCAGGAACTGCCTTTTGGTTCCGTGTTTGTACAGCACCTGGCACAATGGGGTCCTGCGCCATAGCTGGGGCGCCTAGGTGCTACCGTAATACACCTAATAGCAATACAAACATACAGCGCCTGGCACGATGGGGTCCTGCGCCATAGCTGGGGCGCCTAGGTGCTACCGTAATACACCTAATAGCAATACAAACATACAGCGCCTGGCACGATGGGGTCCTGCACCATAGCTGGGGCGCCTAGGTGCTACCGTAATACACCTAATAGCAATACAAACATACAGCGCCTGGCACGATGGGGTCCTGCGCCATAGCTGGGGCTCCTAGGTGCTACCATAATACACCTAATAGCAATACAAACATACAGCGCCTGGCACGATGGGGTCCTGCACCATAGCTGGGGCGCCTAGGTGCTACCGTAATACACCTAATAGCAATACAAACATACAGCGCCTGGCACGATGGGGTCCTGCGCCATAGCTGGGGCGCCTAGGTGCTACCGTAATACACCTAATAGCAATACAAACATACAGCGCCTGGCACGATGGGGTCCTGTGCCATAGCTGGGGCTCCTAGGTGCTACCATAATACACCTAATAGCAATATAAACGTACAGCGCCTGGCACGATGGGGTCCTGCACCATAGCTGGGGCGCCTAGGTGCTACCGTAATACACCTAATAGCAATACAAACGTACAGCGCCTGGCACGATGGGGTCCTGCACCATAGCTGGGGCTCCTAGGTGCTACCATAATACACCTAATAGCAATACAAACGTACAGCGCCTGGCACGATGGGGTCCTGCACCATAGCTGGGGCGCCTAGGTGCTACCGTAATACACCTAATAACATTCAAAATGTTCAGCGCCTGGTGCAATAGGGTCTTGGCCCGTGGCTGGGGCGCCTGGGTGCTATTTAATGCACCTAATAGCAAGAAAAACGTTTCACCCTAATGCACCGAATAAATAACACACAGTGACACACCCAGCGGGATCCAGCGTGGGAGCTCTCCGGGATCCTGGCCGCTGGGGAGGTGTCGGGGCCAGAGAAGAAACGTTTAAGTTTCTTTGAATTCTTTGAATTTCTTTAAGTTTATTGAATGCGGTGCCTGGGAAAATCTTCCCTCATTCAATTCCGGGGGTTGCCGAGTTATGGCGGGCGGGGGCGGAGACCAGGTGATCACACTGGGCCCTTCTGACTCCTAATCCTGCTTGGCTCGTGTCCCTCCCCGCATCACACCCACACCCGGGGGGGGGGGGCAGCTCCCAGGTCTACCTACACACCCACACCCGGGGGGGGGGGAGCAGCTCCCAGGTCTACCTACACACCCACACCCGGGGGGGGGCAGCTCCCAGGTCTACCTACACACCCACACCCGGGGGGGGGGGTGCAGCTCCCAGGTCTACCTACACACCCACACCCGGGGGGGGGGGGCAGCTCCCAGGTCTACCTACACACCCACACCCGGGGGGGGGGGGCAGCTCCCAGGTCTACCTACACACCCACACCCGGGGGGGGGGGGGGGCAGCTCCCAGCTCTACCGGCTCCCTCCAGCCTCTGTAGGGTTAAAAGATAAAAACCCACCCAGATTTGGGTCAGGGGCTCAGCCTATCGCCTCCGTCTCTGGCGGTGGCTAGCCCAGCAGCCAGCCAATCGCGCGGGGCTTGTGTCTGTGCGCTGGGGTTTTGCAGCCGGGGGGGTGTCTTTGCTGACACGTCCCCGGACGGGATTGGGGTGCATCGCCGGGATCGCCCCTCCCCTTTTGGAAAGGGATCGGCGCTGCACCTGCTCAGGGGCAGGGGGGAGCGATCGGGCTGGAAGGGGGACCCCCCCCGCACCCAGGTACCAGCTCTTTTGCTCTCTCTAGCGACCTGGGGGAGATACTGAGGACCGCTTCCCCCCCCCCGCCCCAGGCTGGGCTCGGGGGTTGGGGGTGCTACAGCCCTGGGGGGGCGGATGAGCGGGGAGGATGCTGCAGTCCGGGCCTGGGAGACATCTTACTGCATCTTCCTGTCCGGCTCAAGGTGCCTGAGCTGGGGGGGCTGCTTCCTTTGCGGCTGCGGGGGGGGACAGAGGGAGTAGATCGGGGTACAGGCAGGGGGGCTTCTGGGGAGGGGCTGGGGTATGGGCACGGGGGACAGGCTTCAGGGGGGATTGGGGGCGCTGGGGTATAGGAACTGGGGGAAATAGGGGGGAGAAGGTCTCGGGGAGAGGGAGCAGTTTTTTGGGGGGGCAGGCTGCATTACCTGCAGCTGCCTGAGGGAGGGAACGGTGCGGGGGGGCAGGGGTTACACCCCTAGGGCTGGGGTAACAGTTGTGCAGATATGGGGCAGCCTCGCTGAGCCTGCTGGGAGGCTGGGGAGGTGGAATGGGGGGGGGTTCCTGGGTCTAGCCTCTCGTGTCCCCTAGAATGGAGCCCCTTGTGCCCCCCACCCAGAGATGCCTCCAGGCCCAGCCTAGCTGCCAAGTATCCAATTCCTCCCCCACCCCGGGGGGCTGGCCCATGTGGGAAGGGGGTAAACTCCCCCCCACCTGCCTGCCTGCCGCCCCCTCATCCTGATTAAACTGGCCAGCTCCTGCCATGAGCCTCCCCCTAAATCTTGTCTGGGCTGCTGCTTGGGAGGCAACTAAGGGATGGGAGTGGGGTGGAGGAGTTGCTGGGAGACAGGACTCCTGGGTTCTATTCCCGGCTCTGAGAGGGGAATAGGATTGGGGGTGGGAGGCAGGACTCCTGGGTTCTGTTCCCGGCTCCGAGAGGGGAATAGGATTGGGGGTGGGAGGCAGGACTCCTGGGTTCTATTCCTGGCTCTGAGAGGGGAATAGGATTGGGGGTGGGAGGCAGGACTCCTGGGTTCTGTTCCCGGCTCTGAGAGGGGAATAGGATTGGGGGTGGGAGGCAGGACTCCTGGGTTCTATTCCCGGCTCTGAGAGGGGAATAGGATTGGGGGTGGGAGACAGGACTCCTGGGTTCTGTTCCCGGCTCTGAGAGGGGAATAGGATTGGGGGTGGGAGGCAGGACCCCTGGGTTCTATTCCCGGCTCTGAGAGGGGAATAGGATTGGGGGTGGGAGGCAGGACTCCTGGGTTCTATTCCCGGCTCCGAGAGGGGAATAGGATTGGGGGTGGGAGGCAGGACTCCTGGGTTCTATTCCTGGCTCCGAGAGGGGAATAGGATTGGGGGTGGGAGGCAGGACCCCTGGGTTCTATTCCCGGCTCTGAGAGGGGAATAGGATTGGGGGTGGGAGGCAGGACTCCTGGGTTCTATTCCCGGCTCCGAGAGGGGAATAGGATTGGGGGTGGGGAGGCAGGACTCCTGGGTTCTGTTCCCGGCTCCGAGAGGGGAATAGGATTGGGGTGGGGAGGCAGGACTCCTGGGTTCTATTCCCGGCTCTGAGAGGGGAATAGGATTGGGGGTGGGAGGCAGGACCCCTGGGTTCTATTCCTGGCACTGGGAGGGCGGGGGGTCTAGTGGTTGGAGCAGGGAAGGCTGGGAGCCAGAACTTTGTGGGCTGGGGTGTGCATTTTCTGTTCCAGCTCTGGGGCCCCCTCAGTCCCTGTGTGACCTTGGGATGTCCTTTCCCTTCTCCACAGTTCCGTGTCCCCATCAGTGACGTGGGGGTGAAAGCCTGATTTCCAGAATGGGTTGCTGGGGGTAATTCACTGGTGTGTGAAGATTCTGGGATGAGAGGAGCCAGGGAAGCACAATGCATTATTATGGAGTAGAGCAGGGGGGTTGAGAGCCAGGACTCCTGGGTTCTAGCCCCAGTTCTGGGAGGGGAGTGGGGTCTAGTGGTTAGAGCAGCGGTGGCAACTTGAGAGGCAGGACTTCTGGGTTCCATTCCCAGCTCTGCCACCAGTTTCCCTGACCTTGGGCACATCACTTCCTTTCTCCGTGCCTGTTTCCCCATGGGTAAAATGGAAATAACCCCCTCCATCCCATTTTGGGTGGGGGATTTAGACTGCACCAATTAATCCCTCCTGTCTCTCTCCTGCACCCCCATCCTTCCCGTCACTGGCCTTGCAGGATCCAGCAAGAACCTGGGGATCCCCTGCCCCCCTCCCTTGAAGCAGCACCATCTCTGAGCGGAAACCCTGACGCCCCTGCACCGTCATGTCGACCATCAATCCAGAGTAGTGAGTCTGGGCTGCCAAAACCAGGGGTTGCATCGCATGGCTGGCAGGAGGTGGGAGGGATGCTGAGCAAAAGGTGGCTTTTGTGTGCAATGAGTTGGGTGGGTCTCAGCACAGATCTCTCAGAGAACGGAACAGGACCAGTTGGGGGGAGGTGTCTGTATGCATATCGGGTGGGGGGGGAGCCCTGTGTTCTCCTGGCAGACATTAGAAGGGATGCGGGTGGTTGCTGAGGTCCTGGGGCTTATGAGCAGGATGATGTCGCTCCCTGTTGGCCGCCCACAGCCACTGCGACCACCCGCCCTGACCAGAGAGCCACTATTGGGGGCTGGCGGCTCCCGCGCTGGGTCCGTCGTTGGATCCCTGCTGGCAGCCGTTTGGCTGCAGTGGAAGCGGGGGGTTACTCAGCTGCTAGAATTGCCCCCCCAGGCATTTCAGAGCGTCACCCTCCCCTCTCCCCAACAGCGACTACTTGTTCAAACTCCTCCTGATCGGGGACTCCGGGGTCGGCAAATCTTGTCTCCTGCTGCGCTTCGCGGTGAGTATCCGAGATGGTTAATTCTTAGGTGTATTACGGTAGTGTCCAGGCAACCTGCTCACAGACCAGCCCCCCATTGTGCCAGGTGCTGTACATTTGTATTGCTATTAGGTGTATTATGGTAGTGCCTAGAAGCCAGGTCACCCACCCCATTGGGCCCATGGACAGGCCTGACCCTAACAGCTCTTCCCCTCTCCAGGCCCAAGGAGGGAGAGAAAGCCAAGGGCCCTGCTGAAGGAATTTCTCCCATCAGGTGGGGGGAGCAAGAATGATGGGTGGGAACACAGTCTAGTGGGACAGAGCCAGGGGAGGGGTGGGAGCAGTGGAGGGGGAGAGAGGGACTGGGAATCAGGACTCCTGGCTTCTCTTTGCAGCTCAGTCAGCCACTCTCTGTGCGACCTTGAGCAAGTTGGTGCCTCGTTCCCTGCCTCAGTTTCCCTGTCTGTGATGTGATAAAAATACCATAAGGCCTGAACCAGAGGGTTGAGGGCTTGTACATCTTACTGGGGTAAAGCCACTGCCCTCTCCAGGATGGAATTGGAACTGCTCATCTGTGTGTCCTAGCCTCTATGCTGCTACGAGCTGATGGGGATTCTCCTTTAGCTCCGGTGGCTAGGCTTTTGGAGCAGAGGGAAACAGGTTCTAAGCCTTTTGTTGCTGTGAAGTTCCTAGGGGCCTTGGGGTGGGCAGCACAGGGGCACCATGATGGCTGTGGGGGCAGGAGGGAAGCACTCAGTCTGCGGAAGGCTGGGGGGCACTGCCGGGCTCCCCCCTGCCCCATCACTCGCTGTCCCTCCTCTCTTCCCCAGGATGACAATTACACTGACAGCTACATCAGTACCATTGGGGTGGACTTCAAGATCCGGACCATTGAGCTGGAGGGGAAAACTATCAAACTCCAGATAGTGAGTTCATGGCACTCGGGGTTATCAGGACCCCTGCGTTCCATTCCCAGCTCTAGGAGGAGAGTGGGGTCTACTGGTTAGAGCGGGGGGGCGGGGCTGGGAATTGGTCTCCTGGGTTCTGTGGGCTCTGGGAAGGGAGTGTGAGGTCTTGTGGATAGATTTAGGAGCCAGGGTCAGAGGTTCAACACACTGAACGAAATACAGACCCGGCTGCAAAAGTGAGAAGCCTCCCCCTGCCTCCCCCAGCTCCTGACCCCACCTCTCGCCCCCACCCATGAGGTTGGGAGGTTGCATCCAGACTCAGCTGAGGCCGTGACTCAGATATGATGACGCTCCCGCCTTCCTGACAGGCTAAAATCTCCTGGCATTTCCCCTGCGTTCTCAGGAGATTTCAGCTGCCCCAGACCAAGGGATACAGACTCTGCCCCAGTGCGGAGTCTGAGCCGGAGCTGGGTTCAGATCGGGCCCCAACCCAAAGGGAAGTCGGGGTGGATCTGAAGTTGCTTTCTGACCCATCTCAACACTCCAATGAGGACAGTGGGGGAGACCTTAAAATTGTTCAGGGTGTTGCTGCATCTGATACACGCAGGGAATGGAAGGAGGGGCCCAGCACCAAGGAAGTATACATGGGAATAGCGCGAGCGTGTCGGGGCAAAATCAGGAGAGCCCAGGCAAGGAATGAGTTACGGCTGGCAAGGAAGGTTAGAGACGACAGGACGGGGTTCTTCAAATAAGTCAGATGAAAAAGAAAGATCATGGACAGTGTGGGCTCGCTGGAGAAGGTGAGCTGGGAACGGAAGATGGTAGGAACGCAGAGCAGCTCAATGCCTACCTCGCCTCAGTCTGTAACATGTGACCGGACGACTAGCGGAATTACCGCAGACAATGAAGGGGACGGGAGGCAGGTCGGGATAAGTAAAGAACACGTCACAGATCTTCTGACCAATCTGAATGAAGTCAAATCAGGAGGGCCGGATGCTCTTCACCCAGGCTACTGCAGGAATTAGCTGAAGAAATCGCGGAGCCACTGGCGATAATACTTACAAACACCTGGGTGACAGGTCCCGGAAGACTGGAGAAGGGCCAGCGTGGAGCCCATCTTTTCAAAGGGGGAGCCGGGGAGCTGTAGACCAGTCAGCCTGGCTTCGATACCTGGAAGCTACTGGAGCCAGATATAAACCATTCCACTGGCGAATGCCTGGAGGCCGGAGGGGTGATCACTAGCAGCCAGCATGGGTTTGCCAAGAACAAATCCTGCCAAACCAGCGTGATTCCCTTCTTTGACAGCGTAACTGGTCTGGTGGATGGGGGAATGCGGTGGACATCCTATACCTGGACTTCAGCAAGGCTTTTGACACAGTCCCACGTGACATTCTGATAACTAAGCTGGAGAGATGCGGCTCGGCAGAACTACCATTAAGTGGATACGTAACTGGTTAAACAGCTGCAAACAAAGAGTAACTATTAATGGAACGATGTCGGATTGGAGAGAGGTCTCGAGTGGGGCTCCCCAGGGATCTGTTCTGGGTCCGGTGTTGTTTAACATCTTTATTAATGGCCTGGATGTAGGAAGAGAGAGGAGACTGATCATATTTGCAGGTGACACAAAGCTGGCAGGGCTGGGGGTGGGGTGGGGTTGCCAACGCTTTGGAGGACAGAGCGAAGATTCAGAGGGATCTTGATAAATTGGAGAACTGGGCTTGAAATTCAACACAGACAAATGGAAGGTGCTTCAGTTAGAGAAGAAAAACCAGATGCACAAATGCGGAATGGGGGGTAACCGGCTTGGCAGCAGCACGGCTGAGAAGGAGCTGGGTGTGGTGGATCCCAGCCCCAACGTGAGTCAGCAATGCGATGCTGTGGCCAAAAAAGCAAATGCAATTTTGGGTTGCATTAATACCTCCTGCAAGTCCTGGGAGGTGACAGTACCGCTCTGCTCGGCGCCGGCTGGGCCTCACCTGGAGACCTGTGTCCGTTGTATAGGAAAGACGTAGAGAAACTGGAAAGGGTCCAGAGGCGCGCGACAAAGATGATCAGAGGGTGGAACACAAGCCGTATGAGCAAAGGCTGAAGGAGCTGGGTATGGTTAGCTGGGAAAAGAGAGGAAAGGGGGACGCGGTAGTGGTCTTCAGATACTTGGAAAGCTGCCGTAAGAAAGCTGAAGAAAAGTCGTTCTCCCCTGCCACAGAGGGCAGGACAAGGGGCAGTGGGTTCAAACGACAGCCCAGCAGATGTAGATTAAATCTCAGGAAAAACTCCCTCGCTGTACGAGCAGCAGGACAATGGAACGGAGGCCTCGGGGGGTCGTGGAAGCTCCTTCGCTGGCGGTTTTCGAAAGGAGGCTGGAGCCGTCTGTCTTGGGTGGTTTAGACCCAGCAAATCCTGCACCTTGGCAGGGGGTTAGACTAGATGTCCCTTGCGGTCCCTTCTGACCCTGTGGTTCAATGATCTCTTCAACGGGGGTGCATGAGGGGGAGCTGGGGTCTGTTTTGGGGGTACAAGAGAGGGTGGGGTCTGTGGGGTGCATGGCAGGGCATCGAGGACCTGTGGGGATGGGGGCACAGGGTAGGACATCTGGGGTCCCTTTTGGAGTGCAAGCAGCACTAGAGTCAACTGGGGGTCTGGAGGCTGTGTGGGCCTAGGATAGGGGATCTGCATTCTGTAGGGCCTGGGAGCTGGCATGTGAGCTGGCAGGGCTGTGGGGTACAGAGTGGGGGGCTGTGTGGGTCCAGGATAGGGGTTCTGTGGGGCCTGGGAGCTGGAATGCAAGCTGGCAGGGCTGGGGGGTACAGAGTGGGGGGGCTGTGTGGTCCAGGATAGGGGACCTGGGTTCTGTGGGGCCTAGGAGCTGGAATGCAAGCTGGAAGGGCTGGGGGTTGGGGGGTACAGAGTGGGGGGCTGTGGGGTATAGGAGATCTAGGATCAGTGTGGGGCACAGGGTGTGTGTGATTGCCTTTTAGAAGCTGCATTTAATAAACTACAAACCAGCCTGCTGAGGCCGATTTTCCCCTTTTGCCCCGTGGGGCTCATCCCGGGGTGGGAAGGAAGCCTCCGGTCCACCCTCAACCCTTATGGGTCCTGTTCTGCTCCGTTCAGACGCCCCACAGCAGAGCCCAGCTGAAGTGAAGCTGACCGGGAGCAGCCATTTACCAGCTGTGACTGTGGGGGCGGCAGGATCCGTCCAACAGCTGATCCCACCCTCCAATCCCAGCCCCGTTCCCCAGTGGGGGCCCCCCGCCCCCCAAGGCTCCTTGCTGATCCACCGTCTGCCAGTCCCCCCTGCACAGGACTCCAATCTTTCTCACCTGCCAGCCCCTCTGTGCCAAGAATGTCCCCTTGAAACTCCCCTCCCGCCCTGCGCAGGGGTCCTCCCCGGCTGGCTGGCAAAAGGGGCCTGCTCCCAGTCACGGGAGGCTGAAAGCAGAGTCTATTTCTGACTCTGGGGAGGAATGTTGGCCAGAGGCTAGAGCTGCGGGGTTGGGAGTCCGGACTCCTGGGTTCTATGGGCTAACCGGGCAGAGGATTCAGAGCCAGGACTCTGGGGTTCTATCCCGGGCTCTTGGAGGCCGTATGGTGCACGGGGCTGGGCGCCAGGACTCCTGGGTTCCCTTTCTAGTTGTGGGAAGGAGCATGGTCTATGTGTCTTTCTTTCCCTGCCCTGCAGTGGGACACAGCCGGCCAGGAGCGCTTCCGGACGATCACGTCCAGTTACTACAGAGGTGCCCACGGTATCATCATTGTGTATGATGTAACGGACCAGGTGAGTCTGACCACAGAGCCCTTCCTAAGGGAGGGCGTTTTGCTAGGTATGGACTTGCTATAGCCCTTGGCTATAAATGACTGGCGCTTATCCGTGTTCTTCATCCTGAAATATTTCACAACCTAGATCTGTAGGTTTGGGGTGGGACGTGGCAGCTGTTTGTGCCAGGATCATGTCACTCCGCACTGAGATGCAGCCACCTCTGGGGTGGGGCACAGTGGCTCTATATACAGGGATCATGTCACCTAGTGGAGGGATAAAGCTACCTTTGCGTTTGGATGTGGCAGCTGTTTCAACAGCAGTATAGAAACTATGCAGCATTTTAAGGCGGGAAGGGAAGGAGAATCCAGTATCCCAATGGAAGGGCAGAGGAAAGTTGAATGGTATCTGCATGGGGATTTGGTGTTTACATTAATTGCCCTTTTTTTGGCTTGTGTGTAGTAGATACAGACCTGGCCAGGAGTATTTGTGTCTCTTTAAGAGGGCAGCTGCTCCAAGACTGGCTAGCTCCGTTGCTTGGGGGCGGGGCTATGGAGCCTTTCCCTCCAGGCTGTGGGTTCAAGCCCCACTCAGGGGAGTAATGCCTGAGAGTCGCTCCCAATTAATGGCCGCTTTGGGTGTGACAGAAGCTGGTGGGTCTCAGTCCAGTTTGGATGGCAAGGTGCCCTTTATTTGAGTTGCCATGTTCCCCTGACTTGTATCCCCACCCATTTGGGGATGGACTAGGTGAAGGCTGATGGGCCTGCCCCCAGCTGTAGGTGGGGTTTAGACTGCAGGCGAGGCTCTTGCCTTGATCCCCTGGGAGCAGGTCTTCCCAGAGGGAATCAGGGAAGCGCTGGGCCCCTGGAGACGCCGCTCTCGGAGCCTCTCCCATCTCCGCTCCCCGCAGGACTCGTTCAGCAACATGCACCTGTGGCTGGAGGAGATCGGCCGCTACGCCAGCGAGAACGTCAACAAGCTGATCGTGGGCAACAAGAACGACCTGACCTGCAAGAAGGTGGTGGATTACACCACGGCCAAGGTCAGTACCGGGGGCGGAGGGGCAGAATAGTGCACGTGTCGCACGCTCATGCACACTTAAACACCAGCCCACAAGCACCGGGGGGAGGGCTCCGGTGAAAAACCCAGAGATCCTGGACTGAGGCATGGGAGAGGGGAGGATCTGCCCGGCACTAACCGTGGCCTTTCGTGTTCCCCGGGGCAGGAGTACGCGGACGCACTGGACGTGCCGTTCCTGGAGACCAGCGCCAAGACCTCCACCAACGTGGAGCAGGCCTTCGTCACCATGGCGGCCGAGATCAAGAACCGGGTGGGCAGCGGCCTCCCCCACAGCGACAGCCGCCAGCCCATCCCCCGCATCCAGAGCGCCCCCCTGCGGCAGGGCCGGGCCGGCGCGGGGGAGGGCGGCGACGGAGGTGCGGGCTGCTGTTAGGGAGGGGGTTTACCCCCCCCCCACCACCACCACCACCTACCCCGTGGTGGGGAGCTTCTCCGTGTCTGGGACTACGGCTGGGGGCCAGGACTGCTGGGCAGGGGGGGCCCTTTGCAGCACCCTATTTATCTGCAATAGATTTTTACAGGCTGCGGTCCAGCTCCCCTTATCCCTCTCCAACCCCGTGGGTGCACCCTCCCCCTTCGCTAGCCCAGAGACACTCAGGGCCGGCTACTGATCCGGGCTCCTGGCTGGCTCCGCTACTCAAGATCCATCTTCCCCTCCCCCCGTCATTCCCGACTCCCCGCTGCATGGCCATACAGCCAGCCCTGCTCTGCACCCTTCAGGCCTCTGGAAGGGGACAAGCTGCTCCGAACGGAGCCGGGCCCGGGAAGGAGTCCCCCGAATGCTGGAGGACGTGCGACGCCTTCCTGCGTGGAGAAGAAAGTGGCTTCTCGTTAAGAGGACCCAGCCACAGACCGAGCAGCAAGGAACTGTGCTGTGAGGCCCAGGACAAAAGCGGAAAGCGCCGTAGTTTGCTTCCCCTCTTAACGCAGCCTCATGGGAGTCTGGTGCCAAATTAGCATCTTTTCCATGCCCAAACGTGAATGCTTGAATTTCTCCCCCGTCAGCTCCAGACTGAAGAGTGGCTTGAAAATTCAAAGCTTGGGTGGAAAGGCGACTCGAGCCGGGTCTCTAAGGCGATTTCTGACAGCAGGGGCCTTGTTAATCCAGAGTGCGATCCCGTGGCTGGGCGGAGTCAGCTGGAAATCGGGGTGCAGGTTTTTAACACCATGGGTGTTTAATCCAGAGTGAGATCCCGTGGCTGGGCGGAGTCAGCTGGAAATCGGGGTGCAGGTTTTTAACACCATGAGTGTTTAATCCAGAGTGAGATCCCGTGGCTGGGCAGAGTCAGCTGGAAATCGGGGTGCAGGTTTTTAACACCATGGGTGTTTAATCCAGAGTGAGATCCCGTGGCTGGGCAGAGTCAGCTGGAAATCGGGGTGCAGGTTTTTAACGCCATGAGTGTTTAATCCAGAGTGAGATCCCGTGGCTGGGCAGAGTCAGCTGGAAATCGGGGTGCAGGTTTTTAACACCAGGGGTGTTTAATCCAGAGTGAGATCCCGTGGCTGGGCGGAGTCAGCTGGAAATTGGGGTGCAGGTTTTTAACGCCATGAGTGTTTAATCCAGAGTGAGATCCCGTGGCTGGGCGGAGTCAGCTGGAAATCGGGGTGCAGGTTTTTAACGCCATGAGTGTTTAATCCAGAGTGAGATCCCGTGGCTGGGCAGAGTCAGCTGGAAATCGGGGTGCAGGTTTTTAACGCCATGAGTGTTTAATCCAGAGTGAGATCCCGTGGCTGGGCAGAGTCAGCTGGAAATCGGGGTGCAGGTTTTTAACACCAGGGGTGTTTAATCCAGAGTGAGATCCCGTGGCTGGGCGGAGTCAGCTGGAAATTGGGGTGCAGGTTTTTAACGCCATGAGTGTTTAATCCAGAGTGAGATCCCGTGGCTGGGTGGAGTCAGCTGGAAATTGGGGTGCAGGTTTTTAACGCCATGGGTGGTGAGCCATTGGAAGAGCTCTCTCAGAGCCGGGCTGGGTCCTCCATCACTCTGGCGTCTCAGCAAGATTGTATGCCTCGTTCTCGAGCCGAGCTAGCTCCACCACCAGGTAGGGGCTGAATGCTGGAATTATGGTTGTGAGGCACCGGTCCGGGTTACACAGGAGGTCCTATGGGATGAGCAGAATGGGTCCTTCAAAACTTACGCGAACGGGGAGCTTTTTGGCTGGAAAGATTTGAAGGAGGGTCAAATTTCAATCCTGCCTCCCTGGCAGAATTTCCCCCCCTCCGCCTTTGCTCCCAACTGAGGTTTTTAAAAGCTGCCTCCACCCCATGGGGGGGGAGAGTTTGGCAAGATCCCTCCCCACTGAGTGTGGCCATGGAGGGACGAGGACCTTGCCGGGTGAATTGGCTCTAGCGTGTTCTGTGCTGGACGGTCCCTGTCCTGAGGGGTGGGGGATTTGAAGGGATGAGTGTTTGATGGGGGCTTGGGGGGGTGGCGGGGTTGAAATGGCAGCTGGGTTAATAGACTTGCTGGAAAATTTGCCCTCGGTATTTATCTTATTGCCTTTGAAATACAGTTAACTCTCTAAACAGCGGCTTGTCTGCCAGGGCTTGACTAGCAGCAGCCACCGCTGGCGGTAGGTCGTGGGGCCTAGAAATGGCACGTGCCGGCAGGGGACGGCAGTTTATTCCTGCTATTTAACACCGCTGAGATTTTTAGGGCTTGCCGGTGCCCTACGAATTAAAGGCTTCACCTACAATGGATTCTTAGAGCTTTGCATCCGTCCAGCTCAAAGCACTTTGCAAAGCAGAGCCCCAGCCGTAGCTCCATTTACAGGTGGGGAAACTGAGGCACGGAGCAGGGAAGTGGCTCACTCATGGGCCCCCAGCAGGCCCAGGGGTTGTGCTAGGAATAAGATTTGGGTGGCCATTGCTCTAACCCCTCGGCCATGCTCCCTCCTGCCTGCATCATATTCCCCAGCCAGCAGGCCCCAACTACCTCCCTGGGGCTCTTGCTTTTCTTAAGGCCAGCCTGAAGTGACTCGAAGAACCGCTGGCAGCTTTGGAGCAGAAGGAAAGGTTAAACGAAATGGGCCAGTCACGCGAATCGTTCACAGCTGAGGAACGGGACGTAGGACAGCCACGGGGAGCCAAAAAATCTCACAGAGACACAGGCATGGGGGACCAGGTGACCTAAAATAGTTTGGCTCTCACTGCGTGGCCAGCTGTGAGCCTTTAATGTCTCTAGGGAACAGAGAGACGACGCTCAGGCTGTACGGTAGTGTTTAGTTTAACCTTGGTCCAAAGCAGCTGATTGTGTAAGGCCCCCGGCCCTCCGCATTAAAGGTCTGCAGGCATCTACACCGCTCCTTGGTGTCACCCCAACCTAGAGCCATGCACCCCCCTAGCATCCCACACACACTATTAATTTCAATGGGAATGAGGCACCTAAATCCCTTCCAGGAGCCAGGCCAAGCCCTCTGAGCACGGGCAGCGGTGCCCCCATATTCAATGCGATGGCTCATACTTTGGCTTGCAACCATTACTAGCAGCTCAATGGGCCGGCGAAGGCCCCAGAAAGGCAAAGGCATGCCGCAGCCACCGGTGATCTCGCTGTGCCGGGTGGCAGACGATCGCTCAGGCTGGTGCAGAGCATGGGCGGGGCACAGCAGGTGAACGGAGAAGGGGGTGAGCCTGGAGGAGCAAGGACGGGGGGTGGTACCTCTCAATGCAGCCGTGGGGGCAACCCATCTGAAGCCCTGTTCTGATGGTCGCCCTTCAGCAGGGCTGTGGACACGCGGTGACCTTTCCAACAAGCCATGAGAACGACCCCAGGTGTGTAAAATCTGTCTGAGAGACAACAACAGCTCAATCTAGCTACTGGATGAGTGTCATAACCGTTGGAGACGCTTCCCTGCACTTGTGGGGGGCGTGTCTCTCACTCGGACGCTTCCCGCCCCAGCTGTACATCTCCAATCGCTCTCCTCTAGCTCGAACCAGGACTTGCCGGGCCAGCGTCTCCGGCTTCAGTCTCTTATGGCTGAATCTAGTTGCCGGAGCAGGCCATGGACAGGAAGCCAACGGGGCAAGGGCAAGTGTTTCAGTCATTGACAGCCTCACGCACACCACGCGGGTGCCTGGAGGTGGCGGCGGGCAGGGGGGCAAGGCACAACACCAATCTGGTGCCCGAAGCAATCAGTACAGGGAGGTTGGCAGCTGCAGTGTGCCGACAGGGTTGAACCAGCCAGCCCACGCTGGGAACGCTACAGCCCTGGCAATGCAAAGCCCACTCCAATGAAAAGTGGCCATTGGTCACAGCCCAGCCTGTTACTGGCCCAGCTCTGGCCCCTCTCCCATGCAGCATGGCAAAGTTTTTCACACAACGCACAGTCAACCTGTGGAACTCCTTGCCAGAGGATGTTGTGAAGGCCAAGAGCATAACAGAGTTCAAAAAAGAACTAGATAATTTCATGGAGGATAGGTCCATCAGTGGCTGTTAGCCAGGACGGGCACGGACGGTGTCCCTAGCCTCTGTTTGCCGGAAGCTGGGAATGGGCGATAGGGGATGGATCACTTGGTGATTCCCTGTTCTGTTTATTCCCTCTGGGGCACCTGGCACTGGCCACTGTCAAAAGACAGGACGCTGGGCTAGACGGACCTTTGGTCTGACCCAGCATGGCCGTTCTCATGTTCTTAAGAGCCCTACCCCAACTCTCTAAATTTGCAAGCGTGTCTAGATTTTACTCCTTCCAGGCCTCTCCTGGGCCAGTTATCTTGGGTATTCCTGGCAGGATCGGTGGCCAGACCCTCCTGGGCTAGTTCACTTCCTAGCTGGTGAAGTTGTCCTCCGGGGTCTGACTGGGGGGGAGGCACCATGGAAATCTGGGAAGGGGATGGGAGCAGGAACAGGGCCTGGAAGCATGTGGCATGACAGGCCCAGAGGAGGAGGCCTGGGAGAGGGCAGGGTTCTGAGCGATGTAATAGAATTAGATGGGGCATGTGGCACGGGGAGCCGTGTGATGGGCTCGGACAGGGATGCCCAGTCCTAGACATGGCTGGGGGAGATGGGTTAGGGGGACCCTCCCCGGGACTAGGTCCAGTGGGGCCAGACAGGTCTGCCCCATCCCAGCCTGGCTCTTACCTGTGGCTAGAGAGCTCAGGAAATAGGCCTCTGGCAGCTGCTCTGAGTCTACACAACACAAGAGAGAAAGTGCTGGCAATCCCACCGGGCGGGCAGGAGGAGCAGTTGCTTTAGGGAGCACCCAGAGCTCCCCCTGCACAAGTCAGGACTCCTGGGTTCCATTCCTGGCTCTGGGGGGGAGTGGAGTCCAGTGGTTAGAGCAGGGGGGCTGGGAGTCAGGACTCCTGGGTTCCATTCCTGGCTCTGGGAGAGGAGTGGAGTCTAGTGGTTAGAGCAGGGGGGGCTGGGAGTCAGGACTCCTGGGTTCCATTCCTGGCTCTGGGGGGGGAGTGGAGTCCAGTGGTTAGAGCAGGGGGGGCTGGGAGTCAGGACTCCTGGGTTCCATTCCTGGCTCTGGGAGAGGAGTGGAGTCCAGTGGTTAGAGCAGGGGGGCTGGGTTGGTAAGCTCAGCCTTGAGGGCCAGGCATTCCTGTTGTCACCCCCACCTCCTCACTGCCCCGCTTGTCTGTGCCAGGTACAGACGAGCGAGGCAGATGCCTTCTAGGGGGCACTCTCCCTTTACCCCCTCCGCCATGGAATTTGTTCCCCTTTTAACCACATTGGGTCCTGGATGCCTGGGTCCCGTGTAGCCAGCAGCCATGGTTCTGTAGCAGGCGCCATGCTAACAAAATAATCGCATGCACGAGATTCAGTAGCTCCTTCCCAAGGACTTTATTCTGGTGACAGGGCCCCTGATTTCCAGCTTTCCCTGGGGCTCTCTGCTGCTGAGCCACAAGACCCTCCAACCACACCCCCACCACCAGTCAGGGGCAGGGGTCCCGTGGGTTCTTCTGGTTCGGAGGGAAGTAGAAGACACGTCTCTGGTTTTCGCAGGGCCGGTAGGGGGAGAAATCCCAGGCTCCCTCCTCCAGGCACCCAGCAGAGAAGTTGCTGAAGAGCGAGACCTTGAGCTGCACCAGGACCTGGCGGGCCTGTGGCACAGTGGGAGGGAAGAAGGGTGGTGAGGCATAGAACTGAGGAGCAGAAGTAAAAGCTTTGCCATGCAGTGACCTGCGGAACTCCCTGCTGCAGGAGGGCCAGATCCTCTCATAGCTTCAGCAGAAGGCCCCAGAGGCTCAAGAAAAACACACAGCCCTACCCAGCCCCACGGCCCCATTTTCTGTGACCCCAAGCCCCTGCTTGGCCCCAGCACCCACAATCTCCCTGCCCAACCCCCATGTCCCATTCTCTGTTACCCAGTATCCCCTGGGGCTCTGCCCAACCCCAGCACCTCAGCCTCTGTTTTCCAGAGTGCCCCATAGGCTCTGCTCTCACCCAGTGCCCCATTGTTTATTACCCAGAATCCCTGGTGGTTCCTACCCTACCCCACAGCTGTTGCCCACAGGCCCCTGGAGAGCGCGAGAAAGGCACCCACCTGGTGGTCGGTCACACACTGCAGCTCATGCTCCTTCCCTAGGATGGGCACCAAAGCCTCCTGGAGGGTGTGGAGCTGTGGAGGCAGGATGGGACAGGTCAGCAAGCAGGACGCTGCAGGGGTGATGGGGGAGGGAGTTCCCCCCTCCACAAACCATCCTCCGCCGAGGGCAAACCCAGCTGGAAAAGGCCAGGGATCCCAAGGGGCGGGATGAGCTGAGCCCTAGGGAGTCTGTGGGGCAGGCGCGCTCGGGGTACCTGGTAGCTGTGATTGCAGGACGGGAGGATCCCGGCTCTCTGGAATGCTCTGTGCGAAAGGGAAAGGAATTGGGGTCAGACGGAGGGGCAGGGGGAGGTAAAATCACCCCACGACCCCCAGCATTGCAGTGCCACCAGAACACCAGCCTCCTCCATGAGCCCCGACCCCACCCCATAGAGCACTGCCCGAAGAGAGGGAGCCCCACCTTCCCCATAGACAGAACCACCACCCCCCCAACAGAGACCCTATTCACCCCATAAACATCCCCCTGAGAGAGAGTGCTGAACTGTAGATCGCCCTGCTGTAGCTCCCCCGAGAGACCCCAGTACTGTACATCGATCCCCGAGAGAAAGCCAGACCCCTGTTACAGATTGTCCCAACCCCAAACTGTACAGCCCCCTAAAAGAGAGATCCCCAACACTGAGCTCCCCTCACTATAATCCCCCAACACTGAGAGAATCCCCGCAACACTGAGGGATCCCCCAACACTGAGAGATCCCCAACTACAGATTCTCCAACACTGAGAGATCCCCGACTACAGATTCCCCAACGCTGAGAGATCCCCCCTCTATAGATCCCCAACACTGAGCTCCCCTCACTATAAGCCCCCAACACTGAGGGATCCCCCAACACTGAGAGATCCCCAACTACAGATTCCCCAACACTGAGAGATCCCCCCGACTACAGATTCCCCAACACTGAGAGATTACTGACAACAGATCCCCAAACACTGAGAGATCCCCCCTCTATAGATCCCCAACACTGAGCTCCCCTCACTATAATAGTTTTTAAGGTCAGGCTTGACAAAGCCCTGGCTGGGATGATTTAATTGGAGATTGGTCCTGCTTTTGAGCAGGGGGTTGGACTAGATACCTCCTGAGGTCCCTTCCAACCCTGATATTCTATGATTCTATGATTCTATGAATCCGCCGATACTGAGAGATCCCCCAGCACTGAGAGATCCCCTCACTATAGATCCCCCAACACTGAGCGATCCCCTCCATACAGAGCTCCACCCCCTAGATCCCTTCATGAGAGATCACCTTGTGGCAGATCCCCGTCTCCCCCATGAGGAATCCCAGTCGCGCAGCCCATAACCCAAAGCCAGTGAACGACCGAGCCCCTGCCCCGGTGGGAGCTTTGCTGTCACCAAGGGGTGGGGTGGGGTGGGGGTTGGAAGTGTGCCCCCCCCCTGCAGGGGGCTATTCTCCCTTGCTCTCCGGGCTGGCTGCCCGGCTCACCCCGTGCCCGGCTCACCCGTCGACGTTGTACGTGGTGCGCAAGCCGAGGGCCGCCCCGAAGTACTTGCTGGGGGAGCTCAAGGCCTCCATGCACCCAGCGCAGGTCCCGTGCTTCTGCCACTCTTCCCTCCTATGGTGGTGGGGGGGAAATAAATGCCCATGAGTCAGTCACATCCCCCCCTCCAGGCCCCATGCTGGAAATCCAGACTGGGGGGGGGGGGCAGTGGGATCTGCCAGCCATGACACCCAACCCTATAGGGCAGCCTCCACACACCCACCTGTGCCTATGGCCTCTTGAGTATCCTCTCTACCGCCTCCCCACCACCCTCCCACCCAGCTTTCTCCTCTGCAGCTTCCCCCCCCACAGCTCCCTCCCCTGCAGTGCCCCCCCCCACGCTTTCTCCCTGCAGCTTGCCCCATTTCGCACCCCGAGTCTCAGCTCTAACCTCCCCCCACATGTCCACAGCGGATTCCCCCCTGGATCCCCTACCCTCCACCACCAACCCAGCCGCTCCTCCCCCTGATGGGCCTGAGATTCCCCCCCCCCCAACACTCCCCGGCCACCCCACTCACCAGAATTTGAAGCTGCTGGCGTTGAGGAAGCTGGGCCAGTGCTGGGCCAGCTGCTGGGGCAGATCCTGGCGTAGGAGAGAAAAGCAGGTAAGGCTGAGAGGCCCCTCCCTTGTCCTGGGCCGGGGGGGGAGAGGGGTCCCACAATTTGGCCCAGGGTCACCCTCCCCTGTACAGAGGAGACACCAGATCCCAGCAGGCTGCACTCCAGCTCCATCCCCCCTGAGATGAGACCACAATCCATCAGTGCCCCCCAAGCCGGGGAATCACCCCTTCCTCCCCATCCCCCCTGTCAGGACTCCAAGAGGAGGCAGCAGCCCCCCCCCAGTCTCTCAGCCACGTACCCCTAGGGTGGAGTCACATAAGGGGGGATTTATTCTTTCCATTCCTCAGATCTAACCCTCAGCCCTGCTCTGCCCGTATATGATTCAGGGTCTGGAGCAGTTGGCCCCTTACCCACGGCTACCTAGGAGACTCCAGGAGAAGGGACTAGATTCCCCACGGCTTTGCATCCATTCACACCAGTACCTCTCTCACACATGGGGAAACTGAGGCACCCAGGGGGGAGACTTTGCCCGCCCAAGGTCAGACAGGGAGTATGTGGAAGAGCCAGGAACAGAACCCAGGAGTCCTGGCTTTCAACACCCACCCCACTCTAACCACTAGACTCCCCTCCCCTCCCCTCCCAGAGCTGGGCAGAGAACCCAGGAGTCCTGGCTCCCAGCCCTGCTGTGGTTGGATCAGGATGTCTGGATGTGGGGTCAGCAGGGCATCACTTACCATCAGGTCAGAGGGGAAGAGCTGCCAGCAGCTGCAGCAGTTCATGACATTGCTGGGCCTGGGATCAAGGGGCACAGAGTCAGGGGAAAGGCCACTTTGACCCCACGCCTCCCACCTGCCTCGAGGGGCGTCTCTCACCAGAGCCCGTGGATGGTCCAGCTGTTGGCAGACTCCGGGATGACACAGTCGAACCTCGGCCCTAGAGCCTCCAGGCAAAGGAAGGGGAAATGGTCACGTCCCAGTTTAGCCCACCACCCCTCACTGAGCTATTTCCACTGGAATCAGGACTCCTGGGTTCTATTTCCAGCTCTGGGAAGGAAGTGGGGTCCAGTGGTTAGAGCAGGACTCCTGGGTCCTATCCCCAGCTCGGGGAAGGGAGTGGGGTCTAGTGGGTAGAGCAGAGGGCTCAGGAGCCAGGACTCCTGGGTTCTATCCCCAGCTCGGGGAAGGGAGTGGGGTCTAGTGGTTACGGCAAGGGGACAGGGTTCCAGTCTTGGCTCTCCCTGCCTGCCCTTGAGCCAATCACACCCCCTCCCCGTGCCTCATTTTCCCCATCAGTAGCACGGTGATACCACCACCTCCCCAGCCGGGGGCAGCAGGGTGTGAGCTTAACCTGATGCTGTTATAAACCAAAAAAATACCACCTGGGGACCCCTTCCCAGAACCGGGAGGGCGGGGGGGGGGGAGGGAGCCATGGGAGCACATGTTCCAGCTCAGGCTACCCTGCCCTGACGCACCCCGGGGAGTCCGCTCAGATGGTCGCCCGTCTACCCACAGGGGTTGTTTAGACCCATCCGACTGAAATGACAATATCCAGTCAGGCAGCGAGTGTCTCACGGTGCGGGGGAGGGCTAGGTTGTCACCCTGCTCCTACCCAGGGGTCGGACGCTCCATAACGCCAGCCAGAGGATCAGAGCAATGGGTCCATTTAGTTTGGCATTGCACCCCTGCGTCGGAGCTATAGGCCCATCTAACCTGGGATCCCCCACCCCCAGCCCCACCAGGTCCAGACCAGTCTAACCTGGTATTCTCCCCCACCTCAGGTCAGACCACAGATCCAGCCGGCCCCACGTCCCCTGCTCTAGGGCAGACCACAGACCCAGCCGGCCCCACGTCCCCTGCTCTAGGGCAGACCACTTACCTGGCTGGCCGCACATTCCTTGCCCTAGGTCAGACCACGGGCCCAGCTGGCCCCACGTCCCCAGACCTAGGTCAGACCACGGGCCCAGCTGGCCCCACGTCCCCAGACCTAGGTCAGACCACGGGCCCAGCTGGCCCCACGTCCCCAGACCTAGGTCAGACCACGGGCCCAGCCGGCCCCACATTCCCTGCCCTAGGTCAGACCACGGGCCCAGCCGGCCCCACATTCCCTGCCCTAGGTCAGACCACGGGCCCAGCTGGCCCCACATTCCCTGCCCTAGGTCAGACCATGGGCCCAGCTGGCCCCACGTCCTCAGACCTAGGTCAGACCATGGGCCCAGCCGGCCCCACATCCCCTGCTCTAGGGCAGACCACAGACCCAGCCGGCCCCATGTTCCCTGCCCTAGGTCAGACCACGGGCCCAGCCGGCCCCACATTCCCTGCCCTAGGTCAGACCACGGGCCCAGCATTGGCAAGCAGCCACCCCTGCTTTAAGTCCCTAATGTGTAATTCATACTGTGCATGTGGCTGTTCCACTTGCTACCTGTAGGTGGCAGCAGCAGCCAGGTATGGGGGCTGGAGGAGCAGAGGTGCTGTGGGGCAGGGATCAGATATAGGGGGGAAGGTTTGGGGGTGGGACAGCGGGCACTCACCACGCAGAATGATCCCGGCCACATCTGGACAAACTTCATGCACTTCCAGCTGCAAAACCTAGAGAGCAGAGCTTTGCAGAGACCACGCAGGGGCTGGGGCGGGTGCGGGGAAGGAGATGGGAAAGTGGAAAGGAAGGGTGGCCTAGTGGTAGGTGGCTTCAAATCCCAGCTCCCTACAGATTCCTTGGCCTTGGGTGAGTCACTTAGTCTGTGCCTCAGTTTCCCCATATGTACAATGGGGGTGATAGCCTAGCCCTGCCCTGCCTGGCAGGGGCGGGGTTGTGAGGATAAAAGTACCAAAGACTGAGGTACCGAGATGCTGCGGCAATGGGGGGGCTGCACAAGTAGCTAAGAGAGACAGGAAGTGGAAAATATGGAGCTGATTCGGAGTCACCCCCTTTCTGCACTTGGGACAGGGACAGGATGGAAGGTGGCTTTAAGCCCCCTTTGTCCTTTCCCCCGCCATCCCCATTCTTGGCCCTGCCAGGGCAGCCCTAACTCACACTCTGTCCCCTTAGGAGTGGAGAATAGGAACAGCACAAGGCCCTCCAGCCACGCTCCCGATCTGCCTCTGGGGGGCAGAGAATAGCCACAGCCCAGTGCGCTCCGGCCATGTCCCCAACCCACCTCCTACGCTGGGAGAGCCCCTGCAAGGTGGGGAGAGAGATTCCCAAGGGGCTTTCCCCAGCTCCTACCTCTGTGTTTCTTAACCAGACGTTGCACTCCACACGGTCACCAATGCTAAACCCTCCTCCCTGCCCCCTGGATGAGTGGGGAGAGTCCCTAGCTAGGGAATGCTCTGCAACTTGCTTGCAGGGCAGGTGGGGACTCGAAGCTGTAATCTAGGGTCAGTCCCCCCAGAATCCCCGTATGAAGCCAGCTGGGGATGGGGATCAGTGTGCCTACAGGTCCAGCGAGCTCTCAGCTGGTCCCTAAGAATAGGAACGGGGGCCCTGGACCCCTCTCTGCCCCCCCAGGGCTGGAGCCAGTGGGCACCAATGCAAAGGAGCACTCACTGCCGGTGGCACCTACCCGATTCGATCCACCTGCTCCTCCCGGAGCATCTCCGCTCCGGCCAGCCACAGGAACACCAGCAGAGCCCCACGCACCATCGTCCCTGCAAGGCAAGCGCCAAACCACTGACACGGGGGAGCAACGGCGGCCACAGTTGTCCCCGTACTGCACGGGCCATGTCCTGCCAAACCCCCCGGGGTGGCACCCGTCCTTGGTGGAAGTCACTGCCCAGGGGCGGATTCGGCCAGACATCTCTGGGTCTGTGCGCTGGGCAACTGCCACACACTGCCAGCACCCCAGGGTGGGAGCCCTGGGTTGGATCCGGCACCTCTCGGTTACCTCCCCGGGGGAGTTAATGGGGCTCACTAGGAGGAGGATGCTGGGGGCTGGGAGTCGGGAATCTGGAGGGATCTGGACTTGGAAAGCTCGGTTCACAAACTCCCAGCTTACCCTGCTCGGTCCGATCCGGCCGGCGCCAGAGAGAGAAGCTGCCAGGCCGAAGGGTGGAGCAGCCGGGGAGCCAAAAATGGAAACCCCTCGAGCTGGTTTCACTTCTTCATGCAGCAGAACACGCCCCTCGAGCACAGATGTCTGGGGACCGTGGAGGCCTTCAGCTGCCACCATCAGGAAGTTCGGTGGCTGGGTGGGTGCTGGGAGGGGGGGGTCTGGGGAGCTGCCCAAAGTGGATCCATGATGGATATTCCTCTTACTCCATACTCACTAAAGGGAAAGGATGGGGGGAGATCATCTCAGGTGAGGAGGTGCCTACCAGGGATTACAGAGGAGCAGTCCCAGGGCGCAGAGAATAATCAGTGCAGGGTGCTCCGGTCATGCCCCCGATCCACCCCCTATGGGCCCTGGGGGGCAGAGAATAGTCACAGCGCAGGGCTCTCCGGCCATGCCCCCGATCCACCCTCTCTGGGCCCTGGGGGGCAGAGAATAGCCACAGCGCAGGGCGCTCCGGCCATGTCCCCGATCCACCCTCTATGGGCCCTGGGGGGCAGAGAATAGCCACAGTGCAGGGCTCTCCGGTCATGCCCCCGATCCGCCCCCTATGGGCCCTGGGGGGCAGAGAATAGTCACAGCGCAGGGCTCTCCGGTCATGCCCCCGATCCGCCCCCTATGGGCCCTGGGGGGCAGAGAATAGTCACAGCGCAGGGCTCTCCGGTCATGCCCCCGATCCACCCCCTATGGGCCCTGGGGGGCAGAGAATAGTCACAGCGCAGGGCGCTCCGGCCATGCCCCCGATCCGCCCCCTATGGGCCCTGGGGGGGCAGAGAATAGTCACAGCGCAGGGCGCTCCGGCCATGCCCCCGATCCGCCCCCTATGGGCCCTGGGGGGGTGGGTTCTCGGGGGGGCTCTTTCCTGTTCCTCAAGGGCCTAAGCCTCAGGCCTCTATTCTCCCTCCTCTTGGGACCTTCCCTGTCCTCTCTCCCCACCCCCCGAGGAGGCCGTGGGGGGAGTCCATGGCCCCGGAAAGGTGCCAAGGTCTCTCGGCTTCAGCGTGCGATTTGAGCTCAGCTGCTGCCCTTAGTCTGGCAGCGGGACGGGCAGCGAGCCAGCCCCCCGCCAGGCAGCGTCCTTGTAAGGCCGGGACAGAGGGCGAGGGGCAGAGGGGCCAGGAGAGACGGAGACAGGCGACGAGAAGAGAGGAGAGGAGAGCGCGGCCCCGGCCCAGGACGATGCAGGCCCTTCTGGTAACGACCGCCGAGCCCTCGCGGGGCCCGCGGGGTCCAACCGACCCGGCTTCTCAGACCCTGCCCCCCGGCCCTTACTGACTGGGAACAGGCACAAGTTCCAGCCCGCCCCCCACCTCCGCAGCGCAAAGCCACCCCCCCCCCCACGACCCAAGCACCCCGCCAGCCCCAGCCCCCTCATCAGGGTGCCAGTCCCCAGTCGGACCCCTCCAGATCCACCCCCCATCTAAACACCCCCGTGGATCCAGCCCCCCTCCACACACCACCCATCTAAACACCCCCGTGGATCCAGCCCCCCTCCAGATCCACCCCCAATCTAAACATCCCCGTGGATCCAGCCCCCCTCTAGACACCTCCCCAATCTAAACACCCCGTGGATCCAGCCCCCCTCCAGACACCCCCATCTAAACACCCCCGTGGATCCAGCCCCCCCCTCCAGACACCCCCATCTAAACACCCCTGTGGATCCAGCCCCCCTCCAGACACCCCCGCAATCTAAACACACCCGTGGATCCACCCCCAATCTAAACATCCCCATGGATCCAGCTCCGCTCCGGATTCATCCCCCAATCTAAACACATCCATGGATCCACCCCCAATCTAAACACCCCTGTGAATCCAGCCCCCCTCCAAATCCACCTCCCAATCTAAACACCCCTGTGGATTCAGCCCCCCTCCAAGTCCACCCCCCAATCTAAACACACCTGTGGATCCACCCCCCAATCTAAACACCCCATGGATCCAGCCCCCACCAAGATCTAAGCCCCCATTCCAACCCCCGCTCAAATCCAACCCCCCCCCCCCCCCCCAGATCCAAGCACCCCCTCAGCTCTAACCTCTCCCTGGATCCACACACCCCCTCACAACCCAGACACCCCCAGCTCCAAGCAGGTCCAACCCCCCAGATCTAAACACTTCCAAGATTCAACCCCCCCGCCCCCTTCAGGTGCAGCCCATGTGTGTGAATCGCTCCCTTACGCTTTGCCTCTGCCTCTAACCTTTGCTCCCTGATCGGCACTGGCTTTTCGCCTTTGTAGTCTGGTTTTTTAAACCCATCAGTCTGGTATCTTTAAATAGTGAAGCCCTGACCCTCCTCTGCTATGCTGCAGTTTCAGCCCAGTGTAAACACTGGGAGCAACTCCTGATTTACACCTTGGGTAAGCAAGAGCTTGACCAGGCACTGCGAGACTTATTGTGTATTACGGTAGCGCCTCAGACATGGGCCACGAGCCCATTGTGTTAGGCGCTGTATATTTTTATGGCTCTTCGGTGTATTACGGTAGTGCCGAGAGCCCCCCTCACAGACCAGGCCCCCACTGCGAACTCACACAGCGCCTGGCCCAAGGCCCTCCCCATCTGCTTATAAGACAAAGACAACAGGTGCAGGCGGACAGGGGAAGCGCCAGGGAACATTCCCAATTAAAGGCCCAGACTCCAGCTTTGGTCCATTTAGCGTTTTCACCAGATCCTACTGGTTCTGGTTTTCTGATCCATCCCATAATGACTCTGGGAAACCCCCCAAACCAGAGCTCTTCTTCTCCCCACCCCTGCCCCATGCATATACACGCACACAGGCACAGATTCCCACAAACTGGAAACAATTCTAGTACCACTGGGCTGCTTTGTCACGTGTCTGGGAAGGGGCAGGCACAAAAAGCCCCCGAAACTGCAAAGCAATGTAAAAAAAAGGGGGTGAGAAATATGCCCAGGAATGGATCTGCCTGGCACCTCGCTCCGTGTGCTTTGGCATGTAGATTTGGTAGACAGGTGGGTTGGTATGGTGAGTAGAGGGAGGGATGGGTGCTAGGTAGAGTGACTGGCATGTAAGCAGCTAGATAGAGGGCTGCCTGGCAGAGGAAGGGTGGCCTGGGCTGTGACTCGCTGTGTGACCTGGGGCGAGTCACTGCATCTCCCTGGGCCTCTGGTTCCCCCTCTGTAAAATGGGATAATCAGCCTTCCTTCGGCTGGTTAGACTGGGAGCCCTTCAAGGCAGGAGCTGACTCTGACTCGGTGTCTGCACCGTGCTCGGCACGAAGGGGCCCTGATCTCATCAAGGCGTCTGGGTCGCTATGTGTACAAAGAAGAAGAATACTGCATGGGGTGGCTAGCTCAGTAGAAATAAATGTTCCCTGCCCAGTAGGAAATGACGCTTTGGAGCCAGGGAGCAGAGAGTTTGGAAGGGGGAGGAGTGAGTGGGGCAGTAGGCTTGGGTGTTGAAATGCCATGGTGGATGTTAATCCTCCGAAGTCCCTGGTGGGCTGCAGGGATGTTTTCTAGGTGGATTAGATCAGCTGCTTCAGGGGCTAAGCAGAAGAAGGGTATAGATAAGGGGGAGTAAAGAGGGGTAGACCTCAGAGGTGGGGAGGAGGGAGAGGAAAGGGCACAAAGGCCTCTGCAGCTGCAGTTTCACTTTCCCAAGGTGACTTTAGATCTATTGGTGTGAGCAGTGGGATCCCCAGTCCTTCTCCCAGCAGTGGCCTTAGGGAGGCTGCCCTGGGAAATCTGGACCCCTCTGCCACTCTGAGAGTTTCTTCGCAGCCTCTGCAGCACCATGAAATCTTGTAGCAAACTAACGGGTCCTCACTATGGCCCCATCAGATGCACACGTGCTCCTGGCAGCCCAGATCCTGCAGCGTGAGTCAGATCCTGAACCCCGTTACTCAGCAGTATAAATCCATGAGGCAGACCCTGGGTGCTGTTCGTCCCCACTGGCTGTCTCGCTGTCCCAGCCTCAATAGCCAGCCCCACTTTCACATGTGCTTTCACGTCCCCAGGGGAAAGCTCCAAGCAGCTGCTGCTTTCACTCTGCCTGTTCAGGAAACAGAAGCTGCCCTGGGGTGTCACACGGTGGAAGGACGGGGAGCTCCTGAACCAGGCTCCACTATACAACCGGGGTCTGCACCCAGCCATCTGTTATACCACCCAGCCCTGCACCCTCCCTTGATCCAGCCCAACCCTTCTAGATTGGCATGTGGGAATCTTGACTGCCAGGCCCCCCGCTCCAACCCACTAGACCCCACTCCCCTCCCAGAACCCAGGAGTCCTGACCCCCAGCCCTCCCCACCATCTCTATCCCACTAGACCCCACTCCCCTCCCAGCCCGGGAACAGAACCCAGGAGTCCTGATCCTCAGCCTGGGTTTGTGACACCGGGGACCGATTCTCTGCTGGCCTGGGCCTTGTATTGGCATTTGCCTGCATTAGATGCAAAGCAGGGTGGAAACCAGAACCCAGCAAGATGATTCTAGTCTCACTCAGCCCGGTGTAAATCAGGAGTGACTCCCCTGGGGCTCATTCCCTTCTCGCCCAGCCCGGTGTAAACCAGGAGTGACTACCCTGGTATCAGTGCCAAGACAACTGGACCAAGCCGGACTGGGCCATCTCCTACCAGGGGCTGGGACCTAGGGGGATGAGGGGTTGATTTCACTCTATTCTGTAGGTTCCTCATCCCCTTTGTCCTCCCCAACCCCATCCTCCCTCCCCCGGCCGTGTCACAGACCTCCCGCGTGGGATCCCTCCGCTCCTTCGCCACCTCCACCCGCCACCAGATGAAAAACAAAGTCCCCGAACATCAGAAG
Organism: Caretta caretta; assembly: GCF_965140235.1. NCBI lineage: Eukaryota > Metazoa > Chordata > Testudines > Cheloniidae > Caretta > Caretta caretta. Next base: position 4,359,372 of record NC_134228.1, read on the forward strand.
CTCTTTCAGGTGAGACAGACCCCAGCTTGGCTCTTGGGGGTTAAGAAAGGTGAAGGGAGAGGGAGGAGCCAGGGGATGGAGTAGAGTTGGGGGTTGGCAGTCAGGACTCCTGGGTTCTATCCCCAGTTCTGGGTGGGGAGTGGAGTCTAGTGGTTAGAGCGCGGGGGGGGGGGGGTTGGGGGTGGGAGCCAGGACTCCTGGGTTCTGTCCCCAGTTCTGGGTGGGGAGTGGGGTCTAGTGGTTAGAGCAGGGGGGGTCAGGACTCCTGGGCACTATTGCCAGCTCTGCCATGGATCTTGGGGGTAGGGATTCAAGTCCCTTCAGCTATCTGTGCCTCAGTTTCCCCACCCATTAAACAGGGATGGTAGCCACATGGGGGTGTTGGTAGGGTTAGGGTGTGGGGATCCCAGCATGAATGAGGGGAATGGGGAGAGAAAAATGGAACATTGACCCCCACTAGAATGGGGCAGCTACCTCCTGTGCACCCCCTCAGAGCCTGAGGTCACTCTATAGCATCCCTGCCTCAGTTTCTCCACTTCTCAGGGCTCCCTCAATCACACTGAGAGCAAACTCTTATCTGGGTCAGCAACACCCTCCTTGGGGCTGGATTTGTTACCCCAAATCCAATGCTTAAACCTCCAGCCAGTCCATGCCACTCATCTCTCCCCCAGGGCTCACCCAGGCCTGCAACCATCCCAGCTAAGGGCTGCCTCCCTGGTCAGCCCCCTCTGGGGCATCCTGCTGCTCTTTATAGGGACAGCAGCTCCCCTGCACCCAGCTGGTTCTGCCAATTAACCCCACCCCAGCCCAGGAGTGGGGGCAGGGCTAAGGGGATGGGGCTGGCTGGCTGGCTCTGGGCCTCTAGCCCTTAAAGTCGCAGTCTACCCCTTTACACACACCCCCAACCGGCCCTTTCCTGGCTGGGAAGACTCTCTGAATTTGTCCCATTCTCTGCATAAAGGATGCCCCATTGCTCGGAAGTGCAGGGACCCTTGCAGTTACTGGGGGGTGGGGGCTGGTTTCCTGACCCCCCCCCCCTGGTTTTCTTTCTGTGCCTAGGCGGATAATGGCCTGCCCGTGCATCTGAAAGGGGGCATGATGGATGGCTTGCTGTATCGACTCACAATGGCCATTACTGTCTTTGGTAGGTGCTGCTCCCGGCTCAGAATGTCTGGGTTCTAACCCTGGCTCCTGGAGGGGAGTGGGGTGTAGTGGTTAGAGCAGGGGGGCTGGGAGTCAGGACTCCTGTGTTCTAGCCCTGGCTCAGGGAGGGGAGTGGGGTGTAATGATTAGAGCAGGTTGGGGGCTGGGAGTCAGGACTCTTGGGTTCTATTCGCAGCTCTTTCAGAGGACTAGGGTCTAGTGGTTGGGGGGGGCGGGTTTGGGAGTTAGATCTCCTGGGTTCTAGCTCTAATGCAGGGACTAGTGGTTAGAGCAGGGAGCTAGGAATCAGCACTTCTGGGTTCAGTTATTAGCTGTTTAATGGAGCTGCAGCAAATCCCCCCCGGGTCATGAGCACAATCTGAATCCTAGAATATTAGGGTTGGGAGAGACCGCCATCAAATGTAACCCTGGTAGCTCTTAAAATAAAAGCCCAGGCCAGACTGTGTGTTTCAGGCCAAACAGAGAAATGAAACTGATCGAACCCTATTTTGCTCCTTGTTGTAATGATCCTTTTCTAGTCCATTTCCCTTTTGATTTGAGATCAGCCCCTTTGGGGACTCGCAGAGGTATTGAGGGGGAAAGATGTGCTTTGCTGCTGTGAATGAGGCGGGGTGTTGTAGCATTTCCCAGTGCTTAGAGCAGGGGGGCTGGGAGCCAGGACTCCTGGGTTCTGTGTGCATTAGGGGGTATGGTTTAGGACTTGGGCCTCTCTTTCTATTCTGAGAATCCTACCAGTCATTCTCTTGCTGTTCCAGGCTCCTGTTACTCCGTCTTCTCGCTGGTCAGAGCTGCTTTCCCCCAGAAGAATAAATGAGATGGCAGCCTGGACTAGCTGGTTCCCCTCTCCCCCTGCTCCACAGGGGCCTGTTTGGGGCTGGAAGCAGAGAGCAGACAGCCATGTACTTTAAGAAAACCCCTACCGTCAGAAATCAATAAAAAGCACCTTTAAAAACTGTGTCAGGGTAAGACGCCCCCCCCTTTGGGGGGCAGGGGGTGAGTGGGGCAGGTCTAAAGTGAGCACAATGAGGGGATCCAGCACCAGCTTTGTTTCTTTCCAAATACTGGAATGACTCTCAGCAGTTGCAGGGCTTGATGTAAGACTCAGAAATTCTGATTCCCAGCTCCGCTGACCCCGCACTGCCTTTGCTTCAGGAATATCCTGTGGCAGAGGGTTCCACAGGTTAACAGGGATGGACAGCAGGAGGCACTGACGCCGCAATTGATGCCCCCTTTCCCCGATTCGTCTATCATGTTTCCTTCATTTATTTACTGAAGCCTTTGCTTTGGTGGAGAAAGCGTGGGCTAGTGAGCAAAGCACTGGACAGGGACCTGGGTTTGATTCCTGGCTCTGCCACTGGCCTGCTCAGTGAGTGAGGCACATCATCGCTCTGTGCCTCAGTTTCCCCATCTGCAAAATAAGCATAATGCTACTGATGCCCTTTGTAAGCCCTTTATTGGAGCTATGGATTGTTGTTACTTCAGGGCCGGATGGCAGTGGAATAAACATGCTGCCCAGGGGCCAGTTCAGTGGGTCTCACAGCTATGAGTGGTCTAGTGATTGGAACAGAGGGGGTTGGGAGCCACCAGGACTCCTGGGTTCTATCAGTTGCCTGGTCCTCAGAGTCAGGCTGAGCAGCCTCAGGGCAAACTGGAGGCGATTGACCCAAACGAGGACAGGTTTAGAAAACCTGACCCAGGAGGAAAGGCTGAAAGAAGGAGGCAGGTTTAGTCTAGAGAAGAGAAGGTTGAGGGGAGACCTGAGAACAGTCGTCAATTACGTTAAGAGCTACATAAAGCGGAGGGTGAGCCACTGTTCTCCATTGTGGGTAGGCCAAGCAGGAATTGTCCTAACCCGCAGCAAGGGAGATAATAGAAACTCCAGGGGGAGTTAGGGCTACTTGGTCCTGTCTCAACTCAGAGGGGGTGGATTAGCTGACCCGGGGAGGTCCCTTTCAGCCCAACCTTCCTAGGATGCTGTGGGACGGGCACACACCCCTCCTCTGGAGCCTTTTACCAGCTGGCGAATTGGACACGGGTTTGAGTTTATCGTAAAGAAAAAGGCACTTTTGCTTTTGCTTTTTTTTGTATTATGCTTTGGAAGAAAAAAATCACCTCGCTTACATCACGGATAAAAATGAAGAGGGCCCCTCACACAGACAGGGGCTTCGGTGTCACAGTGACAGATTACGTTTGAAAACCAAACACACACACAGAGGGATACAACCCAGGGAGTCATCGGCATGCGCCCCACCTCCCAATTCAGCCATCCCATCAGTCTTATTTCCCTTCATTTAGTTCATGAAATAGTTGCTTTGGGAATATCCTGTGGTGGGGAGTTCCACAGATTACCAGGAAAGGATGGAGGGGGAACTGAACCAGGGAAATCTCTGATGTCCCCCTTCTCTGATTCATCTCTCCCATCACTGCTGTTTCTCTTCAATTGGTTAATGAAATGTTTGCTTCAGGAATATCCTGTGGTGGGGAGTTCCACAGGTTACCAGGAAAGGATGGAGGTGGAACTCAACCAGGGAAATCTCCAATGTCCCCATTCTCTGATTCATCTCTTCCATCATTCCTGTTTCTCTTCAGTTAGTTAATGAAATGTTTGCTTCAGGAATATCCTGTGGTGGGGGGTTCCACAGGTTAACAGGGAAGGATGGAGTGGAGAATTGAACCAGGCAAGTCTCTGGCCTGACCCTCTCTGATTCAGCTGTCCTGTCAATCCAGTTTGGCTTCATTTAGCTACTGAAGCATTTGTGTCAGTTGATATAGGGGCTTTCTTCAGAACAGTGTGGCCTAGTGGATAGAGCACTGGAGCAGGACTCAGGAGACCTGGGTTCTATTCCCAACTCTGCCACGGGTGAGCTTGGGCAAGTCACTTTTCTTCTCTGTGCCTCAGTTTCCCTATCTGTAGAATGGGGATAGAGATACTGACACCACCACTCCCCTTTGTAAAGTGCTTTGAGATTTACGGATGATAAAATCTCGGGATTATTAATATCTTGTGGTGGGGAGTTCCACAGGTTAACGTGCTTCATAAAATCAGAGGCTGCTTGGAACCTTTCTCAATCAAAGTTGGCTGGGATAATGCACAAGAAAATTCCTGTCTCCCTCTCACCTCCTCCCCTACCCCCATTTCTCTCCAGAGGGCAGAGAACTGCCCAATCCCACATCTGACTGGCCCTCCCCCGGCACTCATTATCTGCCCTTGGGAAAACCCATCTCAGCCAGGGGAAGGAGCCTCAAGGGTAGGGTCATGGGGGGCGGGGGGCGGGGGGGCATGAGGACCCAATCACAACAGGAGGGGTGAGGGAGATTAGGGTCCCATAGGAGGCAGGGCTGTGGCAGTTTGAAAATAGAGCCAAATATCCACACGTCACGCTCCAAAAATTCCCCCAGACTGGAAGAAAGTTCCATGCAGATTCCTCCTTCTGAGTCACTGCACTGGGGCAGGATGCACTAGGGTCTGCCTTCCCTATAGCAGGGGGAGGGGGGGGTCACATGTGTACCCCCCCAAGAGGAAATAAAGATTCCTCCCCCCGCCCACAACACATGGAGCCACTATGTCTGTAGCATACTCCACCCTCCCAGCTGCGACTGAGCCTGCAACCTTCAGCTCCCAGGGACAGCCCTCTCCCACTGGAGCTACAGAAGGAGCTCCCCTAGCTGGCTGCAATAGTAGGGCTGTTATCCGCTAAGTGCCATGGCAGTGCGCACACCCTACGCCCGCCCCCAAGCATCCGAGGCTCCACCTAACACACAGCGCTGGAGACTCCAGGGCAGGTTGGACAGCAGGGACGGACAGATGGACGACCGGGAGCCGGGGTGGGGGGGCAGCGAAGCGGGAGAGCACGTGGGGCCGGGGCTCATGCATTTTTGAGAATCTTCTTGGCCCGGGTGTTGGCCTCTTGGATGCGATCTTCGTTCACGGTGACCTGCGGGGAGAGGAGCCGGCGGAGGGGATGAGACAACTCTGCGGGGGGCCACGGCTCCCTGGTAGGGGCTGCAAACCCTCCCGCAGCAACCTAAGCACCTAGTTCCCGAGCAGGCGGGCGGGGGGCTACCCGGGAGCGCTGGACCTGCTGGTGCAGGTCTATCCCCTCGCTAGCTGCTGCTAGAGGGTTTCGAACCCAGGACTCCCCCGCTCGGAAGCCCAGCCCTCTCCCACTTGAACATGGCACCGGAAAGGGGTCGCTGGGTCCTCGAATCCCATCCCCTGCCAACCCCGCCAACCTCAGCCGATCACAGCCCAATTTAATCCCATTTCTTCCGATGCCTTTAGCTTTCACAGCTCGTCTTCCTGGGGTATTTCTAGACAGCCCTCAGCTCCCCGCTCAGCCTGCTCAACTCCTCCCTTCCCCTCACGCTCCTCGCCGCCTTTCTCCGCACCTTGAATTCAAGGAGGGACTCGCTCCTTCGGCCAGCTGCAGTAGCTGGGCTGTTATCCACCAGCTGGAGCGGGATGCAGCGCACGATTCACAAGTGCGTGGCACCGGGTGAGCGTGTTCAGCTGGTAGGACACCCTCCTTAGGCAGGGGAGCAGCTGACGGCCGAGCAGTGAACCGAGCTGGAGGGGGGTTCTCAGCCTGGATCCTTAATGGGGCAAGACACTGCCCCATCTCCAGCCCCCTTCAGCATCCCACTCCTTTGGCACCCCCTGCAGGCAACCAGGCTCCTGCCCAAAGGCTCAGTCTCCAGGTGGGGAGACGGGCGTGCGGCCGCGCAGCGCTCACCTTCTCCATGATCTTGTCCACCTGCTTGTTCTGGATGTCGATCTCGTTGCCCACGTCCAGAGCCATGCTCTTCAAGTTGCCCAGGATGCTCCCCACCTGCACCAGGTTCTCCTCCATCTCGTCCTCCCGTGCGTCATTGGTTATTCTGGAAGATCCGCCCCTCCCGTAAGGTGGGGAGCGTCCTGCTCCGACCCTAAACACTAACAGCACCAGCCTCTCTGCTTTATTAGACCTTGGATTCCCGCTGCTTCCCCATTCATGGCCGTTCCCCAGTCAGGCCCTCTTTTCTGAGCCCCTCTCCCTGCAGCACAACGCCCCCCGGTGGGGCATGGAGGCCAGCACCAACTTTGAGGGGAAAGCACCCCTTACTGAGCCCCCGATCCTGCCCCCTAGCACCGCGCTGGAGCATCGAGTCCCTGATGGTCCAGAACCCCGCAGGACTGTCTCAAGAACCTGGGGTAGGGGGGTCAGGTCTTGAGGTCCCCTCCCCAGATGCAAATAACCTAAGGGATTTGGGGTTCTCTCCCCCCATGGCGAGAGCACCACTTCCTGAACCACCCACCCCACTCCCTTTGCTTCCAGTGGGACATCAGCAGATGGGCTCCCAGACCAAGGGGGCCTAGCTGGACTCAGCCCCCTGGAGGCGCCTGGGGGTGGGTCCTGCTGACCCTACCTGTGGATGTAGTCCCCACTCATGGTCATCTGCTCCCTTTCGTCTGCCACTCGCGAGGGCTGCGTGGAGACCACCCCGTCCTGGGTGTTGCCCCAGACCGCCTTGTACGCCTCACTGGCCTTGATGTTCTTCAGCCTCAGTAAAACAGGAGGGGGTGGAGCCGGTGAGACACAGGCCTGGGGGGTCTGACGCCCACCAGGGCAGCCAGGTTCCCCCCTTTCCCTGGCTGGGGTCAGATCCCACAGGGCAGCCCCCTGAAACTCGGCTGGGGTCTGATCCCACAGGGCTGCCCCCACACCCGGCTGGGGTCTGGTCCCACAGGGCTGCCCCCCCAAAACCCGGCTGGGTTCTGATCCCACAGAGCTGCCCCCACACATGACTGGGGTCTGATCCCACAGGGCTGCCCCCCAAAACCCAGCTGGGGTCTGATCCCACAGGGCTGCCCCAGGCCTCCCCAGGTACCCTGAGATGCAGGGGTGTGGGGCAGCTGCGTTGTCACATGGGGATGGGACCGGCAGGGTGGAGGTGACAGGGGGGCAGATCACAGGGGTGTCTCCCCTTCCAGGCAGGGGGCGGGGGGGCTTACTTGGCACAGGGGCAGACACAGAGGCCGCAGCACTTGGCCATGTCTGTCAGGTTCTTCTCCGCCTCCTTCATGTCCTGGTTGATCTGATCCAGCCCCTCGTCAATCCGGTCCAGCTGTTCTGGAGGGGAGGAGGGGCAGGTGAGTGCCGGGGCCAGGGGGGCAGATGAGGCCATTGGGCTGGGGGAGTCCATGGGGCAGGGTGTTGGGGGGCAGATGAGGCCGTAGGGCTGGGGGAGCCTATGGGGGGTTGGGGGGAGCCCCTGGTGGGGGCAGGCTCTATGTTGGCAGTGGACTGAGTCTTCACTTGGACCTGCCCCCAGTCAGGAGGAGCCCGGGGCTTTCTCAGGAGGCATGAACCCAGGGTAGGGTAATGGGGAGTTGCGGGTACCAGGGGGGTTCAGGTCTTGAGGTTCATCCCAGGGTACAAATAACCTACGGGGTTGGGGTTTGCTCCTCCCAGTTGAGAGGAAGGAGGGGGGAGCCAATGGGGAGCACCACCCACCCCCGGCACTGAGAATTCAGTGCTGTGAGCTTCCCCACAGCAGTGCCCTGGCCAGTTCCAGCTTGGACTCCAGCCACCATGGCTGTGAGTTACTGTGTGTGTGTGGGGGGGGGGGGGGGATATTGGAGCTAGCTCCCACCCCTGCTCTCTCATGTGCTCAGCCCCTTCCCCAGCGCTGATGCCCCCCCACACCCATGGGAGTTGGGAGCCGCACAGCCAAGGGCTGGGAGTGGGGGCACTGGCGTCTCAGGAACCGGGTCCATCCGGGACCTGGCCTGGATCCAGCAGAACTCAGGGGGGTCCAGCCTTAAACTGGAGCTGGTGCTGATCCAGCCGGGTGGGTCTGTGACAGGAGCGACGTGGTTGGGGGGGGTCTGGGACTGTCCCCCCCAGGCACACACTGGCTGTGTCCTGCTCCTCCCGCCTCCCCCCCCCCCCCCCACCATCCCACCCCCCAGCCTCTTTCTCACCTCCCTGTTCATCCAGCATCACCAAGATCTGGATCCCAGCGTCTTTGCTCTGCGGTGGGAGAGGAGGCAAGTGGGGGGAGGGGGGTCAGTGTTAGCAAACCCCGGCCCAGCCGCTGCCCGGTGCCACCAACCTCAGAACAGCTCTCTGATGCCAGAGGCTGTGAGCTTCCCCACAGCAGTGCTCTGCCAGGAACCCCAATGCTGTGAGCTTCCACACAGCAGTGCCCTGCCAAGAACACCGATGCTGCAAGCTTCCGCACAGCAGTGCTCTGCCAGGAATTCCGGTGCCGTGAGCTTCCCCACAGCAGTGTCCATACAGAACGGCAGTGTTGTGAGCTTCCCCACAAGAGTGCCCAGCCAGGGATTCCACAGCTGTGAGCTTCCCTACAGCAGTGCCCTGCCAGTACCAGGCTGAAGACTCTGGTGCAGTGAACTTCCCCACAACAGAGCCCTTCCCGTACCTGGCTGGGACCTCTGATGCTGTGAACTTCCCCACAGCAGTGCCCTGATCAGTTCCAGCTGGGACTCCAGTTTTCCAGCCCCAAGGGACAGCTGCCATTGCCATCAGCTGCTGCACAGCTCTGTATTAAAGGGGGTGCCAAGGGACCACCACCCCCCATCAGCCCCGGGGTCCTTGCTCAGCTCTTACCTCTTCCACCATATGCAGCATTCGACGGGTGCTCTCCAGAGACTGCAGGGGAGAACAGAGAACAGGGTGTTGGTACAAGAAACGCCGCCCGGCACTCCCATCGGCAGAGCGTACGTGCCCCCGCTGAGGAGCTCAGTACAGTACAGCTACCTCTGGGGCACGGCCCTTCAACAGCGCAACAAAACCACAGCAAGGCTTCTTGCAGAAAGTGCCTGCATAGCTGGGGGAGAGCAAGTGGGGTGGGATGGGGTGCAGTGTGGTGTGGGGGGGAGAGATGTTATGCGGGGGAGGCAGGCTGGCCCGCAAGCCTCGTGGTTACGATGTTACGCTGGGACTTAGGGGATCTGGGTTTGATTTCAGTCTCGGCCACCAATTCCCCATGAGACCTTGGGTGAGTGAGTGTGCCTCAGTTTCCCCACCTGTAAAAGATGGATGATAATCCTTCCCTTGTCTATTTAGACTGAAAGCTCTCTAGGCCCTTGCGATGTGTCTGGGCAGCGCCCTGCGCAATGGGGCCCTGATCTCGGTCACTGTGTGTCTGGGCAGCACCCGGCCCGGCAGGGCCCTGATCCCCATCGTGTGGCTGTTACTGTAATAATCTATCCGTGTGGGCTTTGCATTGAGAGACCCAGGGAGGCACCTGCCTTGTGCTCACTGAATCTGTCCCCTTCCGGGCCCCCTGTAATGAGCTCTCGACCAGCGGTTGTCCTGCCGTGGGACAGCACCCAAATCCCTTGGCTTCCCCCCTGACCGTCCGCTGCGCTGTGTGTGCCCTGGGAGGGGATGGTTCCCAGTGACTGAGCGCCCGGTTCAGGAGCTGCCACTTCCCCAGCTGCCATTTTCACCCCACCGGTCGCCACCGGGGGCAGGGGCTGGGATTTCCTTCCCCTCCGCCTGGGCCTCGCTCTCGTCCCCGCAAGGCGGTTCGGATCCCTTTGTTCTCTCTGGCCCCATCTTTCCCCTGTTCCCCTAGGTGGGAGCATTTTCCCGTGCGTGGGGGGAGGGGGCTGGGAGTCAGGACTCCTGGGTTCTCTCCCCAGCTCTGGGAGGGGAGCGGGGGCCAGTAGTTAGAGCAGGCAGGCTGGAGTTGGGACTCCTGGGTTCTCTCCCCAGCTCTGGGAGGGGAGGGGGGCCGGTAGTTAGAGCAGGCAGGCTGGGAGTCAGGACTCCTGGGTTCTCTCCCCAGCTCTGGGAGGGGAGCGGGGGCTAGTGAGTTGGAGCAGGCAGGCTGGAGTCAGGACTCTGCCACTGACTTGCAGTGTGGCCTTGCCCAAGTCACTTCCTCTCTCGGTGCCTCAGTTTCCGCAGTGGGGGTATTCACACGCCTGCCCCAGCGCCAGGCGCCCTGGGATGCTAGAGATGGCTCCAGCACCCTCCTCCCTGCTCACCTCATCTGTGATCTGATCCACGCGGCGCTGCACCTCCTGCGACTCGGGCCCCACAGTGCCGTTGGCTGCCATCCTGCAGGCTCCCCGGCGGAGGGCGAGTGCCTTCGGGAACACACGAGGGACAGGCTCTGCTTACAGCCTCTCCCGGATCACCTGCAGGGGGTGACGTAAAGCAGCTGCGCTAGTGTCCAGAGCCCTGCAAGCGGCAGACGAAGGCTGAGATTTCCAGCCTCGGGGGCTTAGATACATCACTCATGATGGGGTGTCTAAATCCCCTAGGCTGTGGAGCCTACAAACCTATACAAACCCTATTGGTTGGAGAGCTCAGCACAGTGCCTAGGGCTAGAAGGGACTGGCATTTATTTATGGATGGGGGGTGCCCTGGATGGATGGATGGATGGATGGATGGATGGAGCGTGATTGGATGTGCTGGGGGGGGGGAGAAGGGGTACCCGGAGGGACGGAGGGGAGTGCTGGGGTGGGAGGGATGGAGCGGGGGTCACAGACAGATGGAGAAAGATCCGGGGAAAAAAAAAAAAACAACATATGAAGAGAGACTGAAACGACTGGGAGTGTTACATTAGAGAGGCGTGAATAGGAGGGGACGTGAGAAACACTGTGCCCAGGAGAGAGAAGGGAGATTGGGCAGGGACCCCATCTCATCACTCAGCGACAGGCGATGGAACTGAACGTGTGGATTCGAACTCAACACCAGGAAATGCTTTTCCACACGAGGCGTCAGCCTGCGGAACTGACGGCCATCGGATGCCGCTGAGGATGGGAATTTAATGCAACCAACACCGCCTCTGGGTGGCGCTCTCTCTCCCTCTAGTGATGGTCACATACAGGGGCATTGAGCCTGCTACAGCCTCGATTAAGTGAGCAGGGACTTTTAGCTCAGACAGGAAACGGAGAGGCTCACGCATTGAGATCCAGAAGTCGCAGGTCCCAGCCTCGCTGCCGACAACCGAAAGTCACAGAGGCAAGAGTCAAAAAGGGGGTCGGACTTTGATATGGAGAACAAGAATCTGCCAGGGCAGGCTAAGAAGACAGTGTAACCTACGGGGTCACATAGGCGTCTGCTAATTGGAAATGTGCTGAAATGCAAGTACAGAGCAGGGCTTTAGGCTCCATATTATTAAAGCTAAGTGTGAACAAGAGGGATTAATAGAAATGAGGCAAGGCGTGACCTTGGGTCAGGTAGTAAATCTGCGGGGGGGTTTCCGGCCGGTGTTGTAGGGGAATTTGGAGGTGTCTCAGAAGAGTAGCAACTGCAGAATTTGCATCGACACAAACGACATTTCAAGCCATGTTGGACAACAGCCAATAAAGAAGTAGACAACATTTGGGTTTGGGGGCCCAGCTTAAATACAGCAGCAGCCAAAATACAGATCAGGTCAAAGGCAGGTTTCATTAATTAAGGGGTCTTGTTATAATTGGCTAGGGAAAGGGCAGTACCCCGGTTTTAGAGCAGAGCATGCATCTGCATTGGGGTGCTGTTACCAAATGGATTTTTTGTCCATTCTTCTCGGCCCGGGACCAGTGAGTATCCACACAGGGGCTGGTTCTGTTGTAGTGGCTCTTTGCTTTCACTCTTGATTTTTATATTAAATAAACTCTGTAATTCTCTCTCTCATGGTGTCCTTCACAGCCCTCCCTGGAATTCACTGATTTGAAATGGCTCCCACCATAAAGAGTTGAGTTTGGTTCTATTCCTTAGAAGGAAAGGATTCATTGGGAAGCTGTAAATCCAGACAGGGAGAGAAATCTCCTGCTTCAGGATTTATGCTGATCATAGAATATCAGGGTTGGAAGGGACCTCAGGAGGTCATCTAGTCCGACTGACTGCTCAAAGCAGGACCAGTCCCCAATTTTTGCCCCAGATGCCTAAATGGCCCCCTCAAGGATTGAACTCACAACCCATGGTTTAGCAGGCCAATGCTCAAAGCATTGAGCTACCCCTCCCTCCTGTGATCTCTGTGAGAGGTCGGGGTGAGGGGCAAACTGTCCCACGTCTGCTACTGCAGGGTTCTGATACTTTCCTCTGTTGCAGCCAGTGCTGGGAGTTGTCAGAGACGGGAGACCAGGCTTTGAGTCTGATCCAGTCTTGCAGTTCCTATGTTCAGCTAGCATCTAGATGCCCTGATCAGGGATCAAGACCCGTTGTGCCATGCACTGCATAGTCCCCGACCTAGATCAGGGCCCCCCTGTGCCAGGCACTGCACAGTCCCCGACCAAGATCAGGGCCCCATTGTGCCAGGCGCTGCACAGATCTCACTGAGATCAGGGTCCCATTGTGCCGGGCGCTGCACAGACAGAGCGAGAGACAGTCCCTGCCCCAAAGAGCTAAACAGTCTAAACAGACAAATGGTAAACTGAGGCACAGAGCAACGCAGTGACTAGTCCATGGTCACCGACGGAGTCTGCGGCAGAGCCAGGAATGGCCTCCAGATCTCCCGCGTCCCATCGTTCCTCAGAGCACCTTTCACGCTCCCTCCGTATTTGTCTTTCGTTGTCCCTGATCTGATTTTTGACCTTGTCTTTTTCATTTAGTTTCACCCCCCACCCCCTGTCTAAAGCAGACCCCAATACTGCTAGGGCCAAACCCACAACATTGACACGGGTCAGAACCAGGCCAGAACCCCAGGCCCCTGCCCCCTCGCTGCGAGATCTAAATCAGCGCCCCTACGGCCTCGTGTTATGCCAAGATGCTCAGCTGTTACTTCACCTCTACTAACGTATGGAGAGAGATTTGCCAAGTATCCTCCCTACCCACACTCACAACACCCCCCTTTCCTGGGGGGCACGGGGGAACCAGTGACAGCTTATTTTTAACATGCCTCGCTGGGAGTCTGGCGGGGGAGCTGCAAGCGAGCGGCAGCAATCAGCTGCCTCATAATAAGGGCTCTGTGGCCGGTGCTGGGAGAGGAGGTGGGGCAGGATGACAGGGGGTGTCAGCCCCGGGGCTGTGTCTCCCCGACGGGATTACTAACCAGGCTCTGAGGCCGGGGCGTACAGCCTGGAGGCAGCGCCTGGAGAAAGGCATCCTCAGATCTGCCCAGGAAGCCCCACGCTGCAAACAGTGATGGGGGTGTATCAAGAGGGGGGCGCTCTTCCTTCCCAGTACTGAGCCCAATGGGGCACCAGGGGGCACTGTGCTGCAGGGAGCGGGGTGGGGGCTCAGCAGGGGGCGCTCTCCCCGGGCAGTCAGTGCCAGCCCCAGTGCGGTGCTAGGGGGCGCTGTGGGGCAGGGGGCGCCCTCCCCTCCCAGTCAGCTGCCTCATAATATGTGGGGTATAGCACTGGGCGGAGCTGGGAGGATGCAATCGTTCCTGCCATCAGGGCACTCAGCGCTCCTTGGATGAGCAGCGCCAGGGGTCTGGGGTCCATCTCCCTGCACTGTAACTTCCGCCGAACACATTATCCGTCGTGTCGTGCCGCAACGACCAGGGATCTCAGAACACTTCAGAATCGCCTGTGAAGGATCGTTGTCCCCATTTTACAGGGAGGGAAACTGAGGCACAGAGTGGCGGGGAAGGTCACAGCCAGCCAGTGGCAGTGCCAAGGAATAGAACCGGGGAGTCAGGAGGCCAAGTGCCCCTTGCTCTAACTCACAGATCACTCCTCCCCTCCCAGAGCTGAGGAAAGAACCCAGGAGTCCCTGGCTCCCAGTCTCCTGTACTAACCAGTAGACACCACTCCCCTCCCAGAGCTGAGGGTAGATCCTAGGAGTCCTGACTCCCAATCCCCCAACCGGCTCTAACCACTAGGCTAGACCATTCTTACTCAGGTCTGCAAACTAAGGAAACCACCTTTATAAACCCCAGAATTGAAATGTAGCTAGGCCCCCCTGTGCTTTGGCCAGACCAGACTTTGTGAGGCACCTATGATCCACTTACAACATTAGGACCCAGGAAGGACCAGGGCTAAGGGCCTGGTTCCGGTTCTGCCACTGATTCACTGCGTAACCTTGGGCAAGTTACTCCCTCTCTCTGGGGTCCATCTCCCAGCCCCACGGACCGGCTCCCAGCCGGTAGCATGGGTCCATTTCATGCTTAACCAGATGGACTCCTTTGTAGATGGCCACATTTAGGGTTTGATCCTGTTGGGTGCCAAGTCCCCCCTGCTCAAACTGGTGCCAAGTACCTCCTGGGTGGTGCTGAGAGGCCCTCCACTCCTGCTGAAATCAACGAGTCTCGGGCAGAGTGGGGGATGCAGGGCCCACGGCAGGATCAGGAGCTGGGGAAGCTGGAGTTACCATCTCATGTGGCCAGAGCCCCTCAGAACATGGGACTGCCCTGACCACAGGAAATCCAGGCACTGGGCTGTGTCCCCAAAGCCGAACATTTGAAACTGTTCACGGAATAACAATTCCAAACACGTCCATTTGGAAACTTCAAAGTGACCCTCTGGGACAGATTTGATCCCGTCCAAACATGACAGTGCAAATGGGAATAGTAAACAGAAAAGCTCTAAATGATAGTATAATATAATGGGGTCATCTTTTTGTTCTGTGTCTGTACAGCACCTGGCACAATGGGGGACTGGTCCAGTACTGGGATGACAAAATGCTACCGTAATACACCTAATAGCAATACAAATGTACAGCGCCTAACACAATGGGGGTCTGGTAAGAGCCGTGCCAGGTTGGCCCCTCTTTGCCAGAAGCCATCGATCTTCCACTCCCAGATCCAACACCTGCTGCCCTTGGCACCCCAGATGGAGATGAAGGTCTGGCAGTAGGGGGGGAGGCGAGGAAGGGGTTTGAAAAGGACCAGCCCAGAGGCAGGGAAAGTCCCAGGAATGATCCAGATGGGAGCGTGAGGCTGGGAGGGGGTGGAGAGATAGGTTGACCAGCCCCCCTCCCTCCTGCCAGCCACAGACTGCCCCACCCCACAGACCCCCACCCCCTCTGTCTGGAATCTTCATGGACCCCATCTGCTCAGACCCCCCCAAAGCCTCCCCCAGACCTCCCTGCAACCTCCAATTCTCTCCAGACCAGACCCTCCTTTCTCCATCCTCCTACCCAGACCTTCCTCCAGAGACCCTCCCACTCCCTGCCCAGATCACCTCCCACTGCCCCATCCACCCTCCCCTTTACAGACCTGCCCCCAATCCCAGGGCCGGGGGATCCTCACCCCCCCCTGCAGCCCTCGCCCCAGAGGAGCGGCTCCCTCCCCTTTTACCTGTTGCTAGCTCAGTTCCAGGATCCCTGTTCTGTTTCCAGTCACAGCAGCTCAGAGTCTCTGTCTGCTCCTCTGAGAGGTGGGGGGGGAGGGTTGGCCCCACCTCTAGGGGGCTCCCATTGGACAGTTGGCCTAGCTGGCAGCTCAGGATGCTTTCCCATTGGCTGCCAGCAAAAGGGGGGTCAGGACCGGGTGGGTTAAGAGCCTGAGGCTGGTACCCACCCACCCACCTGAGGATGCTGTTACCAGGGGCAACCTCCAGCCTATGACGTTAGCTGGGGAGCAGTGAGGCTGGAGATGGCGACTTGGCATGGTAACCCGGGCAACATGCCCGGCAACTTGCATGGCAACCTGGCCAACTCGCCTAGGCAGCTTGGTACTGCAACCTGGGCAATTTGGCGTGGTAACCTGAACCACCGGCCATGGCGCCAGGCAACCTGGGCACCTAGCCTGGTAACATGGGCCTCTTTGTAACCCAGGCAACCTGGGCCGCGCTCCTGGGAGCCGACTGGGCAGCCTGGCAGTGACGTGGCATCCAGACTCGCTTGGGCCCTTTCAATCCCGCGCCCCTGAGGAGGAAAAGGGCCGTGGCTTGAACTGGTGCTTGGCGGGGAGCTGCCTGGCTGAAGATAATCCAGCAGGGGGCGATGGATTCCACCGGGGGGGGGGGAGAGGGGGGGCCTATCGCAGCTGCTGCCAGGGCGGGGCTTAGTTGACAGGCCCATGGCTGGCAGAGCCCTGTAGCTTTTCACTCTCATCCATGACTCTGCACCTGCCACAACATGACAGGGCCCTTTGTAACAGGGCCTCAGGCCGGCCTGTGCACACAGTGTGACTGTCTTAAGCAGGCAGTGAATCAGGACTCCTGGGTTCGTCTCCCAGCTTTGGGAGGGCAGTGGGGTCTTGTGGCTAGGACAGGGGCGGGGGCTGGGCATAGGAAGCAGGGGGTGCTGCAGCACCCCCAGGTTTTACACGGGGCTCAGGCTGCCGGCCCCACGCCTGGGGCTCCATGCCCACCCCCAGCGATGTCCCGTCTTGGCCCCCTTCCCCCTGTCTGTGTTCCCCGCCTCCCAGAGCCACTGCTTTGCTCCTGGTCCCAGTTCCAGGGGGTGGGGGTGAAGTAAAAATAGGGCTTTGTGGTTTCGCTGGCTTTCAGCACCCCCACTATAAAAAGTGTTCCAGCACCCCTGGGGCTAGGAGTCAGGACTCCTGGGTTCTGCTCCCAGCACCGGGAGAAAAGTGGGGTTTAGTGGTTAGAGCAGAGTGCGAGGAGTCAGGACTCCTGGGTTCCATGTCCAACTTTGGGAAGGGCGTGTGGGCCTAGTGATTAGAGCAGGGGAACTGGGAGCCAGGACTTCTGGGTTCTGCTCCGAGCTGGGGAGTGGGGGCTAGTGGTTAGAGCAGGGAGGCTGGGAGCCAGGACTCCATGGGGCTAACAGTCAGAGGCTCTTGGCCAGCATTAGGTGGGATGAGGGGCTGTGGTGAGCCCACAGGAGAGAAGGTAACAGGCTGTGGATACAACAAGCCTAGCGCTTTCTTCCCCCAAGGCGTAACAGTCTCATGGGGACGCCTGCTGAACTGCGAACAACTCCCTGTGCAGCAGGTGTGATCCAGGCAGCCCCACATGTCCCAGCCTGCCAGCTGAACTGTGACCGGGCTGCTCGAGGCCCCGACCGAACTGGTTCCTCTACATGCTGGGTGTGCCGAGGTTATTCAGTTCACAGATCACTGTAGAGTTGCTTTATGCCTTAAGCCCTGACCCTGCCTCTGCCCCGGAGAATGGGACAAGAGGAGGGGCGGGGGTGCTGGCAACTGCTCAAGAGATCCTCGGTTCAGCTGCTATTGAATAACAGTTTGAAATGGGTTGTCACTTCACATTTATTGTCATGCAATGTGCAATTCACCGCTTACACTAATTCATTCTTACCCCTCCCCTGGGAGAGGAATGCTATTCGGTGCACCATGGTAGCTGGCAGGCTGAGGCGTGGACCAGCGCCCCGTGGGGCCAGGCACTGGACTTTTTGTACTGCTATTACATGTACTGCAGTAGCATCTAGGTGCCCCAGCCCAGAGCCAGGCCCCCCTTGTGCCAGGTGCTGTGCAAACGCCGAACACAAAAGATGGACACAAATGATGGAATCCATTTTGAAGCACTTGGAGGAGAGGAAAGTGATCAGGAACAGTCAACATGGATTCACCAAGGGCAAGTCGTGCCTGACCAATCTGATTGCCTTCTATGATGAGATAACTGGCTCTGTGGATATGGGGATAGCAGTGGACATGATAGATCTTAACTATAGCAAAGCTTTTGACACGGTCTCCCACAGTATTCTTGCCAGCAAGTTAAAGAAGTATGGATTGGATGAATGGACTATACGGTGGATAGAAAGTTGGCTAGATCGTCAGGCTCAACGAGTAGCGATCAACAGCTCAGTGTCTAGTTGGCAGCCGGTATCAAGCGGAGTGCCCCAGGGGTCAGTCCTGGGGCTGGTTTTGTGCAACATCTTCATTAATGATCTGGAGGATGGGATGGATTGCACCCGCAGCAAGTTTGCAGATGACACTAAGCTGGGGGGAAGAGATAGATACGCTGGAGGGTAGGGATAGGGTCCAGAGTGACCGAGACAAATTGGAGGATTGGGCCAAAAGAAATCTGATGGGGTTCAACAAGGATACATACAGAGTCCTGCACTTAGGAAGGAAGAATCCCAGCCACTGCTACAGGCTGGGGACAGACTAGCTAAGCAGCAGTTCTGCAGAAAAGGACCTGGGGATTACAGTGTACGAGAAGCTGGATATGAGTCAGCAGTGTGCCCTCATTGCCAAGAAGGCCAATGGCATATTGGGCTGCATTAGTAGGAGCATGGCCAGCAGCTCGAGGGAAGTGATTATTCCCCTCTGTTCGGCACTGGTGAGGCCACACCTGGAGTACTGCGTCCAGTTTTGGTCCCCCCACTACAGAAGGGATGTGGGCAAATTGGAGAGTCCAGCGAAGGGCAACAAAAATTATCAGGGGGCTGGGTCACATGACTTATGAGGAGAGCCTGAGGGAACTGGGGTTATTTAGTCTGCAGAAGAGAAGAGTGCGGGGGGATTTGATAGCAGCCCTCAACTAACTGAAGGGGGGCTCCAAAGGGGATGGAGCTCAGCTGTTCTCAGTGGTGGCAGATGACAGAACAAGGAGCAATGGTCTCAAGTTGCAGTGGGGGAGGTCTAGGTTGGATATTAGGAAACACTATTTCACTAGGAGGGTGGTGAAGCCCTGGAATGGGTTATCTAGGGAGGTGGTGGAATCTCCATCCTTAGAGGTTTTTAAGGCCCGGCTTGACAAAGCCCTGGCGGGGATGATTTAGTTGGGGTTGGTCCTGCTTTGAGCAGGGGATTGGACTAGGTACCTCCTGAGGTCTCTTCCAACCCTGATCTTCTATGATTCTATGACACTGCCCCAAAGAGCTGACTGACTGAGTAATAAATATGATCCCCATTTTACAGAGGGGGAAACTGAGGCAGGCAAGCACTCACTATCCGTTGCAAGCCCAGGCTCCATTGTGCTAGGCCAGCACAAACCCCTAGCGAGAGACGGCTCCTGTCCCGAAGGGCTTCCAGCCTCAATTGACAGACAGCAGGAGAGGAAACAGATGCAGAGAGAAGTGATTTGAAGCAAGTCCCCCAGCAGGGAAACAGCAGAGCCAGGAACAGACCCCCTGATCTCCTGGGTCCCAGTCTGCCAACTTAGCCACTAGGCCATGCTGCATCTGGGGAGAGACGGGACCATCTCCCCATCCCTAACCCTTACCGGTAGCACTATACCTGCTTGTTACCTAGTACCTTCCCCCCAACTCCGATGAGGAATGTGTTTTCCAGACCTCCCTCCCGAGGGACTCACTCAACCACCAGTGAAATGCTGCCACCTCTGGGGTGGAACATGACGGCTGATCTGCACCAGGTATCCCACACTGAATAGCGCGTCCCCAGTTCAGGCAGGGATGCCAAAAAGGGCAGAGACGGGCAGTTGACACGGTAGCACGTAACGACTGAGTCTGGAACCAAAGTAAGAGCTCAGGGCGTTGGGGTCAGAGTCTGTTCTCAGTTAACACCAGCTGAAATCCGGTGCAAGTCCTTTGATGTCAAGATGTGGATTTACAGATGGGAGGTGTTTAAATTTGGGCCCATTTATTTTTCCATTGACCCTTTTGCGACTAAACATCCAACTGGTTAAATCCCAGTTTGGATAATTCTGCATCCCTAAAATTTTCCCCTTTGGCCACCACCCTGGGACTCAGCAAAACTCGGGTTGAATTCCCTACTCCTTCTGAGTAAGCTTGGGCAAGTCACTGCAGCTCCATGCCTCAATTTTCCCATCTGTGCACGGGGAGAGTAGCACTGGACTACCTTGTGAGGCTAAACACATTAAAGAATGTGAGGTGCTCAGACAAGGGGGCCCACACAAGCACCACAGTAAGGCCGGTTAAGCTGTTGTGTGCTGTTAAAAACAGCCGCTGCATTCCACCCCAGAGGCAGCTGCATTGCAGTGACCTAAACTGTCAGTGCTTCAGGGGAGAGGGGGGAAGGCATGACGTATGAGAACAGTGACAGCTCCTAGACAGGGGGTTGGCAGGGAGCATACGTTTAGCTGGAACGCAGGGCAGGGGCGGAAAAGAGACGCCTCCGAGCTCTGGTGACATGTTATTATAGAACTTTATTATCGTTTCTATTGAGCTTTAGAAAACACGGTGGGCGTCAGTGAGAGATACAGCTGGTACGTTCCAGGGCAAACCCCCAACAGCCCGGGCATCCCTCCTGCCTTCCAAAATGCCACCACCGAGCGGGGCAGCCCCAGACTGGCATATGCCCCAGCTCGGCAGCGGCCTCACCTGATGCCCTTGGGGACGGGGGGCACTTGATGCCCATCAGATGCCTTCCCTGGCTTGGGTGGTCTGCGGGGGATCGAACCCAGCACCTCCGGACCTAAAAAGCACAACCCTCTACCTGCAGCAGCCGGATAAAATCGCTATACATGACCTAGTCACTAGAGGAAGACGGAGAGCCAGGTGGGCTGCCATGTCTGCCACAGTCAAAAGCTTTGCCACCTGCCCCCGCCCCATGCCCAGCCTTGCTAGGGCCTGGGCGGAGAAACTGCATGCAGGGAAAGGAACTGGCCTGGTGGGCTCCCATTCCACCGACGAAATTCCAGCCAGGGAGGGAGCCGGAATCCCAGACGATCGGGAAGTTAAAATCTGCCGGCGTGTGTGGGGAGGGGTAAAGAGCTCCACGGATGGCTGCATTTGGCTTCGTTTCTGCCCCCCCTCCCGCCGGAGCTGGGAGATCCCTGGGGCCCGAAGAGGGATCACTGAAGCGTGGATCACATGGCAGCAAACATACCTCCAAATCGGAAGGCCCCCCTCCCTCCCCCCCAGACCGTACACAGCACCAGACTGAGCGGCCGGGCGTCCCGGAGCAGAGCCGGCTAAGGTGGGGGATGGAGAGGAGGGCACACCTGGTCTTCCAGGGAGCGGGGGGCGGGGGGAGGGTTGGAAATCAGAAAGCGAAGAGAAGGGCGGGTCGCAGCTGCCGTGGAGAGGCCCAGGTCGCAGCATGGAGCCCGGGGACGCGCTCCGGGCCGTCGGTCCAGGCTGGCGCACAGGATCTTAGGAGTACATGGTGAGCTGCAGCCACTGCAGGGCAGAGTGGAAGAGTGGTCAGGAGAGAGCAGGGCCGGGCAATACGAAATACAGACCGCCCAGGCGTCAGACGGGCTCGCAGAACCCAGGGGCGGGAGAGGATTGGCCCCTGTTTTTAAGGTGGAGTGGGGAGGGGCCATTCCCCGTGGACCCCAATGGGGTGGGGGTGCAGGGCCAGGGGAGGGGCCATTCCCCGTGGACCCCAATGGGGTGGGGGTGCGGGGCCAGGGGGGAGGGGCCATTCCCCATGGACCCCAATGGGGTGGGGGTGCGGGGCTGGCAGAGGGGCCATTCCCCATGGACCCCAATGGGGTGGGGGTGCAGGGCCAGGGGAGGGGCCATTCCCCGTGGACCCCAATGGGGTGGGGGTGCAGGGCCAGGGGAGAGGCCATTCCCCATGGACCCCAATGGGGTGGGGGTGCAGGGCCAGGGGAGGGGCCATTCCCCGTGGACCCCAATGGGGTGAGGGTGCAGGGCCAGGGGAGGGGCCATTCCCCATGGACCCCAATGGGGTGGGGGTGCAGGGCCAGGGGAGGGGCCATTCCCCGTGGACCCCAATGGGGTGGGGGTGCGGGGCTGGCAGAGGGGCCATTCCCCATGGACCCCAATAGGATGCTCCGGCTTTGCTGGGGCTGCGGCTGCTCCTCACGCAGCTGGGAAGGTCCCTGGCCCCGGCCCCCGCTCCACCAGGAGTGGCCTGCGGAAGCCGGGCTGGACCCGCTAACCCAGGAGTTCCTGGCCAGCCCTGCGAGGGAGGCAGGAACCACATCGGGGTCCCTTGCTAGAGAGCAGGAAGGTAAAGGCCAGGGGGCAGCCAGCCTCCCACCTCACTCACCTCCTGGATGTTCACCCGGATCTGCCCGTCCCCATCCTTATCCAGAGACTTGAAGGCACCTGTAGGAGTAGAGAGGAGAGGGGGAAGGGCGGCCTCATGGTTAACACAGTGGGCTGGGACTCCGGAGATCTCAGTTATCTGTGAGCGACCTGTGAGCCAGGGTGGGGGGGTGATAATCCTGCCTCTCTCTCCCTCCCCCACTGTCTAAATTGGGGGCTGGGACTGCCTCTCAGCACGTGTCTGTGCAGCGCCTGGCACAGCAGGAGCCGCCCCGATCTCTACCCCCTGATCATGGAGATAGAACCCAGGAGTCCTGGCTCCCAGCCCCCCCACCCCCTGCTCTAACCACCAGCCCCCACTCCCCTCCTAGAGCAGGGGATAGAACTCAGGAGTCCTGGCTCCCAGCCCCCTCCGGCTCTAACCACCAGCCCCCACTCCCCTCCTAGAGCAGGGGATAGAACCCAGGAGTCCTGATCTCCATCCCTGTGCTCCAATCGCTAACGAGCCATCCTCTCTCCAAGGCAAACGCCGGTGGCCCACCCCCTTGACCTCACAGGTCCAGAACCAGGGGGTTCCCATGAACTGGTTAGGATTAACCCCTCGGTTTCTGGCTGGAGCGCCGAGTCACTGACAGAAATCCATTTCGCCAGAGGCCAGGGCAGAGGGGTCGGGATGAGAGAGAAACCAGCTCAGGTGCCAGACCAACCATTGCTGTTGGTTTTTTGCATTATGTCTTCCATTAGCATAATGCGCCAGGCGCTGTACATTTTTATTGCTAGTAGGTGGATTACGGTAGCACCTAGGAGCCCCTGTCATGGACCAGGCCCCATTGTGCCAGGCGCTGTACAAACACAGAGCTAAACCCAGATGGGAGGGGCCCAGCCCACACTAGAGGCGGGACCCCAGAACCCTCCCCCCCATCCCCAGGACCGACCCGCAGGCCACTTACGGAACATGGCGTCCAGGCGAACCA
Source organism: Caretta caretta (assembly GCF_965140235.1). Lineage (NCBI taxonomy): Eukaryota > Metazoa > Chordata > Testudines > Cheloniidae > Caretta > Caretta caretta. The sequence continues at coordinate 4,382,212 of NC_134228.1, forward strand.
GGCAGCTGATGAAGTTGTCGAAGTCCATGTGGCCATTCTCGTCCGAGTACCTGCGCACGATCATCTGGTACAGCTGCTCGTTCAGCCGGAAGCCTGGGGGTGGGGGGCAGAGACAGTCACTCCCCATCGACCTGAGACAGTCACTCCCCCGCCCACCAATCCCACCCCTCGGCGGCTCCTTACCCGCTGCCTCGAAGGCGCCTGGCAGCTCGCTGCTCCCGATGGTGCCGGATCGGTCCGTGTCGTACTGTTTGTAGACACACTGGGGGGGGGGGGGGGAGACAAGTTGGTTATGGGCTAAGAGAGGTCCCCCCCCCCCCAGCACAAACACCCAGCTGCAGACTGGGGCTGGGCAGGGAGGGGGACCACAGGCAGAGAGATGGCAGATATGGGCGACGGGGGAAGGGACAGAAGCCGAGATCCCCCCCCCGGAGAATGGCAGAGCAGGGGAGGGAAATAAGAAACCACCACCCCACCACTCAAGTGGCACATGGGGGGCATGAGGGACACGAGAGAGACGCCCCCCCCGACTAAAACGGCAGCCCCTCCCTAGAGCGCTGGGTGACGGAGGGAGCAGGGAGGGGGACATCAAAGGCAACGCAGCCCCTTAACTCTGCCCCCAAGGAGGGGACTGCTCGGATCCCAGCTGCCCCCCTGCCGGGCACCCCCAGTACCTCTGGCAGGTAGGCAGGGGTGCGGCGCTGGGAATTCTGGGTACCCAGAAGGCAATGCAGCAGCAAGGTTCCCCCCCACACACACACACACACACGCAGGGCTGAAAGTAACGCATGTCAATTCCAGCCGGGAAGGCTGCTTGGAGTCCAGCGCTCTTGAAAAGGCCCCCCCCAGACTGGGAGCCCCAAGGTCTCTCGTTCCCACTCCTGTTCCCACACCAGAGGGGGGGGGTACGGTCGGGTCTCAGCCACACGTGATAACCGCCCCCCTCCCCCCGATCTCTCTACCTGCCACTTCTTGATGTTCCCCCACAAATACTTGAACTCCTCGAAGCCCAGCTTCCCGGTCGTGTCGCTCTGAAGCGCTCGAGGTCAAGGAACAAAGACGTCGGCCAAAGCCACCCGGGGCCCTGCCAAGCTGCGGGGAGAGGATCCAGCAGCACAGGGGCCTTCAACATGGGTGGAAACAGCCCCCTGAGACTCTCACCCATGCAGGGGATCTCCCCAGCCAGCGTAGGGGGCAGATCAGGGACATGGCCAGAGCGCACTGTGCTGTGGCTATTCTCTGCCCCCCAGGGCCCATAGGGGGTGAAGTTTGAGTTAGGGCAGCCTGGAGACCGATAGCAGGGGCTGGGCAGGGCCTAGAATATAGGGAGAACAAAGACACGGGAGCTGTGAATCAGGCCCTGGTATCTTTAAAGGCTCCTGGGCGCAGACATCAGTCTGGAGGAGGATACATCCATGACAGCCACCATGCTGCGACAGGTGTCAATCCCGAACCCGTCTGTCTTCAGGTCAGGATCTGGAAGGCAAGAGAGCAATTTCAGATGGTGCGGGAGGAGTAAATACGACAGGGCACCAGGCCACGGAGCTCTGCATGGCACCTACTGCATCTGGGGCGCAGGGTCCAGCGCCAGGCATCTCAGTGCCATGGAGATACCAGAAGTTCAGCATCGTCCCCCATTGTTCAGAGAGGGCAGTCGGCTAGCTCAGCCACCAGATATGGGCTGGATGCAGGAATCCCTGGCCTGCATTATACAGGTCAGGCGAGATGATCACAAAAGTCCCCTGTGCATTTCTTAAGTATCAAGGTGGTGGGATAAGGGTGTGTGATTGTTGCAGAGCAGAGGGACAGTGTGATGCTGTCTGCACAGAGAACGCAGACAACACCCTGTCTCCTGGCAACTGATGACCTGGGCCCCTCCCCTGCAAGGTGCCAGCTGAAGGTGTTGGCAAACAAAGAGATCAGGTGGCCTCCTTGCCCGGGAAAGAGACAATGGCCGGAGGAGAGGCTGGAGGGAGTATCAGTTTGGAGCTCCCTGCCCCCCAAGATGGACCTAACTGAGGGATCCTGTTTCCTGTACCTACGAGCTCTGTTTTGGACTGTGTTCCTGTCATCTAATAAATCTTCTGTTTTACTGGCTGGCTGAGAGTTACTGTGAATCGTAGGAAGTGTGGGGTGCAGAGCCCCGACTCCCCCACACTCCGTGACAACTGTCCCTTCTGGCCTTAAAACCAATGAATCTAGGAAACCAAAGCACATTGCCTGAGGTCAAACCCCGAGTCAGCCGAAAATGGAACCCAGGAGTCCTGGCATTCCCTAGGTCCTCTGTAGCATCAGGACGAACGGTTACCATGCTCTGGGAGGCAGGGTCCAGCCGGCCCGGACCTTTTAACCATTTCGTAAATGAATCGACCAAGGCAGGGTTTGATTTAAACGGACTGCGGGCCCCACTTACGTCTGGTCACCACCTTGTTGAGAATGTTCATCAGCTCAGAGGCGCTCACTTCCATATCCTGCCGCAAAGCACAGAGACAAGGGGGACGTCACACGGGGCTGGAGTGACTCTCGCCCTGCCTGGTCTCTCTGGAGCAGATCACCCGGCAGGGAGCCACCTCCCGGCTGCTCCAGGATGGAGGCGGCTGCCTCCTTGCACCCATTCTTCACCCCTTAACGAGGGCCCTACCAAATTCACGGTCCATTTTGGTCAATTTCACGGTCATAGGATTTTTTAAATCATCCATTTCATGATTTCAGCTATCTCAATCTGAAATTACACGGTGTTGTAATTGTAGGGGTCCTGACCCAAAAAGGAGTTGGGGGGGGTGCGAGGTTAATGTTGGGGGGGTTGCGATACTGCTACCCTTACTTCTGTGCTCCTGCTGGGAGGGCCCTGCCTTCAGAGCTGGGCACCTCGCCAACCGCTGATCTCCAGCCGCCCAGCTCCGAAGGCAGCGCAGAAGGAAGGGTGACAATACCACACACTCCTAAAATAACCTTGTGACCACCCCCCCCCACAACTCCCTTTTGGGTCAGGACCCCCAATTTGAGAACACTGGTCTCCCCCGTGACATCTGTATAGAATAGGGTAAAAGCCCACAAAAGACCAGATTTCACGGTGGGAGACCAGATTTTGCAGTCTGTGATGCGTTTTTCATGGCTGTGAATTTGGGAGGGCCCTACCCATAACCCACTAGAGTCCCATGCTGCAGAGGATTCTGGGCAGGGCTATCTACGGAGAGAAAGTCAAAGGAGAGGAAAGGTCACAGGGTAACCAGAGGCCTGATTTGCAAAGGGGTTATGAATTGGCTGGGAGTCAGGCCCGAGGAGTCTCGATTCGGAGCCCCCCCTAACATAAATATCAGAGGCCCTCAGTGAAAATTTTGGCCCAGCGAGATGCCCTCAGGGCTGGGCCGGGGACCCTTTCTGATGGATGCAAAGAGAGAGGACGGGAAAATACTTACATCTCCAGCCAGCTGCGTGAAGAGGCGCCGAAACTGGCGTACTTCCTCGCTCTCGTTCGCTTCCACGTTGGAGAAGTGGCTGCGAGGGGGCTGGGGGGGGGGGGCCGAAATAAACAGAAAGTTACAAAATATAAATAGCCAGGGTGGTTTAAACATATACACGTCTCTCCAATGACCCAAAGGGGAAGCACCAGGACCCTAGAGCGATTTTCAGTCCTCCACTGGCAGGCGCAGATTCCTTAGCAAAAAACGTTTAAGTATCTGAAACTGAGACATAGTCCAAGAGGAGTGGATATCTGGACAGCCCGGACGCAGGGAACCCAGCTCTTGTTTGGATAGACAAGGAAAGCAGGAGACTTTCAGCTCATTGCAAGGCAGGTTTGGATATTTTATAAGCAGGTTTGGGGTGGATCGTTAGCAGAAAGCGTTTTCCCCCAAGAGTACCCTGAGTTAAATAGAGCTGGACATTGACAACCCACAAAGGGACAGATACTCAGATGGTGTAAATCAGGAATGAGACAGGCTTGCCGGTGGGGTAAATGGGCGTCACTCCACCGGTGTCAGATCCCCAGCCTGTGTAAATGAGTCTCAAGCCACTGGAGTCAATGGGGCCAGATCCCCCGCCAGGGCACTGATTTCAAGAGAACCAGTTTACACCACCAGAGGAGGATCTGGCCCAAAGAGAGACAACCTGAATGAATAAAAGCCACTTTCCCCTCCCTTTCCGGTCAATAAGATTTTCTTTGCAGGGCACGATCCAGTTCTCCAGTCGTCCACAGCGTCCTCCAGGACAAACAGGGATCAGGAGACATGAATTTCTCACGTACGACACAACACCTTGGGCTGCCTTTGTGCTCCGTGAACAAGCAGCCAAGGACATGAGCCCCATTTACTCATCTTTGCAAGTCACTTTAAAAAACAAAACAAACCCCAGAACACTTACTCCTGGGCGGACGCCTGCATTCCCGCGGCTTACCCCGACAAAAGCAGTGGGGCTCCGTGCCAGAGAACCCTCCCCCACGTGCTTTGCTACAGACTCAGCCTGTCCAGGGCCGGCGTTAATATCTGACAGGAGTCGTTAGACGCAGGACAGGCAGGGCTAGAACAGGAGAACGGTAATCAGGACTTACCGGTGGCTCCGGATTATACTGAGCTGCTGCTTCACTGTGAAACAGAGGGGGAAAGAAAGAGGAAACAATTATGAAGGGTCTTTTATACACACACGTCCATCTGGTAAAGTTATTATATATTTGCATTATGGCAGCACCCGTCAAGATCAGGGCCCCCGTCGCGCCGGGCGCCGCACGGACCCCGACCGAGATCAGGGCCCCCGTCGCGCCGGGCGCCGCACGGACCCTGACCGAGATCAGGGCCCCCATCGTGCCGGGCGCTGCACGGACCCCGACTGAGATCACGGCTCCCGTCGCGCCGGGCGCCGCATGGACCCCGACCGAGATCAGGGCCCCCGTCGCGCCGGGCGCCGCACGGACCCCGACCGAGATCAGGGCCCCCGTCGCGCCGGGCGCCGCACGGACCCCGACCGAGATCAGGGCCCCCGTCGCGCCGGGCGCCGCACGGACCCCGACCGAGATCAGGGCCCCCGTCGCGCCGGGCGCTGCACGGACCCCGACCGAGATCACGGCTCCCGTCGCGCCGGGCGCTGCACGGACCCCGACCGAGATCAGGGCCCCCGTCGCGCCGGGCGCTGCACGGACCCCGACCGAGATCAGGGCCCCCGTCGCTTCACAGACCCCGACCGAGATCAGGGCTCCCGTCGCGCCGGGCGCTGCACGGACCCCGACCGAGATCAGGGCCCCCATCGCGCCGGGCGCTGCACGGACCCCGACCGAGATCAGGGCCCCCGTCGCGCCGGGCGCTGCACGGACCCCGACCGAGATCAGGGCCCCCGTCGCGCCGGGCGCTGCACGGACCCCGACCGAGATCAGGGCCCCCGTCGCGCCGGGCGCTGCACGGACCCCGACCGAGATCAGGGCCCCCGTCGCGCCGGGCGCTGCACGGACCCCGACCGAGATCAGGGCCCCCGTCGCGCCGGGCGCTGCACGGACCCCGACCGAGATCAGGGCCCCCGTCGCGCCGGGCGCTGCACGGACCCCGACCGAGATCAGGGCCCCCGTCGCGCCGGGCGCTGCACGGACCCCGACCGAGATCAGGGCCCCCGTCGCGCCGGGCGCTGCACGGACCCCGACCGAGATCAGGGCCCCCGTCGCGCCGGGCGCTGCACGGACCCCGACCGAGATCAGGGCCCCCGTCGCGCCGGGCGCTGCACGGACCCCGACCGAGATCAGGGCCCCCGTCGCGCCGGGCGCTGCACGGACCCCGACCGAGATCAGGGCCCCCGTCGCGCCGGGCGCTGCACGGACCCCGACCGAGATCAGGGCCCCGTCGCACCGGGCGCTTCACAGACCCCGACCGAGATCAGGGCCCCGTCGCACCGGGTGCTGCACGGACCCCGACCGAGATCAGGGCCCCACTGTGCCAGGCACTGCACGGACCCCGACCGAGATCAGGGCCCCCGTCGCGCCGGGCGCTTCACAGACCCCGACCGAGATCAGGGCCCCCGTCGCGCCGGGCGCTTCACGGACCCCGACCGAGATCAGGGCCCCCGTCGCGCCGGGCGCTTCACGGACCCCGACCGAGATCAGGGCCCCCGTCGCGCCAGGTGCTTCACGGACCCCAACCGAGATCAGGGCCCCACTGTGCCAGGCGCTGCACAGAACCTGACTGAGACAGTACCTGATCCCACGAGCTTCCAATCTGCATAGACAAGGGAATAGTTATTATTCCAGTTTTACAGCTGGGGAAAATGAGGCCCAGTGAGATGCAGTGATTTGCCCAAGATCACACAGGGATCCCAGTGATGCAGCCAGGCATTGAACCAAGATTCCCCAAGTCCCAGTCCAGTTCCTTAATATTTAATGTATTTAATATTTCGAGTGCTATAGAAGAGAGGTGGCTGAGACAAAAGCATCCCAGAAGTGAAGATCCGGCTGTTGTCAAGTGAAATGATGCACCTGAAACAGGAGCCACCCCTTAGTTGTGTGTCTGTACAGCACCTGGCACCTGGGGTTCCTAGTGTGCCACCATAATACATGGAAGAGCACCTCCCTGCTATACAGAGGGGGAAACTTGAGGCACAGAGTCACATCCAGGCTCACACAGAGACAACAGCAGAGCTGGGAACAGAACTTAGGGCTCCTATCTCCCAGTTCAGTATCCCAGCCACTAGACCACGCTGCCTCCCCTACACACAATACATGGCATGATAAACTGCAGAACCACTTTCCAATTTAGAGGTAGATCCCTGTATAAACAGCTGCCACACCCCACCCCCAGAGGTGGCTGCATTTCAGTGCTGGGTGAGGGATCCCTGCGTATATGGTTTGCCAGGTGCTTGGAGATCTTATGCATGGAAAGCACTGGGGGGACTATCAGTGATGACAGAAGAGCCCAGCATCAGGGGAAGAACCGAGGCGGGGACAGAGAAAACGGGAACTCTCCCCTGCGCTCGTCAGGGTTTTCCTGGGGCCTGGGCCTCTAGCTAGTTCCCACCATGTGGACAAACCAGTCTGACTAAAAAGCAAAACAAGGCAGAGCCGCCCAGCCAGCCCTAATCCCGCCACCCCATCAATAGGGCAGGGCACCACATTCAAAGCAACACCTCCTAGCAAGGGAGAATCCACTTCCCCCAAGAGGCCACGGGATTCTGGGGTTCAAGCCAGACCAGTAAGGGGATGGGTCACCGCCTGCCCTGTAACTCTGGGTGCCTTCAATGCCCAGCCTTTACCCAGCCTGCAAACTGAAATCAAGACCTCTCCAGCCCTGAAATCGCCCTGGAGGGACCAGCCCCTCTCACTGGGCCCCCACTACAGATCCTCTGCTCTCCTCCAGCCCATCAAGCAGACCCTCGATGGAGCTCAATCAGCGGCTGGTGATTTACGAGATGAAAGCCAAGTGAGTTGATTCACAAAGGCCCATGGGTCAAGTGATGCCAAGTAACGGGGAGAAAGGCCAAGACGGGAATTAAACTGAAAACGAGCGTCTCAGAGACTCGGTCTCCTGTCCAGCATTTCCAGGCCAGACAGAGATCAGATTGCTCAGTTCCTTTGTCTCAGCCTGCCAGCACCTCGCCCAGCCTGGGTGAACCCCAAAACACCACACGCTCCTCTGGTGCCCCAGCATCAACAGATCCCGGAAGGATCTGGGATACGTTCCCAGAGAGTAGTTATCAGTGATTCACAGTCATGCTGGAAGGGCCTAACGAGTGGGGTCCCGCTGGGATCAGTCCTGGGTCCGGTTCTGTTCAATATCTTCATCAGTGATTTAGATAATGGCATAGAGAGGACCCTTATAAAGTTTGCAGACGATAGCAAGCCGGGAGGGGTTGCAAGTGCTTCGGAGGAGAGGATGAAAATCCAGAATGACCTGGACAAACTGGAGAGATGCTCTGAAGTCAATAGGATGAAATTCAACAAGGACAAATGCCAAGTGCTCCACTTAGGAAGGAACAATCAGGTGCATACATACACAATGGGAAGTGACGGCCTAGGAAGGAGTACTGCAGAAAGGGGTCTGGGGGTCAGAGTGGACCACTAGCTAAATAGGGGTGAACAGCGTCACACTCTTGCCCAACCAAAAAAAAAACAAAGCAAACACCATTCTGGGCTGTATCAGCAGGAGTGTTGTAAGCAAGACACGAGAAGAGATTCTTCCGCTCTACTCCGCGCTGATTAGGCCTCAGCTGGAGGATTGTGTCCAGTTCTGGGCGCCACATTTCGGGAAAGATGTGGACACATTGAAGCAAGTCCAGAGGAGAGCGTGAACACCAATAAACAGGCCCCTACAGCCAACAACAGTATCGTCAGGGACACAGCCAGACTCTTTAGGAGCCTTTAGGCTAGGGAGCCTTTCACCCACAGGTTCACCAGTTCGAATCTGGCCTGGCTGAAAATTGTTACACTCCCCACCCTGGATGGCTGTATGGTGGCCCCTGCCTGTAATAAATTCAGTCCAGTTCCTAGCAAGATCTATGCCCCCGACACATAATCCACTACCCTTCCCGGCCACTCAGCAGCCACCAGGGCTGACCTCTCCTCTCACCCTCTAAAGCAGGTCCCTCCAGGTCGGGGCAGGGCACAGCAGCTGGGGATGAGAGACTGACCCAGCCGCTGGCCAACTTTAGGCACGTCACTTACCGAGCCTCAGTTTCCCCATCTGTAAAATGGGGATAATGACGTGTAAAAGGTTGATATAAAGAGGACGGTGATTCTTCATATCCATTTGAGGAGAGGACAAGAAGGAATTAGCTTAACTGGCAGGAAGGGAGATTGAGGTGAGGTATTAGGAAAAACTTTGTAACTCTCAGGGGAGTTAGGCTCTGGAACAGGTGATCAAGGGAGGTTGTGGAATACCCATGGTTGGAGGTTTTTAAGAACAGGCTGGAAAAACCCCTCTCAGGCATGGTCTAGGTTTACTTGGCCCAGTAAACTGGAGGGAGGGGAGAGGAGGAGGAGGTGTGGACTAGGTGATCTCTCGAGGTCCCTTCCAGTCCGACATCTCTGTGATTCTGCCCTCCTTAACACAGCACTTTGAGAGCTACAGATGAAAAATGCTAGATGAGAGTGAAGTATTATTACCATGCAGCTCCCCATGCTGCGCCCGCCCTGCAGATCCAGCCATTCAAACCAGCCCCTTTGGCCAGCAAACAGAAAGACAACAATTAAGGAGCCTGTCTGGGGTTTCTCCTCCCACTATTGGAGACTGGCACAGACAAACTCATCCCACTGTCCTTGATCCAAAGGCACTCCCCCCAACCCCAATCCAATCCGAGAAAAGAACCCAGGAGTCCTAGTGCCCGGACCCCCGCTCTCGAACTGTCCAAAGTCTCCAAGGAGGAAAAGATGCACATTGATCTCTCTGGGCCTCAGTTCCTCCGACTAGAAAATGGGGTAATGAGCCTTCCTTATCTATTGAAATGGCAAAGGCTGTCTCTTAAAGTCTGTCTGGGCAGTGCCAGGCCCGATGGGACCCCGATCTCCGTCACCGCGCGTCTGGGCGGCGCCAGGCCCGATGGGACCCCGATCTCCGTCACCGCGCGTCTGGGCGGCGCCCGGCCCGATAAGGACCCCGATCTCCGTCACCGCGCGTCTGGGCGGCGCCCGGCCCGATAAGGACCCCGATCTCCGTCACCGCGCGTCTGGGCGGCGCCCGGCCCGATAAGGACCCCGATCTCCGTCACCGCGCGTCTGGGCGGCGCCCGGCCCGATAAGGACCCCGATCTCCGTCACCGCGCGTCTGGGTGGCGCCCGGCCCGATAAGGACCCCGATCTCCGTCACCGCGGGTCTGGGCGGCGCCCGGCCCGATAAGGACCCCGATCTCCGTCACCGCGCGTCTGGGCGGCGCCCGGCCCGATAAGGACCCCGATCTCCGTCACCGCGCGTCTGGGCGGCGCCCGGCCCGATAAGGACCCCGATCTCCATCACCGTGTGTCTGGGTAGCACCCGGCCTGACGGCACCCCGATCTCCCTCGCCATGCGTTTGGGCAGCACCCGGCCCGATGGGACCCCGATCTCCGTCACTGTGCGTCTGGGCGGCGCCCGGCCCGATAAGGAACCTGATCTCTGTCACCATGCGTCTAGACGGCACCCGGCCCGATAAGGAACCTGATCTCCGTCACCATGCGTCTGGGCGGCACCCGGCCTGACGGGACCCCGATCTCCCTCACCGTGTGTCTGGGTAGCACCCGGCCTGACGGGACTTCGATCTCCCTCACCATGCGTTTGGGCGGCGCCCGGCCCGATGGGACCCCAATCTCCGTCACCGTGCGTCTGGGCAGCGCCCGGCCCGATAAGGACCCTGATCTCCGTCACCGTGCGTCTGGGCAGCGCCCGGCCCGATAAGGACCCTGATCTCCGTCACCGTGCGTCTGGGCAGCGCCCGGCCCGATGGGACCCCGATCTCCCTCACCGTGCGTCTGGGCGGCGCCTGGCCCAATGGGACCCCGATTCCCATCACCGTGTGTCTGGGCGGTGCCCGGCACAATTGGACCCCGATCTCGGTCACCGTGTGTCTGGGCAGCGCCCGGCCCGACGGGACCCCGATCTCCCTCACCATGCGTCTGGGCGGCGCCCACCCTGACGAGGCCCCGGCCTCGGTCACGGAGACCAGGCATTAGCGCAAAACCAATAACAACAAGGCTACGTACGAACCTGATGGCACTGATCACTCCCCCGATGATGCCCATGGCTCCGCCACCGCCTCCCCCACCTCCAGCCCGTCCTCCTCCACCGCCGCCACTCAGGAATCCTCCGATCACATTCCCGATGTTCCCGCCGAAGCCCCCGCTTCCGCCTCCTCCCCCTCCTCCTCCTCCTCCTCCTAGGAAGTTCTTGACCAGGAACATCGGGGCGGTTTCCTAGCTGGAGGAAGATCTGCGAAAAGATGGGCTGGAAAGAAAACAGACAAAGGGCTGGTCAGTTCCACTCCCCCTCAACCCACCGGTGGTTCTGCTACAAAGCGCGGCCACCCTTTTCCCCTTGGGGAGACGACGACGTCTCTCCCAGGAGGGTTTTCAGCACAGACGACACGTGTCTTCGCCCAGGAGTAACTGCCCCCTCTGCCCCACCCGCAGTGTTTGCTCAGTAGCCTCACAGCAGAAGCAGCCCATAGGGGGGCAAGCAGGATGCTCTGGGAAGCATCTGGCACAAGCACCTGGTTAGTTAGCTCCTGGACAATTTCAAGGCCCACACCTGCAGGGGACCGAGCGCCCTCTAACTCCCGGGGGGGGGTAGGGCCCCAGCACCTAGCAGGATCTGGATGGGCTGTTGCCAAAACAGGGAATCAAACTGGAGAGTAACCACGGGCATCTGGTGCCATGCTTTTGCATGGGAGGGGAGCAGGGTCTAGTAGTTAGAGCAGGGGTTGGGGTTGGGAGCCGGGACTCCTGGGTTCTAATCTCAACTCTGGAAGGGGAGTGGGGGGGGGGGGCTGGAGGCCAGGCTTCTCACATTCTATTCCAAGTTGTGGGATGGGAGCAGGGACTAGTGGTTAGAGTGGGGAGGCCGGGGGGGGGCTAGAAGCCAGGACTCCTGGGTTCTAACCCCAGCTCTGGAAGGGGAGCACAGGGGCTAGGAGCCAGGACTCTGACATTCCATTCCCAGCTCTGGGAGGGCAGTGGTGTCTAGTGGTTAGAGCAGCAGGGCTGGGAGCCAGGACTCCTGGGTTCTAGCCCCAGCTCTGAACGCGCTTCAAAGTCCCCAGCTTTGACAAAAACCTTTCCACCATCAGGCTGACACAGACGGCACCTGCGACCCAATGAACCCCAGCCAACCCACTATACAGAAACAAAACAAACAAGAAAGAGGAGAAATGAATAAAAAATAGCAAAACAAAACCCCAAATTCCTACCCCAGGCAGGATTTTTTTTTCCCCAAAGAGGGAGACATGGCAGAGAGACTATGAAATCCACAGGGGATTCTGCTAGTGGAAAAAAGCCCTGATACAAGGGCGATGGGCAGCAACAACTCTGGAATCTCTCTCTCTGTACATCTGTTCTGAGCTCTGGGAGAGGAACGCAGTCAGCTCGGAGGGGACTGATGTGCGGGTTGCGGGGAGGGGTCAGGACTCCTGGGTTCTATCCCCAGTTCTGGCAGTGGGATGTAGTTTAACACAGAGCCCTGTAACCTGACCCGAACCGACAGGACCAACTACAAGGGTTGGGTCTGCGTCAGGTGGGAAACCTGTGGCCCCCCCGCACGCCACACGACGCAGCAGCGGGTAGATGACCGGGGCAGGGCACGCAGCCGCCGCTGTGCCAACCCCACGGGCAGGAGATGCCGGTGGCAATGCCGCAGGTTTCGGGAGAAGGGTTGGGTCGGAAAATGACTCAATCAGCTCAGATTTGGGTTTGGGGCGGACCTAAAAATTAAGCCCAAGCAGGGATAGCTCAACAGGGGGATGGATAGCTCAGTGGTTTGAGCATTGGCCTGCTAAACCCAGGGTTGTGAGTTCAATCCTTGAGGGGGCCATTTAGGGATCTGGGGCAAAAATTGGGGATTGGTCCTGCTTGGAGCAGGGGGTTGGACTAGATACCTCCTGAGGTCCCTTCCAACCCTGATCTTCTATGATTCCAAGTTGGATTGGGAGAGACCGGAAGTCAGGCCTCCCAGCTTTGCCACTAACGTCCCATGTGATCTCGAGCCAGTCACGCCCTCGCTCCGTGCCTCAGTTTCCCCTGCTGTGAAACAGGGAAAACACCCGCCATAACCACCTAGCAGGTACTAAATGAACACCCGCCGGGGTTCATTTAAAATCTGGCCGGTGCTGCCGAGGGACACAAAAGAACTTTTGTTTCGTTAGCGACTATTTTCCCCTCTTCTGTTTTCAGCGGGCGAAATCACCAGCCAGTTTCAGCAGACCGGGTCGAGCTTTGGAAGATTTAATGCCGGCGCTGCAGGAACAGCGGAGCCCAGACGATGCAAATCAGAGAACACTGGGGCATTGTCTACACCTACGGCCCATTTGTAAGCGGGGGGAGGGGAAGCCGACTGGGCTAAACTGGCCCCATCTCAGCTCCCTGCAAAACGCATCCACTGACTGGCCCCGGGGCAGACGGGGAGAGCAAGCGGGATTCTAACACGCTTTATGCGCAAGATGCAGGATCCCAGATGAGCAGCCAGGGCTGTAGAATCGCTGTCCCCAGCGAGGGCCCAGCTGATTCCCAGGTCGACCGCTGGCTTGATTAGCAGGCCAAACAGATTTAATTGGGCCTTAATAGGGGCTCTGCCAAGACAGCTTTAGCACGCGACACCCTGAGGCCAGGCTAGCTCACAGGACAAGCGGGGTACGACAGTAAAAGTCGTATGGACTCAGCCACCCACCTTTCTCTCCATTTAATCGAGTGGGGCGGGGGAATGAAACAGAAGTCCTGCCTCCCAGCGCTTCCCTGCTCTAACCACCAGACCCCACTCCTCTCCCCGAGTTGGGACCAGAACCCAGGACTCCCGGCTCCCTGCCTTGGTGTTCGAACCACTAAACCCCACTCCTCTTCCACCTGTAAAGAGAACCCAGGAGTCCTGGCTCCCAGCCCCCCCTGCTCTAACCACCAGACCCCACTGCCTTCCCTCTGCGCCTGAGACCCCTGAGCAGAACCCAGGAGCTATGAGGCCTCGACCTGTCCTCCAGGCCACACCAAAGCGAGAAGAGCGCCCCAGAGCTGGAACTGTGGCAGCCCGGGGGGCAGGAAAGCTGGGTGCGGTGTCAGCTGGGGAAAGGAGCAGATGCTAGAGCAGCGGGAGGCCTCTGGGCACCAGGCCAGATGCCTGGGGGCGTGGGCGAAGAGAGAGACAATGGGGCGTTAGCTCCATGGGCGAGCAGCCAGGGTGGGAGGCCAAACCAGGTTCATAGGCTCCAGCCAGCCGGGGGGCAGGCGAAGGGGTGGAGGACAGTGACCCAGGACCGGTGTGCAAGAAGCCTAGTTAGGCCCAGGGCTGAGCAAGCCAGTTGGCACCCCATCTGCTGGGGTGGGGGGGGCGCTAATGGGGGGACATGAGCCAAAGAGAAGAGATCCCCTCCTTGCTGGGTCAGAGCACGGACAGACGCACGCACACACACAGTCCCTGTGGGGAAGAGGTATCCGTGTTCCCCATGGGTGAGAGGAATCCAGCATAAAGGAGAAGGAAGAAACTCCCTGAAATCCCCGTGGAGGGGGAGGAATCCAGCATAAAGGGGGTCAAGAGATCCCTGTGGGGAAAGGAATCCAGTGTAAAGAGGAAGCAGAAGATTCCCTGAAATCCAGGTGGAGGGGAAGAAATCCAGTGTTCAGGGTGGCAAGAGATCTCCCTGGAGAAGGATCCCAGTCGGAGGGATGGTGGTGGGGCGATCCAGCGTAAAGAAGAGCAAGTTGTCCCCAGGGGGGAGGAATCCAGTGGAGTGGGGGGGGAAGGGGAAGAGAGAATCTAGTCCTAAGAGGATCCCCTAGAGCAGGGGTTCCCAACCAGCAGTACGGGTACCGCGTACCGCTGGGGTTACGCAGAGGTCTTCCATCAACTCCGCCTCGTTTTACAACAGGCTGCATAAAAAGCACTAGGGAGGTCAGTACAAACTCAAATTTCATACAGCCAATGATTCGTTTAGACTGCGCTATAGACGAGCCACTGAAATGGAAGTACAATATTGCTATTCCAGCGGATTTCTTTTATAAGGCTCTGGTCAAAATGAGAAAGTCGGCCATTCGTCAGCATTAGCGCGCTGGGACACTTTGGTCTTTTGAGGTCTGGTTTGGCCAGCAAATCCTTCTTGAGCAAGGAGCAATTTAGGGGTGCATGAGAGAAATCAGACTCGCGAAAGGGGTACAGTCGTCTGGACAGCCACTGCCCTAGAGATCCTAGGGGAGGAATCCAAAGAGAGCAGAAAGTTGGAGGTGTAAAAGGATGGAGTGGGAAGGGGGTTAGACAACCACATCAGAGGGGAGAAAAGGCCCCAGTGTAGGAGTGGAGGGTAGATTTCAAGGGATCGAATGGGGCAAAGGGATTACCAGGTAGGGATTTAGAGATCATGCTATAGAGGGAGGAACCCAGAGGGACACATCTCCAGGGAAGGGGAAAGGATAGAGAGAATGGAGTAAGGAAGGAATTTGACCATGGGGATCCAGTGTGTGAAGATCTGAAATCTCCAGGGAAGAAAAGAGGAGATCCAGAGGGAGGGGATCAGAGACCCCCAGGGGGAAGGGCAGGGATCCAGTGTGGGGGGATTCAAAAGGGAATCCTGAGGAAGAAAGGGGAGGGATCCAGCATGCATGGGGGCAGGAGGGGATCCCCCGGCAGAAGGAAGGGGATCCCATGTGCCTGGGGGATTCAAAGGGGATCCCCAGTGGAGAAAGGGGAGGGCATTCAGTGCAGATGGGTAATCACCAGGGGATAAAGAGGAAGGAATCCAATGCACATGGGGGACCAGAAGGGGATCCTAGGGGGAAGGGGAGGGGATCCAGTGTGCAGGGGATCACAGGGGAAGGAGAGAGGATCAAGTGTGCAGGGGGCAGGAGGGGATCACGGGGGAAGGAGAGGGGATCAAGTGTGCAGGGGGCAGGAGGGGATCCCAGGGAAGGGAGGGAATCAGAGGGGGAATCCCCAGGGGGAAAAAGAGGGGATCCAGTGCTCAGAGGGTAGAAAGGGATCCCGGGGGGAAGGGAGGGATCCAGTGCATGAGGATCAGAGAGGGGATCCCCAGGGGGAAGGGAGGTACTTCACTGTGCAGGGGGTAGGAGGGGATCTTGGGGGAATGGAGGGGATCTAGTGGATGGGGATCAAAATGGGATCCCCAGAGGGGAAGCGATCCAGTACTCAGGGGGGAATCCCGGGGGGAAGGGAGGGGATCAGAAGGCGATTCCCAGGGGAAAGGGAGGGAATCCAGGGGCCAGGAGGGGATCCCGGGGAAGGGAGGGAATCAGAAAGGGAGGGGACCCAGTGGATGGGGATCAGAAGGCGATTCCCGGGGGAAGGGAGGGAATCCAGGGGGCGGGAGGGGATCCCGGAGAAAGGGGAGGGGATTCAGTGGATGGGGATCAGAAAGGGAGGGGATCCAGTGGGCATCTGGGGATCCACCCGGTGCACGAGCGGCCCCCAGCCCCAGGGATCTGGGGCAGCGGAAGCCAGGACGGGGGCCGGCCACGGCGGGATCCGCTGGGGGCAGGAGCCGGGGACCCAGCGGGCGACGGGGTGGCCAGTCGGGGAGGCCCCCCCGGACCTACCTGCGGGAGGCGATGCGGGACTCCGGGCTCTGCCTGCAGCGGGCCTCTGCCAGCGGCCGGGACGGGACTGCGGGACCCGCCACGCCCGAGCGAGTCACTGCGGCGGGGCGGGCCCCACAGCCGCGGCCAGAGGCGCCTCCCTGATCCACCGGGGCCCTAGTGCCGCCCGCAGGGCTCAGAGAGAACCCAGGAGTCCTGGCTCCCAGCCCCCGCCCCCCCGGTCTAACCACTAGATCCCGCTCCCCTCCCAGAGCTGGAGAAAGAACCCAGGAGTCCGGAGGGCTATCCCTGACTCCCAGCCCCCCCAGCCCAACCAATAGACACCCCCCCCTGCCCCTCCCACAGGCTTAATTCAGTGTAACCATTGTTAGGGTGGATCGATGCCCAAAACTAAAAGTACCCCATGTGGGCCTCCAACCCACAACTCCAGAGAAAGACCCACCTGCCTCCACAGCTGAATTAGCCACTCTGGCTTGGGAAACTCCCTACAGGCAGCTCTCCCGTGAGCCTGAGTAGGATCTTAGAGACAGCCAACACCAGGGACTCCTTAGATGATGGGCTTAGTGGTTAGTGTTGGGGGAGTGGGACTCAGGACTTCTGGGTCCTGTTCCCATGGACAGTGGGATGGAGTTCCCAGGGGTCAGGACGCCTGGGTTCTCCTCCCCGCTTGGGAAGAGGAGTGGGCTCTCCTGGTTGAAGCTGGGAAGCAAGATTACTGGGGCCCAATTCTCAGCTCAGGGAGAGGAGTGAAGTCTATTGGTTAGATTATTACTGGTATTAGGGGAGCACCTATGAGCCCCAGTCGTGGACAAGGACCCCCCCCCCCCACCGTGAGGCGCTCTACAGCAGTGCCCAGGGGGTCAGGACTTTGAGGGCTGAGTTCCCTGCAAGCTGAGCCACATGTAAGCCAATGAGGTTCTGCATGGGCATAGACCTGCACAGGATCGAGGCCCTTGGGCTTGTGGGGGGGGGGGTCAGACCCATGACACATGGACATTATCACCCATGCTCAGCGCTTATGTGCCTGGCTGCTCAGCGCCGGGGACAGATTCTGATCCTGGAGTGACTCTGGATTGCCCCAGGTGTAAACGCAAATCAGAATCCAGCACCCAGACTCAACAGGTTGTGGAGGCATGGGTGGATTTAGCTACATCCTGTTTATTTAAGGAAGTTGGATCTCCGCCCCTTACTCCTTCCCCGCTATCTCTCTTTAGTTGCCGGCCTGCAGCTAAACTGTGAGGCAGAGTGAACAAATATTCATTGTGGTTTTCCCCAGGAAAGGGGCGTGGGGAGGGAAGCTCCTTGCTCTGAATCAGCTGCCTGGAATGTGAGGCTGCAGGGTGCCAGCACACCCCTTCTAGGAAGGGTTAGTTCAGCCTCTGAAAACATGCAAGGATGGGCAAGGAGGAAAGTTGGTTACAATGGGCTGGGTGCCAAATGGTGTAAATTGCTCTCACTGGTTTACACCCGCAGGGGAATCTGGCCCCATTGACTCTAATACAGTTAGGTTAATCTCCACCTCTGGGAATTTGGCTCAGCGAGGCCAATAGACACTGGCTGGAAATCTGGCTTCAGAGCCTTTTCCAGCCGCACAAGTGACCCATTTGCTCCCGGATGGGGCTTTCTGCAATCCTGCATCACGTTCCTCCTAGATATGCGGTGAGGCTGAGTTTCCATCACTTCTGGCCCTGCACAATCATTGACACCATGCAGAGTGAGTGGGAAACGCTACCCAGACCAGAATGGTGTTAGGTGCAAGGTATTGGAGAACCAGGCCCTACTGAGGATTGTCTAATGATGATTTATTATGCTCTTAGACACCAGATCTCAAAGCGCTTTGCAAAGGAGGGCAATATCATTATCCCCATTGTACAGTTGGGGAAACTGAGGCAGGGGCCGGGGAAGCGATTTGCCCACCCTCACTTGGAACCCAGCCCAGGTTGGCTGAGTCTCAATGCCATGATCTGTCCGCTAGGCCCCGTTGCCTACGGCCCAAGAGGCAGAATTAGCAAAGGCTTAGGTACATCCACCAGCAGATGCTGCTTTGGGGTGGTTAATACAGCATCATGCAGCCTGCAGGGGGGAGAGGGGAGAGACCTGGAGTGTTTCCATTTAGTGCAGGCAGCTTCATTTGTAGTTTTCACGGCAGAGCAGGGCACAGGCTTCCCCCCCGGGTGCCCAGCTCCGGCCTGGGGGCAGTGGCCGAGGGACCAGTTTATTGGCAATATGGTGACGTGGCTCAGTAGGGGGCGCTCTCCCCTGGCTCCAAAGCTTCAAGGTGGGACTCTATTCCCTGGGTTGGGAGGAGCTAATTTTTCACCCTTCTTTGGGGCGGGTCCTCACCCTCCCAGCCCCTATGAGCAGAAAGGGGAGGAATATTTTTTTTGCCCCTCCCCGGAGTTGGCACTTTCCCCCCGGCCCCTGCTTCCCGGATTGGCAGAGGGGAGGGTGTTTCGCTCCTCTCTGGAGTTGGCACTTTTCCCCCGGCCCCTGGTTCCCGGATTGGCGGGGGGAGGGTGTTTCGCCCCTCCCCGGGGTTGGCCCTTTCCCCCCGGCCCCTGCTTCCCGCATTGGCTGGGGCTGGGGTTTCGCCCCTCCCCGGGGTTGGCCCTTTCCCCCCGGCCCCTGCTTCCCGCATTGGCAGAGGGGAGGGTGTTTCGCTCCTCTCTGGAGTTGGCACTTTCCCCCCGGCCCCTGCTTCCCGCATTGGCAGAGGGGAGGGTGTTTCGCCCCTCCCCGGGGTTGGCCCTTTCCCCCCGGCCCCTGCTTCCCGCATTGGCTGGGGCTGGGGTTTCGCCCCTCCCCGGGGTTGGCCCTTTCCCCCCGGCCCCTGCCCGCGGGTCACGTGGTGCCGGGCCCGGAAGAGGATGGCGGCGGCCGCGCGGCGGGGCGGTGGGGGGACGCGGCCTCTCTCGCTCCTGCTGCTCCTGGCGCTCGGGCCCGCGGCGGCCGGCGGGGCGGGGTCCGAGCCGGGGCGCTGGACCGTGAGCGCCCGCAGCGTGAGTCGGCGGCGGCGCGACAGGGGCGGGGCCTGTCGCGACAGAGGCTCCGCCCCCTGCGGGGGGGCTCGCTCCCCCCCCCACTAGCGGCTCCGCCTCGGCGCAGTAGCCCCCCCCCCAGGTCGGGGGTCAGAGTCTCCTGGCCCCCTAGGGAGGGGGGAGACCGATCCCTATGTACAGGGGAGCACGAAGGAGGGGGCGCCCTGCTCTGGCCCCCTATAGAGTGGGGGTGGGGGCGCCTGGCCCCTATAGAGTGGGAGACATAGAGATTGGTCTGTCAGGGTCAATGAAGGAGGAGGTGCCCTGTTTGGGGCCCCTATAGAGTGGGAGGGGGCGAGCCGGGCCCCTATAGAGTGGGAGGGGGCGAGCCGGGCCCCTATAGAGGTGAGACCCGGCCCCTATAGAGTGGGGGGCGGGGGTGCCCTACTCTGGACCGCTGTGTTCTTCCAGACTAGGGGCAGGGCTGGCCTCCTGTGCAGGACCTGGGCTGTCCCACCTGTTTCTTGTTGGCCTTGTTCTTCATAACCAATGAGCCTTTAGGTCTCTCCTGTTCCTGAGGAACATCAGGAAGGGCTGTGGGCTTCCTCGCTTCACCTGCAGCCTCCGCTGGGGAAAGGGGGATCAAAATATCCCATTGTTGCAACTTTGGGAGCCCTAGTGTAGACAGGAGCCCTGTGCCTGCTGCAGCTTGGTGTGCGAGCCTTGGTTGTGCTTGGGCTTCCAGCGTTGGCAGGGGTGGGAAATGTCCTTAGCATGGGCTCGCTCCTGGGATCGGGGCGGGTGTACTGTGAGATCTGGCCTTTTAACGGAGTGCATGCGAATCGTTTAACAGAGATGTTCTTTCTCCGGCATGTGCGTTAGTTTTCAAGGGGTGTTCAAACGCCCTAAAGTTTTAAGCAGTCTGCTTTACAAATCCACTCCCTCTTTGACTTGCTGCAGCGTTCAGTGCCTTGCGATGTCGTAATGCCACTGGTAGTCCAGTCGCTGTGAAGTCTCCCGCGTCAGATAAGACCTGATTGTTATTTAACAAATAACTGTACGATGGGTGGGAGTGGCTGGAATCTTCTGCCAAGATCCAGGCCCCATTGTGCCAGGCCTAGTGCAGACTGTGAAAGAGTTTCTGTCCTGAAAAACATCCAATTTAAATAGACAAGAGAGACAAAGAGAGGGAGACAGGGTGGATTTTGGTCCCTAAATTGCCATTTGGGATCTGATGCCCAGAGAATGACTTCTGTAAAGTAAACCCAGTGCAGAATTGGGAGTTGAACACAGAGCCCCTGGATCCCAGTCCAGTGCCTCAATCCCACGACCATCTGGATTCCTAGTATAAAATACACACAGGAAATAATCTTTCCTTCTTTATATAACATAAAGAATCTCAGGGTTTTTTTCCTTTGTGTCACTATTAAGGCCAGGGAGCTGGGAAATCTGGGTTGTATGCCTGGCCCTGCCATTGATGAGTCACTCTCTGCCTCCGTTTCCCTATCTGTAAAATGGGGGAAAGGGAATGGGAAAAGACTTTCCTTCCACTGTTGATTGTGAGGTTTAATTTTCTGACACCTGTAAGTGACTTTGAATTCCTTGGATGGAAAAGGGTAGGAAATAAAAGTGTATTAATATCCCCCATTCAAAATATTCCTTGCTTCTGTCCCACTGGTGCGATCTGGCTGTAATGGCAAATTCACCGGTTATCTCCTCTGGAGAGCTACTGAACATACCTTACAAAGAGGGCAATGGATTTGTGTTGACGAGCCAACATCAGTGATGTTCTGAATAATTGAAGAACTGAATATTGACCGAATAGAATGTACCTCGGTCAATATTTACCTCGAAAACGTAACAGTCATCTGGGCACGAAGACAGTACTTGCTCGTTGCCCTATGATCAGTCAGTTTATTAATAAGATCTCTTGATTGGATCAGTGCACAGCTGAAAATCCTCAATGTCTGGTACAGTCTCTAGGTACCAGGGACAATGGGATGATCTTAGCATAGTGGGGACGTCTCTCTACCCATAACAGCGTCATCGGAACGTCAGAAATAAGGACCTAGCTGAGACAAAGTGCGTGCAGTGTTTAGGGCTGGGTGCCTGTATCCTATTCCCAGCCCTGGATGGGAGTGTGGTTTGGGGGCGGGCAGTCCGGACTCCTGGGGATCTATCCTTAGGTGGGAGTAGAGCCTACTTAGCCTAGTGGGGCTGGGAGTTGGAGCATATGGATTCTAGGCCTCCAGTGGGATGGGGCTGGGATCTAGCCATTGGGACACCTGGGTTCTATTCACAAAGTAGGATGGGGGCGTTGAGCAATGGGAGTCAGGACTCCTGGGTCCTCTGCCTAGTTCTGGGCTGCAGTGAGGTCATTGTTGTTCAAGCAGAGGAACTGGGAGTCAGGACTCCTCAGTTCTCATTGTGGCTCCTCCGCTGTGTCTGGGCGTAACACATCACCTTGCTTCCCGGTCTGTGGATTTGGGCGCACCTGCTGCTGGAGGCTGTTGAGACTCAATTTTAGTTCATAAAGTCCTTTGAGATCCTCCACTGAGAGTGGCCGGGCGTGCTCAGATTTGACTGGTTTTCCCCAGCCTACTTCCCCCTGTCGGAACCATGTTCATGTGCTGAGCTTGTCAGCCCAGGTGATCAACTTCCTACCAGAGACCCTTCCACCAGCCCTGCCCTGGAGGGGCCTCCTGTGGGAGTGAGCCAGGAATTTGGCCTGCGTGGGTCACTTGATCCCCGGCCAATAACATGTTTTGTTGGCTGAGCTCATTGCATTCACTAATCACCCCTAGTCCCCGTGTGCCATCTCCCAAGGGACTTTCTACCACCACCACCACCCCCCCGTAGCAAGAGAGTTTATCCAAATAGACATGACAGGGTGGGAAGGGAAACAGAAGTGGAAGAGCTGGGAATGGGACACAGGTCTCCTTAGTACCCAATCCGTGCTCTAACCCCTGGATCATGCTGCCCCCTAATACAGCCCTTTCTCGTTGGCTCTTCTGAGGACAAGCCAGGGGGATAAACCTCTGCTGTTTCTTAACCCTTCTGCCCTTCCCCAGAAGCAGCCATGCAAAATTTTCTGCACTCCAGGCTATATGCAAAGCTGTTTGCCTCAAGTTGCTCATTTATGACGATTCACTAGTGCACATTTCCTGGCATCGGTTTGTTTAGGGGATCAAAAAACCCTTCCCTGTGTGTTTTCTTACCTTGTGACTGAAACAGATCTTCCCCCACCCCCCTTGCCTTTTCAGAACAGCACCAAGAACCTGTTTGTGTTCTCCAAGACGATGTTCAATGGTTCCTCGATCTCTCTTCAGGGTGAGTAGCTTCAGATGTGTTGAAAGGCTGGGGAGCGGGTATTGGGCATATTGAAGACAAGCCCAGCAAAATCCTCCAGCTAAACCGTGCAATATGTTTGGGTCAAAACAGGGAGACCCGGATGTCTAAAGCTGGGCTCCTTAAACTATATGGGGATGGGCTTGTCAGAGTCCAAACAGCGTTTGGGGGATGTTTGGCCGTTTTCAAAACATTTTCCCAATGTTTTGCGCAAAGCTTTGTCTCAGTTGACCTAGTTCCTTGAAAAACATTCGTATTTTCCAACGGGAAACTGTTTCAAAGAAGATCTTCCAACAAACTGTGATAAGTACGTGCCTCAGTCTTTGCATGATCGGTCCTTAATTAGGAGCCTAAATATGGAGTTTAAGGAGCCTAGTTTTAGGCACCCAGATTTGAAAGCTTTGATCACAGCTCTCCTGAGAGGGAAGTAGTAAATCTAGAGAAATAGAGCTATCCAATAAATGGAAAGGATTGTCTTCCCGGCTGAGGATGTGAGAGAGATTCCCAAACCTGATCCGTTCTTTTTAGCTGACAGATCTGAGGAGCTGTCCCAGACTGAGGTGTCATTAGAGGAGGTTTTGGAACAAATTGATAAATTAAACACCAGTAAGTCATCAGGACCAGATGACATTCACCCAAGAGTTCTGAAGGCACTCAAGTGTGAAATTGCAGAACTACTAACTGTCATCTGTAACCGATCATTTAAATCTGCTTCTGTACCAGATGACTGGAAGATAGCTAACGTGACACCAATTTTTAAAAAGGGCTCCAGAGGTGATCCCGGCAGTTACAGTCCTGTAAGCCTGACTTCAATATCGGGCAAACAGGTTAAAACTATAATAAAGAACAATATTGTCAGACATATAGATGAACATAGTTTGTTGAGGAAGAGTCAACGTGGTTTTAGTAAAGGGAAATCATGCCTCACCAATCTACTAGAATTCTTTGAGCGGGTCAACAAGCATGTGGACCAAGGGGATCCAGTGGATATAGAGTACTTAGATTTTCAGAAAGCCTTTGACAAGGTCCTCACCAAAGGCTCTGAAGCAAAGTAAGCTGCCATGGGATAAGAGGGAAGGTGCTCTCATAGACTGGTAACTGGTTAAAAGATAGGAAACAAAGGGTAGGTATAAATGGTGAGTTTTCAGAATGGAGAGAGGTAAATAGTGGTGTCCCCCAGGGGTCTGTACTGGGACCTGTCCTATTCAACATATTCATAAATGATCTGGAAAAAGGGGTGAACAGTGAGGTGGCAAAATTTGCAGATGATACAAAATTACTCAAGATAGTTAAGACCCAGGCAGAGTGCGAAGAGCTACAAAAGGATCTCTCAAAACTGGGTGACTGGGCAACAAAATGGCAGATGAAATTTAATGTTGATAAATGCAAAGTAATGCACACTGGAAAGCGTAGTCCCAACTATACGTATAAAATGATGGGCTCTAAATTAGCTGTTACCACTCAAGAAAGAGATCTTGGAGTCATTGTGGATAGTTCTCTGAAAACATCCACTCAATATGCAGCAGCAGACAAAAAAGCAAACAGAATGCTGGGAATAATTAAGAAGGGGATGGATAATAGGACAGAAAATATCATGTTTCCACTATATAAATCCATGGTACACCCACAGCTTGAATACTGCGTGCAGATGTGGTCGCCCCATCTCAAAAAAGATCTATTGGAATTGGAAAAGCTTCAGAAAAGGGCAACAAAAATTATTAGGGGGATGGAATGGCTTCCGTATGAGGAGAGATTAATAAAACTGGGACTTTTCAGCTTGGAAAAGAGACGGCTAAGGGGAGATATGATTGAGGTCTATAAAATCATGACTGGTGTAGAGAAAGTAGATAAGGAAGTGTTGTTTACTGCCTCTCATAACAGAGGAGCTAGGGGTCACCAAATGACATTGATAGGCAGCAGGTTTAAAACAAACAAGAGGAAGTATTTCTTCACACAATGCACAGTCAACCTGTGGAACTCCTTGCCAGACGATGTTGTGAAGGCCAAGACCATAACAGGGTTCAAAAAAGAACTAGATAAATTCATGGAGGATAGGTCCATCAATGGCTGTTAGCCAGGATGGGCAGGGACGGTGTCCTTAGCCTCTGTTTGCCAGAAGCTGGGAATGGGCGACGGGATGGATCACTTGATGATGACCTGTTCTGTTCATTCCCTATGGGGCACGGGCCACTGTCGGAAGACAGGATACTGGGTTAGATGCACCTTTGGTCTGACCCAGTAGGGCCATTCTTATGTTCTCTGTAACCCACTGAGCTGGGGCATCTAAAAATACGGTGTTATTTTAAAAAGCCCTTTGGATCATATCAAAACACAACTTTTTTATTAGTCATGTAAGCAGCTACTGTGCTCGACACGCAGTCCTCCCGGGGGAGAGAGAGAGATTACATTTAAAACAAGCCCAGTGTCTAGTGAAGGTCACACATTGACAGTTACATGTTTCTTAGTGCACAAAATATATCTATCATCTTGTTCCGAGGACCCAGGGAAAATGTTCCAAAGCATCACAGCATGTGTCCTTTTTTTTTTTTTTAAAGCAATTTTGATTGCAAAAGAATACGAAACATCGGCCCTGAGTGAGCAGGGTACCTAAGCTTTGAGCATGGAATCCGTTCTGCTGAAGCTAGTGAGACCCCCATGCTGCGTTGCTGAGCTCAGGGGTTCAGAAGTGCAAATTGGGTCCCCCAGCATTACACAATTGGCTGGCAGATCACGAGATTTCAAAAAATAATGAGTGAAAACACAACTCGCGTTTTGATTTCTAGTATTAGACTCTCAGGGGGAGGGGGTGTCCCATTTTCCGGCTTGTCTTGATTCTCACCTGATCACGTGAATCCAGTAGCTGGGGCTTTAGGCATCAGATATCAGCAGTGCCTGCTTACGTGCTTTCAAGTTAGGCATGTGCTCAGGTGCTTTGCTGACGTGGGACTGTGACAGCATCATGTTGAAGGTTTATGTTCTTGGGCAGCCGAATGCAGCTTGGTTTTACTTAGTGCCTGTATGTTGGAGAGGAAGCGAGAGAAACCCAAAGGAAAACTGACCAGTCCTGGGTTGGCCGTTCAAACTGAGCAAGGTCCCTGGGCCTACGGAATCCAAAAGATTCAGCCTCTGCTGATGGGACCCAAGCAAATCAGTCTCTCTCCGAAAGAGATGCAGTGTGGCTAGAGCTCTGGACTGAGACGTGGGAGAGCTGGCTTCTGTTCCCGGCTCAGCTGCTGAGTGAAGAGGTCAAGTCCCGTCCCTGCCTCAGTTTCTCGATCCATAAAATGGTGGTAATGATACTGCCTCGTCTATCTACTCCTGTCTAGTCTCCCTCTCCCACCCCCGTCAGACCATCACATGCCCTGGCGGTGGGGGAAGGGGTCCGCGTTCTGTCTCCATACTTTTCCTGCCAGTGCTGATGTCATCCCAGCTTTTCCTGCTGAGGATGCAAACGGCCTGCATTGCCCCTTGTCGGTCGTGACTCCGGCTCCGCTGCTGGGGTCTCGGGGGCCTGTTGGCTGGGCGCTGATAGTGCCTCTGCTTTGCAGTGCTGGCAAAGGAGTGCTCCCCGGGGGTGACCCTGAACATGACCTGGTACCTGCGGAGCTCCCATTGTCACAACGAAGTCTACATAGACGTAAGCACCTCCGTGTCCTTGCGGCCTGGGCTCTGATTGCGGGGAAGGCCTGGGCAGTGGGGGAAGAAGAGGAGGCCTGGAAAAGGCAGAGGAAGTGGGGACAACTGGATGGAGGAGGCATTCAAAGCAGGCTGGTTGGAGTGAGAGCTCTGAGCATAGAGGCTTTGGACACCCACTCTCCCAAAGGGAGCACGGTCCAGTGGTTAGAGCAGGGGGCTGGGAGCCAGGACTCCTGGGTTCTGTTCCTGGCTCTGGGAGTCCAGTGTGTTAGTGCGTGAGACTGGGGGCGTGGGGTGGGGTCAGGATTGCTGGCTTCTATTTCCAGCTGTACCACTGACTCCCTATAAGCCCGGGAAAGTTCTTTTCCCCTCTCCGTACCTCAGTTTCTCCCTCTGTGAAATGAGGATGGTGCTGACCTTGCAAGAGGACGGTGGGAGCTGGGGTTGTGAGGCATCATTAACTGTGTGTAAATCGCTTGGGGGCCATTGGATCGAAGATGCCCCGGTACAAACTAAAAGAGACTAACGAGGGTATGATTGAGGTCTATAAAATCATGACTGGTGTGGAGAAAGTAAATAAGGAAGTGTTATTTACTCCTCCTCATAACACAAGAATTAGGGGTCACCAAATGAAATAAATAAGCAGCAGGTTTAAAACAAACAAAAGGAAGTATTTCTTCACACAACGCACAGTCAACCTGTGGAACTCCTTGCCAGAGGATGTTGTGAAGGTCAAGACTATAACAGGGTTTAAAAAAGAACTAGATAAGTTCATGGCGGATAGGTCCATCTATGGCTATTAGCCAGGATGGGCAGGGATGGTGTCCCTAGCCTCTGTTTGCCAGAAGCTGGGAATAGGTGACAGGGGATGGATCATTTGGTGATCACCTGGTCTGTTCATTCCCTCTGGGGCACCTGGCATTGGCCACTGTCGGAAGACAGGATACTGGGCTAGATGAACCCTTGATCCGACCCAATATGGCCGTTCTTATATAAATCTGGTTTAACTAATCTGGGTTAATTCACAGTAATTTTCCCTAGTGTCCACATGTAGACTAAGCCTTGGGGGGAACTAATGGTGGGGGTGATCTCTTTCCTCCTCCTCCTCCTCCTCCTCATCTGCTGGGAATATGGCCCCTCCTCCTGGACTCTCATTGATTCACAATGTCATGGCTGTCCCTGGGGTGGGGAGGAATCAGGGAGGAGTCTCCCCCCCCTCTCCCCCCCCCCATCTAGGTTGTTGGCTAGAGCGTATGGAGCAGGTGATGGGCTATTGGGATCAACCATGTGATCGGTGTCCCCTGGGTGGGGAGATCTTTGGGCCTCAGGCCTAGTCTCTTCCCACCCCTGCAGGAGAAGAGAGCAGAGACTTACCTGACAAATTACAAGACCGAGCTGGAACCGAAGAGCTCTGGCCAGTACATCCTACGCTCGTATAAACCCTTCAACTGCAGTCACACGGTCCCCCTCGAGGTGAGTTCCCTCTGGGGCCGAGGGCTGGGAAGCCCAGGAAGAGAACGGAGCTCAGATCGATGTATTCAAACAGAGCTCTTAGGAAGGGGGGTGGGTCTGATGATGGGGTGGGGGGCAGGCAGGGGGGTCTTGGAGTCTTTGGGGGTGTCCTGGTGGGGGGCCGATGCAAGGGTGGGCTGATTGGGTGGGGGGCGGAGGGCGGGCTTTCTAATTCAGCTGCTTGAAACAGGAGGGGATTGCGGTAACTGGGGGCTCTTTGGCCATTGGAGGGGGGCTGGGGTCCATGTTTGTGGGGTTCCCTGGGGCGCCATCCTGCTTTGTGCCAGCTGCTCTTGGTGACTCTCTTCTCCCTCCTCCCTTAGCTGAATGTGGAGAGTTTCGAGCTTCCCACCCGGCTGGATCGCCTCCAGGACATGCAGGTGGGTCACCCCAACTGTCGGGCTGCCCCGCTTCTCCCCCACAGCCCTGGCTTCAGGCCGGTCATCGAGGCCAGCTGGCTGAGAGAGAGGTACTCCTGGTTGCGGGGGGGACCACAGGCACTCTCTGGGCTTTCTGCTTGGCGTTGCCTGGCCCTCTGATGCGGGGTATGTAGGGGACAGCCCCTCCTTCCCTGGCCCTGGGGTAAGAGCTCTGATCACCCATCCTTTCATGGCTTGACCCATTGCTCTAATCTAGGGGCTTGATGAGGTCCTGTGGCTCTGGGTTTGAGTAGTCATTGGTTCTGTAATTGGTTCTGTCCTGCAGCTGCGCTGCTGGAATCCTGGCAGGTCTTGCAAGCTAAACAGGATCGGCCCTGGTTGAGGCTTGGATGGGGAACCCAGGGCGCTTCGGGAACCAGGGTTTGATTCCTTATTGGGTGGTGACTCCAGAGCAGCACTAGGGGCCGTTGTGCTGCAGGAAGAAGGATGGGTGACTGGGTAGAGGGTGCTTTCCCCTCCATCAGCCCTGGCGATAAGGGGTGCAGTGCTGCTGGTGGGCGGGGCTTGGTAAAGGGCCCTCTCCCCTCTGAATCCCTGCTGACCCCAGCACAGCACCGTGTCCCTAGAGGGACAATCTTTCAGGTAAGAGGTCTTGATCAGTGTGCTAGCCGTGGCACCCCAGCTGAATTCTAGTGTTGGCAATTTCCTTCTGCCTCCCGAACCTTGCCCCCTTGCAAATTCAACTGGGCAGCGATTCTTCCTCACTTGCTTTTCTAAATGTGTGAGCTGATATGTATTTCTTGTTTGCGACGGAATAATATTTTCGCTTCTTATAAGCGGGACGTGTTGCAGGGAGAAAAATTCCTTTGCCCGCTACCTATAACTGAATAATATCTGCACCATCCATTCTGTCCGTATATTTTAGTTGCAAGAAGCTGCTTTGAAACAAACCCTGTAGGTAGCTCTGATTTTACTCTCCTCATGGTGTCCAGTCCAGCCAGCTGGGATTTGTACCTAGAACCAGTCGGAAAATTTCCATCGAAAGAGTTTTCTGTTGGAAAATGCCATTTTGATTAAATTGGAATTTTTGGCAAAATCTTACAGGTTTCTACGATGTTTCCCCTCGGGAAGAAAGACTTGGGATTTTGACATTTTTCTAAAACGTTCTGTTTCAAAACGAAAGCTCAAAACTTTTCGGTTTATAAACGTCCTTTATTTTATGTATAAAAGGGCTTTCATCGAAATGTTTTGAGTTTATTGAAGCAAAACATTTTGATTGACTCAAAACGTTTTATTTCCAGAATTTTGTTTGGCAAAAAAATTAGAAAATTGGGCATTTTGCCCCGATTTGGGATGAATTATTTCCTGCCGTGTTTATTTTTCACGGGACGGACCATCTGTTTCCCAGTCAGCACACTTTATGCCTTTTCTTGCTTCTTTATGAGGGATAAAAGGGCTTGGAGTGGGTCTTCAATTTAAATAATAATAGTGTATATGTGTACCCTAAAAATAGCAGTTATGTCTTAATTACGCTAGATGTCTCCTTGGAAGTCCCGGAGATCTGGACTGGGAGCTCTCCTGGCAATTAATGGTGTATTTAACAAAGAGTTACTTTCCCAGTTGTTCGATCTGTTTGAGTTTAAATGTGAAACAACACTTGAAACAGTCTGAATAAACCTGCTTGCTTCCTCAGTCAAGTGTCCTAACCCTACCGATCTCCAGTTGCCCTTAGTCTCCCAAGAGAAGAAAATTGAGTTAGAGAAGACCTGGATTTCTAATGTAGAAGAAATTTCTGCAGTAGAATAAAAGCACTTTTGGTGGCCTTTATCCATCAGAAAGATGCCCTGAAAAGAGCATACACCCCCCGCCACCCTACACCACCATTTTTCCCCCCCATGGAATCTTCTAACCCCCCCACCACCACCCCCCAACAGACACTCTTGCCCCTCAATTTCTGCATTCTGCAGCAGCCGACCAGGGTCCAGCGGCGCAGGACCGTGGGTACGCAGTCCAAGGATGACGCCAAGGATGCCGCAGGGAAGCAGAAGTCGTCTACTGTTGAATTGGCCGGTGCGCCTGGCAAAAATCCAGAGGCGGCAGGGAAGCCGAGCGAGACCAAGGGGGAGAAACTGGGCCCGGGAAAGACTGACGGAACCAAGAAATCAAAAGCAGGGAGGCAAGACAAGTCGGAGGTTGGTGACCGCGACAGCTGGCAGATCCCATGGGAGCCAGTTGGAGTGCTTGTCGTCATGGTTAGGGTTGCTTTCAAGGAGTTGCTTGTGTCTGTAGGACTGGATGGAGCCAGGCTCAGGTAGCCCTCCGATCCTGGTGCAGCTTGGCAAATACTGCCCTAGCTTGGCTTCCTCAGTACGCTCTGCTGCCCCCTACTGGGTAGAATCAGCACCGCTCGAGTACGTCATTGGCTGAGTCAAAGTTGTATGTATAATCCCAGGTTTGTCCACCCACCACATGCCCCAGGTTTTTTTTCTCCAGCATAGAAATCAAGAGAGAGTAGTCTGCAGCTTGGATTTTCTCCCCAGGCTGCAATAGGGCTCCTCCCTCCACGCTGCTCAGCCCACACCCTAGGTCCTCTTCCCCACTCTTGCTGTTGCTGGGTGGGTTAACGAGTGGCCCATCCCAGGGAGTGAGAACCCCTGATTGTGTTTGCCGCTCTGCAGTGTGGGGGTCAGGTGAGGGTGGAAGGTTTGCTCCTGTGGGGGCAGAGTGCCTCCTGTGGGTCACTCGGGCTTGTCTCTTTGCAGCTGTATGCCTTAGCCGAGACCTGGGAGGACGGGCCCTACATGTTCATCCTGAAGATTGAGGGGCAGAACAGGGACCCAAAAGCTGCCTCAAACTGGGAGCTCACAAGTAAGCACAGCCTGAGCTAGGTAGCTGCAGCCTCCCCTCTCCGTTCCCACATCCCGGGTTTGAATCACTGGGGAAGCAGGTGTCTTGGTGCCCCTTGAACAGGACAGCTGTGTGAGGGAAGGGGTGACTCTCTCCCTGAGGGAGCTGAGAGAAAGAGGGAGATGTCCTGGGGAACAGGCTGGGGTGGGGGAGCTGCCATAGGGGAAGGGGATGTGGGGAGGGAGCGGTGACCCTCTGGAAGAGGGGAGGGGTGACTTTCCTTGGGGAAGGGGTGGGGGAGGCCGGCTGTCCCAGATGAACAGGGTTTGGGCTGGAGACAGGTAGCTGCCGCAGGGCAAGTAGGGGTGGGTGTGGGTAGGAGGGGGGAGTGAGGGTGGTGGTAGAGAGGCCAGGGGAAGGGGGCATGGAGCGGGGGTGGATGTCCTGGGGGGGGTGAGGGTGTGGGGGGGGGAGCTGTCCCAGAGGGAGAGGGTGTAGCCATCCCAGTGAAGTTGGTGGGTGGCAGTTGTCCCATGGAGTTGGGGCTGGGGGAGGACCAGCTGTCTCAGCATGAGTTGGGGGAGCAGTGTGGGGCAGGGTGGGATTTGGGGGTTTGGTGGGAGGTTGTCCCACTGAGAGGGGCGGGGGGAGGGGGTAGCAGCTGTCCCAGGGGATGGAGGGGGCTGTCCCAGGGGAGTGATGTGGGGGAGGGGCAGCTGTCCCAGGGTGAGTGGGGGGTTCAGTGGGAGGCTGTCCCAGGGAGGGCGGGGTTGGGGAGAACGGGACGGATCCCTGCAGAAGGAAGGAGGCAGAGAATGGGGGGGGGGGCAGCTGGTGGAGGGAGGTGGCTCCCGGAGGGAGAGGGGCGGCGAACGCGGTTGGAGAGCAGCTGTTGTGACGGGCGGGCTCCTTGCCTCTGGCTGCTTCCCGGCACCCAGCTGTGTGTCTCCTTCCCCAGTTGACGTCCAGATGAAGCACCCTCTTTACCAGTATGTCTCCGCCTCCGAGTGGCCGCTCATGGTGGTGAGTGAGCAGAAGCAGCCCCTGGCCCCGGGGTCAAGGCTCAGGGGAGGGACCCGACCCCCGGGGCTGGCACGGTTTGGGGAGCGCAGCCCGGCGGTCTCCATGGCTGTGCTAACATCCCCTCCCCATGAACGCCGGGAGTTTTAAGTGGAGACCAGCAGCTGCTTTGGTTAGGCCCCCGTCTCTTCACCCCAGGCCTGGGGCTGCTGCCACGTCTCGCTGCTGGCCGTTTCATGGCCTCCCGGTGAGCGTGTCTGCCAAGCCCCTGCCAGCTCTGCTGAGCGTTGTGGGTAACGGCCCAGCTCTGCCTGACCCCACTGCCTTCCACTGAGCGCATTCTCCTTCAGCACCATGAGCTGGGATGCTGGCTGGTCTTGCAAGCTAAGCAGGGTTTGGTCAGGTTGGTACTTGGATGGGAGACTGCTGGGGCATATCCCACTGCTGTAGGAAGGGACATAGGGGGTAGCCTCTTTGGGCCAGTTCTGAGTCCAGCATGGTGCTAGGAAGCTCTGCAGAGCGGGGTGGGGTGCTCAGAAGGGGGCGCTCTCCCATCAGTGCTGCATCATGGCACTGGAGAGGGTTTTGTGCCGCAAAATGTGGGACTCCGTAGGGGGCGCTCTCCCGTCCAACCCCCATGCCCCATTATGGCACTAGGGGATGCCAACCTGCAGGGGCTGGGAGGCCCGGTAGGGGGCGCTTTCCTTTTGCAATCATCCCTTCCCCGGCATGGTGCTAGGGGGCACTGTGCTGCAAGTGGCCGCTTCAATAGGGGGCGCTCTCCCCTCACAGCCATCGCAGGCCCCAATGCAGCGCTAGGGGGGCACCAGCCCCTCAGATCAGGGCTGATCTCAAGGCCGCAGGGCAGCGTTGGTGATTGGGGTGGGGGGGAGTTGCTGGACAGCCAGGAGCCCCCTCCAATCCCATGGCCGGAGCTCTGCGATCAGGCCTGTCAGCTGCGCCGCTCTCCCGCCCCCGCAGTTCTACATGGCCATGTGCATCGTGTACGTGTTCTACGGGGTGCTGTGGCTGGGGCTGCTGGCCTGCTACTGGCGGGACATCCTGCGCATCCAGTTCTGGATCGGGGGTGTCATCCTGCTGGGCATGCTGGAGAAGGCCGTCTTCTACGCCGAGTTCCAGAGCATCCAGGGCCAGGGGGTGTCTGGTAAGTGCGCGGGCCCCCGGCTCAGCTCCCACCCAGCAGGGCTCGCCCTCGCTGGGACCTGGGTGGAAGCCCTGGCGGGGGGTGACTCAGTAGGGGGCGTCCTCCCCGCTTGGCACTGACCCCAGCAAGGCACGAGGAGGCGCCAGGGCCGGGTGGGGATCTCGGGAGGGGGCGCTTTCCCCTCGCAGTCCGTGGTTACAATGCACCACCTGGTTTTAGGGGGGGTTCAGTAGGGGGCGCTCTCCCCTGTCAGCGCCGACCCCAGACCTTTTTGGCTGCCCTCAGGCCCAGCAGCTCTCCCCCTGGGTTGTGTAGAGAGCGACAGGAGAACACTTTGTCCCGCTGGGCATCAAATGCTGGGAAAATCTGCTCCCCCTTCACCAGCCTCCTCCTTGTCTCCTCTCTTCTCCCCTCTGCATTTCCGTGCGTCATCTGGCCTTAGCACTGCTCCTCCAGCAAGCGAGCCAGGGTCGCTTTTCCCCTCCGACGCGGTCACCAGACGCCCCGGGATCAGTTGTGCTCGGTTCCCATTTGGAAGCTTCCTTGAGGGTCATGCCAGCCACGTGCATACCGCCTGTGGGCTGGATCCAGGCCAGACCCCAGCCCTACCCCAGTTCCTCGCCAGGAACGAGCCCAGATTGCCCCAGGTCTGTTTCCGTCTCTGCGTCGTCAGTCCGGCTCCCACTACATGGTGGCATGGGACCGATGTAACGGGTCCGAAATGGCACCTGGCTCTGGTTTCTGATCCTTTTTTGGGGGGCAATTCCCTTTCTTCCCAGTTCTCAGCAGCTAAGTTGGCAGGCAGGCAGGAGGGGTTGGGAGGTGGCTGTGCCTGGCGGGGCTCGCCAGGGGGCATCTGTGCACGGCAGGGAGAGGTGGGGGTGATGGTTTGTGCCTGGAGTGCTGCGCCCCACCGTTCCCGTTCCCGCCCTGGGGTGACGTTGCTTTTCTCTCCCGTTCCAGTCCAAGGGGCCGTGATCTTCGCCGAAGTGCTGTGCGCCGTGAAGCGCATGCTGGCCCGAGTGCTGGTCATCATCGCCAGCCTGGGATACGGCATTGTCAAGTGAGTACCTGGGGCTGGGGCCCCGGAGAGAGTGGGGGAGATCGGGAAGTGGAGGGGACAATACCAGTGGAAGAGACTTGAGAGTGTTGCCTGGCAGATTAGCCCATGAACCCTGGTGGATGATCCCTGGGTAATGCTGCTTATAGGAACAAGGAGTTAAATTCCTTCCTGCCCCCGCCAATGACCGGTTACGCCCTGAAGCCTGAGAGCTCACCTTCCCCTCCCTGCAGGAAGGGTAGCGCGTTCACATATGGGTCGTGGGGAGCGGCTCCGTGCCTTGGCTGCGGTCGGCGCAGACTCCAATTGGGGGGCGGGGGCCTGGTCGGAGATGGGTCAGACCATGTGTGGGGAGGACGGAGTGACCATGCCAGGCGTTGGAGGGTTGCATGAAGCTGAAGGGGGTGGGGGAAGCTGGAGGAGGGCGGCTCAGCTCGTGGACGAGGCCCCCTCCTTTCTTCCCTGGCCCGCCCGCCCCGTGGGTGACCCTGGCCCTGCTCTCTGTGCTTCTCTGCAGGCCGCGGCTGGGCGCCCTGCTGAACCGGGTGGTGGGCGTGGGGCTGATGTACCTGCTTTTCTCCATCATTGAGGGCATCCTGCGAGTGAAATCGGTAAGTGGGGACCTTGGGGGGGGGGAGGGGGGCACCACCAGCCATGGGCAGCCTGGAGTCACGGCCCCAGTGACAACCTGATTGGAGCCACCGGCTGCCCCGCGGCAGGTGGGAGACTGTGCCTCTGACCAGAGCTGTGGTGGCAGCTGTTTCTGGGGGCGCCAGGAGTGGGGGGGGGGGGTGCAGCGGAGGGGCAGGGGGCATCCTCGGGGACAGCTGTCTCTGCTGAGCAGGGCTCTCTCTCCTGGCAGCCTTATGCACAGGAGAGGAACTTCCTTGGGGTCCAGCTCCCAGAGGGGTTTGCCCCTGGCCCTGTGGGTGTCGAGCAGGGAGGCGCGTGGGGAGGGGCTGACTGGTGGGACGGCAGCCGGGGGGTGACCATCATAACCTGCAGGGAGGGGTGGATGGTGGGGGTGGGGCTAAACTGGGCAGAGGGCGGGAATTGTGAGCGGGGCTCCTGGTGTGGGCGGGGGGCGGGAGGGGGGTTGAGCTGGGGGATGGCCTGGGCCGGTGTGGGTGGGTTGGCTGGCCCTGCTCCCTGATCCCTCAGCATCTGGCTCTTCCCTCCCCACACCCAGGACCAGGGTAGCACGGCCACCCTGGTGTGCGACATTGTGCTGGCCTTTGTCGATTCCTGCATCGTCTGGTGGATATCCTTTACCCTACGCCCCTGGGGCCGCCCTCCTCCTGCCCTGGCCCCCACCCCACCGCAGGCTCGCTGGGGGAGGAGGGGCAGCCGGGGGGCAGGCCTGACACTCATCAGGTGGGGACAGGAGTGACCTCAGCCTGGGCTAATGGTCCCAGCCACCGGGTGCGCAGAGTGGGGCTGGGCTTGCCAGGGACAGCCTGTGGGGGTCGCCCTGGGGCTCCCTGTGAGAGGGAGGGCGGGGCCAGTTGGGGATTGCTGCCAGTGGGCGGGGCTAGCTGTGGCAGGATTTCCCTTGGGGCGGGGCCTAGCTGCGGGGGAGGTTTGCCCTGAGGTTCCCTGTGGGAGGGAGGGGCGAGGCGGGGCGAGGCGGGGCTAGTGTTTTGGTCCTCCTTGTAGGTGGGGGACTCCTCTTCTCTAACCAGCTGTTCTATATGGGGGTGGTTTGGGGGGGGCATCCCTCCTTGCTCCCGAACTAACCACGGCCAGCTCCCCCCCTCGCAAAAAAGCCACCCCCCGCTCTATGCACACAGGTTGGACTGTCGCTGTCTGTGCTGTCCTGTCCTCCCGCACCACCCCCCTTAGCCGTGTCTCCTCCTCTCCCCCCCCCCCCCCTCCCGCGCGCAGCTCACCTTTCTCTGCTTCTCTTCTCCCCCTCTCCAGGCTCAGGATGACTTGGTGCTGCTGGCTGCCATCCCTTTGGCTATGCTTGACTCTGCCCTCTGCTGGTGGATATCCTGTGCCACCGTGGGTCTGTCCGAGCTCGTCCGCGCGGCCTCCCCTCCCCTCCCCTCGCGCTCTCTAACCTGCTAAGATCCTCCTCTTTCCGGGTCCCCAGCGCTGCCTGGGTCCGGGTCTGACTGCTCTGTCCAGTGTGAGGTTATGGGCTGATTGGGCAGTGGGGGCTGGGCGTCAGGACTCCTGGGTTCCATTCCCCATTCAGGGAGGAGGATGTAGTGGTTAGAGCGGCGGGGTGAGGATGGGTGTCAGGACTCCTGGGTTCCATTCTCCATTTTGGGAGGGGAAGGGGGTCCAGTGGTTAGAGCAAGGGGACGTGGGGTCAGGACTCCCGTCTCTGGGAGGGACTTCGATATAGTGATGGGAGCAGGCGGGGGCTTCAAGGCAGGACTCCTGGGTTCTATCCCCAGCTGTGCGGCTGGGGGGAAGTGATCAGAACTCCTGGGTTGTATTCGTCGAGTTTGCTGTGTAGTATTGAGGGCAGCCTGTCTGTGCCTCAGTTTCCCTGTCTCTAACATGGAGATCATGACCCTCCCCCCTCCACCCCAGGCCTCTTGGGGTGGAAGGGGCTGGAGGTGGCAGAGGATGCTTATTAACCATTTCCTGGCCCTTGGGGAGTTGGGGGGGGGGGAATGTGCATTGTGTGCTATCAAGTACTTGAGACAGGTAATTCTGATGTCTCCACCCACCTGACCCCCCCCAACCCCCATCTGAGGTGTCCCAGAATGCTTTGCAGTAGTCCCCATTGCTTTATGGGGCATACCCGGGGGAGGAGCCCAAGTCAGACACCATGGAATGGGTGGGGGAGGGCTGTAGCGTCTTTGAGGAGGTGAAGCCCTCCCCACCAATCCTCTTGGCGTACCCCGTTTTTTTCCCCTTAACGGGCCGCACATCCTCATTAGCCTGGTGCAGACCATGAAGCTCTTGAAGCTACGGCGTAACATGGTCAAGCTATCCCTGTACCGCCACTTCACCAACACCCTCATCTTTGCCGTGATCGGTGAGTTGGGGACGCGGGGGGGGGGGGGGGGGGGGGGGAGTGCACTGAGAGCTGGGCCCCCTCTTCCGGCGAGCAGGACCCTGCGGGGCAGGTCTCTGAGGCCACTGGGATCCCTTCCCCGGCTCTTGGGCGGCCGTGCCCCCGGATCAGTCTGTGACCAGACAGGGATGATTGGCTCTTGTGCCCTCCCCAGGGGGTGGGGGCCATGACCCGCTGAATCCAAGGGTTCAGGTAGCTGATACCAGTGCTCATTGGGGGGGCTCTGGCTGATCCCCAGTGCCCACGGGGAATTGGGGGTGCCCCAGGGAGGGCCTTCTGCCCCCTGTGCTGGTGGGGACTGCGGGGGATGCACCTGGAGGGCTCTGGCCCACCCCCTATTCCGTGGGGAGTGTACCCAAGGCGGCTCTGAATGCCCCCAGCCCCAGTTGTGATGGTAAAGCTGAATGAGGGGTTGGGGGGACCTGCCTGGCAGCCGTCGCCCTGGTAACAGCCTGTCTCCTCCCCAGCATCCGTCATTTTCATCATCTGGACCACCAAGACCTTCCGGCTTGCCAAGTGCCAGTCGGTGAGTAGCCAGGCACTGCCGGCAGGCTCTGATCCAGGAGTGCCCCGGGCAGTCGGGCCGGCACAGTAACCCAGTGAACAAGAGCGTAGCCTGGGGGAGGTCGGGTCCCCTGGGGAGGAACTGGGCCTAGGTTGGCTGTGGAGGCTGCATGGGGCTGCAGATCCATGCTGCAGCGTCTAACCCACCCACCTGGCTGGCTGCGACCCCCTGGGGTGCTACCGGCTGGAGTCTGCAGGAGCTACTGTTGGGATGCTGAGTCAGGACTCCTGGGTTCTATTCTCTGCTCTGCCACTGATTCACTGGGTGCCCTTGGGCAAGGCACTTCCGCCCCGTGCCTCAGTTTCCCCGTTGCTCCATACCTCTCCTGCCTCCGATGGGAGGCTGTGCGGCCAAATGTCAGGGGTGCTGTAGGACAACCTGGGGATGATGGGGCTTCCATGATGGTCCTGCCTCCCCTGGTTCACTCCCTTTCCCGCTTGCCCTTGCCCTTCCCAGGACTGGCGGGAGCTGTGGATTGACGACGCCTTCTGGAGGTTCCTCTTCTCCATCATCCTGCTGGTGATCATGTTCCTGTGGAGGCCCTCGGCCAACAACCAAAGGTGCCTGGACCCCCCGCCCCCTCCAGGCTACACTCTGCCACGCGTTTGGGCGCTCGAGACTGGGGTGCATGGAAGGATCCAACCTAGGTGTCATCTGTAACGCCAGTGCAGATCACCCGGGCAGAGCAGGCAGTGAAAGCATCTAGACTGGGGCTTGGCTGAGAGCTGTGCTTGGCTCATTTTCCAGGGATGAGCCTCCATTAGAAAGGATGGTATCTGGCAGCAGGGAAGGAGCTCTTTGGGGGGTGCTTGTTGCCAGGGAAGGGCCGCTGGGATGGGAGGGGTCAGTTGTTGGGGGAAGGGTGTTTCAAGATGGGGAACTGCGATGGGGGAGTGGGGAGATACATCACATACTATGCTGTAGGACCATTGTGAGCATCGGGTCTAACCTCCTGCATAACCCGCCCAGCCGTTTCTGCATCCAACCCAGATCTGGTGGCTAAGATGGAGCCACATCTCCACCCAGGCACTGGCTGCTTCCCCCGCCCTGCCCCATGGGGTATTAAACCCCCAGGTGATGCCCCCTTAAAAAATATCCCTGCAACTGGCATGGCCTTCTGTTTGAACTTGGGCAGATCTTTTAGGAGTTATTTTGGGGAAGTCCTGAGGGCTGCATTACACACGGTCCAGTAAGGATTCGATTTTGATTGGTAAATGTCAGTAAACGTTGATTTCACCACAAATAGGCAAACCAGCCAGAGAAATGTTTCCATCTGTGAGAACTGAAATATACAGCGGGGCAAAGTAAGACGAATGCTGCTTCAGAACTTCTTAGCCTTTGATTTCAAGCTATTTATCTCATATGTTCTGACGCGTGATACTGACCGTTTCTGTTTTAACGGTTACAAAAAATGTCACTTTGTGAATCTTAGCATCTGTCGTTAAATAATTGGCTGTCCCCACTCCCCC
Organism: Caretta caretta; assembly: GCF_965140235.1. Classification (NCBI taxonomy): domain Eukaryota; kingdom Metazoa; phylum Chordata; order Testudines; family Cheloniidae; genus Caretta; species Caretta caretta. Next base: position 4,421,409 of record NC_134228.1, read on the forward strand.
ATAATTTCCCACAACAGTGAAAATTTAAATTTAAAAAAAAAAAAGCTTAAAACCCAGAATTTTGCACACCTGTGAAAATGAAAATAAAGTGGAACCTCAGAGTTGCAGCCACCTCGGGAACGGAGGTTGTTCGTAACTCTGAAATGTTTGTAGCTGTGAACCAAACACTCTGGTGGCTCTTTCAGAAGTTTACAACGCAACATTGCCTTTAACACAGCTTTGAAACTTTACTGTGCCGAAAGAAAATGCAGCTTCCCCTTTATTTTCGCAGTAGTTTGTTTTGCACAGCCCTGGGCTGTATATTCTGTCTGTCTCTGCCGACAGATCGTGCACTTCGGTTCCAAATGGGGTGCGCGGTTGACCGGTCAGTCTGTAACTCTGGTGCTCATAAGTCTGAGGTTCTACTGTAGCTAATAATGCGGGGGGGGGGGGATGCTTAAACATACATTGATACTCTTTGAAATTATTGAAAAGAAGAATCAAATTCTGCCGTGGCTAGTTATCCAGGAGGATGATCACAGTGGTCCTCCTGGCTATGAGATCTATGCATTTGTGAACCATTGTGCTGTCTCAGCAGATACGCGTTTGTGCCACTGGTGGATGAAGGGAGTGAGGAAGAGGACGAGGAAGAGGAACGTATGGTGAACGAGGCCTTCGGTAAGTCTGATCTAACAGGATGCTCCCCCAGACCCTGAACTCCCGTGTCTGTTGCTTGGGCCGGGGTAGGAAGAAACTGGCCTGAGCTCAAGTGACTCCCTTTGCTCCTTACCTTTCGCCCTGCTGTCTCGGTGCCCTGGCATGTGGCTAGCTTGTACTCATACACCCCCTTCTCCCACCCCCCGATCTGTTCCGTACCTGAGTGATGCTAGGCAGGTGGCTGTTCTCTGGTGTACCTGTCCCTTTAAATTTTCTAGGGCTGGGAAAGTCAGAGCAAGTTAGGGGTCTAAACATAATCCCAGCGCTAGCAACTGGCCAAGTGCATCCCCCAATCAGTTATTGCCCTGCAGCGGTAGCCAATAATCAGATCCACCCTGTAACCCACCTGGGCCATTGAGCCCTGCTTCACGTGGGGTGTGCAGGAAAGGGTGAGCGAAGCCCTTCCTGACCCCTGCTCCCTGAAGCATGAGCTTGATTTCCCCTTAACTTAGCAGGACTCTAAATGATCAGAACCATAAAATGATCCAGCCGCAGGGTTGGACTTCTGGCACGGCTACCTGCATAGCTTCTGCACTGTGTGTGTATGTGCATAGGGGAATATATAGGGGGCAAGGTTATTTTTGCCCTGTACACAAAGATAAGGATGTCGGACAGTAATCCAGCTATGTAAGTATGAGGTAGGCAGTGCTGTATAAGGGTCAGAGGAGTGGTGACAGGCCTGGGAGTCAGGACTCCCGGGTTCTCTTCCTGGAGCTGGCTGGGGAGTGAGGTCTAGTGGTTGGAACAAGGGAGGCTGGCTCTGCTGCTGATCTGCTGTGTCACGTCCCCTGCTGTGAGAGGTAGAGATAACACTGGGGGGGGGGTCGTGAGGGTAAGTGGCGTGTCAAGATCCCTGCGATCAAAGACACAAGAATGCGGTGCAGGGGTGGGGTTGGCTCGGCCCCGTTCGATGGGCAGTGGTGGCTTCCAACCAAAACCTCTGTTCCTAGTGGCTCCTGTGTACCCTGCCAGCCAGGTAGGGGAGGGATCAAACAGAGCAGCAGCTGTGGCCCCGAAATGACTCTGGCCCACTAGATCGTGTATGAAATGCGAGAACTCTGGGCAGCTGCAGCAGGAGGTGGGTGGGGGCCTGCTCCTAGTTGCTCCTCCATTGACCCTCTGGTTTGGGGCGGGGGGGGACTATCTGTTTTGCAGAAGGGATGAAGATGCGGGGTGCAAAAAATGAAGCCAATGGGATCCTCAAAGGCAGCAGAGTGGTAAGGAATGGGGTCGGGGGCAGGGGCTGCTGATCTGGCTCGTGGCTCCCCAAAGGGGCCTCCACCTCTCCAGGGTCAGGCTCTGAATCGGGTGCCGCCCTGGCCCTACATCGGAGCCCTTTCGGCCCCTGTCAGCCCAGCCGAAGGAGCGCGTGGCTGCAGCGGGGTGAGTCAGGGTGAACCGCTTCCGCCAGCGCGCAGCCAGGCAAGGTTTGCAGCTTGGGCTGTGCTCCTCTTGGAGCTGCGAAGCTAAGCAGGGTCGGACCCGCTTAATACGTGGGCGGGAGACCCAAGAGACTGCAGGCATTGTCCTTGGTGACTCCGTGGCAAGGGGTGAGCTCTCCCCTCTGTCTCGGTGCTAACCCCAGTCCGCCTGTGTGGCACTAGGGGGCGCTGTGTCCCAGGGAGCGGGGTTGAGGGGCTGCTGTTCACCTGCATGGTAGTGCTAGGGGGCGCTGTGGTGCCCCTCACCACCCAGTGGCTCTAGGGGGCGCAGTCCCCTCCCATTCAGTGGATTCTGTGTGGTGTTGCAAACTTCGGGCTGATGCGCCCAGTCTGGGGGCTGCTCCCCTGGACTCCAGCACTGACTAGCTGTCGTTCCCCCCCCACACACACACCCCACCCCGACCTTTCTTTGCAGGATGAAGATTTGAAATGGGTGGAGGAAAACATCCCGTCGTCTATGGCTGACGTGTAGGTTTGAGCGCGATCCCTGAGCTCGCTGGGCCCTTCCCTCCGTTGGCCGGGGCAATCTAAGATCTTATCGTGCGTCCCTCGAGCTTCCCCGTGGGGTGATGCTGTGAGAAGGACGGTCTGTTCATATGCAGGGCCTTTGCTTGCCGCGCTGGGCTGCTGGCCTGTTAGCTGTCATGCTAATCGGGTTTTGAGCTGGACCCTGAGTGGGAGACCACCGAGGGGAATGCCCAGTGCTGGAGAAATGGTATTAGCAGGGGCTGCTCACCTCTGAGGCTGTACTGACCCCAGTGTGGCACAAGGGGGCGCAGTGCTGCAGGGGGCGAGGCGGTTGGCTCTGTAGGGGGCGCTCTCCCCTGGGAGTCAGTAATGACCCCGTTGCCCTAGCCTGGCACCAGGGGGCACTGTGGAGCAGGGTGGGTGGCTCAGTAGGGGGCGCTCTCTGCTTGGAGTCCATAATGACCCAGTACGGTACCGGGAGGCATGGACCAGGAGGTGCAAATACCTGGATGAGAAATGACCCCCAAGCCCTCTCCGGGAATATCCTCTGGTCCGTGCTGCGGGATTTGGGATATATGGCTTCAACGTCCTGGCTGAATTCCTCTCCGACAATGTCCAGATTCTCCCCGTCCCCAAGGGGTAAGATCCCCCCCTCGCTTGGGACCCCCATATGCCTTGAGTGTGAGCTTTATTAAACAGCTGTGGGCAGATCCGTCTGTCCCTCAGAGGGCCTGCGGCTCTCAGCACCTTAATTTCCTGCCTCTCTTCCCTCTTGCAGGGTGCTACCCCCTTTGCTGGACTCCGATGAGGTAACCCTGCTTTTCCTATTTAGAGCCCCAGAGATTCTCCTCCCTGAACCCGCAGGTGGCATCGCGGCTCCATCCTGGGCTCTTAGCTTGCCCGCTCCAAAGAGCACCTATGTATACAGAGGGCAAGGCAGTGGGTCTCTTCCCCTCGGAGCCAGTGTAGCGCTAGGGGGCGCTGTGCTGCAGAGAGCAGGGTAGGGGGCGCTCTCCCCTTGCAGTGCAGCACTAGGGGGCGCCGTTCTCTTGTTTCTCCGACCTGCTAGGAAACGGAGGCACTGACCACTCATGGTCACCCAAGGTCCCATCCACACCTTCACAAGAGCCAGGAGTTTACCCAGCTCCGCGTTCTCCGGGTGACTCCGTTCTGCCTCTGTGTCCCCTTCCCGCTTTAGTCGGGCGCAGGGTTTTCCTTCGCTCTCTGCTGTTGGGTAGCTCGGTCCCCCTTCATCAGCTGCCGCGCCCCACCCCAGAGGTGGCCGACACGCAGTGATCTCTTTTCGGTGTCAGCGTTTAGCTTGGAAGCAGCAAGGAGTCGTCCTTGGCATGGGGGTGACTCTTCTCCTCCCCGTGGGACCTCACAAGGGCCCTTTTTTCTCTCCGGCTCCAGGAAATAGTGACCACGAAGTTTGAAATGTCCAAGATGGAGTGAGGGAGGAATCCGCCCAGCTGCGCTGCAGGATGCGCCCGGCTTCCCTCCGTGGCCCGTCGGGGAAGGAGAGTTGTTGGTGGTTTTTCTTTTAATATATATATTTGTATATGGTTAAAAGATTATTTTATTACCTTTAAGTTTCTAATACTCGGGCTTTGACGGACTGGGGAGCTCTCCCCTGCTAGCGGCCCCCGGAGAGCACCCCCGCCTGAGGAGGAAGACCAGGATGCACCTCGACCGGGATCGGCTTCTTTCTCGGACTGGATTAGGAAGGAAAGGGTTTTAGGCTGCTCCGGGCCTCTATCCCGCTGGGGAGCAGCATTGCCTGGACACATGCAAGTGGTTTTCTAATGGGTCGGGGGGAGTGGCGGTGTGGGCTTGGGCGGAGTGGGGAGTGACAGGCGGACGCGTATTGGGTGCGCCTGTCGTGGGGTTCTTGCAGGGGTGCCCATCTTCCGGGGCGGTGTCTAAAGGCCGGGTGTATCTGCTAGGGGGTGTCTGGAGGAGGCGAGGGGGGTCGATGTAAGTGGGATGGGCTGCTTTTATATGGGAAGGCAGGCCGGGAGCTTTGTGTGGGGGCTGGGTGTGTAAAGGAAGGTGGGAGGCATGCTGGGTGCAGATGGCAGTGAGGGGTGGCTGGCAGTGATGGGGTAGGGAGATAGACTGGCTCTTCTGGGGCTGCAGGCAAGGCTCGCCCCGTACCCCGTTGCGTCCTGGGACACTCCCTGCCGCGTTGGTCCTGCACGGGCAGAGCTGGCATCGGTTGGGACCACCGGACCCCTCGCATTCTGCTGCCAAGACCGGGACGCTTCCTCTTTCCAGCCCGGAGAGAACCCACGTGCCGTTTGCATCCGCCACCGGGCGCTGGGGAGGGGACACCACCACGCTGCGGTGGATGCTGGGATCCCGCTCGGCGGCAACTCTGGACCTGCCTGGCACAGCGCATCCTCCCTGAGCCTCTTTGACTCCAGCGGGAGCCGCTCAGGGTTTTTTCCCCCAGCTGGGCACTCGCCGAGGCGGATGGAGTGCCAGGGTTTGCCTGCCCCGGAGCCGGTGCCCTCTTCTCCGACGTGGCTCCCAGCCGGCACAGCGGTCGCACTGAGAGACCCATCCAAGATCCACTGACGCCCCGAGAGGAGAGACACCTGATCTGTGCCGGGGCCCCCAGTTCTGGAACTGACACGGGTCACGGGTCGGTGCCCGTTGCCAGGGCGAACAGGTGCCTGGTGCTTGCTTCAGGCTGAGCCCGGCTCCAAACCGGACCTGGCTCGGACTGGAAGGAGGAGGAGAAAGTAACCACCACCAGTAACAACCAGGGACCCGGAGCCCCCACCCAGCCCTGCAAGCCACCCGGTCGCCTGCCTCTCTCGCCCGGCTAAGCAGCTGTTTGGCGGCTGTCTGTCGTGCTGACAAGCCAGCCAGCTGGAAAATCATTCGCCTGCTGCTTTGCCCTCTGCCGGCAGGAGGGGGGCTGTGATTGGCTGTGTCTGATCTTGCAGCCCCCCCACCCCACCCCGCATCTCCCTCTCCTCACTCCTGAGCCAACAGGACATTAACATGGCAACAGCGGGTGCCAGGGGCCACTAAACTCAGCCCTGGAGCCCGACCAAACCTGCCCCGTCTCTGGGCCGCTAGAGGGCCCCCGCAGGACTGAGGGCGGCCCGTGGATCCACATGAGTGGCAGCCAGCCGGGGGGTGCCTGCCGGACTTCTGGGTACCGCTGAGCAACCCTCCCCCAGCTCCCTCTTGCAGGTGCGATTCCCCAATCCCTCCCCTGCAGGCGCTGCCCCTTCTCCGAGGGGGGCTGCGACTTCCTCCAGCAAATGGGGGGAGTGGTGGAGCCACGTCCCTCCCCAGTCTGTCGGGATGGGGTGACTCCTCTGTGAGCCGTCAGAAATTGACACTGATGGCCTTGCGCATCCTCTCCCTATAAACACACACACACTCTCTCTCTCTCTCTCTCCTCTCCCCCCCATTAGCCTGGCATGTTCTCTCCCTATAGCTCCACCATCTCCTCGTCCTATAACCCCCCTACTGAAATTCAGTAAGCCTCTGCCTCCCACATGCCAGCCTGCGCCCCCCCACCCCGGACCCCAGCTTGACCTGCTTTAAGGGCTGCCAGTCCCACTCCACCGCCCCTGCCCGTTCCACACCGACCTGCATCCAGTCCCATGCGCTTGACATTTTCCACAGCAGTGCCCTGTCTTCCGCTTTGTGTTTACGTTGATTTCACCTGCCTGGAGGCAGATCCCTCCCCGATCTCATGTCTCTCCGGGAAATCTTCCTTTTCCCGTCTCCCCGATTCCTGCCAGCTCTGGCTGCGCCAGGAGGGTCTCTCACCCACTTACTTTAATTTTAAACTGTGAAATGCTTTCCAGGCTGTCGGGCGGGGCAAATTCTGCCCCCATCACGGGCCGTTTTTTGGGGGGGAGCACGGTGTATTGCTTTGTTTTGCCGGGAGGGGACTCTGTCTGTGTTACATCCACTAATGGTAAAAAGAAGTCACGATTTGAAACCGTCCTTGTGTGCTTTTAATTTCAGCAGTGAAATTTCAGCCCCACCGCTTCCCGTTGGAGCCCTGGCTGAAAGACGCTGCCCGCATAGTGCTGACAGAGAGCGGGGCCCGTGGGGCCAGCTACTGCATAGATACCGGCCTTGCCCCAGCCAAGGTAGGGGCCCCATTGGGCCAGGCGCTGCAGGGACGCAGGCCATATCCTCCAAGAACTCCACCTAGACCTGGCTTGCTTCGTGGGCCAGCTCCGTAGGTTTGTACAGCGCCTGGCGCAGCGGGGCCCGCTCGGAGCCCGGGGGATGGGCATGGAGTTATTTGACAAGGGGAAAGATTACAGCAGGAGGTGGGGGTGGAGGGGGAGAATCCAGGGGTGGGGGCGGCAGCTCCCCCCATCCAGGCCTCAACTCTCCACTGTTCTTAATCCCTGGGGCAGCAGCTGTAGCTACTTCAGCTGTGCCCAGCCAAACCTGCCATGCCCTGCCCCAGTGCCCCATGAGGGGCCCAGCTAGCTGGCAGGGGGGAGCAGAGCTGGCCTGGGCCCAGATCCCCAGGGCGATTTAGGTGCCTGTCCCCCATTGAGCTCACTGATGCAGAGGAGATTTAGGTGCCTGTCCCCCATTGAGCTCAAGCCAGCTGCTGAGGGTGTTGCTTAGAGACTGGTTCGTTCCCTGGCGCATGAGCGTTTCTGTGTCAGTTATTTCTCAGTCATCACACTAGCTCTGGCTGGTCTTGTTATCTGTATACGAGCCCAGTCTGCTTTGAACGTCAGTGGCAAGGAGTTCCACAGGCTAATCGCGGGATCCATGCTGTGAGGCAGAGCTGGTCTCGCGTCCCAGAGCTGGTGTCTCTGCGAGACCCAGAAAGCAGCAGCGGGAGGAAGATTTTAACTAAATCCATCTCTCCGCTTAGCCACTGCAGCCCCTCTGCTGTGAATCAAGCTCCCTACCCACTGCTCGTTGGGTTTGATTTGTTCGCTGGGAATGGCCCCAGGTTCATTAGCGGGGTTGCGCCATGTTCTGAATGTGACCAATTCCATTTGAGAGATGGGTGAAGAGAGAGGCACGTGGCTGTCGGGGGGTGGGCAGTGCCAAGGAGGGTGCCCTGTGGAGGAACAGAGCAAAGATTTTGTTCCCTGTGACCCTGCTTACGAGTTGTGATTTTCCCTTCTCCCCGCACCCCCTCAACACTGGTTTCTGTGCTGATCGCTAATAGACCAGGGGAGCTTAGCAATAGGAAACGCAGCTGGGCGCGGGGTTCTGTTCCCGGCTCGGGAAGGCAAAGCAAGGCCGGGAGCCAGGACTCCTGGGTTCTATCCCCAGCTCTGGGAGGGGAGTAGTGTCTAGTGGTTAGAGCAGGATTAGGCTGAGAGTCAGGACTCCTGGGTTCTATTCCTAGCTAGTATCTAGTGTACTGGACTGGGATGCAGGAGATTGGGGTTCAATCCCTGCTCTGCCACTGCCTTGCTGCATGACCTGGGGCAAGTCACAGTCCTGCCCTGTGCCTCAGTTTCCCCGTCTGTAATAATACTGACTCCATCCCATGACCAAGGTCCAATTCCGTCTCCAAAGGATGTCGACTGGGCTGGGCCTGGGTGGTCGGCCCCTAGAGCTGCCCCTGCTGCAAGGACACACAAGAGCGCCTGCAGCAGGAAGGTGTTTTATTAGCAGTAATTAGTGCAAAGCTCAACAACCAGACACCAGAGGAGGGGGGGGGTGCCCCAGGGGCCTGGTCAAGCCCCCCTCCTTCATGAGCAATGGAGCCCTTCCGTGTCCTCCGGGCTCCCTTCGCTGCCTGCCCAGCCGGTCCCTCGCCGCCTGCCTGCCTGCGGTGTCTATGGCGGCTGCCACGATCTCGGCCGCTGCCCCATACGACAGTCGCTTCTCCTGCCCCTCGGGGTCCCTGGCGCTGACCCCCAGGCCGGCTTGCTGCCACCTGGCACCAGGGGAGCACAGCCAAGCTCCTGCACTTGGCTGGCACACGCCACCCTTACCAGCTGCGTGGGCCACGCCGCTTCCTCCTGCAGCCTCTGCCCAGTCCATGGTGCCTGCCTGGGTGGGAGTCAGTGCCAAGGAGGTGGGTGGGGCAGGCCCGTCCTGCGCTCCGTGGCACCGCGCTGAGCCGGCAGGCGTCGGGCTGGCGTGTCCTGCGGGCGGCTCCAGAGGATAGGCCTGCAGAGCACAGGGGGTGTCGCGATTCCTGGCGCCCAGTGGTGCCGGGGTGTCCAGCTGGGGGCTGGTGTGGGGCAGAGCTCCCATCTCTGCTGGAGCGGGAATCTCCCCAGGCCGGAGCAGGGGCCTGGGCCCTGTGTCCACTGAGCTCCCTGTGAGGCGGGGTCAGGGGTGGCCCGGCAGCAGCCGTGCTAGCCAATGTGCCCGGGGTGAGTGTCGTGGCCCCTTTCTCCAGCTGCTGCTTGGGGGCGTTGCCCTCCACACAAGCAGCTGCCCCCCCCCACAGACGCCCTGACTGCCTGGGCTGGAGCCCCTGCTCCCTTGCCACTCCCCCAACCTGGATTCCCCGCAGCCGACTCCGTCTGCCCCTCTTTTCCCTGCCTGGGAGCAGGCAGGGGGCCTGGCCCTTCCCCTCCCTGGGCCCCCAGCCCTCCATGCAGCACCCCACAGCCTCCGGGCTGCCCCCGGGCTCCGGCGTTTCTCTCCATGTCTGCGCCCAATGAGGCCGCGCTGCAGCCTCCTGCCTCTGGGACGGGGGCGTTGCATGGGGGGGACCACAAGCTCCCCAGGGTCCCTTTGCTTCTCAGCGTCTCCTCCATCCCTCTCTGCTTCTGGTGTTGCCTCGGGCACTGGCATCTGGCCCTGCTCTCCTCTTTGCCCTGGCGGCGATCAGACCTCGGAGAGGCCAGGAGCCCCCGGGGTTGGAGCCTGTCTCACCTGGGCTGGGGGAGTCAGGCCTCTGCCACCATCTCAGGGGAGACTCGCCAAAGGGCTCCACGCTTCCGCTGAGGGTAGCGAGGGGCCTGGGGCCAGCGCCCTTCTTCCCTGGAGGCGATGCCTTGAAACAGAGCAGTTTTCTGAGCAGGGAGGAGCCTGGAGTCCTGCCGGGTGCCTCACGGCCTGGCTGGGGCTCTCATGGTTGGCTTCCAGGCAGACAACTCCGGGCGGTGCCAGGCTCCCAGCCCCTCTTCCCCTTCCGCAGCATCCAGATCTTCCGGCTCAGGAAGGCCTGTTCTGAAGGGTGTTTGCCCCCGGGCTCCGCCGGGAGCCCCGATCCATGAGCCAGGGGCATGGGGGTGATGCCGTCGTGGGCTGGGCTGGGACGTCATCCCCCCACCCCCTGGCTCCCCACGTCCATTTCAGCCCCCTCCCCCCTTGGGATCCAGAGGGCACATCAGCATTTGTATGCACATTCTGGCCCAGGTCCCAGTGAGAGGGGCTTCAAATCCAGCGGAGGTGAAGGGCTGGCCCCCCACCGGGGCAGTTGAAGGCCACTGGGGCTGGCGTCCTCGGCTGGGCAAGCAGCAGGGCTGTGGCGGGTTGGGGGGCCGAGCTGCCCGGGAGGGGGTGACTCCTACAGCAGCTGGGGAAACCAGAAACCGAGTGAGTTGGACCAGTGGCACTTAGCCCTGGATCGATTTGTAGATGCCAAGGCCAGAAGGAACCAGACTAATTCCTAGCTCAGTCTTGATTTACTCACATCTCCCCTTTAACCCCAGGCACGATCCCCCGTCCCTGCCAAGCTGTGAAAAAGCGACATGGAGTTGGATAGAGAACCCAGGAGTCCTGACCTAGCCAGTCTTTCCCGGCCCCCCCCCCCCCCCACAGCCCATCCCCCTAAATCACTGAGCTGCCAACTGGGTGCAAAGTCCCCCGTAGGGGATGGCGGGAATGGGGATCAGGACCAGCCTGGATTCGCCCGTGGGGGGGGGGGAGGGGGAGAATGACCCGGGGCTGCCTCCATTTCCCCAGCCAAGTCAGCACCAGCTCGTCCCTCTAATCCAACCTGGACTGTGCCAGCCTGGTGCCCTGGGAACCAGCCAGCTGCTCCCCCCTCACCCGCCCGCCCCTACCCCCCCCCCAAGCTGGCCACCCCCAGCCAGCCACCCCCACACTGCACTTCATTCTGGTCCCACCCCCACACACACACTTTGCCAAGCGCCCCCCCCAGTGTTCCCATGGCAACCTGTCTGAGTGGGGGGGGCAGCTGAGGCCTCGCTCTGTGGCAGGGGCTGGGGGATGCATCCCAGCCCTGGAGCGTTGAGGACCCAGACCAGGTGCTTGGGGCAGGCTGAAGTAATGGTTACAGCTGGGGGGGAGGGGGAAACAACTGGGGCTCAGGACCCCTGGGTGCTATGGTCTAATAGAGCAGAGGAGTCAGAGCAGGATGCCTGGGTCCACTCCCTGGCTCTGGGAGGGGAATGGGGGGCTAGTGGTTAGAATGGGGGGGCGGGGGCTAAGAGTCAGGACTCCTGGGTTCTAGCTCCAGGGTGGAAGTGGCGCTCCCAACTCAATGAATTAAACGCCTTGGCCTCCCTTAGGTCACTCTTATCACCTCCCCACAATCTTACACATGGGGAAACTGAGGCACCATTTGCCCACCTGGCAAATCAGTGGCTGAGCTAGCCAGGAAAGGCGCCCAGGCATCCTGATTCCCCCTTGCCTCCTCTCCTCACTGGGGTCATGATGAGAAAGAGCTGCCGGCAAGGGGAAATTGAGTGGCACTGCAAACCCTCCCCCCCCCCCCCCCCCAACGGTCACCTCAGGCCCAAGGATGCGTTAGGCCAGCCCTGCACTCAGCCCATAAAGGCAGCAACAGGTACCCAGACCCAGCCCTGGCTCTCAGCTCCCCGGAAACCACCTTCCCCTGGCAAGAGCTGAGAAAACCCCCAGAAACCAGGATTTTCCCCTGGCACCCGGCTTCCCATCTCCGGTGGCAGAGGGCACCTGCTGCATCACAGGAAGGCAGAAGGACTCCCCCAGGGGGGCAGGGGTGGAATAACTAGCCCCCTGGGCAGGTCTGTTCCTGACCCGGGTCAGGTAGAGGTTGATTCACACCCTGACACAGGAGGGTTTGTTTCCCAGGTGCGTATTTCTACTGTGGAGGCTCTTGTTAGCCATGTAAATGTGGGTTATAGCCCAGCTCCCAGAGGATGGGCCCATAAAGACAGAGGCCGATTCCCTTTTCAGACACAGATCCCTCTCTCTGTGCCCCCCTGGCAGGGCACAGGGGCCTTAAACAGGGTGGAAAGGACCCCCGGAGACTCCCTGCCATCTAGGGCGCCTACCCAGGCTGTGCTCCCAGACCCCACCCATCGGTGGTGCAGCATAGGCCACACTGTGCAGTGGCTGTTCTCTGCCCCCCAGGGCCCATGGGGGGCAGATCGGGAGCATGGCATGAGCTAGGCACAAGGGGGTGGCTGCGTCCAGCAGGCAGGGAGCACCCAGAAAGGGACCCACAACGAGGCAAGGGAGAAGCTGCACCAACCCAGGGAAGCGTGAGTATTTCTTGAAGGCACAAGGCCTGTCTTCATAGCACGCCCCAAACCTCGCTAAAACAAGTGCTGTCTGTCTACCAAAGGACTCGCACAGCCCCCCTCACTGCAATATCTGACCACCTCCCACCCGCTAATGCAGTTAGCCTCACAACTGCACAGAGAGGAAACTGAGGCACAGTGAGGCTAAATGACTCACTCACATGCCCCTGTCTGCAAAGTCCAAGAACAGCATCCTCACCCCTGGGCCATCCTTTCTACCAGCATCTGCCCCACTGTGGAAGGATCAGGGCCCCGTAAAGGCGTGGGACATGGGCATGGTTTGACTACCAACTCTTTGTGGCAGGGGGTGGCTTTTTGTTCTGTGTCTGTACAGCACCTGGCACCAGGGTGCCCTGGTCCCTGGCTGCAGAGCTCCAATGGTACCCATGGCCCAATGGTGGGTGACTAGCATGGCACCAATTAACACATCCACTCGTCCTCCCGCATGGATCCAACCGTGCCAGTTACAACGCCTTCCCCAGTGGCATAGCCAGGCATGAAAATTTAGGTGGGCCCCCATTTATGGTGGACGGGCAGCGACCAAAGGTCTGAGATCCCAGCAAACCATTTCTATGGCACAGGAATAAATTCACTTCAACACATTTACTTAAACTTGGCATTTACAGAGACTCGGATCTGGGTGGGCCTGGGGGCATGTTGTGGTGGGTTGAGTCCTGATTTGCTGTCAGAGAACAGGAGAATTTTCCAACCAGCCCCATTCCCTGGGGAGCAGTGGACCTGCCAAGGACAATGAACACAAGGGGTCCTTATAAGATGACCAGATGTCCCAATTTTATAGGGACAATCATAATTTTTAGGTCTCTTTCTTATAGAGGCTCCTACCACCCCCCCTCCCATCCCAATTTTTCACATTTGCTGTCTGGTCACCCTCAGTCCTTGATCGGTGCAGTGGTGGGACCAGCTGATTTCTTGAGCTTCCTTCCAGCCATAAGCTTCTGGGTTTGTGCAGGTCAGCTCCGGCGGTACCGCTGAGCTTCTTCCAAAGGCCCCGGAAGGATCCAAAAGGTGTTTCCTTCACGGGCAGGCTCCTTGCGTATCTGGGCACGTCAGGAGGTTGGGACCTTCCTCCGAAGCGGGTGGCACAGCGGATGCCCAAGGAAAATCCACCCGAGGGTAGCACTGAATGGTGGGAAGTGACCCCTCCCCGCTTGGAGCTGCCTCGGCCACTGGGGAAACCGTGGGCTCTCGGTGGCATTTTCCCACCACGCCTACGTAGGAGGTGGCCCGTTGACGTACTTCAGCATGAAATGGAAGGACCGGGTGTAACAGGGGGTTTCAGCAAGGGAGAGAAAGGAGGTGCTGGCCAGGAGGAGCAGGAGCAGCCCAGCCGCAGAGAGCAGCAGCCTCTTCATTCTGGCCAGGATCCTGGGGCCCAGGCGAGGTTGATCTGGGAAAGCCGAGGGCTGCGACATAGGCCTGGAGGCACGAGAGATGCCAGGGTTGGAGTTGGCACAGGTGTGGGGGGAAAGAGAACAGCCAGGGAAGAGGCCCGCTGCAGCTCAACCCCCCTCCCTGCGAGCTGCTCCCATGGGACTCACCTCTCCCTGCATCCCTTTCTCTGCGCTGCTCTGTCCCCTGGCTGGGGGACCAAAGCCCCCTCCCGAGGGGTGACCACCAAAGCCAGTGGAGCGGGGAGGGAGCCTGGTGGCTGTTTCAGACAGAAGTGAGTATGGAGACCTTTGCTCCAGGGCGTGGGAAAGGGGCAGGTCTGGCTGGGGCTGGAAAGGACGGGTGGTTAGTTGGATACAAGGAGAGGGGGCGCTAGAAAGGCTGGGCTGGCTTTATGGCTAGCCCACTGGGAGGTCCACACCCAGCACCACCCCTGCCCCTCACGTCTCGGCCTCATGCGCCCAGGCCGACCGGAAAACCCAGCCACAACGGGGCTGCGCTCAGACTGCTCCAGGCACCCCTTGGGCACATCTGCTCTTGCTCTCCGTAACCCTTTGCAGGTGGGCAAGGACCCATGGGGTGGTGACCTGGGACAGACGGCTGGGGCACTGGTGCAACATGCTAACCCACCCCACTCCCAGGAAAGCAGCTGTGGCAAGGCAGGGCTGGGAGGTGGGGAGATGCCAGGCCTGGGGGTCAGTTGGGGGAGGACGGGGCAAAGGACATCTGTGTGTCATTCCTGCCCCGCTCCCACCATGGCTCAAAGCTGCAGCCTCCTACCCCTTCTCAATGACGACTGCCACGTCCTCAGAGCCGGGACTGGCCTGATTCCTCTCCCAGGGCTGCAGAAGGAAGGATGGAGAGGGGGGGCCGTTAGCTAGGGCTGGATGGGGCCCAACACCCCCTTGAGCTATGGGCTCTGCATGGCCTGGGCATCCGAGGTACCAGCCCCAAGCTCACCACACGTGGGGCCTTCTTCCTTAACTCGCGCGGGGAGAAGGAAACTTTACAGCGGGAGAGGTGCTGTCTAGTGGTTAGAGCAGGGGGCTGGGAGCCAGGACTCGGGGGCTCTATCCCCAGCTCTGGGAGGGAGAGGATCTAGTGAGCTAGAGCAGCGGGGGGTTGGGAGTCAGGACTCCTGGGTCCTACCCCAGCACCAGGGAGGGGAGTTATGTCTAGCCCCATGCTTGGCTCATGCACTTGGCGGGCATTGCTCTTTCTAACGATCTGCAGTACAAGGGGGCCTCCCCTCCTCGGAGTGGCCAGGCACGTCCCTGCTTAGCTTGGGGAATCTGACACCATCCCAGCACAAGGCACCCCAGCTGAGCTCACCCACGCTTGGCCTTGCTGCTTGGGGAGGGGAAACTGGTGGGCAGCCCCATCGCTCTGAGGCCTGCGGGTGGGGGTGGATAGAAAGGGGCAGGGGCGAGACCAGAGGGGAGGACCTCCGCCCCAGCCCAAATCCCACTTGCATCAGCTCCCCCTAGGGTGCCCCATCCCTGCAGAGGTCACGGGGCTGACCCCCAGATCAGCACTGCCATCCCCAGCACGGAAGGGAAAGCTGCATGGAGCTTGGGGCCAGGAGAGATCTAAGCCCTGTAGGCACTGGGGATGTGGGGGTGTCGGTAGGCTGGGGTACCTCCCTGCCCCCTTCAGGGTGCAACCGTGCTCACCTGCATCACTTCCGGCTTGCCCTGCTCCACACTGGTCTGGCCCAGCCAGCTTTCAATCCGCTTGGGGTCAAAGCCCACCATCTCCGTCTGGCGGCAGGCCTCGCCCCCCAGTGCCAGGCCCTGGGGATGCCAGCTGCCCTGCCGAGGGCCATTCCCTAAGAGGAGAGGATGGCGCAGGCGTGACTGCCAGGGGCAGGACTACAAGAGAGAGACACCAGCCCAGGGGAGGAAGGATGACCTGGTTATTCGGATACCAACCTGGGAGAGAGCAGGGCTGGGCTCAAATCCTTGCTTTGCTACAAGCTCCTTGGACAAATCACTTAGCCGCTCAGTGCCTCAGTTTCCCCTTCTGTGCAATGGGGATACCAGCCTTACAGGAGGGTTGTGAGGCACTTGGCTTAGTAATGCGGGGGGGGGGGGCATCAGCAGGTAGCTCAAAGGAGTTAATAATGGAGGGCTGCAGAGCCGGTGGCGTGGCCTATGCAGCCCTTTGTCTTCAGGGTGCTGGTTTGATACCATCCCACCTCAGTACATGCTGCCAGCTCATGGCTGGTGGGTGGTCTCCCTGCTGTGAAATGAGTTTGTCAGGTCTCAATCCAGTTCCTGGGGAGTCCAATGTCCCCCCCCACCCAGCAGAGGGGCCCAGAACTCAAGGGGCCCTGGAGACCGAGCTCATCCCCGAAAGGGGAGTCTTTCCAGAGCAGCGGCTGAGAAATAGATCTCGGGGGCTGGTCACACGGGACCTTCCGCCAGTCCTGAGCCTGGGTGTTTTATGCTGCAGAAACCCGTCCTGCACTGAAAGGCACTAAGAGCTCACAACTCGCTCCACGGCACAGCCATAGCGCCGGGGCTACAGACAACCAAAGGCCACATTCAAGCCCATAAAGGGCCAAAGCCTTGCCCTGGTGCATAAAGTACCTTCCACCGTAAGTACCTACGCGGGAAGGAGAGATCTGATCGTAGAAGACACTTTTATAGGAGCACAGAAAGGCAGAGTGAGATCAAGCTGCTGGGACGGGAAGCTGGATAAATTAAGAATTAACCATTGGAGCAGCCCCATAGGAGACACGGTGGATTCTGCATCGCTCTCCACAGAGATCAGATCCTCTAGCTCAATCACCAGATCTGGGCTGGCTGCAGCCTGGCTGATCCGAATGGCCCCTTCTGGCCTTAGGCTCTATGAATCACCCGCCGGTCGGTTTCCAGCCAGACTGGGGGAAGTCTATTCAGAGGGGTTGGGACTAGAGCTGGGAGAAGTGTTTCAGTTTTTGGTGACAAACGCAGATTCGGCACGTTTTGCAAACCGGGGACAGTTTTGCCACCTCGTTCGTGTTGCAAAAACCAAAACCACAACAGGACCCCGGTGGCAAACACACAACTCTAGCCCATCTAGACAGCAGCCAGTGCCAGGTGCCCCAGAGGGAATGAACAGAACAGGGCAATTATCGAGGGAACCAGTCCCAGCATCTTTTCTTATGACCCCACAAGTCGCCCCTCATTAGCGAGTGTGAGCTACCGAGGGGCTCTCTTGGTAGCGGGTAGGCAGTGGTCAGCTGGACTGGACTGTGACGGGCCAGGAACCGAGTTACTTACCAGAACTGCCCCAGGCAATTTCCACCTTCCTTCTGGTCACCAGGGAGAGACAAGGCCTGTCCTGGGAGCCCAGCTGCGCCTGCGTCCAGCCCCCCAAAGGGAATGGCCTGTTAATAATAGCCACAGCTCCTCCCCAGGAGACAGGGTTAGTCTCATTCTTGGGTTACAGGGAACGGAGGGACACAACCACAGATCACGCAGTGAATCAGGGTTAGAACTGGGAACAGGACCCAGGAGTCCCAGTACCTCCCCGCCCCCTGCACGTGTCTGTAAACACCTTCCCCGCCCAGAGCTTGGAACAGAACCCAGGAGTCCTGAGCCCCACTGCCTCCTACTCTAACCACTAGACCCCACTTCCCTCCCAGAGCTTGGGATAGAACCCAGGTATCCTGGCTCCCAGCCCCCTGCTCTAACCACTGGACCCCGCTCCCTCTTACAAATACAAGAGGGAATCACCTTGTCTCTGATTCCCAGTGAAGCCCATAAGCAGCAGGGGATCGTGTTAGGCAAGGGAAGCTCACCTTGCTACTGATCAGGCTACGGCTGGTTTAGGGCTAGACCAAGGCTGCAGCGGCCTTGCGGTTAAGGTGCTAGGCTGGGACTCAGGAAACCAGCGTTCAAGTCCCAGCTGTGTGAGACCCTGTGCCAGCCACTTCATCTCACCGGGCCTCAGTTTCCCCACCCCTCAAACAGAGAGAGTCCCACTCTGCCTGTGAGTTCTCTGAGGCACGGCTGGTCTGGTGCCCTGATCTTAGTTACGGTGTCTGGGCAGCACCTGGAGCCACGGGGCCCTGATCTCAGTTACTGGCATGACGGGGCCCAGAATTTCACTCCGGGAGCTGCTGCTGTAAAGCAGATAATGAAACGCGGAGAGGGGCTTACGTGACACGGACAGATCCTACGTGGGGAGGGAGGAAACACAAGCCTAAGGGCTGAGAATTGGTCCCGGAAATCAATCAGACCCCCGGGCCACCACAGAGGTACCAGCGACTGGGGGGACCAAAGGGGACTGTCCCCCACATACACTTTTTAAACATGGGGGTCCACGCCTCTCCCCACCCCCTTTTTGAACCTGAACTCAGCAGGGGAGCTGTGGGGGAAGCATTCCCCCCCTCCTCCGCAGCTGGCCCCTGACTGGAGCTGGGTGGGGTGACTGGGTGGGGTGGCCCTGTGACCTGGGACTGGGCCCCCCAACTTCTGCTGTCCACCCCTCACCCCGGGCCACTGCTGCGTAAAACCCCTTCCAGGACTTCGCTTCGATGCTCCCCGAAGGAGTCAGTTTCAACACACCCGAAACCACCACCACCCCCAGCCGTTTACAGAGGAGTCCCAGGAAGCCCCCGCTGGTACTTTTAGGTTTAAGGCCAGCAGGGGCCAGCAGACCTCTGGTACGTGTCACCCAGTGACCCCTGTATCAAGCTCAGCCCTCTGGGATGGACTATGACAGCTACCTACATTCAGGTCCTCGTGGCCGGCGCCTCTCCCGCATCCGGCCGGCCAGCTGGCGGGCGCATCCGGCTGGCAGCTGCACCTCCAACCCGACTCCTCCCACTGGCCCACACCTGGAGAGAGGGAACGGCGGAGGGTGGTATTGGCCCCTTTAAAAGATCCGCCATGTCCTCCATGCCCCCTAGGAACTGCTGCAGCAATGTTGGGCTGGCCCAGCTCGGCTGCCCCCCTTTAAGGGATTACCCCTTTAAGGCAAGGGGGGTGGGCAGGTCTGTGCACCCCCAACCCATCTCCAGGGCCAGGAGCTGCTGCCCTTACAGCTAAGCCCCAGCAGGGAGGTGGCAGCTGGGTCATTGTTGGGGTGGGGGGTCAGTCCCTTTCAGGGTGGCCCACCCCTGCCATATGTGGCGGGGGCGGGAGGAATCTTTATGGAGAGAGGTGTTGTCTAGTGGGTTAGAGCTGGGGAGTGTGGGGGCAGTCTGGACTCCTGGGTTCTATCCCCAGCTCTGGGAGGGGAGGGGAGTCTAGTGGTTAGAGGGTGGGGGAGCTGGGAGTCAGGACTCCTGGGTTCCATCCCCATCTCTGGGAGGGGGGCGAGAAGCCACCTCCTACCCATCATCGGGGGCAGTTTGTGGGGGCTCTGCCCCTTTAAGGACTCCTCTCCCCACCACTGCAATTCAGGGCAGCCAGAGCCTGTGACCTACCGCAGCCCGTACCCGTGATGGCGCTGCAGTAAGATGAACCCTCTTCGTCATGAGACGTGGACCCACCCACGTCCACCGAGGGGTCCCACTCCAGGTCCAGGCTGCCCCTCCAGGCAGCCCCGAACGGATGGCAGCGCCGGCAGCAGAGAGCCTTGTGCGGGGTGGACTGGTAGATCCAAGCAGCGGGATGGGGCCCCCTGGCTTCTCCCTCGACCTCAGGCTTCAGTGATGCATCTGTGAAGCAGTCAGACTCCATGTCTGTCTCTCGGTCCGACAGCCACTCGTCCTCAAAGACCTGGTGGGTGAGCAGGGAGGGTCAGCAGGAAAGAGACAGCGGCTCCCTAGGCCTTCAGTAGCCTTTAACTAACCCTCCTGCAATGGATCCTGCAGGGGGCAATTCCAATACACCTGAGCTAAAGGAGAATCCCCAGTCATTGTTGGCAGTAGAGGGGCTGTGACACACATTCAAGCCATTTTTATTCTAACTGCAGAGGGGAGTGAAGCACACACAAGCTTGTAAATTATAATATCTCGCCTGACAATCCCCAAACACTTTGGAAACTGATTCCCAGAGATCACCTCATCTAGCTCTGTGGCTACAGCTGCAGTTGTTTATCCAGAGAGCCCTCCCCCAGGGCTGAGACGCCGTCACCTTCGGGACGGGATGTGGCAGCTGTTTACACAGAGCTGCCTCACCCGGTGCTGAGATGCAGCCACCTCTGGGGTGGGGCGCGGCAGCCAAACAACAGCTGCAGAGCAATGTTTCACAACAGCTGAGGAGCAGAAGAGAAGAATACTTGAACCAGCTGAAAACGTGGGGGGGAGGGGACGGACTAAGAAGGTAAAAATGCAACGGTTCACAAGGAAATGTGGCCACGAGCCAGGCGTTTCGTAGCCCAGCTCTTGCCAGAAAAACACCACAATGAGCACCCGGTGCCTGGACCTCTCCCCTCACCAGCACAACCAATGCAGCCCCTGCCACCAAACCTGGGCCTTGGGGTCTGGCGAGCGCCCCCCTCACTGAGCCCCCGCTCTGCTTCTTGCAGCATGCCAGCTGGAATCAGCTGACTTAGACTGGCGCATACTCCCCTTTGTGCCCCCCCACCCCGCATCACAGATCCCCCCCGGTGCCACCCTGGGGCACTGGGGTCAGCACTGAATGCATGGGGACAGCGCCCCCTACTGATCCCCCACCCCACTCCCTGCTCACAGCGCCCCCTGGTGCCAGCACGGACTGCAAGAGGAGCACGCTTCATTCTGTGCCCCCACCCCTCTTTGCAGAAGAGCGCCCCCTAGTGCCACCGGGGGGCATTACAGTCAGCACTGACAGAAGGGAGCACTGCCCCACAATGAATCCCCCACCCTGGGGGTCCTGTGGCCCCGAGGATTTTCCTGGTAAATCTCACATCCATAGTCTGGGCAGGGCTGGCCCTGCGCAGCCGGAGAGATTTGCTGGGACTGCAGCACAAGGTCGCCCAGGGGCCCGGTGACGGTTGAGCCGCAGTGCCCCGTGGCGCGGGCTCTGCCCCACGCGTACCAGCCTCATGCTGACCAGCCGGCGGCGGAAACGGGACACCCGCCAGAAGACCTCCTGGCAGTAGCAGCTCAACTCCTGCAGCTCCTCCTCCAGGATCTCGGCGTCCTGCGGCTCGCTCCTCTGGATCAGCCGCTCACCGGACACCAGCAGCCAGTCGAGCCGCTCCGCGTTGGACTGCACGGCCTCCTGGAACTCCTGGGACAGAGGGGAGACATTAGCCGAGACAATGGGGCTAGACCCTCCTTGCTCCCTGCAAACCGCCCCAGGAATCTTAGCGGGCATGGTCTCCGATTTATAACGTATCCAGCAGCACAGGGCCCCCTACGGCCATGCTGGGGCACTGGGGTTTGCACTGGAGAGCACCCCCGATTGAGCCCCACCCTGCTCCCTGCAGCACAGCGCCCCCTCGTGCCACCGTCTCAATGCTGCCCCAGAGAGGAGGGCAAGGCCAAATAAATGGCCGATCCCAACACCTACGGGGCGTGGTCGCCCCTCCAGTTCCTGACCCTGCTGAGCTTGCCAGAACAGAGCGGCTCGGCACCCAAGGTCACAGGGCTGCAGCTGCTCAGCCACTGGGTTTATTACGTGCCCAGGGACAGGTGCGATCGCGAACTGGAAGCAATAAGCTAATCTCGGTATCAATCTGGCGTCCCCACAGGCTTCCGGGCAGAGGCTGGCTGGTTTGAGCAAGCAGAGTTCTAGTAATACACAACACCACCTGTTCCCTCCTGACCCCAGTGCACAGAGCGGGAGGCGAGGGGCGGGATTCGGGAGACTAATCAGCCCTGGGATATTTTAATACTGCTCAGTGCCTTCAAACAAAGGACAAAGTCCACACAGACACGGATAAAGGGGTGGGTGGAATACGGCCTGCTGACTGAGATCACTCGGGTGAGACTCGGGAGATGTAGCCTGCTAGGTGAATTGGGGCAAGCCACCTCCCCCACACTGTGCCTCGGTTTCCCCATCTGTCAAAGGGGGAGAACAATACTGCCTCCTTTGGGAAGCGCTTTTAGATCTGCTGAGGAAAAAGCTAGGGATTCTTGGAAGAAAAGAAGAGCTAGTTTTCCACTGGCCTGAGGCCTGGCAAACTCATCTCACACAGGCCAGCAAACGGCCCATCCAGGGGAAACACTCATCAAGTTTCAATCCCTATTGACCACGGCCCGATGGGAACGGATGACCTCAAGGTGGAAGGCCCCAGGCCCCAGCTTAGTGTTTTATACAGGGAGCCTGCAGCTATCCATCCCTGCACAGCGCTTTGATCCAGGTGATTGCAGCAAATATTTCAGTTTCCGCTCTGAAAACCCACCCGCCTTGTCCCTTACGGACTTGTAACGTTTATGATCACAGGGGTGGGGCATCTGTCTGCTGCCCTCTGCTGGTGGGGACGAGCCCTGCTCTGTGCGTGCGCAGAAAGTGAGAGGAGGCACAAAAATGACACGGGATAGAAGAATTCACTTCCCAGTAGACGTGAGACCAACCCAACCTACCCTGATCTACACGACACCAAGCTTTGGGGAGGTCTGAGCTTGTGTTTGAAGGAAGCAACATGGAGTCAGGACTCCTGGGTTCTATTCCTAGCTAGCCTCCCTGTAAGACTTTGGCAGAGTCACTTCCCTTCTCTGTGCCTCAGTTTCCCCATCTATAAAACTCAGAGGAAGATATCGACTCGTATCCCTCGGGGGCTGAATTTATGAAGGTGCTTGGAGATCCTTGGAAGGCAGATGCTAGAGCATCACCGGGAGAAGATATTCCCACGCTGGAACTAGCCTAGTCTGATTCCCCGGCAAAAAAACCCACGCTATCCTCCTGAGCCTGTGTATTGTTTTAACCCTGAGCTAGCCGCCGTTTCTCTGGATGTAGTGACATCTCAGCACCTGACAGGTTAAGTGAAACGTGTCACCCGAAACCAGCTCGGCCGTACGTCATTATCTAAAAATAAAATTTCCCCTTCGGTGAACTACTGTTTTCTATGTCAACAGATGATCAGGCGTGTGCCTGTGTACACAGGCGTCTCTGCTCGTGCTCTTCGCCGGTGCTACCCGCCTGCTGGCCACAGAACGATGGACTTTGCTCACTCACTGCTCTTCCCATTCAAAGATCATAGACATTAATTGATAGCTCATGAGTTCTGAGCCCTCCCTGCTTCCCATCAGAGGGGATGGGGGGGAAGAATATGCAAGGATCGCTTCACCCTGTGCAGAAATGCAGCCACCTCTGGGGTGGGATGTGGCAGCTGCTTATCCACCGCACTGGGACACTGGGGTGAGCACTGATTCAGAGAGGAGAGCACCCTGCTACTGAGCCCTCACCTGGCTCCTTGCAACAGGCGCCCCCCAGAGCCCCACTGGGGAATAGGGGTCAGCACCAACTCCAAGAGGAGCGCAGCCGCTATTCAGCCCTCAGCCTGCTCCCTGCAGACCAGTGCCCCTGGCACATTGTGCAAGGTCCTGCTGAGATGAGGCTGCACAGACGTGTGCATTGCACGGATGCATTTGGGAGTTGCAAGAGGCCAATACGATGTATACATGCCCTGCGATCCCTAATCCTTCACAAGAGGACGCTTTCATTTTACCTGCAGCTCCATCATTTTCTCGAGCGAGCTGCCCCCAGAGAAATGTTCCACATCGGTGAGCCGCAGATCCAGCTCCGTCAGCCACACCTGCACAGTCTCCCGTTCCCACTCAAACTCCTCCCGCTGGCCAACAAAATACTGAGGGGGGAGAAGCAAACAAACAAACAAAAATCAAATAGAGCCAGCAGGTTTAGCAGGAAGTTGGACATCAGAAAATTCACACTTCAATGTCCTTCTGCTTAGCGCTAATGACACTAGGGGTTATTAATGATTATAATAAAGGGCCAGGATTTTGAATTCTTGACAGACACGCTTGCAGAAGTGGCTGGTAATTTTTAGACGCCCCTCTTTGTTTTTGTCCTAAGCACAGGAATCTCTTGGGGGCAGAATGATTTTTTGTCCAGTGTTCGTACGCCGCCTGGCACAACAGGGTACTGGTCCATGCCTGTGGCTTCTAGGTGCTATCATGATACAAATGGTGAATCAATAATAACACTAATTAATCCGATGCTGGGGTGGTACCCCTGAGTTTCTGAAACTTTGCTCTTTTTCATAGAATCATAGGACTGAAAGGGACCTTGAGAGGTCATCTAGTTCCATCCCCTGCACTCATGGCAGGACTAAGTATTATTTAGACCATCCCCGATGGGTGTTTGTCCAACCTGCTCTTAAAAATCTCCAATGATGGAGATTCCACAACCTCCCTAGGCAATCCAGTGCTTAACCACCCTGACAGTTAGGAAGTTTTCTCTAATGTCCAACCTAAACCTCCCTGGCTGCAATTTAAGCCCATTGCTTCTTGTCCTAGCCTCAGAGGTTAAGAGCAATTTTTCTCCCTCTTCCTTGCAACAACCTTTTATGTACTTGAAAATTCTTATGTCCCCTTTCAGTCTTCTCTTTTCCAGACTAAACAGACTCAATTTTTTCAATCTTCCCTCATAGCTCATGTTTTCTAGACCTTTAATCATTTTTGTTGCTCTTCTCTGGACTTTCTCCAATTTGTTCACATCTTTCCTGAAATGTGGTGCCCAGAACTGGACACAATCCTCCAGATGAGGCCTAATCAGCGTGGAGTAGAGTGGAAGAATTACTTCTTTTGCATTTTGCTCAGCCGAGTGGTGTGAATCTGGGCCTGATCAATTTCACTTTGTGGGCCAGATCCCCCTCTTGTGTAAATCAGTGTTGCTCTAATTCACACCAACTGAGGATCTGAACCGTTTCACTGTCCGTGTCTCCCTGCCAAGTAAGGGATATCCAGTGTAACAAGGGGCAGGTTTATACGCCCATCCTGTCTCCCTCCCCACCCAAATATTATTAGTGGGGGAGACACCATGGGCACATTTCTTTGCCTGTTAACAACCCCAAATTCCTGGGCACAAAGATGGTGCCTTGAGCTGCCTCCCCACCATGCCAGTGCCCCTCCCTCCCTCCCAGGGACCCACCAGCTGGTACCTTCAGTCTCTTGAGAATGGCAGCAGCTCGTTTCTGGAGGTTGTCCCAGCGCCGATTGCTCTCCTGGACCGCGGCCTTAAGCCGGCCCTGCAAACTGATGCTGTTGGCCTGAACCAGCTGCCGGTACTGCCTGTTTAAGGACTCCAGATGGTGCAACTTCTCCTGGATCTGCCTTTCCAGCACCTGGAGGGAGAAAGGGACACCAGCACTGGTGAGGAAGAGCAGCCTTGTTGTTGTAGCCCTGGACTAGGACTAGCTTGGATGCTGGGCCCCTGCTATAGACGTCGCAGTGTCGCTCGGTGCCTCAGTTTCCCCATCTGTTAAATTTGAATAATTCTCCCCTCTCTTGGGGCAGGACGGGGCTGTGAGGATCAATTCATGAGCAGCTGTGCTGTGTTCAGGGACTGCAGTCGTTACTCTCTGGTGAGTATGTGTTACAGGCCCCCCACGGTGCTGATCTGCAGAGCTCATCCCAGAGTTCCGTCCCCGGCTCTGGCAGGGGAGTAGGGGCTAGTGGTTAGAGCAAAGGGCTTGGCGGCAGGACTCCTGGGTTCTGTTCCCAGTTCTCCCACTATGTAACTCTGCTCTAAGTCACTTTATCTCTGTTTCCCTATCGGTCAAATGGAAATAACCAAGGCCCGGCTCAGGGGGGCAGAAACATGAGATGAAATGAAACGTTTGCAACAGGCAGCCGAGATCCTTGAAGGACTATGGAAACTGGCGACCCCGTTAGCCTCTTGCCAAGGGGAAGGACTGGGGGGTTATAAATGTTCCCCTTGTTTGATCGTCTGTGTATTCAGCTCTTGCTGCCACCTTTGAAATAAAAGGACTTCAATAAACACAACTCAAAGACTCCTCTGCTACCGAGGGTCTCCCCTGAGGTCTCTTTCAAGAGACTTCCTGCCAACCCTGCCCTACCCTGGCTGTGCCAACATCAGTGCGCAGAAGAAATCATTCAGTTTCTTCCGGTATTATTTAATAGGTGTACTACACTACCATCTACTGTCCCCATGCTGAGCCCTATTAGGTTCATTACGGTAGTTCATTACCGGTCGCCATCCAGGATCTAGGCCCCATTGTGCCGAGCCTTATTAGGTGTATTATGATAGCATCTACAGTCCCCATCGGGGTTTGGGGCCCCATCATGGTGAGCCTTATTAGGTGTATTACAGTAGTGCCTATATCCCCGGTTGGAGTTCGGGGCCCCATTAAGTGGAGCCTTATTAGGTGTAATACAGTAGCATCTACCGTCCCCATCACGCCTTGTTTTACTATGTATATTACGGTAGCACCGACATCCCCATCCAGAATTGGGGCCCCATCAGCTGGGCCTTATTATGTATATTATGGTAGCACTGACATCCCCATGCAGGATCGGGACCCCACTGAGCTGGGCCTTATTATGTATATTACGGTAGCACCTCTATCTGCCTCCAGATATGGGGGGGCCCCCATTGTGTTGGGCCTTATTATGTGTATTACGGTAGCACCTACATCCCCATCCATTGTGCTGGGTGCCACACAGACACACAGCGAGAGACGGTCCCTGCCCCAAGTCTAAATAGTCAAAAGATGGGAGGGGAAACTGAGGCACAGAGTGGGGCCAGGACTGGCCCAAAGCCACTCAGCAGGAGGGTGGCAGAGCTATGCATAGAACCCTGGTGTCCTGAGTCCCAGCCTAATGCTCCATCCACTGGGCCACGCTGCCCCTCTCCCCACCCCCATCCTCACCTCGAACTTTTTGAGCTCCTCCTTGGCCACAGCGAAGGGCACCTGGGAGGAAGCGGGGGAGGCGGCCCACAGCTCTGCCCCCCGCAGCCAGTCCTGGAAGCGGGACAGGGAGTCCAGGACCCGCTCGTGCAGCCGGCGGGCCTGCTCGGCCCTGCAGCGAGACAGAGAGGAGCCTCACAGCGCCCACGCTGGCATGCCGCCCCCCCGTGTTACGAACGCCAGCGACACCTGCTCCCCTGCCGCGCCAACAGAGCGACTGGAACGGACCAGAGACAGGGACGGGGAAAGCCAAGGGCCTGGCAGCTTGGCACAGCCGCGGGGGACATCTCTAGAAAATATAGACTCGCCCCCACCAGCCCCCACCCCCTCCACTCCACCTTAGCCCAGTCCCCCCTCCTATCTCCCCACTGCATCCCACCAGCCCCCCCCTCACTCCTCCCCCCACATCCCAGCTCCCTTCATCCTTTCTTTTTCCCGCTGCCACAAAATGACCTCCTTCCCCCCCCCAAAAAAAAACAAAACCCCAAGTAACACCAGCACCCAAATCCCCACAATCTTTTGCTTCCTCGAAGGCTTCTGGGAAGATCACTGGGCATCTTGCAGGTGGTGGGACCCAGAAAGGCCGACACCCCCCCTATGCCCCGATACTGGGCGGGGTTCTCCCCCCTCCCCAAATACCAGAGCCTGGATCTCGGCCTCACCTGATCCGTTTCTCCACGGAGGCTGTGCGGAGGCTGCAGCCGGCCACCGCCTCCCCCCGGCGCACGGAGAGCATCCGAGGCTTCAGAAGAGCCGAACCGAAGCTCTGAGCCACTCTGTCCCCCTGCATCTCCGGCTCCCCCTCGCTTCACAATCCCCGCGGGTGTCTCGGGGATGCCTGGGCATCTGGACAAAGCCTGGGCATCGGCAGGGGGCGCAGGACTGCCCCTCCTGGGAGCGGGTCCGGCCAATACTGTCTGGGCACAAACGGATCTCACCTGAATAACAGGGCCGCCACTCGCGGCTAGCGCTGGGAGAGCCGCACAGCAGGGCCACCCAGAACCCAGGGTCGGGGGGGGGGGGGGTCCCTGCTGGGGAGACAGGAACTCCTAAGGGCAACAGGTGCAGAGAAAATCCAGCCACCACCACCCCCGGGGGAGAACGCTCCGCTCTCGTAAATTCCAGCCACGCTGGGAGGCCCCTGGGGCAGAGGTATTCCCGAAGGGAGCAGGGAAGGTTGTCACTGCACGGAGGAGCTTCGAAATAGGTGGAAACTCGTCTGAAATCTGTCCCCCCTCCCCCCACCATGCTCCCCAGGCAGTATGGAGATGGCATTAGGAGCAGATCAGGGGTGTGGCTGGGGCTCACTGCGCTGTGACTATTCTCTGCCCCCCAGGGCCCATGGGAGCAGATTGGGCCTGTAGCCAGAGGACACTGCACGGTGGATATTCTCTGTCTCCCCCGCCCCCCCCACCCCGGGCCCATAGGGGGCGGATCAGGAGTGTGACCAGAGCGCAGTGTGCTGAGTCTATTCTCTGCCCCCCACTCACTTAGAGCAGCCGCGAGGCTGCTCTAACTGACACAAAAGGGCCAAGAATACGGAGAGTGCAAAGGAAGTTTAAAGCACCCAGCCGTAGCCCCATATGGACAGATGGGGCAAGTGACAATCAGGGCCTGTATTCCGTGGGGGAGGTGGCTGGGCTTTGCCGCCACTTTGCACTGCCTCTGGCCTGCCAGCAAGGTCCGGGAGCCCTTCCGTTTGCAGATGGGATGGCTGAGGCACATCAGACTAGCAGCAGACCTGGACCCAGGAATCTCAGAATGGTGGCTGGGGAGACTGTGTTGAACATAGGATGGGAGGAGGCAGTATTAGGGGCGTGGTGAAGGTGGCTGGAGAAGAGGGGAAGACTTTTTAAAGACGTCCTGCAAATAAGGTTACCATATTTTCGGTTTCCAGAAAGAAAGACACTGACAGGGGGGTACAGTTGGGGTCCTGGAGGGGGTACCTGTGGCAGGGGTACTCACTGGAGGGGGTGAGCGGGGGGCGCAAGCCTGGGACACAGCAACAGCCGTCGGTCAGCACCTCCCTGTGGGACCCCCGCTCCCCAGGGCTGGGAGCTGGGACCCCGGTGGGCAGGATCCAGCAGCTATGGCTGCAGGGGAATGGACCAATCAGCTGCAGATGCAGGGGAGGGCACTAATCAGGGCTCTTTCTGAAACGCGAGGGCTGCGCTACAAAAATCCCAGACGTTGCCTGTTATCTGAAAAATCCGCCCAGTCGGAGGACAGAGCCTCAGAAAAAGAGGCGACGTCCGGGCAAACCCAGACGCATGGGGGTAGCCCTACCGGCAAAGGAAAACAAAATAGGGTGTAGGCCCCTTTAATTTGGCTTCCGTTCATTCCCCAGAGATCCTGTTGGAGATCCTGCTTCGTAAAATCCAAGGCCAGCAGGGCCCAGTGTAACCAAGTAGCGTGACCCGCCACGTAGCACGCGCCAGAGAACATAAGAACGGCCAGACTGGGTCAGACTAAAGGTCCATCTAGCCCGGTGTCCTGTCTTCCGACAGTGGCCGATGCCAGGTGCCCCAGAGGGAATGAACAGAACAGGTCATCATCAAGTGAGCCATCCCCTGTCTCCTATTCCCAGCTTCTGGCAAACAGAGGCTAAGGACACCCTCCCTGCCCATCCCGGCTAATAACCATTGATGGACCTATCCCCCACGAACAAATCTAGTTTTTTTTTTAACCCTGTTATAGTCTTGGCCTTCACAACATCAAAGTCCTGCCCCAAAACAATCCCTAGCCCAGATCTCTTTGGAAAATACCCAGCCCTGGTTTAAAAATAGTCAATTCAATTTGAAAAAAGGACCAGGACTTTTCAGCTTGGAAAAGAGACGACTAAGGGGGGATCTGAGGGTCTAAAAATCATGACTGGTGTAGAGAAAGTGAATCAGGACATATTATTTACCCCTCCACATCACACAAGAACCAGGGGTCACCCAATGGAAGTAATATGCAGGAGGTTTAAAACAAACATGAGGAAGTACTTCTTTACACAATGCACAGTTAACCTGTGGAACTCATTGCCAGGGTATGTTGTGACAGCCAAGACAGTAACAGGATTCAAACAGAATTAGGTAAGTTCCTGGAAGGATAGGTCCAACAATGGCTATTAGCTAATGTGGTCAGGGACGCAACCCCATGCCCTGCCTGTTAGAAGCTGGGAGTGAATGACAAGGGCTGGATCACTTGATGACGACCTGTTCTGTTCACTCCCTCTGAAGCATCCGTCGGAAGACGCGATAATGAGCTAGATGGCCCGTTCGTCTGACCCACTATGGCTGTTCCTATGTTCAGTAATGGAGAATCCACCATGACCCTTGGTAAATTGTTCCAATGGTCTCACCGTAAAAATCTACACCTTATTTCCAGTCTGAATGTGTCTAGTTTCAACGGCTGTGGGACCGTGTCATGGAACGGCTCCTGTTGCTATTATGGCTGCTCTGCAGAAAGGGGTCCCTGTCAAACACCAGCTGAGCCTTGCATCCCATGACAGTCTGAGATTTCATTAAAGCCCCAGCACCCTGGCCCACACGCTCCTTCAGGAGCGACCGAAGGAGTCATCCAAGCCCCCTCAGGTAGCGAAGGCAGCTGCTGACTATCAGGGGTGCCCCCAGACTCGCAGGTCAGAGCATGGACGGATGGTTGCCAACACAAGGGCGAGGAGACGGGTCGTAGGGCATGGCTGGCGGAGGCAGAGCACCAGGGGAACAGTTTCAGGCCGGAAGGGATCATTAAATCATCTATCCTGGCCTCCCGCAGAGCGCCCAGCAGGACATTCCATTCCACCCAAATACCCCGACACGGAGCTCGACTGAGATCAAACTGTGAATCGTAGGCAGAGACCCAGGGGCCAGCAGGGCCCGAGGCCCATGCCATGGCAGAGAATTGATTAGGTGAGAGATGCCCGGATGATCCCAGCAGACGACCCATGGCCCATGCTGCAGAGGAAGGCAAAAAAACCACACCCCAAAGTCCTTGCCAATCTGAGCTGGGGGAAATCCCTTCCTAGCCCTGAATCTGGGCATCAGTTGGATCCTGAGCATGTGAGCAAGACCCCCCAGTCAGGCATCTAAGACCACCCCAGAGCACTGGTCCAACCCATCCAGTGTCTCGTCTCCTGCTGTGGCCAATCCCCAATGCCTCAGAGGAAGGTGAAATTTGCCCTCCCCGCCCCCAGATTACAACTGTGCATAGGGGCGGGGGGCGCAGGGGCACCTTCCTGACCCTGCAAGCAACTGACTGGCGCCTTGAAGCAAGTATTATGAGCGTGACCCTTAGAAGAAGCAGAGGGACAGGACTTTTTGGGCACAGAGCCCACTGAAGGGGCAGACATGGAGATTTCTGAGTGAGGAAGCTGCCTGCTGCTATTTCTCCCTATTGTGTTCAGGGAAAACAGGACTTTCTGCACATTCTGTGTAAACAAACACCTGGTGTTCACGGATATTTTTTTCCTCCTAATGGAAATAACCCTGCAAGGCCCCAAAATATTGGCTAAGGGGCTCAGGCCAAAGGGGCAACATTAGTATTACTAGGTGTATTACGGTAGTGCCTAGGCACCCCAGTCATGGACCAGGAGCCCATTGTGTACATTTGCATTCCTATTGGGTGCATTACAGTAGCTTCTAGGCGTACTAGTCCTGGACTGGGGTCCCATTGTGCCAGGCACTGTACATTTTGATGGCAATTGGGTGTATTGCGGTAGGCCAGAGGGCATCCCAGCAACAGCCCATGACCCCATTGTGCTAGGCACTGTACAAACAGTCCCCTCCTTAGAGAGTTGCCGATCCAAATACAAGACCAGGTGGAGACAGACAGACTGGGGCGGGGGGGACAGATGGACACAAGGACACAGTGCTGGGCAGTGGGACAGGCAGTGGTCTTACCAGCCCCCAACCGGTGCCAGCCCTAAACTCCAGCCTGCGGCACCTGCCTCCCCACTGGCTCGAAGATCCTGGTCCTACAGCTCTGCCTGCCTTCCCCGAACAAAACAGACCACCCAGGGATCTGCCGCTGCCAGCAGGGAACCGCCTTTCCTCTGCCTCCTTCTCTGCCAGCCAGCAGAACCGAAAGCCAAACCCGGCAGGTCGTTGGCTCCAGCCCGGGCTGAGCCAACCGCCCTCCTCCCAATCCTCAGGTTTCCTGGTTTGTTCCTTGGCTGCTTTTGTGCCAACCAACACGTGATTTGTTTGTTGTGCTCAGGAGGCCATAACTCACCCCACCCGATTGTTGCTCAGTGGTTTCCAGGCCACCTGCTTCGTTAGCGAGCTGCAGCCCAACCTCGGGGGGCAGGCGAGTGCTAAGAGGCACAGGAAAAGATTTCCCCCTGGCCCAGCATTGCACGGCCGGCTAAGCGAACAGTGGCGGGGCATCGATAGATTGCGGGGATGGATGACACCCCGGCATCTTAATTTGGGGGGGGGACGGGGGGGTTTCCCGTCATCTTGGGAGCTTCAGCCACATGTCGAAGGCACAAAAAACTCAGGGGCAAAGCCAGGATTAGAACCCAGCACTCCCGCCTCGCAGCCCCTTACGCTGAACACTTTAGAATGGCCCCTCCACAGTGCTTAATTTTTAACAGAACTGTGCCCTGGCCCCTCTAAGCTTAGCAGTTCATAGCCCCAGCACCCGGTCCCTGACTAACCCAGCAGACCCCACTCCCCTGCCAGAGTTAGGGATCGAACCCAGGAATCCTGACCGACTCCCAGGCCTCCCTGCTCTAACCACTGGACACCACTGTCCTCTGATAACTGGGAAGAAAACCTGGGAAAGGAGTCCTGATGCCCAGCACGTACTGGCCCACCCACTACCCTCCTGTGCTGCCCCCTAATAAAGCATGACATGGGATTGCTTTCAGTACCACCCTTCATGTCCTGTCTGGATGGGCCTTTCCCACTCCATTGTACCACCACCCTCTGGAAAATGAACCTGCTGGAGGAGTCCTTAAGTCCTAAGCAAACAGACCAAGAATTCTGCAAACACATTCAGGATCCAGAGTCCACCCCCACCCCCCGTCCCGCCCAGGGACGATTCTGAATCCCACCCCCATGGGGGGCTGTGAGCCTGCAAAGGAGCTAATGATGGCCTAAGTGGGCCCCGGTTCTCAATCACGGTGAGGCTCTCCTGTGCTACACAGGGGTGGAAACAACCCCCCCGAGAATCTGCCCCCTGCAGCTGGCATGGAGTTAGCGTAAAGGTTTTGTGCCAAGCCTCTGGTGTAGGGGCTGGATCTGTGGGTGTGGCCAGGGTGCACTGGGTTATTTTCTGTGACTGTTTTCTGCCCCACAGGGCCTATAGGGTGCGGATCAGGGGCGTGGCTGGGGAGCCCTGCGCTTTGGCTAGTCTCTGCCCCACAGGGGCAGATCGGAGCTAAGGCTGGGCAGGATGCAAAGAGGACACTTACAGCCACCTCTCCTCAGCCATGCCCTGAACGCAGGGTCGGGACAGCTGAGAATCAGAGTAACCCCAAGCCCTTCCCAGGCCCCTGTGTACGCAGCCAGCACCGCAGGCAGCTTTCCCAGCACATAAAGCTGCCAGGACCCCCAGACCTTTACACTCCTGAAGCGCCCTACACCCCCCAATCTCACACTGTTACTACCGAGTCCAAAGCGTCCTCTCTGTTGGCTACTGAAAACCAGGTGTGGCAATTCCCCAGCTCCAAGCACAGGGTCTCCATTGGCCGAGCACCTTCCCTGGACTGGGGTTTAGGGGGCACCAGGTGGAGATATGCAAACAAACAGGGATGCGGACAAAAGATCCAGCGTGATCCTGTGGGATGGACCCTAGATTGGAACTCCACAGACCTCAGTTCTAGTCCTGGCTCCGCCAAGGACTGTAGGCCACTTGTTTCCTTTCACTGTGCCTCAGTTTCTCCTCCCGCCCTTTGTCTAGTTAGATTGAAAGCTCTCTGGGGCTGGACTGTCTTGGCACGACAGAGCCCCTAGCCACCACGGTGATATAAAATAAAGTGTAACCACTTGGGATTTTCTGATCCACCCTGGCCCCCATGTCTATGGAAATTCCTGCTCTTTGCAGGCTCCACCAGGAAATCCCAGATCCTTCTGACCCTGGACTTTGACCCCGGACTTTGACCCCAATTCTGTGGCTGCCCCTATTTTAGAGAGAATGTGGGAAGGGGATGGGGGGTGGGGGGGAAGACAAGGTCTGAGAGCTCCTGAGAATTGGGCAGACAGACTGGAGGCCATCAGAATTGTTATCGATCATTCTGACTGGGCAGCAATTACACAGCTGCGAATGATGACGGTAGGCACTTTGCTTTTCCATGCCTCAGTTTCCCCATCTGTAAACATGGGGGTATTGATACGGACCTGCCTTGTAAAACACTCTGAGATCTACCACTGATAAGAGCTAGGGATTATAATTTATAATTACCTTCCCTCCCCCTCCTTCTGTGTCCCAGAAACTAAATTTGCAGTTTATCTGTTGAAGAATAAGAAATAAGAGCAGGATATTTCTTGCTCCCCAGCCCCCTCTTACCAGAAGCCTTTGTCAGTCACGGTTAGATTCCAAGGTGGGAAGACAGGAGGATGGTTGCTGAGCTGCCACAAATTCCTTTCAGTGGGGCAAGATGAAGAGTTTTTCAGGAAGACGCTTCCATCCTGATGCCAAGCCCTGGAAGGCAGCGACCAGAGAAACACCGGATTATTTTTGTTCTAGCGGCCGAACGCCAGTTCTCCGAATCTGAAAGGCAACTTGGTCCCCCGCACAATGGGTGGCGGCTGAATTCACAGGGAGACATCATGATCTTTCTAATGTTAGTTTTTGTATTACAGTGGAGCTTAGAGCAACCGAGATCGGGGCCCCGTCGGGGCCGGGCGCTGCCCAGACACGCAGTGACCGAGGTCGGGGCCCCAAAGAGGATGAGCTTTGATACAGGTCTACACTTCAAATGCTGCAGCTGCACTGAAGTAGCACCTCAATGAAGACAGGAGGGCTTCTCCCCTCAACATAGATAACCTACCTCCCCGGGCTATATTGACTGGAGACTTCTCCAGGCAACCTAGCCCTGTCCGCACTGGGACTTAGTTTGGTTTAAGTGCATTGGATTTTTCACACCCCTGAGCAACACTTATGCAGACCTAATTTCCTAGCGTCGCCCTGCCCCCTGTGGACCATGCAGTTAACGGGGCTCAGCAGAAGGGCCCAGGGTCTGTTCCTAGGGCCCTGTTTGCAGGTTCAGGGCTTGCGTTTGCACTGTACCTAGTGCATTTCCATTGCTACCAGAAGCAAGTGTTGAATAAGCGTCACAGGGCGAGTGACATTACATCAGTCAACTTATCCAGGGGAGGGCACTCAGCCCCTGGCTGCTAGGTTGGGGTCCCAGAGACAAAGTTTAAACCCAACATTTGCTTTGAAGCTAAAAAGCAGAGTGAAACCCTTTCTAGCAGGCAGGGCCTGCTCCTGCCAGCGCTGGGCACCTGGGACTGCCAGCAAAGCCACCAGGAAACGAAACTAGCCAGGTGGTTATTGGGCCCTCGAGACCTGCCTTCCAGTCCCAGCTCTGCCAAAGGTGAGTCACTTTCCTCATTTGGGAAGTGGGGCTAACGCTACATTGGTTAGGCAGTGAGCTCTTCGGGCAAGGAGCCGCATCCATCACATACAGCTCCTTGCAAACTGGAGCCTATAGATGCTAGGAAAATACAAAGAAGGAGGACTGTCGGGCATGATCCGGCGTTGATCCTGCCAGATCTATTTGGCAGCACGCCCCTTTAAGCCTGTGCTCCAGGAGTTCGTGCCGTGATGCTGCCCCCTGACCCCGGGCAGGGATATACTGTAAACCGCAGGGAAGCCACAAACTTTGTACTTTGTCATTGACCAGGCCACGTCTCCAACCTGGCAGCCAGGGTTAAAATGACAGAATAAATATTGACTGTGGAGTGCACACCGGCCCCTCAGATCCAGCTCCTGGTGAAGCTTCCCCAGCCAGGAATCTCCCATCCCAGCACTCCCTAAATCCAGGGGAGTCGGGGCAGCTTTGCCAGGGAAGAATGGAGCCTCGTGTTTCCATTGCTGCTGTTTATGATGGTACCACCTTGCCACCCCAGCTGAGAAAGGGACCCCGATACGCCAGACAGATCCCCGACTGAGCCTGGTGCCCCATTGGGCCAGGTACAGCACAGCTCTTCCCCCCCCCACCCCACATCAGGGGCCCCCATTGTGCCAG
This sequence comes from Caretta caretta, assembly GCF_965140235.1. NCBI lineage: Eukaryota > Metazoa > Chordata > Testudines > Cheloniidae > Caretta > Caretta caretta. The sequence continues at coordinate 4,456,817 of NC_134228.1, forward strand.
GCACAGCACAACCCCTCCCCAACCAAGATCGCGGGACCCCCACTATAAGTGCAGCACAGACCCCTCCCCCAGCTGATATCAGAGGGCCCCATTGTGCAAGGTGCAGCAGACCCTAATCATGACCGGGGCCCCACCGCACCTATCACAGCACAACCCTGCCCCCCCCAACCAAGACTTGGGGGGGGGGGGAGTCCCCATTGTGTTAGGTGCTGCATGGACCCCATGTGCTGGGAGCTACATAGACACAGACTCCCTGTTCCAATAACCTGACTGTTGAGTCCCCATTATTCCCCCCTTCCCTCCCCACCCCGCCCCAGCTTTGACAGATGAAGATTTGCAGCCCAGAAACCAGGTGAGATCAGCACCAATTGCCTCCCCTTTGCAGCAGCCTCCGAGAGACCAGCGATTGAAGGGGCCAGTAATGCCGGGCGCTCCAGCCAGCTCCCTTGCCCAGCGGCTGCCCTCACCGTACCTGATACGCGGAAGGCTTAATTCTAATCCTCCGTGGCCCACTGGATCTGCAGTTCAACCCCAGAACCGAGGTCCATTTGCATCTCCAATGCTGATCAATCATTAACAGGTCCCGCTCCTTCCTCCACCCTGCCTTCACGGCAGCCGGGTGAGTCAGGCACCTGCCTGGCTGCACATCTCCCCACCTGTCTGGAGGAGATGGGCGGCGAGCTATAGCCCAGGTTCTCTCCTGGCTTTAGGAGCAGGTGGGCAGGGCTGGGAGAATGGCACAAAAGCGGCACCGCACGGACGGAGGGAGGAGTGGAGAGGTGCCAAGTAACCTGACCTGCTCCTGCTTACCTGTCGAGGGAAGAAGCCCAGCCCAATCCAGCCACCCGGCTTGCTCAAACAAATCCGGTGCATGCAAAGCAGATCAGTTGGTTTCAGAGAGGATTGGGCCCTTAAGTTTTAACCAGTTCAGCCCAGAGCGGGGATTTACCCCCTACCCCGGTTCATTGTTTGCAGACTCATCTGGGGGTAGAGAGGAACCGAATTCCATGGCTGGACTGCCAACCCCAGACAGATACGGCCTGCTCTCTGTTAACGAGGGGTGAGGGAGAGCTGCCGGGAAATGCAATCCCTCTGGGGTCAGGGCGCGGCCCAGGGGCCAGTGAAGCGCCCAGTGTGTTGACACTAGCCACAGGTTAGAGGTGGGGGAAATGAGGTGCGGAAAGGGGAAGTGACTTGTCTAAAAAACAAAAAATGCTGAGACAGTGACAAGACTAAAACCCAGGAGCCTGGTCTCCCGTAATGGCCCCCTCCCAGAGCTGGGGATGGAACCCAGGGGTCCTGCCTCCCTGCTCTAACCACTAGACCCCACTCCCCTCCCTGAGCCAAGAATAGAACCCAGGAGTCCTGGCTTTCCCAGTCCCCTGGCTCTAACCCCCCCACTTTCCCCACACAGAGCTGGAAATATCTGAGTCACAGCCGTGCTTTTTAGCCTCAAGACCATCTCAAGCCCTACAAGCTCTAGAGAAGGCTCTAGGGGTCGAATTTCCTTCACAAACAGGCTGGCTGATGGCAGATATCGGAAGAAAAGCAAATAGCTGTATAAAGCACTGGGATTTCCCCAAAGGATTTAATCAGACTGTCCCCACCAGCAGGGATGAGAAAGAACCCTGCTTGCATTACAGCCAAACAATGGAGACACAAATCTTGCCACATTAAACTATTGAAACTTTTACCATTAAAGAGGTAGGATCTTTTTAACTCCATCCCTCTTAACTGTGTTCACTACGCTGATCTGTCCGAAAATTAAGAAGCAGGCTCTTGTACCCGCAAAGGAAATTTCCCGCAAAGTTGGAGGGAAATTTAATGAGACGTTTGTGGGAAGACAGATTATTTAAAAAATAAAAAAAGTGATTTTGCAATATGCAAGCACAGCAGGCCCTTCTAGTGGCAACAGGAAGGATAGCAGTCTACTACAGCTAACAGCTGAAGGAGTTACCCTTTTAGCTCAAGAGGTAGCACGCTGTGCTGTGGATTTTGATTGTCCCGAGTTCAAGTCCCGTTGTGAACTCACTCAGTGACAAACTTTCATAGCCCGGGCATTTATTTTTGCAGTTCTGCCGGCTACAGATGGGAAGGCTCTGGCTGCTGCATTAGGAAAACAATCTCCATCATTTCAGGGACCGGGTGGGGGTGGGGGAAAGAGCCTGCCTGCAAAAAGACATCGTTCCCTGGACTAATGAAAAGTGCAAGCAAGGGAAGAACGAGGCTGATGGGACGGAGCTTCACCCACGCCCTATGCAGCACAGACAACCATGGAGATCATGCAGAATTCAGCAGAGTCTCAGCAGCCCTGTGAGAACTTCAGGCCGGATTCACGGCTCTCCCATTCCTGCACTTTGAGGCAGGGATGTGGGTGGAAGGGAAGAGGTGGCTTGAAGCCCCCTTTGCTCTCCCTGCATTCTGGGCCTTGCCCAGCTCCCAGCAATAGTCAGAGCAACCCCAAGGCTGCTCTAACTCACATACTCACTGGGCCCTGGGGAGCAGAGAAATGGGAATAGCGCAGTGTGCTCCAGCCAGGGCCATTTATGCTGCACAGAGCAGCTCAAGTGTAATTATCCAAAGGAATGTCAAGAGGCCTCTTGATCCTGGTCTATAAGTACCTACACAGGCGGCAGATTTCTGTGAGCGGAGGGCTCGGTAAACCAGCAGACAAAGGCTGATGTAGATCTGGACAAATTCACACAGGGAAAAAGATGCAAATTTTTAAACAGAGAGGGAATTAACCCTAGGAACTACTGACCCAGGGACAGGGGGAGTAATCTCCATCACTAGAGTCTTTAAATCAAGATTGGATGCCATCAACCCACCAGAGAGGGGCTGGATGTAGGAATGGCTCGGTGGGACTCTCTGGCCTGGGCTATACAGCCCCACTCACGCACCAGGACTCATTTGTGCAAGTCATATTAGGTGTACTACAGTAGTGGCAAGGAGCCCCAGCCATGGACAAGGTCCCCATCATGCCAGGCGCTGCATAAAACACCAAAAAGAGACTGTCCCTTCTGGCCACAGACTATGGGAACTGAGCAATTTCCCCTTCATGCACACTTGTGAATCTCCAAGCTAGAATCCAGCCTGAGACACCCACAGACCTTCCCATCTGCCCCATTTCAGCCTAGAGGAGGGGACCAAAAGGAGCCAAGACCACTGTAGGTCTATAGGGTTCAGGGTGACACCTGCCTTCCTGGGAGATGTTAGACAAGACAAGGAGTCCCCCGCAGTGCGGGAAAGGCTAATCGATCTATCATACTTCTATAGCAGGATGCACCTTACATGCCCCTAGGCATACCAGCTTCAGCACCTCCCCCATGCCTACAGCCGACCTTCATTTGCCACAGTTTTAGACAGGTAAGGCACCCCTAGAATGCTGGCACCCCTAGGCACATGCCTACTCTGCCTAATTGGAAATATGGCCCTGTTGATAGTGCCCACCACTGTATGAGCTGAGGGTCTTACAACTCCTCTGTGAGGTAGGGCAGTGGCATTACCCCGCCAGCATACAGGTGGGGAAACTAAGGCCCAGAGCAGCTAAGTGACTTGGCCCAGGTCACACAGGAAGGCGGTGGCAGAGCTAGGGCTTGAACACAGGTTTGCCGAGCCCAAGGGTAGTGCCCTGACCCCTGGGCCAGCCATCCTTCCTCCCAGAACTGGTTCTGCTGCATCCACAGAGCCGGGGAGAGTCTGCAATCAAGGATATCCTCCGCTGTCTCTTCAAGCCCTGCTGGCTGCACCGAGACAAGAGGAGAGGCGGCGGTGGCCCTGCGCTCATCCATTCCAGCCCCGGGGCGCCGTGTTTTCCCCACAGAGAGCAGCATGCTCCAGCATGTCACACAACGGCCTTCACGCCCAAGTGCAGCCGGCTCGCAAGAGAACCGAGGGGGCGGGGTGCACAGATGGGTCAACACGTGCTCTTAGCCACTTACCTCCAAAGGTATTAAGAAAGTCAGACTCGTGCGGTAAAGGCCAGATTCCCAGGGGGGTGAAAATCCATATGGACACCAATGGAGCAATGGCCTGTTCACACCATCTGGGGATCTGGCTCCTCCATACCTGGCTCTCGGAGCAGCCCAGCGCTTCAAGTATGTTTGTGAATGAAGCCTCATAACCTCCCCGGGAGATGGATGTATGACATTTCTCCCCATTTTACTGACGGGGAAAACTGAGGCACGCAGCAAAGACGTGACTCACCCAATGCTCAAGAGTCAGTGGCAAGGGCAGGCATAGAACCCATAGGCATAGGCGTCCTGACTCCTGGACTTTGAGCATGCTCTCTTCTCAGACCCAGGCTTATAGATCCCAGGGGTCCCGACTCCCAGCCCTTTCTGCTCTAACCACGAGACCCCACTCCCCTCCCAGAGTCCGGAATAGAACCCAGGAGTCCTGGCTCCCAAGACTGCACTCGAAGCTCAGAACCATCTAAATACCATTAGCCTCCAGCCACTGATTCTCCCGGTATTCCTGTTTTTGTGGTGGATTCCCCACTGGGTATCCACCTCCCGTCCATCTAGAGGCGCTCCAAGCCGCTGCCGAGTACAGGTTGCTCCATACTCCAGTTCCCCATCGGCTCCAGCTTAGAAAGCGCATCACTGATGGGAGGTGGATTAACAAGCCCTTAGCTGCAGCAGTTAATGGCCAATCCCTCCCCTCATCAAACGCACAGTTTCACCTACTATGCACCCAAGGGCTACGGCAGGGGCAGAGAGCACAGGTGTGAACGGGGGGCAGGGGCAGCAGCTGGCTGAGCCAAGATCTCAGCCCGGGGAAATGGGCTCAGCGGCACAAGAGAATTCAGAAGCAGAAATGTAACAGATCCCTCAAACAGCAGCAAGGAGCCCCCAGCGAGGTGGAATGACCCACCCCGCCTTTATTAGAGTTTATCAGTTTAAATGAACGTGTTTGAATGTAGGTTGGAGCAGGCGAGCCCGCCATGCGCTGCTGAAGTGCTCAGGGTGCTTTACCAACGGATAGCAACCCCTGCCATGTCCCATCCAGGGAAACTAAGGCACTGGGAGGTGGAGGGGAGAGTCCCTTAAGGTCACATGGTGAGGCAGCAGCAAAAGTGGGGAGTAGGCAGCCAGGCCTTCTGGCTTCCTATCCCCTGCTCTAGCCACTAGACCCCACTCCCCTCCCAGAGCCAGGAATAGAACCCAGGAGTTCTGATACCCTGGCCTCTCGCTCTAACCACTAGACCACACTGCTTCCTGTCCAAGGCTCTGCGCCTTCGTACAGATGACCCCAGAGGCTGCTCTTCTCTTCCCCTGCGGGCGAGACGCTCTTCCCGCTCTCCCAGCGCGCCGCAGGATGGGGTCTCTGCAGCCTTCCACATCTGGGCCTCCCTACCCCCTTGTTGATTGCGCGTTTCACGGCACCATTCTCCGGCAAGAGCCTGGGAAGGAGGGAAGCAAACTTCTCCCCTCACTTCCCCCTGCCCAGGAAAATGGCCGTTTTCAGCACCTTGGGGACATGGCGGATGGTGAGCGACACCCGGGTTCCCCGGCGCAGCTCGTCCCCGAGCACCGCGCCGCAGGCCGCCACGTTGGTCACTTTCTCCGTGATGGCGTCAGAGGCGGCGGGTCGGATCCCGTGCAGGTAACGGACGTACATGTCCTCCCGCAGGACCAGGAGGCTGCGCGGCTCCAGCAGCAGGGACAGGAAGTGGCGCTGCTCCTCTGTCTGGGGCGTGGGGACCTGGGAAAGGAGAGCGGTGCACGTTCAGAACGAAACCTGGCCCTTTCTGCAGCTGCTTCCACGGGAGGATCTCAAAGCACCTGAAGGATGTTAGTTGTTTAAGCCACACAACCCCCCCGGATGTTGACAGCACCACTCCCGTCTTCCAGATGGGGAAATGGAGGCACAAACAGGGCTTTGCCTAAGACCACACAGCGAGTCAGCAGCAGGACTGGGGAACAGAACCCAGGAGTCCTTATTCTCAGGCCCCCCCCAGCTCTAACCACTACACCCCACTCCCCTCTCAGAGCTAGGAACAGAAGTCCTGATTCTCAGGCCTCCAAGGCCCCAACATGTTCTAACTACTACACATCACTCCCCTCCCAGAGCTGGGGACAGAACCTATGTCCATGTGGACAAACTGGAGAAAGCCCAGAGAAGAGCAACAAAAATGATTCAAGGTCTAGAAAACATGACCTGTGAGGGAAGATTGAAAAAACTGAGTTTGCTTAGTCTGGAAAAGAGAAGACAGAGGGGACAGGATAATTTTCAAGTACGTAAAAAGGTTGTTACAAGGAAGAGGGAGAAAAATTGATCTAAACCTCCGAGGACAGAGCAAGAAGCAATGGGCTTAAATTGCAGCCAGGGAGGTTTAGGTTGGTGTCAGGGTGGTTAAGCACTGGAATAAATTGCCTAGGAAGGTTGTCAAATCTCCATCACCGAAGATTTTTAAGAGCAGGTTGGACAAACCCCTGTCAGGGATGGTCTAAATAATACTTAGTCCTGCAATGAGTGCAGGGGACGGAACTAGATGACCTCTCAAGGTTCCTTCCAGCCCTGTGAGTCTATGATAAGGTGGGCCGGGGGGTGCATGCATACACACCTATAAGTGCATCATCCTTAAACTGTATGTGAGAGAGAGAGAAGGAACAGGGATATGTATGTGTGTACTGCTGTAGTCGTTTTTAAGATGGATGGAGTTAAATTAAAGCACTACAAAATCCACATGCAGACCAGCCCTGCCTAGCTTCGTGCACAGCAGGGATCCCACCGCAGGGAACACGACTGGGGTTATTGGTTTCCCTGTAGTGCCTCCGGCAGAGATTTTTAAAGCTGCCCAAGAGATCTGGCTCTCAGATTAAAATGAGCAGGAACTGGTTATCCCAATCCGCCGATCAGGCTCCACTGCCCGCGGCACTGAACACACAGGGTGAAAAAAAGACAGTCTCTGTCCAGCTCAGGTACTTAAGATACCACAGTGATGGGCACCAGCTGAGCGCCTCACAGTCGGAAATGGATTTACTTTCACAACCCTCTACAGGAAGCAGGGGGATTCTACTGGGGCAGGGGCTGCCTTTCTGTTCCAGGTTTGAACAGCTCCCAGTTCAATGTGGGTTTCTGGTCCAGGACTGGGACTCCTAGGCACTACCGTAATACACCTATTAGCAATAAAAATGTACAGCTCCCGGCAGAATGGGAACCAAAGGGAAAAAAAACAAATCCGTTATTCTCCGGGCTCTGTTTGTAATTCCTTCTGTGCTCACCTGCTCACTGTCTGCATGCTGCCCCCTACTGAAGGGATGGTAGAAGTCCAGCAGCGTGTGAGATCCCAGGCTGATGGTGGTGACGGTGGGGAAGTACAGAGGTCCATCTTCATGAGGCTAGAGGGAACCGGGATGTCAGACTAAAAAGGGAAGGAGCACGCACGCACTCACTCACTCCCCCAGCTCTCCTCTCCGGTACCCAGCACGAAACGCAGGAAGAAATGTCTCTACACACAGAAGACACGTGGACCAACTCGTCACACGCAGGCCCTGCTGCCGAGCAGATGCCTCCCTGACGTTGCCAACCTTCGCAGCCAGCGCACGTGGCAAAGCCGGGAGCGTGCACAGGGAGTGCCCTAGGCTCGCATGTCACTGGTATGCCACACCCAAGATACAAGCACAGCTGGCGAAGCAATCTGCTCTCTTGAAGTGAGGTCAGGGCTATCAAAAGGTGTTGGGATTAAGAGAAGACGTCGGTAGCTGGGAGTCCTGACACACAGCCTAGCCACTAGACCCAACTCTTCTCCCAGAGCTGGGGACAGAACCCAGAAGTCCTGACTCCCATCCCATGCTCTAACCACTAGGCCCAATTCCTTTCCCAGAGCCAGGGACAGAATCCAGGAATCCCAACTCCCAGGCCGCCCCCGCGCTAACCACCACTCTCCTGGGAAAACCTAGTCTTGGCTATCTAGACTCCGCCTCGCTGAAATCTCCAGCCAGCAGGATTTGCCATGGTTACAGGATTTGCCCCCATAGACACGCCTCTGATCAGGTCGGGATCTGCGTCTGCCCCTCTTCACTTGCCCCCAAGTGCAGGAACTACCCTGAGGTTGAGTAACGAAGCAGCTGGCCCACGGGTAGTTACCATGATCCCCTGCCCAGGGAGGTACTCGTTCACCAGCACGTGGTTTGCCAGCTTCCCTCCAAATGCTCCGAGGGAGGAGATCTTCTCAGCATAGCTCTGCAGCCAGGCAGGCAGCTTCTCCAGTACCATCCCTTTTGGGTGGGGCAGCCCTCCTGGGAGGCAGAGGATACAGAGAGGAGCTGGCGATGAAAGAGATCCAGCTGGTCCCATCTCGCTCAGAGTGCTGGGAGATCCATGGTTGAAAAGCACTGGGCTGGATCAACCCCTACAGGCGTTTCTCCAGGGGTTCAACCAGGCTTAGTTTAAGCACCATACCACCCTAAGCAATTCCTCTCCCTCTTTCGCACCTGCAACCAGCAAATCCCTAGCTCTCAAAGCACTTTACACAATTTGCAGATAGGGAAACTGAGGCACAGAGAGGCAAAGTGACCTGCCCACGGTCACCCACCTGGCCAGAGGCAGAGCCAGAGCCAGGAATAGAACCCAGGTGTCCAAGACCCTGCTTAGTGCTCTATCCTCTAGGTCACTCTGTTTTCCCATCTTGGTTGTCACCTATGCGCTCCAGCCCCTGGATCATTTTTACTGCTCTCCTCTGAACTCCCTTCCAATTTGTGCCCTGAACTGAATGCAATTAGCATATTTATTAGGTATATTACGGTAGCACTGTGGTGCCCCAGTCATGGACCAAGCCCCCATTGTGTCAGGTGCTGTACAAACCCAGAACAAAAAGACAGTCCCTGCCCCAAGGAGCTGACAAGCTAAGTAATATCCCTTGGTCCGCTCACCCCAGATCTGACTCTCAGCTCCCCGGCTCAGTCATATTTGGGGGTGTATATGCAGCCCCCCCCCACCCCCATCACTATATCCTCTTTGATGCTACATCCTACTGCAAACGCCCATGCGACTGGCTGCTCTTCAGTCATTGCTGCTTCCCATGGAGGGCTGCGGATCATTTCCCACCAGCCTCCAGAGGTGCTTTTGCCTGGAAGCTGATTAAACCCCGGACACGCAGTGAGGTTGATAGGGACGGACGCACTCCGGAGACATCTTTGGAGAACCACCGGTGGAGGAATCTGGGTCATGGGGTCCCAGGGAGGGACCTGGTCTTAGCTCCCACCTGTGACTAATCAAGCCCCATTTACACGAGGAGAAGTTTCTGCAGGAGATCCAGATTCAGCCACACCAGTTACAGGAAAGACCTGACTGGGGAAAGCAATGGTCCAGACATCAGCAAAAGCCCGAGACCTTAGGAGGGGCCTGGGTTACCTGACTTGACCTATGTCGAGCTGCCCTTGAACTATAAACATGTCCTTAGGGAAAGGAACTGAAAACAAACACTGATGGGGAGCTGGCCTGGGGCCTTGCATGAGAGTGGGAAAACTGAGGCAGGGTCTGGCGCTGGGTTTGGGGAGATCTTGTCTCCTCAATCCTGCAACCAGCCAGCCCAGGTCACTCACCAGCCAAATGACATTCCTTCCCTCCCTGATGCAGGCTGCTCTGCGTGGCTTCTAAAGGACAAAGCTGACACATACTGATCCTGCGCTGAGCCCAGACTAGACCATCAGCGGGAGCGAATTCCCCAGTCCCATGCACTAACCGGTCCCTGGTGCAGTGGGGGAGGTCACCTGGGAGCCAGTGATGGGGCCGGAGAGAACTCACCCCAGTTCTGCAGCTTTCTTCCAGACAGCTGGGTCCACTTGGGTTTGGGGGCAGCATAAACCTGAGGGGATGAACGCAGGGAAGGGATGAGATGCCGGAAAGCTTTGCTTGAGAGGGGAAGAACATTATGGAGAAACAGTACGAGAGGCACAAAGTATTATTTACATTAGCGCCTAGGGATGCCAGCCACACCCCCCACCACACTGTGCCGGGTACTGCCTAGGCACAAAGAAAGAGACCATCCCTGCCAGGCAGAGCTTATAAGCTAAACAGACAAGGCAGACAAAGGGCACGAGGGGAAACTGAGGCTCTGAGGCTAAGTGACCCACCCAAGGCCTCACAGGTAGTCTGTGGCAGAGGCAGGAATTGAACCAGGGCCCAGGCTAATGACCAAGGGGCTTCACATTAAATGAGCCTGCCCAAGGGACCAGGGGGGAAACAGAAGCAGAAAATTAAGGATGGGCCTTAAGCACAGGGAGTGGGTGATGGGGCCCAGAACTGAATGTTTAGAGGAAGGCCGGCCCTGTGGTTAAGACCCTGGTGCAATTCCTGTCTCCACCACAGACCCCACAGGCAAGGCACTTCCGTGCTTATATCTATAAAATAGACATAACAATCCACCCTGCCTACTGAGGCTGCAAGGTCTTTGGGGCAAGAGCTGCCACTCACTCCAGATCTGTGCAGCGCCCAGCACAATGGGGCTCTGATCTTGGTTGGGACCTCAAGGTGCTCCCATAACACGTATCATGAACTTAAGATCCCTACTGGTCCTACTACATTGAAGGGGGAGTGTCGGGCGGATTCCAGATCTACAAAAGCTGGGTCCATCTGTGCACTCGGGGTCTGGGACCGAGATCTCCGTTGCAGAGAAGTGAAGTTAACGGACAAACTGCCCTGCTTTTATCCGAGTCAGGCAGGAAATTCCTCCCTGCAAGAGCAGCGTCCGCCAAGCACTACACTCGCTTCTGATGCCATGGGAATAATAAACCCAAATGAAAATCTCACATACCTGGTGCAGCAGATAGGCCTCCTCCGACTCAGAGATGAAGTTTGGAATATAATAGACAGTTGGTGGAACCTGTAATTAAAACATACTCATAACACCACCAGATATTCATCAGTAGATCTCAAAAGCACTTTACAAAGGGGGTCAGTGTCATTATGCTCAGTTTACAGACTGGGAAACTGAGGCACAGAAAGGGGAAGTGATTTGCTCAAGGTCACCCCGCAGGCCAGTGGCCAAGCCAGGAACAAGTTCCAGTGCAGTGCTCTATCCACTAAGCCATATGCCACCCCTGCAAAACTCTGTACAACGAGTTTGCTGGGTCTCAGCAGGACAGGTGCCCCTTACACAAAACCACCAGTAGGCTCCATGCAAATTGCCCTTCCACTCCCCCCACCCATCCCAAAGGTGTGGGCCACGTCAGCAGAGAACCCAATGGCTGAACGCACCTCTCAGCCTGAACTCTGTTCGCACCGACAGAGCGGGCCTCCCTCCAGGGCAAGGCAAGTGAGAAGCTTAACGTTATTACGTCCAGGACGGCAGTATCCAGAGGCACCAGCCGAGATCGGGGCCAGGTGCTGCCCAGACACAGTCCCTGCCCAAAAGAGCTCTCAGACTAAATGGACGGGGAGGGGCGGGGGATTAGTATTTCTGTGTTATAGATGGGAATGTGGGGCAGAGAGAGATGAAGCGACTTGCATAAGATCCCATAGGGAGTCTGTGACAGCAGGGAATAGACCCCCTGTCTCCAGAGCACTACTTTAACACTCTAGTCACTAGGCCAGGGGTTCTCACTTTTTTTTTTTTTGCTGGAACCCGCTCTGAAAATATTTCAGGCTCTGACAACCCACCCATACCATGCCACCGCTACCTTTATGCTGCTGCTGGCGGTGGAACTGCCTTCAGAGACGGATGTTTGGCCAGCGGCCGCCGCTCTCTGCCTGCCCAGCTCTGAAGGCAGTGCAGAAGTAAGGTGGCCATACCGTTACCCCCCTACAATAGGCTTGTGACCCCCTTTTGGGTCAAAATCTCCACTGCAGTAGGCCATCCCGGTCTCAGTTACACCCACCTGTTGTCTCTGCAATCCCAGCCCAACCCCTTCACTCCAAAGCCACCCTTCCTTTCTTGCCCCACTGCTGGCCTACAGATTGACAGACGCCTCCGACACACCGCAATTCACCCAGGAATTGAAGGAGATCATCAAATCCCTCTCCAAACAACTCCAAAAGAAACTCGATAACCTCGTCCCCCACAAACCCGCCCCACGGATCTTTTACTTGCTTCCCAAGATACACAAACAAGGGAACCCAGGCAGGCTTATTGCACCTGGCCATGGCACGCTTACCAAAGGAATAACTGAACTCATAGAAACCATCCTCAAGCCCAGTGTTTCTCAAATCCGGCCACGGTGGCCACATGTGGCCACCAGGGGTTTTTCCTGCAGCAACAGCAGCCTCCTGGGCAGAGATGGGGGAGGGGGGTCAAAGCAGCACCCCTTCCCTGCAGCGTCTAGGGGCTCCAACAGCAGGCTTCAGCCCCCTCTTCAGCTGGAGGCTCTGGGCTTCAATCCCCCAGAGTGACGGGACCCTATGCTTCAGCTCCCCCCAAGCTTCAGCTGTGGAGCTCTGGGTTCTGGGCTTCAGTCCCCCAGGATAGCAGGGTTCAGGGCTTCCCCACCCCAGTCCAACCATGGGGCTCCGGCTCTGGGCTTCAGCAGGGCCGGCCTTCCTGGGCACCATGGTCAAGAAGCAAGGAGCGGACAGGAGCCTGGGATGTGAGGCTGCAGAAGGGAGCTCGGGGCAATTGGGCTGGGGGGGGGGGAGGAAAGAGAGCCGTGGGGCCCGGGGGACAATGGAGAGCCCGAAGGGAGGCAGTGGGGGCCAGAGGTGATGGGTGGGGGGCCATGGGAGGCAGCAGGAGCTAAGGGCACCAAAATCCAACTGTACATTATTTTTATGATTGAGTCTGCAAAATAAACCCACCCTATGTAAATAAATAATATTTGGACTTGTTTATGTGCATATTTGTTTTTCCTAAAGTATTTTAGGAAAATTTGTCAGAGCAGCCACCAGCAAGACTTGGTGGCCACACTCTAGGCCATCCAAAAATTTGTTGCGAGGACCCTAGCCAGTCACCACACAAAGGACCAGCTTCCTCCAGGACACAACTGACTTCTTCCAGAAACTCCACAGCATTAACCACCACCCTCAGATCATCATCCTTGCCACCTTGGGTGTCACCTCCCTCCACACTAACATCCCTCACAACAACAGCATGGCCACCTGCCTCAAATATCTACAAGACAGACAATGGACGACACTGGGATACCCACCCCAAGTGCCAAACTCATCCACGTCATCCTCACCCTTAACCATTTTACATTCAACACCACTTTGTCCAGACCATGGGAACAGCTCTGGATACTCGGATGGCTCCCCAGTATGCCAGTGTCTTCATGGGCCACCGTGAGGAAGATTTTCTGGACAAAGGCACCACAAAACCAATGATGTACCTGTGACACATCAATATTTTCATCCTCTGGACAGATGACCTGACCTCTCACATAGATTTCCGTCACAACTTCAACAACCATCCCACAACCATCGAACTGTAGAACACTCCTGTACCAGTGTCAACTTCCCGAATGCCAAGATCCACTTCAACAACGGAACCCTACAGACAACTATCTATTCTACAAGAAACCCACGCATCAACACATTTGCCTTCACAGATCCAGTAAGCACCTCAAACACACCAAGAAATCTGTTCTCTCTGTAGTGAGGCACTCCGATACCACAAAATAAACTCCAAGGAGGAAGTCCAGGATACACACCTTAACACACTTAAAACCACCTGCACCGAACAAGGACACTCCACCAGAGAAGTAGATTGTATCCTGGAACAGGCTACCCAAATATCCCAAGAGAACCTGCTCCAATACAGAACAAAACCCCCTCCAACTGTACCCCCTTAGTAGGGAGACCAGATGTCCCAATTTTATAGGGACAGTCCTGATATTTGGGGCTTTTTTTTATATGGGCTCCTATTACCCCACCCCATCCCCATCCCGATTTTTCACATTTGCTATCTGGTCACCCTACTCCTTAGTTGTCACCGACCAGCCCATACTGGAACCCCTACAGGGTAACATTAAACAATTCCAACCTATACTCGACAGGGATCACAACCTGAAAGAAATCCTGGCCAAATCCCCTCTTCTGGCTTTCACACCAACCTAGCTAAGCTCATCATCAGAAGCATGTTCCCCCCAGACCAGGGCCCACCAACTCAAAGCAGCACCAGACCATACCAGAACAACAGATGCGAAACCTGCAGGCATATCTCCACTGCTATAATGCTCAATAACCCCTCCCACCCCAAACTCACCTTTCAAGACCCATGGTTTTTACACATACCCCAACAACTAAGTGGGTAAAACCAGACGATCTCATCTCTCTCAAATGAACGTTAGGGTTTTGCACCAGTGCATAACAACCACATAAACCCCCCAGTTCCCTCTATTGCCACTTCCCAGCTATGTTCCCCGCCTGGTTACCTGCTCTAAACGAAACGTTTCCAGCGCAAGTATCTTGGCACATGGCTCCTCCATCTCAAAGGAGGGGCCTGCGATGGCTGGAAGGTCCAGTCTTCTGGGTCCCCCTCCTGGAACCGTTGCAGATCCATGGAAAGGAAGCAGAGGCGGCACCATTAGCTACCTGAGAGCTAGCCAAGCTCACACTGCAAACAGAAGCGAGACCATCAGGGTCCCCAAGCTGCAGGGAGAGCTCCAACAGGAACATTGGCACGGCAACAGTGGCTCTCAACCAGGGGTACACATACCCCTGGGGATACACAGAGATCTTCCAGGGGGTACGTCAACTCATCTGGATCAGTGTTTCTCAACCTGGCAGTCCCCCCCCCCCCCCCCGCAAGGGTCACAGGGCAGGGTTTAGCGGTGCTGCAAGTGCACAGCTGGCTTTAGGGGGTGGCAAGCAGGACAACTGCCCAGGCCCTATGCCACAGGGAGCTTGTAAAGTTATATTACATGCTTCAGCCCCGGGCAGCAGAGCTCAGGCTTGATCCTCAGGTGGCGGGGCTCGGGCTTGGCTCCTGGAAGTCAAGTCTGGAAAGGTTGAGAGCCACTGACCTACAGCACACACGGGCCTTAGTACTGTGAAGGGACCAACCCTTGCAATCCCCACTCCGCTTATGGGCAGGGTTATCCTCACCTCACGTACGGGGAAACTGAGGCAGGGAGAGAGGAAGTGTTCAAACGGGCAGAGCCGAGAACAGAACCCAAGAGTCCTGACTCCCAGGACACTAACCTCTGAACCCCACTCCACCTCCCAGAGCTAGGAACAGAACCCAGGAGTCCGGGCTCCCAGCCCCCCTCGCCAGGGAGAGAGAGAACCCAGGAGTCCGGGCTCCCAGCCCCCCTCGCCAGGGAGAGAGAGAACCCAGGAGTCCGGGCTCCCAGCCCCCCTCGCCAGGGAGAGAGAGAACCCAGGAGTCCGGGCTCCCAGCCCCCCTCGCCAGGGAGAGAGAGAACCCAGGAGTCCGGGCTCCCAGCCCCCCAAGCCAGGGAGAGAGAGAACCCAGGAGTCCGGGCTCCCAGCCCCCCTCGCCAGGGAGAGAGAGAACCCAGGAGTCCGGGCTCCCAGCCCCCCAAGCCAGGGAGAGAGAGAACCCAGGAGTCCGGGCTCCCAGCCCCCCAAGCCAGGGAGAGAGAGAACCCAGGAGTCCGGGCTCCCAGCCCCCCAAGCCAGGGAGAGAGAGAACCCAGGAGTCCGGGCTCCCAGCCCCCCAAGCCAGGGAGAGAACCCACGGAAGCACCTGGCAAGTCGCAAAGGCTCACGGGAAAAGCGCTCCGCTGCTGAGGCCCCTCCCCCACTTGAGGCACGAGCACAACCACTTCCGGCTGCCCCTTGATCGAGGTACCCTCCCCGCCCAGCCCCTGAGAAGCCACGGCTGAGCCAATCAGCGTTGGGGGGAAAGGGTAAGCGGGGGGGAGGGAACCAATCGGCTCTTGCGATAGGCGGGGCAGGCCGCAGCCAATGGGCTGGGGGCGGAGGCGGGCCTTGGGCGCCTCCGGGTTCTAGGCGGCCGCGGCGTCGCGCGCGCCCCCTGGCTGCCAGCAGCAGCCTCGTGGGCGAGCGCGTGAGCGGGGCCGGGGGCTGCAGCCCATCCCCGTGGCCTCCCGCCGCTCGCGGTACAGCAGCAGCAGAGGGTCCTCCGCCTCCCCGTGCCCCACACCACAGCTACCCGGCTGCCCCCCCCGGGGTCACCCCTTGCAGCGTCTCCCGGGGGCTGCGCCAGGGTGTGGGGTGTCTCGGGGGTGACTCCCCTTACCCAGCATGGCACGGGGGGCACGGCTTCCACCAGCTGGGTGCTGTCTCTGGACACCCCCCCCCCGTTCCTCCCCAGCACGCTCTTTACTATTTCAGGGACTCCCTGCGACCTACACCCCCTGCATCACACCAGGGGCTCCGCACGTCCCACATTCTTCCCCCCCATCTCTGGGGCTCTGTGTGCCCCCCATTCTCCTCCCCCCCACCATCCCGGGGCCTCTGTGTGCCCCCCATTCCTCCCCAGGGCTGCCCTCCATAACATTGTCTCCTGTTCTCCCCATTCACGCCAGGGGCTTGTGTCCCCCATTTCCCATTCCCCCCATAACAGGGTCATAAGAACGGCCAGAGTGCGTCAGACCAAGGGTCCATCTAGCCCAGTGTCCTGTCTCCCGACAGTGGCCAGTGCCAGGTGCCCCGGAGGGAGTGAACAGAACAGGTCATCATCAAGTGATCCATCCCCTGTCACCGAATATCCCCCCAGCCAGAGGTTCTGTGTGCCCCCCATTCCCTCCTCCTCCCATACCAGGGTCTCCCATTCTCCCTCTATGCCAGCAGCTCTGTGTGCACCCTCTTCTGCCCCATGGCAAGGGCTGTGTATGCATTCTCAACCCCTCTCCATTATCCCTCTTCTTTCTGTCTGAGTGATAAGTCATTCAGGACATCAGCTCTACTGGGAGGATAGGCAGAGCCGAGATGGGGGCTTGTTATGCTGGAATGCATAATAGCTGCCATCTGCAGCCAGCAGCAGAGGGGCTTGAAGATGTGGCTGCATTCAACTCCAATAGTTGTCCCCTCCATTCCCCCCTACGCCACCAAATCAATGGAGTTCTGCTCACTGGCGCCTAGAATGATCCCCGAAACGTTGGGGTTGATCAGCTGCATCGTTCCAAGGGCGAGTTGAGCCTAGGGCTTCACTTCTAAAGATGCTCTGTTGGGAAGGACGGCCGAGCCGCCAGAGAGCTCAGAGGCAGGGCTGGAGAGGGTCGAAAGAGAGATTAAGTTCATACTCCAGAAAGAGAGAGAAGTTGGCATCTTAAAGCCTCCGCTGAAAATCTCAAATTATTATTTTTTAAGTTAATTTTCTTGCCCTCACAATTGCAGGGGAAAAGGGGGATTCTAAACTTAGACACTGCAGAGGCTTTCGTTTTAAATGCCCCGCTGACCTGAGATGCCACCTTCCGTCTCCTCATATTATTACAGTACTTCCAAAGAGGAGCTGGGAATGGGGGGGAGGCAGGGGGATGGGACAGAACAGCACTGAGAGGAGTGGAAGCCAGAGGCCGTTTACACAATGCACATAGAAACACTCTTTATTAATGACAGATAAGCAATAGGCATACTGATTTCTTCTCATGCTGAGTTTTCCAGAGATCCTGGATGGAAGGGGAAAGGGACAAGGCATGCAGAGTTAACAGCGAGATCATCAGCGGGAGTAACAAGCCACTCGCTAAACCATTTACAAGGAGAATGGGTTACAAATTTTAAAAATAGTGTTAAAGAAACTCCATCCGACGTGATTTCTATTATACAAACACTGAGGCCATGGCGGGGACCACTGCAAAGGAGTCAGAGCCGGACTAGGGCCAGGTTAGCATTTTGACAGCGGTCCCCGATGATGGTTAGCATCAGGAACGCAGGCCCGGCCGGGATGACTCAAGGTCCGGATGAAATGGGGGAAGGCCCAGGATACCCCCTCGTGACCAGGACAAAGCTGAGCAATTGCAGGTTTTTTATTGCTAGTAAAAAGAAAATGAGAAAGCGGGAGTCTTTTTATTGGGCTAGAGAGGAAGCAAAGGGGATGAGGCTATGTGTGTGTTTAGTACTCATAACAGCTGACAGGGATGGAGATGCATGTCGGGGGCAGCTTTAGGGGCCAGCCCTGGCTTCCTATTCCCAAGGCTCCTTTCCCAGTGTCAGGATAGAACCCAGGAGTCCTGGCTTTTCCCAGCTCTCACAAAATGCAACAGAAAGACATGGAGGAAGGCTGGAGGATTTGGAGATGGTGGTTAGAATTCTGGCCTGGTGCACAAGCTGCTGTTCCATTTGGAGGTGTTTTAAAGTACACTGGGCCCAGGTCCTTTTTTCACTGACTGGTACTGCTCTGTGTTTCCAGGAGGGGCTGCCACTCTGAGGGGCTCAAAGCCTTCTCGTTATGCAAGCTCCATGATCCCTCAGTGAGGTGGGTCAATATCCTCATCCCCATTTTGTCGATGGGGGAAACCGAGGCACACAGAGGCACAGAGACTTGCCCATAGTGTCAGTGGCAGAGCTAGGACGAAAACCCAGTAGTCTCCTGCCTCTAAACACTTAGCCACCCTCCTTCTCAATGCCAAGAACAGAACCCAGGAGTCCTGGCTTTCTATTCCTTTGCCCAGCGCACCTTTCCTAATGTCAGGAATAGAACAGGTGTCTGGACTTCCTTTTCCCTTGTCCTTCCCAATGTCAGGAATAGAAACCAGGAGTCCTGGCTTCCCCACCTCTAACCACTGGACCAGGCTGCCTCTGCTTACTAACAGGACACCCCAGAGAAAGCAGGTTGACCAGTCGTTTTTCTCCAGCTTTCCTACTTTGTGACATTAGGGGACATGGCAGCAGCAGTGGAGGATGGAAGAAAGGGTAAGAATGGATGGACAGATCCAAGGATAGAGGGAGAAGGATGGAGAGATGGAGGGAGAAGATGGATGGATAAAGCTGAGGAGGGAGGGATAAGGAAGGATGGGTGGCGGGACAAGATGGATGGATCCGAGGACAGAGTGCGATGGATGGAGGGATAGATTTTATGCAGCTGTTCCTGGTTGCTAGCAATGACCCACACCCTGTCTTGGGCAGCCCCCACCCAACTATCTGTAGCTCTCCCCCAGCGAGAGCAGGCCGCGGTACCGTTTGCTGCCCAGAGCCGAGCCCTGGCACTCAGACAGGGAGCTCTACGCCGTTCCCAAAACCAGCCACCCGGAGGCTGTTGGCAACGTCCCAAATACCTCCGACGTCCCAGCGTTCCCAAGACCTGCCCTGCCCCCAGACGCTGTACCCCTTTCACTAGACCGGACCAGCTGACGTGGTACAACTCCCCTCTAGTGTGGACGCAGCTTTACCCGGCTCAGTGTGCTGATACCAGGATAGCTATTCCCACACGGGAAGGGGAATAAGCTGTTGCAGTCTGAGGCACCTTTATAAACCACATGGTTATACTGGATCAAAGCTGGCTATTTATCCAGGCTGAGGTTATCACAGGAGAGAACCGGGCAGCTCATTCCCTTACACTGGTTCCATGCACGGATTTTGTGCTGGTACAACCATGCGGGCTAGAGATGTGGTTTTTTTACTGATACCATTACACTGATATAACCCCTGTGTAGGTTTACTTGTAGCTAGTATAGCTTATTCCCTTTCCTCTCCATTAGACTGATATAAGCACCTTGATACCAGTATAAATCCACAGTACTGCTTTAACTGGACTGGGACTGGACTGCTTTAACAGGGAGAGTTAAACAGGACGACGGTCGTGTTTAGACAGACCTTTGGCTCGGTGGAGAACATCAACATACCCTCCATGGCTAATTTTTCTTTTAAGATAGTTATTAAGGGTCCTTTTCTTTTCTTTTCTTTTCTTTTTCCTAAACAGCTCAAAAGGAAAAAAGCCCGGCGGCTCTGCCTGTGAATAAAGAGTGATTACGCCAAGGGGAACGAATCGATGAGAGTGAAAGAGGGACAGGGGAGCACCAGGCACCCCGCTGTGTTAAGAGACCCCAACCCCTCAGATTCGCCCTGAACGTATCGGGTACAAGCTGCTCCAACCTTTGAAGCCAACATCAGATGGTCCTTGGAGCGGTTGTGTCTCAAGGGGAATGCTTAGCAATCTTAGTAAGTGCTGATCTCACTTAGAAATACACTCAAGCACTGATTTCCCCCCATGGTAACTGCACAGTGCGCCCCAGAGTGAATGCCTGGGGGACAGGGGCTTTCTCAGAAGGGGGCCCGCACTGCTTCCAGAGAGGAAGATCCCCCCCAAATCTCACTGCTCTTTAAGGTCCAACAAGAGACCGGTTTCTATAAGCCAGATCTCCTCCCTGGAAGGAATTGAGCAATCTAATCCTGGAAGGTGAGCATTACATGATTCCCAGAGAAAAAGGCGGCTTAAGCTGGGGAGGAGCATTACTTCCACGCTTGGAGTGTTATAAACTGACACTGTCCACACAGCTACAGAGATGTAGAGAGAGGCCAGGTTAGATTAAGTTTCGTTGGGGAGCAACTCAAAGGGCCAGGTTCAGGGGATGCTGGATCGGCCTTACCCCGAGCGTCAGGCTCAGAGCAATCAAACCGCAGAGGGAAATCCGTACCAAAGAGGTTTTGTGTTCATGCCACTGTGCTCCGGAGGGGGGTCAGGGGAGAAATCAAAGAGGGGAGCTTCCAAGCCCATGTCACATCTACCCGGGGTGGGAGGTGCATACGCGTGGTGTTTGGGGGGGTTAGTGCAGCCTTTCTCGCAGACTACGGGGGGGCGACGTTCAATGGTACCAAGGCACTGGGGTTCACTAGAACTGCGACTAGGGTGGGGGAGATGAGAGCCCAACGGGGAGAGCAGTCTTTCGGTTAGTTGGAGAACAGAGGACAGAGCAGAGGACGGGAGAGGCGCGCGCCGAGGCCTTAGGACTGCATCTCTGCACGCAGCATCCAGGGGAACCAGCAGCAGAAGAGTAATCTGAAAGAGACGAGAGACGGGGGGAGCGCTCACCGGGCAGCTCGCAGCAGGGACCCCGCCAGCATGGGGAGAGGAAATGAGAAGGCAGCGTGTCAGCTTCTAGGGGCAGGGACTGACTTTTTGTTCGGTGTTTGTACAGCACCTGATCGCAATAGAAATGTACAGCGCCTGGCGCCACAGGATCCTGGTCCAAACCTGATAGGAACACAACTGTACAGCACCTCACACCATTGTGACTGGGGCTCCTAGGCACTACCATAATACACCTAAGAGCAATAAAAATATACAACACCTAGTACCATGGGGTCTTGCTCCATGACTGGGGGGGTGCTACCGTAATACACTTAATTGCAATAAAAATGTACAGCCCTAGCACAAAGGGGTCCTTGTCTGTGACTGGGGTTTCTAGGCGCTACCGTAATTCCCATAATAAATAACAACAGCTAGGTAGGCAGCCAGGGAATGGGTATTTCCCCCCAGCTAGATCTGAGGGGGGCTCACAACAGGTTAGCCTCCTGAGGACTGAAACGCCAAAGTCTAGCTCAAGTCTTCGGGCTTGATACAGAGGTATCAGGTGAAACTGAAGGGGTCAGATTAGAGGGTCTAATGGTCCCTTCTGGCCTTAACCACTATGACTCTATCAATCATCCCCTGCAAGAGCTGGTGCAGACGTTCCAGGGGTCTGGTGCTGCCATTCTCACTTGAGACAGGGAAGGTGGTTTACAATGGCTTTAAGCCAGCTCTGTCCTCCCCATATGCTTCCTGTGCAGGGGCCTGCCCGGCCAGCGTTACAAGTCAGAGCAGCCTCAAGGCTGCTCTAGCAGTCAGTTAGCTCTGACACTGCTCTCATTTCCTGTTTGCTCCTCGTGGGGCCTGGTGGACAGAGAACAGCCACAGCACAGGGCACTCCTGCCGCGTTCCTGATCCTCCCCCCTATGGATCCTGGGGAGCAGAGAATAGAAACAGCAGGCTGCTGTGGCCACATCCCCAATCAGCCCCCTATGGGCCCTGGTGGACAGAGAGTAGCCACAGCGCAGGGCCACAGCAGTCCAGCTATGGCCCCCTCCCCCCCCACAGCTCCTCCCCCGCCTTACCTAGAGATGGAGTTTTCTGACGTGATGTCTTTTGGGGTCCTGACTGCTGTGAAGTTGCGCTTTGGCTGTGACACTGCGAGAGAAGGGACAACGCCCTCGCTTTAAAGGGAGTCACTGTACCCGGGGGCCACCGACGCCCTCTAACAAACCCAGGTGGAATCACCGTGCAACAAACCCAGGAGGGTGCACAGGCCTAATGGTTAGGGTGCTCGCCTGGGATGTGGGAGGCCCGGATTCAATTCCCTGCATGGTGGCTGCAAAGGATCGCAGAGATGACGGGGATTACGACTCTAAACAGGGAGGAGGGAGGGAGTGGCAGGCTGAGGCAAGGGAGGGCTGCTGCTGCATCGAGGGCAGTGTGTGTTGGGGGAACGGCGCTGGCAGAATGAGGGGAGCGTGGAGCAGGGGTTGGAGCATGACCTGCTAAGCCACAGACTCCCTGCGTGACCTTGAGCAAGTCACTTTGCCCCTCTGTGCCTCAGTTTCCCATTCTGAGCAAGTGGGATAAATATTCCTGCCTCCCAGGGGTGATGTGAGGCTAAAAACACCCTAACGATGGTGAGATGCTCAGAGAGGACAGTGCCGGCGGGGGGTCACATAAGCACTGAAGAGAGATTCCATGGGGCCATGCCTTCGGCACAGATGGAATTGCTGGGGAAGACTGGATGTCCCCATGGCCTCACTAGCTAAGTCACCCCCCGTGCAAGGCCAGTGGAGTCACAGGTGGGGTGGGCTTGGCCCCTGGTCCCTCCCGTCGCTGGGGGCAAGGGAAAGGCAGAGGATCCAGAGTATACCTACTAGTGACTTGGTGCACCTTCTTCACCGAACTGCTATCTCCCTGGGAGTCTTTGGGGCCACCGATCCTGAAAGGGAGGGGCAGAGAAGAGAGGCTTGTTCACGGAGGTGTGGAGGAGCCAGGACCGGACCGACGCCAGGGAGTTGCCCAGATTCCAACCCCCGGTGATAGTCCAGGAAGGCTGCTCGCATACCAGTGACGGGGATCAGGGTGAACCCCCCGCATAGGCGAGACCTGAGATCTGTCCCAAAGCCTCTTAACAACAGGAGGTGGATAATCCGGGCAGAAGCCACTTCTGTGACATTTGCCTCAGACGGGGAGAATATCTGCCACTCAAAGGGGCTTCGTTAGGATGATTTGGAGGCTGTCGCGTCCTTGCCAGTGAGAACCAGAGCTGTCAAACGCTGCAGGAAATGGTGCTCACAAACGCCCCCTCAGGGAGGCAGGATTTGAACCCAGCACCTGCAGGGCCACAGCCGTAGGTTCCCACCCTTGAGCGAAAGAAGCAGCACGTCCCTTGGTGGGGTCAGCCACCAAAAGGCAATCGCTCACGCTCACACGCAGCGAGAGCCAGGAGAAACGTACCTCTGGACCCTGGAAGGTGGGGCAAAGACTCCGTGCTTAGGGGGGCAGGTGAAATACCGGACCCCAAAGACCGAGCCATCGTGCTTCCCCGTGGGCTTGTCGAGTTCGATGCCGAACCAGTAACCTGGCGATGGGATAAGAAGCCGTCAGCTGTCCACTTCCCAGCACGAGCCGCGGGATCAAACCCCGGAGCCTCGGATCTACAAGCACCAGACTCCCACTCCAGAGCTAAAAGACCCTGTTATAGTCTTTTCCACCCACCAACCGGCGGCTCTGCCCTCCCGCCAGCCGGTGCCTTACCCGGCGCAAAGTCCGTCTTGCCGTAGAACCGGATGATGCCCTGCTTCTGCCCCGCCACCAGCACCTGGTCCCCGATCTCGATCTTCAGCCCTTCTCGGTCCAGGCTGCCCACGGATGGAGACTTCTTCCTGAGGGCTGAGCGGAAAGGCAGTGAGACCAGCCCAGGGCTGCCCAGACCTCCAGCAGCAGCGGCCCCAGAGGGTAGCCTGGTGCCAGAGTGGGGCTGGAGGGGGGGCGGTGAATGAAACCCCTCCCCCTGCTCACCTGTAAGCCAATCCTGCCATCTCCCTGCCCTCAACTTTTCTTCTCTCCTCCAATGAGTGACTTGGAGGGAGCAGGGGGAAGAGCCGAGGAGAGGGGGCGCTGAGCCCACAGCAGGAGATGGGTGGGGAGAACTGGTGGGATTGGTTTGTGGGGAGGCTGGGCCTTTCCAATTTGCATATGTAAATAGCATGCAGATTTCCCCTTCCACTCAGCCAGCCTGCCGGGGCTTTGACATCTCCCCCACCAGACATGGAGGGGCAGGCACGATCTGAGGACAGGGCCGGGGGGGCTCCTGGTTTATCTCCTTGCAAAGAGCCCCTGATTAATTGGCCGTCATGTCAAGCCCCTTGATGAGATTTCAGATCCAAAGGCCGGGTCTGCTCTTTCCACCCGCCCCCAGCGATAAAGGATCTTCAGGGTTAATTAGCCAAGTACCTTTCTAGATGTGGATGAATGAGACATGGAAGGAAAGGGATACAACCAAGGTCATGCACAGAATCAGTGGCAGAACTGGGAGTGGAAACCAGGAGTCCTGTCTCCCAGCACCGTCCCCGCCCCAGCTCTAACCACTAAACCCCACTTCTCCCAGAGCTGGGCAAAGAAGTGAACCCAAGAGTCCTGCCGCCCAGCCCTCCTGCTCTAACCACTTCCCCTCCCAGAGCTGGGAGCAGAACCCAGGAGTCCTGGCTCCCAGCTCCTGCTGCTTCAGCCACTAGAAGTGCCCCGCTACCTTTCTTGTCCTTCCGGCCCTTCCCGGTCATGCGGGAGAAGTCCATGCGGGGGGTTTTTGGGGTGGACGTCACCGATGACGGCATCTGGTCTGTGGCTTTGGTGATTTTAGACACAGAGGCGAAAACCCCTGAGAAGATGGAGAAAAAAACAACAACAGTCAATGGGGGACTCAGAAAATGCTAAACTGTACAGCCCAGGATCCACTAAGCCACATTCCCTTCCAGAGAGAGGAGCAGAACCCAGGCGTCCGGGCTCCCAGGCCCACCCGCTAGCCTCTGGGCCAGAGGTGGGCAAACTATGGCCTGCTCCCTGCAGCACAGCGCCCCCTACTGTCCCACATCCGGCCCGTGGGACCATCCTGCCTGGCCCTTGAGCTCCTGTCCGGGGAGGGTCGTCCCCAGCTCCTCCCCTGCTGTCCGCCCTCCCTCGCCGGGCCGCCAGCGCTCTGGGGTGGGCGGCGGGGCTGCGAGAGCTGCAGGTGTAGTGTATTAAATTGCTCCCCGTAGGAATGCGCTACCTACGGTGTACTACTTACAGCTCCCAGTCCTGGTGCTCTGAGCGGCACGGTAAGGGGGGGGAGTGGGGGGGGTTGGATAAGGGGCAGGGGGTCCCGGGGGGCAGTCAGGGGACAGGGAGCAGGGGGGTTGGATGGGGCGGATGTTCTGGGGGGCGGGGCAGTCAGGGGACGGGAAACAGAGGGGGCTGGATAGGGAGTAGGGTCCCGGGGGGGGCGGTCAGGGGACAGGGAACAGAGGGGGCAGTGAGGGGGGCAGGGGTGTGGATAGGGGGTGGGGTAGTCAGGGGACAGGGAGGGTTGGATAGGGGGTGGGGTCCCGGAGGGAGCAGTTGGGGCAGGCGGTCCTGGGAGGGGGCGGTCAGGGGACAAGGAGCTGGGGGGATTGGATGGGTCCGGGGTTTTGAGGGGGGCAGTCAGGGGGCGTGAAGTGGGAGGGGGTGGATGGGGGGTGGCAGGCTGTTTGGGGAGGCACAGCCTTCCCTGCCCGGCCCTCCATACAAGTTCAGAATCCTGATGTGGCCCTCGGGCCAAAAAGTTTTGCCCACCCCTGCTCTAGACCCCGCTCCCCTCTCAGAGCTGGGAACAGAACCCAGGCGTCCGGGCCCCATTTACCTTGCTTCGGAGGGCAAATGAAGTAGCGTATTCCTCCAACGCTCCCATCGTTCTTGCCCTCTGGCTCGTCCAGCTCCACCCCGATCCACTGGCCACTTGCGAACTCCGTCGTGCCACAGAAACGCAGGGTGCCCAGCTACAGAGACGCAAACAGATCATCGGCCGTCCTGAGCCCCCACCCCGCTCCCTGCAGCGCAGCGCCCCCTACTGCCACACTGGGGTCAGCGCAGACCCAGCCCCGGCCCAGCCCACCCCCGCTTCGCTTGGGGAGCTCCCAGAGGGGGCCGACGGGCCGGTACCTTCTGTCCGTCCACCACGACGCGCTCCCCCAGCTTGAGGCCCAGGGAGGTGAGCATCAGGTTGCCGGGGATGTTGTCGTAATTGGGCAGCGTGACCTTGGGCAGGTTGCAGCTCAGGGGGACGGCGTCCAGCAGCAGCTGTTTGAGCTCCTTGGCCACCATGGCGGCCTCGGCCTTGTCCAGCGTCATGTCCATGGGGTCGGGCACCACGTCGGCCGGCACCTGCCCTTTGCTGTTCTGCAGGGGGCAGAGGGGGAGAGACGCTGGGACGGGAGGAGGGGACGGGGCAGCTGGGGGAGGGGGGAAGGGCCCGAGAAGCTGTCTGTGTGCGGTCCCCCATCCCCTGTGTCATATCCCAGAGTCAGGGCCCCTCTTTGCCTGCAGTCCCTCCCCCCAGTCCATATCCCAGAGTCAGGGCCCCTCTTTGCCTGCAGTCCCTCCCCCCAGTCCATATCCCAGAGTCAGGGCCCCTCTTTGCCTGCAGTCCCTCCCCCCAGTCCATATCCCAGAGTCAGGGCCCCTCTTTGCCTGCAGTCCCTCCCCCCAGTCCATATCCCAGAGTCAGGGCCCCTCTTTGCCTGCAGCCCCTCCCCCCAGTCCATATCTCAGAGTCAGGGCCCCTCTTTGCCTGCTGCTCCTCCCCCCAGTCCATATCCCCACAGTTAGGTCTTCTCTTTGCTGCCACCTCCCCCTGCCCTCTCCCCAGTCCATATCCTGTCAGTCAGGTCACTGGTTTGATGCCAGCTCCCCTCTCCCTCCCCACCACCCTGATCCGTATCCTGACAATCTGGTGTCTTTTATATGCTGCCAGCTGCCTCCCACACCAGCCCCTATCTTGCCCCAGCTGGTCTCCTGCCTGTATAACGTCATCCCCTCCCCTCTGGGCAGTTTAGTTCCCGTTCCCGCGCCTGGGCTCTCACCCTGACAGCAGGGTTGGCCCCGTGCTCCAGCAGACACTTCACAGCCCCCAGGCACAGATTGGAGGCGGCGATGTGCAGCGCCGTACCGTGGTTGAAGTCGCTGCAGGTCGAGTTGAGCACTGCAAGGCAAAGCGTGGACGCGGCCCAGGGTGAGGCATCAACCCCTGCCCTGAAGGGACCTGCCGCCCCCCATGCTGAGGGCTAGAGGGGAAACAGGGGCATGGGGAGCGATTTGTCCAAGGTCACACAATGAGTCAGTGGTAGAAGTGGGAACAGAACCCAGGAGTCCTGGCTCTCAGCCCCCTGCTCTAACCACTAGACCCCACTCCCCTCCCAGAGCAGGGGATAGAACCCAGGAGTCCTGACTTTCAGCCCTCCCCCACACCCGCTCTATCCACTAGACCCCACTCCTCTCCCTGAGCAGGGGATAGAACCCAGGAGTCCTGACTCCCAGCCCCACCTGCATAAACACTAGAACCCACTTCCCTCCCACAGCTGGGGATAGAACCTAGGAGTCCTGACTGTTAGCCCTCCCCCACTCCCACTCTAACCACTAGACCCCACTCCCCTCCCACAGCTGGGGATAGAACCCAGGAGTCCTGACTCCCAGCCCCCTCCGCTGCTCTAACCATGAGACTCCCCTCCCCTCCCAGAACCGGGGATAGAACCCAGGAGTCCTGACTCCCAGCCCCTCTCCCTCTCTAACCACTGAGGTCACCTTTGCCTTCCTAGGTATTTTGACATTCACCAGTTACCAGAAACACGGCTTGGGCCACTTGGGCCAGGGCAACGCAACCCCAGAGCCCCTGGGCAGTAGCACTCAGGGGGGCCCCCGGCTGGACGCGGGGGGGAAGCGTCCCCCTCTTTGGCGTGTGTCTCCCCCGGCTCGCCCCGGCTCACCTTTGGGCTTGGAGCCTTTGAGCAGGAGACGGATGAGCTCAGGCACGTCGAAGTAGGCGGCATAGTGCAGGGCGTTCATGTTGGTCCAGCGGCTACGCAGGGTCACGTCCACCCCCAGGGCCAGCAGCTGGTTGGAGAGGCGGACGGCAGCAGCAGGGTCACCTGGGGGGAGGGGGACAAAGGCGATGGGATCAGAGCCCTGAGTGGGCACAAGAGCCCCTGCAACCGCCCTCCCCCTGAGGCTACTGCACACTCCAGACCGGAGGAAGGCAGAGGCGCGCTGGGCCCAGGCTGGGAGCCCCGGCTCCCTGCGTCACGGGACCCCCAGGAGGAGGAGCTTGGCTTGCACTGGAAAGGAAGCAGCTCTCCAGCCATGGTGAATGGGGGAAAAGCCCGAAATAGAGGAATGGAGTGTGACTAATGCCTTCCGGAGTCTGCAGAGAGCCTGAGCCCATTGCTCTGAGCACAGGGAGCTGTCCTGGGTGTAACTAACGCAGCGACACTGCCTGGGTCTGCCGAGAGCCCGAGCCCATCGCTCTGAGCACAGGGAGCTGTCCTGGGTGTAGCTGACACTGCCTGGGTCTGCCGAGAGCCCGAGCCCGTCGCTCTGAGCACGGGGAGCTGTTCTGGGTGTAACTAACGCAGCGACACTGCCTGGGTCTGCCGAGAGCCCGAGCCCATCGCTCTGAGCACGGGGAGCTGTCCTGGGTGTAGCTGACACTGCCTGGGTCTGCCGAGAGCCCGAGCCCATTGCTCTGAGCACAGGGAGCT
This sequence comes from Caretta caretta, assembly GCF_965140235.1. Lineage (NCBI taxonomy): Eukaryota > Metazoa > Chordata > Testudines > Cheloniidae > Caretta > Caretta caretta. The sequence continues at coordinate 4,485,410 of NC_134228.1, forward strand.
GTCCTGGGTGTAGCTGACACTGCCTGGGTCTGCCGAGAGCCCGAGCCCGTCGCTCTGAGCACGGGGAGCTGTTCTGGGTGTAACTGACACTGCCTGGGTCTGCCGAGAGCCTGAGCCCATTGCTCTGAGCACGGGGAGCTGCCCCAGGTATCTCAGTGGGTTTTTTAACTCCAAGCCGCCCTGCTCCTGGGGGTCCGGCCAGCCCTGCGCAAGCAGGGAGCTCTGTGTGGGGCAGATTGGGGAGAGTGCAGCAGGCCCAGCCCCCACCACCAAGCAGAGACACCCCAGCTGCTGAGGTGAGCACTGTGGGGCCCCCACACACACCTCTGTGGAGGAGAAAGAATGGCCCCGATCCTGCTCCACAGGGGGAAGAAATGGGTCCCACGATGCTGGCCCTGCCTCAAGGGGATGGGGGCCGCCTGCCACCCCCCTTCAAGTGCGGGTTGGGCCCACGGCACAGGGGCAGAGTCTGCGTGGGGGAGTGTGAGCCCCCCAGATTGTCCCAATTGCTCCAGGACAGCAGCTCCCCACCCCCCAACCGGGGGATTTGGCCATTCGCGCCCCAGCGGAGATAGAGGGCGACCCCCACCAAGGGAGCCTCCCCCTCCCACCCCAGCCTGCAGCCCTCCCCCGACCCCAGCTCACCGACACCGTGCGCGCCGGCTTTGCAGGCGTAATGAAGCAGCGTCATGTCGGTCAAGCCATCCCGGTCGTTCACATGGCAACCGCGCTTCAGGATCTAGGGGGGGGAAGAGGGGAGGAGGGCAGGGGGAGGGGGAAAGAGGGGAGAGTGGGTGGGGGGAGGAGAAGAAGGGGAGGGGAAAGAGAGAGCAGGGGGGTGGGGTTGGCCAGAGCTGATCAAGCCTTGTTCCCCCCCCAGCCATCCTGCTGCGTCTCAAGTTAATTTCCAGGTCAGCAGCACCCAGCCTAGAGTGGGAAGGTGCCTGGTGATGGGGGCTTGGGGGGTGCAAGAGACGAGCGCGTCTCAGGGCCTGTTGGGAGGTTTCTAACAGCAGCCACACGGTGCACCTCTGCCCTGGGGATCCCGAAGGCAGGCACTGCCCCTTTGGCAGAAGGGGGAAACTGAGGCACAAAGTGGGGAAGGGACTTGCCTCGGGTCACAAAGCGACTTAGCAGCAGTGCTGAAGATAGAACCCAGGAGTCCTGACTCCCAGCCCCCCTCTGCTCTAACCCGCTCAACCCCCCTCCCCTCCCAGAGCTGGGAACAGAACCCAGGAGTCCTGACTCCCAACCCCCGCCCAGCTCTACCTCGGAATTTCCTGTGGGCTGTTTTCCAACCCGCTGCAGCGCCGATCTCAGACCCCCGCAGTGGAATCAGACCCTTCTCTGACCAGGATGTGCCGGTTCCACCCAGCTGCAGCCCCCCGCGGCGCGTCCCATGTCCCCAGGGCGGGCAACCCGGCACCTCTCGGAGCACCAGGCACTGTGCAAGGCGCGTCGGCTCCCCTCACTCACCTCGCTGCCTATGACATCAATCTTGTGTTGCACCTGGGGGACCCACTGTCGGATGATGGCAAACAGCTCTGGGACCGTGGTCTTGGGGTCGTAGAGGATTTCTTGGCAAGCCGGGTCATTCGGGTCAAAGAAAGTGAAAGCTGGAAAGAGAAGGAAGGTCTTTAAAAAGGGGAATCTATCCCTTTATTAGGTGCACTACAGTAGGGGAATCTATCCCCATCCAAAATCGAGACCACGCCATACCGAGCTTGTATGACAGTAGCACCTAAAGGTCCCAACGCAGACCAGGGCCCCCTTGTGCTGGGCACTGCACAGACACCAGTTAGTTCTTGCCTAAACAGACAGAAGTGGGAGGGGAAACTGAGGCACAGAGTGGGGAAGGGATGTGCACAAGGCCACCCAGCAGGCCAGTGCAGAGCCGGGAGCGATGAAGAGTCAGGGTGTTTTCTGAGCACAGCTTGTTTCATTTACACCAGCCCCTGGACAGAGGTGGTTGCAAACAGCATGCAGGCCCCTGTCCACCAGGACTCAGCGATAACCAGTATGTGCCCGCATGCCAGACCTGCCCCTCTCTGAACCAACTCTCCAGCTCTCCAGAAGCTCAGCTTTCATTTACAAACCAACTAGCTCTTCTGGCTGCCCAGAAAACAGGTCCCCATGCAGAGAGTCTGAAGTAATTGCTCGGAGAGGTGTGAGCCGCTCCCCTCATCTCAGGAAGGTGTGAGCCCGTTTAAACGTCCGATGCGTTAACGATTTCATGTCCAGCCAAGCCAGGGCAGGTCACGGGGATGCCCAATATGCTGGGTGGGGTTTGGGAGCAGCCACAAGAGTTTTTGTTTCTCCTCCGCAATCAGGAAGGAGTCACCGGTTACAATTCAGGGCAACTGCGCCTGTATTCCCCCTCTGGGGTCCAGCAGGGGCACCCGCTCTAGATTCCTAGTTCCCCAGCCATCGCCTCTCTTGGGTGCAGTTGTGCGTCTCAGCGGGATACGTCCAGGCAGCCCGGTTCCCAGCAAATCTGCCTGCCTCAACCGGATTGCTCCTCCTGAGATACGCCGGGAAGTTGCTCGTAGAGTCGAGCGCACAAGGCAACGCACAGACCCGAGACGTAACCCGGATGCTGAACGTCCCAACAAAGCTGTCTGGCCACCATTAAAGCCCTATCAGTGTCACCCCGTCAGACAAACACCAACGACCCTGTCGCCTCCGCGCTCCGGCTCCCACCAGCCGAGCCCCTCCCGCCCGGGGCAGAACAGCCCTGGGCTGTTGATCGACTCCGCGCTGGAGCTGGCCGGTCCAGAGACGTGCTGCTCAAGTGAGGCTACATCACTGGCCCCAAGAGCTGTGACTGCGGCAGAGACCCTGCAATGCCCGCTGCTCTTCCAGTGGCCTGGCAGAGGGCAAGGATTGGCCAGGCACCGAGGTTCGAACAGGCCCTGGCCCATCATCAGTCCTTCTAATCCCACCCAGCGGGGGTTTGGTTTTTTTGTGGCCACAAATTCACAACGGCTCTCGCTCAGAACCAGCCCCGCCGTGAATCTGAGAGTCACTCGCCGGTCCAGTTTGGGAGTCTGATCTCGTCCCCCCTGTAACAGCTGATCGGCCGACCACGGGTGTCTCCTCGGGGCGCAAGTGAGCTGTTGCCTCAGGCCTGGTCTACCCTACAACGCAATGCCTTAGCGGCGCACGGGTCTCCACTGAAATGTGTCTCCTGCCGATGTAAGTGGCCCGCGACGCCGACAGAGAAACGCCCGCCTCGCCTCTCGAGGAAATGGATTAACCACAGCGACAGGAGAACCCCTCCCACTGGCACGAATTGCGTCTACACCAGCGCACTCCAGCAGCGCAGCTGAATGGCCGCACTGCGGCAGCGTTGCAAATGTAGACAAGCCCTAGGATACCGACGCTTAATTCAATCAGGTTGGGCCAGGTTGGCGATTGCAGGAAATTGCCTTCTCTGTAGGGTGACCAGACAGCAAGTGTGAAAAATCGGGACGGGGGGTGTGGGGGGGTAATAGGAGCCCATATCAAAAAAAGCCCCAAATACCAGGACTGTCCCTATAAAATCGGGACGTCTGGTCACTCTACTTCTCTGTCACACTGAGCCCAGGAGTCTAGCAGAGCCCAGGGGCAAACCAACCCCCTTTACGACTGTCTGCACGGCCCGCTGTGGGCGGAGACACGTGCGCGGGCGGGGCTTATTTAGTGGGCGGGGCTTGGAAGAGTAGCACCTCTTTTCCCCCTCTCCCATCTGACCCCTGCCCTCTGTCTGGCCAAACACCAATGGCTGATTCCCAGGGAGCAGCTCTGCCCAAAGCCTCCACTCGACTCGGGGAGACTGAGGCAACGGCTCAGTTCTCTCGCTGCTTGCAACAGCTCCTCCAGAGAGAAACGGCAGCACGAAAAGAGCCCAACTCTGCTCCCAGGCTAAGAGAAAGAACTGATATGGCTGTCACCGCGCCACCCGGTGACTTCCGCCATAACCATATAAACCACCCTCCTTTCATATTTATGCAGGGATCGCTCACCAGTGCTACCATGCAGCCTCCTCTGGGGTGGGGCACAACAGCGTTCAACGGCAACACGGTGCATCCCTTTAGGGTAGAAAGTAAAGGGAAACCCTACATATAATTGGAATGGCATGGGGGGGACTGGAAGGAAGTAGGCTGCAGTTAACCCCAGTGCCTTGGCTAAATGGGCTGACGCCGCTATATTGCAAAGAGCGTCGCAGAACCACCGGGAGGGTTTAGGGTTTCAGTTTTGCATTTGATCTGAAAGACGCCAAGTCAAGAAGCACAGCGCCCCCCTAGTGACGCATTGGGGTCAGCCCTGACTGCAACGGGAGAGCGCCCCCCTACGGACGCTCTGCAGTACAACGCCTCCTCGCACGGCCTTGGGGTCAGCCCTGACTGCAAGGGGAGAGCGCCCCCCTACGGACGCTCTGCAGTACAACGCCTCCTAGCTTGGCCTTGGGGTCAGCCCTGACTGCAAGGGGAGAGCGCCCCCCTACGGACGCTCTGCAGTACAACGCCTCCTCGCACGGCCTTGGGGTCAGCCCTGACTGCAAGGGGAGAGTGCCCCCCTATTGAAGCCTTGCAGCACAGCGCCCCCTAGCCCCACACTGGGGCACCGGGGTCAGCACTGAATGCAAAGGCAGAGCGCCCTCTACTGAGTCACCCACCCTGCTCCCTGAAGCAAAGCAGGGGGACCAGGACTCATTGAGAGGGAAGAGTATCTCCAAAAGGCTTCTCCACCCACACTTTTTGCTGGACCGATCCCCCCCGCCCCAGTACCACCCTGGGGCACTGACTCAGTCCTGACTCATAGGGTCCTTTGAATTAACCAAGGCCTGGATTAACATTCTAGCGAGCCGACAGCTCTGTGCCGTTGACACATATGGGCTGCAGCCACATTTATCCACTTTGCAGGCAGCCTCGGGCTGAATATCCCAGGCAGCGGACACTCACACAAGAGCTTGTCTCAGCCTGCAGGGGAAACACAAAGCCTGGATCTTCCCTCCCCCAGCAACGGCAGCTTATGAAACTGCTGCTTGATCTGCACACCCCAACGGCAAACCAGGCCAGCGTGACTGTCGCTCGCGAGCATCACGGCACGGCAGCTCCCCGGGCTCCGATTCATCCGTGCAGAGAGCCGCGCCAGCAGAAGTAGCCGGACGGCCACGCCTGAAGGGCAGGGGGGGGGGGGGGCCTGCATCTCGACACCACAGGTGCGCAGATGAGAACGCGGCCTCTCGGACGCGCCGTGCAGAAGCAGGGTGCGCCAGGTTCGCCGGGCGGGGACACGGGAGGCGAGCGAAAGGGGCATCGAGTCACTTGCTGTTGAAATCAACGTGTGAGTTCCCGCCGAGTCCAACAGGCTCAAGCCCGAGTTTATAACCCAAAACCCGAAGCAGCTTTAGCAAAGACTGAAAATAAAGACATAAAAATAGGTCCCATGAATTTTAGGCCAGTGGAGAATCATCCCTTACGCCTGCCAGCAAATACACCCTTTCCTGGCAGCCCCCTAAGCATGGCATCATCTCCCTGAGCTCATCCATAAGCCCCTCATCCTGTCCATGGCCTCATAGTTAAGGCAGTGGGCTGGGACTTCTAGGTTCAATTCCCCACTCTGCCTTATACAAGTGGGGTAGGAGAGAAGCAAATTTTAAGAGCTCACCTCCCTTTCATGCACTAGATAGAAGCAATATTGGGGGGGAGGGATAGCTCAGTGGTTTGAGCATTGGCCTGCTAAACCCAGGGTTGTGAGTTCAATCCTTGAGGGGGCCATTTAGGGATCTTGGGCAAAAACTGGGGCTTGGTCCTGCTTTCAGCAGGGGGTTGGACTAGATGACCACCTGAGGTCCCTTCCAACCCTGATCTTCTATGAATGACCCTCACAAATAAATATTCAGCATGTCGAGCGCTCATCTCGCTTGAAACACCTGCTCCGTGTTTCAGGGCTGACCCCAGCTCTTTGGAAAATATGGCTACAGGTGTGGCTTGAAAACTTGACCCTGCCTTCTCTGAGCCTCAGTTTCCACAGCTGTACTGGGGGGAGAATAATCCTGCCTTGGTTTGCCTTGCCTGTTTAGACGGGAAGCTCTTTGGGCAGGGACCATCTCTTGCTGAGTCTGGGCAGCGCCCGGCGCAACAGGGTCCCGATCTCGGTCACGGTGTGTCTGGGCAGCGCCCAACACAAAGAGGCCCTGATCTGGGGGCTCCAGACATTACCACCACAGATCTAATAAAAACAGAAGCTGGCCTCATAAACTGTACCGCACTTCGGTTGCTCAGATTGATTTGCGGAGGAATAAACATTGTTTCAATTGTTTCAATCGTCTGATTGACTCTGGGGCTGAGCTATAGATTTCCTGAGGGCAGGGCCCTTGGACAAAGGAGAGAGCGTTTCAGAACTGGGATAAAACACAGCTTGTGAGCAGCACAAGAGCTGGCTTGTGTGACGGGGAGGCTTTTGAGTCAATTTCACACGGGTGAAAGGTGCCAGATTGATGGCATCTCTCTGCAAACCAGGCAGCCGCATTGTCTGCTATCCGCCCTTCTCCCTCCGCAGCCTCTGCCCGTGCCAGCCAGTCCCCCTGCCCTGAGGCCAGATCAACGACCGTGCCCCCTAGAGAGAGGTCCCATATCCCAGTCCCCACCATATTCCAGCCAGTCTTCCCAATCTGAGGCCGGATCAAAGCCCACACCCCCTAGAGGGGAGAGGTCCCATATCTTATTCCCCATCCCCTGAGCCTGCCAGCCCCTCCTCCAGGTCCTGGATTGGAATTGGAGACCCCAAGAGGAGAAGCCTCTGTCGCATTCCCCACTCCCAGAGCCAGCCGGTCCCCCCATCCTGGGGCTGGATCAGAGCCAGTGCCCCCTAGATAGGACAGGCCCCATGTCCCATTCCCTGCCCCCTTGAGTCAGCCAGTCCCCTCCCCGAGGCTGGATTGGAGCCAGCACCCCTTAGATGGGAAGGGTCCCATTCCCCAGCCCCATGAGCTATCAGACATCCCATCGCACCCTGCCTTTCATTTGCCTTTCCTGGGTTCTTCTAGGCTGAGCCAACTGTCCATTTGCATAACATCAGCTGCTCTTTCCGTTTGGCAGGACACCTTCTAGGATCCATCGCTCAGCCCAGGCCACGGCTGTCAATTCCAGTTATGCTGATGATTGTTAACATTGGTAAATGCTGTACAAATGCCCAGCTGCCTACGACTTCGCCCCTCTCCCAGGGCAGCCACTGCAGGAAGGGAGCAGGCCCTGCGGAGCGGAAAGCCCAGCCCCTGCCACGTAAGCTAAATGGGGGCCTGGGTGATGAGTGCAGCACCTAGGTGCTACCACAATACACCTAATAGCAAAAAATATATATACAGCACCTGGCACAACGGAGTCCTGGTCCATGACTGGGGCTCCTAGGTTCTACCACAATACACCTAATAGCAACAAAATGGGCAGCACCTTGCACAGTGGACTCCTGGGCCATGACTGGGGCTTCTAGGCATTACAGTATTACTAATAATTAATACATAAATAAATAAAAACAAAGGATAATAATTATTGTTAAACAAATGACTGTCTTAACTACATAAGAAACCATTTGGGTGGAGCTGCGCAGGTCACTGGTTCCAATCCTAGCCAGGCGGGTAGTGACCAGCAGCCATTTACGATTCAAGGGCTGCTTGGTGAAATGAGTCTGTGGGCCTCAGCTCACAGCAAGCAAAGAATCAGGGCCTGAATGGCCCTGGACACTGAACTCTCTCCCCTTTCAGCTGGGGAGCAGTTTGCGCTGGAAATAAACAAACCACGTCTCTGCCTCTCTGGGGCCGTCTATCTGATGCCCACCACAACTGCTAAATTATTAACGCTCCACCGAGACCAGCGCGCCATTGTGCTGGGCGCTGCCCAGACGCAGAGTGAGCAACGGTCCCTGTCCCAAAGAGCACACAATCTAAATAGACAAAGGCAGGGTTAGTTTCCCCATTTTACCCATGGGGAAACTGAGGCACGGAAAGATCGAGTGACTTGTCCAGGATCACACAAGGAGTCAGTAGCAGAGCCCCGGATAGACCCTCACTCTCCTGAGTCTCAGGCAAACAAGATCAGCCTTCCACGCCTTTCACCTTTGGTTTTAAATTGTTTCATTTTGTTTTTTTAAATTAATCACAACAAGGTGTAGGCACCTGGAGACCTGCACAGAGCCAAGGGGTCTCCCACGCAATCCACGCTGCAAAAAAATCCCCCCAAAGCTTATTGTATCAGCACGTGCTATAAGCATATTCCTAGCATGGATTTCATAGCTCATCTTATTTGCCAAAATATTCACAGCATAAGCCAATAAAAATAAATAAAGGATCCAAAGTCACCCTCCCCCCACTCCCTTTTCTACTGCTGGTGAGACACGTACCCCTCTCTCATCTCCCCAGCCCTCATACAAAAATCTATACTTCTCTTGTCACGGTCCTAGCCAAATTCATGCAAAAGCAGCTGGGGGGGGTGGGGGAGGGAGGAGACTTTCCAGAATAATGGCATCCGATGACGCACTGTGTCTGCATCTAGCAACACTGAGTCACTGGGCTGTGTTTAGAAACCGATCACCTGCCAATTCGTCCCCGGCACACCTCCACCGGGTCCTGGTCCTGAGAGGGATGGAGGTGGGTAATTCGTTCGTAAATTTCAGGCCCATGGAGCCAGCAGTCAAAGGAAGGGTTTCGGAACCTCTGGTTCACATCCAGCCTAGGGATTTTGTCTCCCCACCCAAGTTACCAACTATCCCAGTCTAGTTAAAGCAGGAGTCCTGGGTGCCGTTATACAGGCGTAAAGGTGCTCAGACATGGATAACTATTCCTGTATAGGAAGGGGAATGAGCTATACCAGTATAACCCGTCTGGCTTGTATACAGAAGAAGAATCATATTCCCACCTGACACAAACTGGTCCTAACTCTGCTCAGATCAGGCCTCGGTTTCTACGGCTGAACTCCATTAGCACTGACGAGTGGGTTGGCAGCTTACATGAAGCGAGTTTGGCTGGTCTCAGCCCATTTTCTCAGACGGCACAGTCACCTCTTGCTGGCAGTCTCAGCAGAGAAACCGGGGCCTGACTGGGCCATGGAGATTGCTGGCTCAGAGCTGGCCCTGTCCAAGCAGCGGTGAGCCGTTGTGGCTGGGGGGGTGGGGTGAGTGGAGGACGCATGGTGGATAAGTAGAAGGATTCAGACTCCAGGGCACCTGGCCCTGGGGTTAAAAGCTGAATGACACAGAGCCACATGGGAGGAGAATGCAACAACATCCTTGTCACCCATAGGCCAATGCAGGGAGGCAGTGTTGCCTAGTGAATACCCCACTGGATTAGGCCCTGGGTAACCTGGGTTCTAATCCTAGCTCTGCCCCCATTTTGGGGAAACTGAGGCACGGAGCAGTTTCCCCATCTGTAAAATGGGGCCCTGAGACCCCTTAATGAGAAGAGCTAGGAATTTTGATGCTGGGGTCTGATCCCCAGAAGTTCCAAGCACCCGCCGCTCTTCTTACATACATCATGGCAACGCCCCGGGATCCCAGCTGAAAGCAGGGCCCCATTGTGTCGGGCTGTGCACAGACACAGAGCAAGAGGCCCCCTCCCCCCCCCAGCATCCGAGAGAGCGGACAGTCAAACCAGACAACAGGCAGGAGGGGGAATTGAGGCACACACAGAAAGAGGAAGGTCAGCGGCAGAGATGGGAACTGAACTGAACTCTCCCGTGGCCCCAGCTGGTGGGCAATGCTGCCTCTCACTGGCTGGTGCTCAGCACCTCTGGGGATGAGGCCCCTCGGCAATGGGAAACATTACCCCACGCAGCTGACTTGGGCGCTGGGGGTCACTGGGATCCAAAGCCTGATCTAATGTAGGGCAAGAATGAGGAACGAAAGGAGGGTGAGAGCAAGACACTGACGAGTCCTGAGGCAGGTGGCGGGGCAAGCTCACCATAGTCCTTGGGCAAGGGTGCAGGGGCGGAGGGATGGACGATGGGTTTCTTCCTCCGTTCCAGGATGGGGCTCTGGAACTCCAGCGGCTGGCGCGCCTCCTCGGAGGGAAGCTCGGCTGAGTCGTCTTTGGTCATGATGGGTTCTTACTCCTGGCTGGGGAGGAAACGGGGAGAAAAAATGTCCAGGCCTGAGCAATCAGCCGAACCCGCCGCGCCCCCCAAGGGTCGAGTCACTGTCGTTGGGCAGCGCTAATACGATCAGACCTGGCATCTCTGCAGCACCCTCTGTCCCATGGGCTCACATTCATTTTAAACCCCATAGGCTCACTCCCACATCCCCACAGTGAGTTTGGTATTACTAAATACTGGGCAGGTGATGGGGAAACTGAGGCATGGACCAGTGAATGGGCTGCCTTGCAGCGTCACATGGCAAGGCAGAATGGGGAACTGAAATCCAGGGTCAAATTACAGTGCCCTGCTTTAAACACTAGGCCCCACTCCTGTCTCTGCTCTTTCATCTGTTGTTCCCCAGTACTCACTCGGGCCTGGGTTCACTGGTCCCTCCCCCATGCTTAAGCGGGAAGGCATTTAGCTATGGGCGAGCTTAAGCACACCGTCTCCCAGCAATCACAACACATAGGACCCCCCCAGAGCTGGGGATAGAACCCAGGAGTCCTGGCTCTAAGCACTAGATCCCACTCCCTCTGCCCATCTCACCAAATCATACACTGCTGCCTCCTGCTCTAGCTTAGGAAAGCCCAGCAGTTCAGAACCCCCTCCCACCCGCATCCCCCAAAGCCCCCTGTGGGAAAGGTGAGCCAGGTCTCTCCTGCCACTGGTCCACACTGGCGTGCCCTGCGGATCAGAACCGTTGCCCCGGCTGCGAATGGGGCTTCCCCAGCCCCTCCCGCTGCCGTGTGTGCAAGAGGGAAGGGAAAGAGGGGGCGTTGGTCTCAGAAGAGGGGGGCCTGGTGGGGGCCCCCTTGGACACTTGCCCCCTCCTCCCCCTGCCCTATACACACCCCTAGCCTGACATCCAAAAATCACAAGAGCCCCAGAATCAGGGGGACTGGTGGACAAAGGGGAAGAAATGGGGCAGCCCAGCAGCGGGGGGATGGGACCAATGGTTGGGGGTGAGGGAGGTGGATCAGGACAAGAGAATGGAGGGAGGCGATGAGGGGGGGTTGTCAAGGCCTAGAGGGGAGAATGGGGCACACAGGGCAGGACTGTGGGGTGGATGGGGATAGGAATGGGTGGATGGGATGGAGGGGCAGTGAGGGGCACTGTGGGTACAGATGGGAAGGGTGGGAGTGATGGGATGGTTGGGGGAGGATGGAGGGGCAGTGAGTGACACTGGGGGTACAGATGGAAAGGGTGGAGTGATCAGGGGACTGGTGGGGTGATGGAGTAGTTGGATGAGGATGGAGGGGCAGGGAGGGGCCTGGGGTACAGATGGGAAGGGTGGGGGTGATGGGGGAACAGGTGGCGGTGAAAGGGCACTTGGGGGGCGATGGGGTACAGAGGGAGTGATTGGGGGCGATGGGTGTGGACAGGGGAAGGATGGGAGGGGTGATGGGGGGATGGGGTACAGGTGGGGAGATCAGTCAATCAGGAAGGGGGGAGATGGGGTACAGGGGGGTTGGTTGGGGGTGATGGAGGTGGATGCGGGAAGGGGGGAAGGGGTACAGGTGGGGTGATCGGTCGATGGGGTACAGGCGGGTTGGTTGAGGGGCAATGGGGTGCATGGGGAAGGAGGGATGGGGTACAGGTGGGTTGGTTGGGGGGCAATGGGGGTGGACGGGGGAAGGATGAGAGGGGTTATGGGGGATGGGGTACAGGTGAGGTGATCAGTCGATGGGGAAGGGGGCGGGGGGGCAATGGGGTACAGGTGGGTTGGTTGCGGGGCGATGGGAGTGGATGGGAGGGGGGAGGGGGTACAGGTGGGGTGATCAAAGGGGATGGGGGGGTGATGGGGGTGGACAGGGAAGGATGGGAGAGGAAGGGTGGATGGGGTACAGGTGGGGTGATCAGTCGATGGAGAAGGGGATGGGGGGCGATGGGGGTGGACGGGGAAGGATGGGAGAGGAAGGGGGGATGGGGTACAGGTGGGGTGATCAGTCGATGGAGAAGGGGATGGGGGGCGATGGGGGTGGATGGGGAAGGATGGGAGAGGAAGGGGGGATGGGGTACAGGTGGGGTGATCAGTCGATGGAGAAGGGGATGGGGGGCGATGGGGGTGGACGGGGAAGGATGGGAGAGGAAGGGGGGATGGGGTACAGGTGGGGTGATCAGTCGATGGAGAAGGGGATGGGGGGCGATGGGGGTGGACGGGGAAGGATGGGAGAGGAAGGGGGGATGGGGTACAGGTGGGGTGATCAGTCGATGGAGAAGGGGATGGGGGCGATGGGGGTGGACGGGGAAGAATGGGAGGGGAAGGGTGGATGGGGTACAGGGGGGGTGATCAGTCGATGGAGAAGGGGATGGGGGGCGATGGGGGTGGATGGGGAAGGATGGGAGAGGAAGGGGGGATGGGGTACAGGTGGGGTGATCAGTCGATGGAGAAGGGGATGGGGGGCGATGGGGGTGGACGGGGAAGGATGGGAGAGGAAGGGGGGATGGGGTACAGGTGGGGTGATCAGTCGATGAGGAAGGGGACGGGGGGGCGATGGGGTACAGGCGGGTTGGTTGGGGGGCGATGGCGGTGGCGGGTGGGGAGGGCAGCAGTGGGGCGATGCAGGGGGGGCAGGGGAGGGACCTGATCTTCGCCCGGCTGGGGGGCGGGGGCTGATCCCGGCCGGGCCCCAGATAAACACCGACCCCCACCCCGCATCCCCCCGGGGCGGAGGCAGCTGGGCCCGGCCCGGCCCGGCCCGACTCGACTCGACTCGACTCCTCTGGCCCGGTGGGGGCCCGGCCCGGGCCGCACCTACCGGGGACGAGGATCCCTCCGTCTGCTCGGTGCCCGGGCGCTGGCGCTGGGTCCGGAGCCTCGCAGAGCCCATGCGCCGCCCGCAGCATCAGCGCCGCATCCCCGCCTCCTCGGGGGGATGGGGCTGCCGCGGGATCCCGGGGAGCGGGGGCTATGGGGGAAGCAGGGGGCTGTGGGGCAGGATGAGGGGGTGTAGAGAGGAGCTGGGGCTATGGGGGAAGTAGGGGGCTGTGGGGTAAGATGAGGGGGTGTAGAGGGGAGCTGGGGCTATGGGGGAAGTAGGGGGCTGTGGGGCAGGATGAGGGGGTGTAGAGGGGAGCTGGGGCTATGGGGGAAGTAGGGGGCTGTGGGGTAAGATGAGGGGGTGTAGAGGGGAGCTGGGGCTATGGGGGAAGTAGGGGGCTGTGGGGCAGGATGAGGGGGTGTAGAGAGGAGCTGGGGCTATGGGGGAAGTAGGGGGCTGTGGGGTAAGATGAGGGGGTGTAGAGGGGAGCTGGGGCTATGGGGGAAGTAGGGGGCTGTGGGGTAAGATGAGGGGGTGTAGAGGGGAGCTGGGGCTATGGGGGAAGTAGGGGGCTGTGGGGCAGGATGAGGGGGTGTAGAGGGGAGCTGGGGCTATGGGGGAAGTAGGGGGCTGTGGGGTAGGATGAGGGGGTGTAGAGGGGAGCTGGGGCTATGGGGGAAGTAGGGGGCTGTGGGGCAGGATGAGGGGGTGTAGAGAGGAGCTGGGGCTATGGGGGAAGTAGGGGGCTGTGGGGTAAGATGAGGGGGTGTAGAGGGGAGCTGGGGCTATGGGGGAAGTAGGGGGCTGTGGGGCAGGATGAGGGGGTGTAGAGGGGAGCTGGGGCTATGGGGGAAGTAGGGGGCTGTGGGGCAAGATGAGGGGGTGTAGAGAGGAGCTGGGGCTATGGGGGAAGTAGGGGGCTGTGGGGCAAGATGAGGGGGTGTAGAGAGGAGCTGGGGCTATGGGGGAAGTAGGGGGCTGTGGGGTAAGATGAGGGGGTGTAGAGGGGAGCTGGGGCTATGGGGGAAGTAGGGGGCTGTGGGGTAAGATGAGGGGGTGTAGAGGGGAGCTGGGGCTATGGGGGAAGTAGGGGGCTGTGGGGCAGGATGAGGGGGTGTAGAGGGGAGCTGGGGCTATGGGGGAAGTAGGGGGCTGTGGGGTAAGATGAGGGGGTGTAGAGGGGAGCTGGGGCTATGGGGGAAGTAGGGGGCTGTGGGGCAGGATGGGGGGTGTAGAGGGGAGCTGGGGCTATGGGGGAAGTAGGGGGCTGTGGGGCAAGATGAGGGGGTGTAGAGGGGAGCTGGGGCTATGGGGGAAGTAGGGGGCTGTGGGGCAAGATGAGGGGGTGTAGAGGGGAGCTGGGGCTATGGGGGAAGTAGGGGGCTGTGGGGCAGGATGGGGGGTGTAGAGGGGAGCTGGGGCTATGGGGGAAGTAGGGGGCTGTGGGGCAAGATGAGGGGGTGTAGAGGGGAGCTGGGGCTATGGGGGAAGTAGGGGGCTGTGGGGCAGGATGAGGGGGTGTAGAGGGGAGCTGGGGCTATGGGGAAGTAGGGGGCTGTGGGGCAAGATGAGGGGGTGTAGAGAGGAGCTGGGGCTATGGGGGAAGCAGGGGGCTGTGGGGTAAGATGAGGGGGTGTAGAGGGGAGCTGGGGCTATGGGGGAAGCAGGGGGCTGTGGGGTAAGATGAGGGGGTGTAGAGGGGAGCTGGGGCTATGGGGGAAGTAGGGGGTTGTGGGGCAAGATGAGGGGGTGTAGAGGGGAGCTGGGGCTATGGGGGAAGTAGAGGGCTGTGGGGTAAGATAAGAGGGAACAGGGCGGGAAGGAACCTCTTGGTTTGGTATGGGGGTTACAGGAAGAGAACAGAAGGCTATGGGGACTATAGGGGGAGAACAAGGTGGATAGGAGAAGGAGGAGGCTATGGGGTTGTGTGGGGGTTACAGGAGGAGAACCGGGGATATGGGAGGGGTGTCATGGGGAGAGCAGGTTGCTATGTGGGCTATAGGGAGCGAGCAGGTGTTATGGGGGTTCTGGGGGGAGAGAAGGTGCATGGGGGTTATAAAGGAGGTCTAGGAGTCTATGGGGTTTAGAGAGGAACGTAAGGGGGCAGAGTGCCTGGGGGAAGTGGAAGGGGGTAGAGACGGGCTGTATGATGGGGTACTGACAGAGCAGGAGGTGTGGGGGTTCCAGGGGAGGAACGGGATAGAGGATTAAAACACAGTGAGCGGGAGTATAGAGGAATAGGGGGGGCCGCATAGCTAAAGAGGCATAGGGAAGGGAGCGTGGGTCGTTCTGTGGGGGTGACTGAGTGAGAGAGATGCCTCCCCTCCACTAATGGGGGCCCCAAAGTGCCTAGGAGCCTTTGGGTGCACGGAAATGGGGCTGCCACAGGGGTGGGATCAGGGTGGCTCTTTCAGCAGGCAACAGCCATCCTGCACTGTCTGGGACAGGGAGTGACAAAGCAACCCCGGAGCTCCCGAGACTTGAGTTCAGCGCTTCAGGCCCTGTTGTGCCCGGGCTTTTGAACAGAACCACCCCCTCATGAAGCAGTTCGGCGGGCTGAGGTGTTAGCAGACCCAGGATGGGAGACCCAGACCAGATTCCAAACACCCCATGAGTTCTGTGGGGCAGGGCCTGACGCTTCCCTCCCACCCATGGGCATTGCCAATCTGCCACTGATTGTAAAAGTTTCTAACTACGAATACCTTCCGAGCATGACCCAATACAGGCCTGTTATATAACCTCCACAGCTACAACAGCCTTCTCTATGTGGGAAGGCAGCTGGTCCCGTTTATCGCAAAAGAATAACTCTGGAACCTAATGATGACCATATACAGTAAAAATGGCAACTACCCCCACACTATGTACAGCGGGCATTGTAGGGGGTTACAGGTTGTTGCTGAAGCACTGCCAATTTTTATTCCTCCTCACCCCCCCCCGAAAGTGACACCCCGCCCCCCCATAATAAAGGCACAAGCCATCTGCAAAATCAGATTAGGAGCTCAGAGGTCAGGGTGGGGAGAGGGTAATAAATTCAATCCCAGCTCCAGAGAAAAGCTTTTCAGTGGAGAAGGCCCATTTCCGCAGTGTGCATGATCCTTTGTGTCAAGCGTGAAAGATTTTGCCGGTAATTCAGGGGAGGGAGCTGGCATGGAGCTAGGAGAAAACTGAGCGTCCATTACTACAAATCACCTTAAAAGCAGCTATAAAACTCCATCCCCCCCATCAGCCGATCTCCTTCCACACATGCTGGACAAAATGGAGGATGGTGGCTTGGAAGCTGCAATGCCCCTGGGAGATTCATGTTTAAAGCACGTATGGTGGATGCTAGTCAAGCATCCGACTGTTCTGGGGTCAGGTTAGCTTTTCCACGCAGACATTCTGCAACGAGAAGATCAATTTGCACATACGCAGCTCTTGTGGGAGCGAATACTGCAGCAGGGCAATGCTGCGCCCTGCCACCGTGTGCTGGAAAAACCTAGTAGCACCACACTAACAACTCAGAGCTAGGGCTGTATTCTAGCTAGGACCAGGTTTCACAAAGAATGGGATGTGCCCTCGAAGAACTCATTGGGGCGGGGGGTGCAGCCAGACCTTCCACTCGTTCCCCAGAGCCTCAGCTTTTGTATAAAGGGAAAAAATAAGTCTTTGGCGGTTACGCTTACAAAGGAAATCTTCAAAATGTGAAGAGTGTGACTGATGCAGAGACTGCCTGAGTTTGCAGAGAGCCTGACGCCCTGGCAGAGAGAGAGTAACTGTTCTGAGCGTAACTGATGCTGCTGTAGCTCCATAGCATGGATGCTTCCCACGTTGACAGAAGAGGAGTTTCTATTGATGTTGCTAATCCACCTCTCCAAGAGACGGTAGCTAGAATTCTTCCATTCACCTAGCCGGGCCTACACTGGGGTTAAGTTGAACTAACTACAGCACTCAAGACAGTAGATTTTTCACAGCCCTGAGTGATGTAGCTAGGTTGACCTAATTTTAAGTGTGGACCAGCATTAAGAGCAATCTGAGAGGGGAGAGCTGCTCCGAGCGTTACCAATTCAGAAGAGCTTGCCTGAGTTTGCAGAGAGCCTGTAACAATAGCTCTGATGTGGAGACTGCCTTACTGATTTCAACGGCTGCTAAGCCAATTATGTTTACAAGGCTTTATCCTGACTCGGAAAAGTGGACACACTTCAGTCAGGCTTAGCTGGCATGTGTTAGCAAAGCCAGCCCTAAACTCAGCTACTTTCCTTAGTCAAGGCAAAGCCTAAATGTCCCCATTGTTAGCTCTCATATGGTACTTATCAGTAGATCCCAAGGAGATAGGTATCCTCAACCCCGAACTGAAGCACAGAGAAGGTGGGGTGACTTACCCAAGCTCACCCAGCAAGCAGAGTCGGGAATAGAACCAATATCTCCTGAGATCCAAACCAGTGCATTATCCACTAGGCCTCCCTTAATTATTAACCATTCCCCTGCTCATTAACGCAGGTCAGAAAGGAGAGGGAGGCTCAAATTAAGAAGATCTACAACAGCATTTTGCAGAGAGCGTGCGGGGTGGCAAGGAGACACATAAAGGACTAGCTGCAACCGATACGCTTGGGGGTGGGATTGTGTTTTCCTTACATGGAGCTTGTCACCTTTAAAATCCCTCCTGGCCAGAGGAAAAATCCTTTCACCTGTAAAGGGTTAAGAAGCTAAAGGTAACCTCGCTGGCACCTGACCAAAATGACCAATGAGGAGACAAGATACTTTCAAAAGCTGGGAGGAGGGAGAAAAACAAAGGGTCTGTGTGGGGACAGAACAGGAATGGAGTCTTAGAATTTAGTAAGTAATCTAGCTAGGTATGTGTTAGATTAGGATTTCTTTAAATGGCTGAGAAAATAGCTGTGCTGAATAGAATGAATATTCCTGTCTGTGTGTCTTTTTTGTAACTTAAGGTTTTGCCTAGAGGGATTCTCTATGTTTTGAATCTAATTACCCTGTAAGGTATTCACCATCCTGATTTTACAGAGGTGATTCTTTTTTACTTCTATTAAAAGTCTTCTTGTAAGGAAACTGAATGCTTTTTCATTGTTCTAAGATCCAAGGGTTTGGGTCTGTGGTCACCTATGCAAATTGGTGAGGATTTTTACCAAACCTTCCCCAGGAAGTGGGGTGCAAGGGTTGGGAAGATTTTGGGGGGAAAGACGTTTCCAAACGACGCTTTCCTAATAAAAAATAAACCCAGATAAATGTTTGGTGGTGGCAGTGAAAGTCCAAGGGTAAAATAGTTTCTACCTTGGGGAAGTTTTAACCTAAGCTGGTAAAAGTAAGCTTAGGAGGTTTTCATGCAGGTCCCCGCATCACACAGACAGACACAGACCCTTTGTTTTTCTCCCTCCTCCCAGCTTTTGAAAGTATCTTGTCTCCTCATTGGTCATTTTGGTCAGGTGCCAGCGAGGTTACCTTTAGCTTCTTAACCCTTTACAGGTGAAAGGATTTTTCCTCTGGCCAGGAAGGATTTTAAAGGTGATTACCCTTCCCTTTATATTTATGATAGAGCTCAACTTTCAAACGTCCGGGACCCACCCGGCTTCATGGTGTGATTTATAATGGGCTTTAGGGAACGTTCCTTTGGCAGAGAATGGCGTTAGCCCAAATAAAAAATGAAAGAGAACAAGCAGGAGTTTGCCGCAGGAGATGTAGCCATCCAAAAGTGCCTAGAAGGGATGGACTGCCCAGTGGTTCAGTGTGTCTCTATACTGCATATTGGAGCCTGCAGCAGCGATGCCCCCAAGCCCCAGCACAGATCCGCTAGCTCAAATCTGCCAGACAAAGGCTAGCAGGAACGCTTTGATGATGCGAGCTCCAGCCCGAGATGCAACTTCAGAGCACTGTCTATATGGCACTTTTGGAAAGCCAGAGCAAGCCTCACCAGCCCACATCAGTCAAGCCAGGCTGGCAGGCTCCAAACCGCAGCGCAAACGTGCTCTCAGGCACTCTGCTCCAGTACAGACGTCATGTGGACCCAGGACTGGTGCCCCAGCTCCACACGCTGACAGTGGTGGCGTTATTCCTGATTTACACTGGGAGAGAGTGAGGAGGAAAAAATAAATAAATCAGACCCCTGATTTTAATACACCCAATAGGCTGGAAGGAAATGCTCCAGGGAGAATTTTTCACTGTGGAAACCGCACTTCTTTGTCATCATCATTCATTTTTATTAAAGCATTTTTTAACCAGGTACAAACACAATCTCTCTGGTGGAGAGACAAATCAAGATTTAAGCACGATGAGGTCCCCGTCCCTCCCCTCAACACATTCAACAAGATCTAAAATCGTGGTGTCACCAGTCAACCTTTGATTCCGGCTGTTTCATTTGCAAACAATTGTATTAAAAATAAACTTAAATAAAAAAATAAAGTGGAAGAGAATTTATTCACACCCTCAGGAAAGAATCAAGTACACAGCTAGTCAGGGAAAGCCACTGGCAACGGGACAACATGGTGCGGGGGAGGAGGGGGGGTGGATAGCCTTGCTTTAAAGCCTTTCAAGGATGAGCTATCCTTAGATCTAAACAAAGCTTTCTCTTCTACTGATAACTTGCAATTCAGGGACCAATCCTGCACCTACTCAAGTCAATGGGAGCTTTGCCATCATCCTCAATAGCAGCCGAATTGCTTAACTGCAGTGTCTTTCAAACAGGGAACCTGATAGACAAGAGCTGCCTGCAAAGCTAGGGCACCCAGCACAGAAGCCCCCACTGGAGTCATGGGTCAGGCTCTAAACATTCATGGATTGGGCTCAGAAAAAAGCAGGAGTCATGGGAGTCTGGAGACACCCCCATCTTTCCACCCCCACCCCCGAAAATCCCAGGTGCCCAACCCCTCTGCCAAATCCTTTATCAAGCTTTCTGATGACCCCAACTCCTGGCAGCCACAAACCTCTCCGCAGAGCTAGTGCACACGTCCACGTTCCCTGAAGTGACTGGCCCTGCCCATCTCCCCAGCTGCTAAACCTGCACCATTACAAGCCTCCTACACAGTGTTGCCAACTCTCATGATTTTGTCCTGAGTCTCATGATAAATTATTATTTTCCTTAAAGCCCCAGCTCCTGGAGATGTGATGATTGCAGCCTTCATTCTTAAAGCAAAAGTAAGCTTCTAGCCCTCCTGGCTGGGGAGAAAGCTTCAAAATGCGACCCCAGGGCACCCTAAAGGCTCAAAAAGCAGAACGCCAATAAAAAGAACCCCAAAGCCCTTATTTTCAAGATTTGAAAGCCAAGCTCCTGATATTTTGGTGATGTTTTGAACATTTGGGGTTGGCACTACTGCCTAGAACAAGCCATTTAAATACCACGGCAAACTGCGCACACCCAGGATGCATGGGACCCTGGGGGGGAGCGGAGAGCCTTGTAAAGACAGCGTTTTGGGTGACAATGCAGCTGGCCAGTGTTAACTGATACACAGTCACACATCCCTCCAGGACCTCTGCAGCCCAGATCTGGGGCAAGCACTGGTATCCTCAAGATTTCCAGCCCAGCTTTGCTGGTTCAGTCTGCTCGGTCCATTTCCCATCCGCACAGACTCTTGTGCATAGGCAGAGAAATTTGTGCTAGGATTCCAAAGCATCAATGGGGGAGGGCTTATACACAGGATGACCCAGGGGAGGCAGAAGCCTCAGGGCCAGCAGCAAAGCAGAGATCTGACAGGAGGAGTTTTCAGCAGCTTAGGACGGGGTGAGTTGGCTTGGCTTATACACACCCCACTCATTTTTGTTGTCACTCAACCAGGCAGCCAGCTTATACGCAGGCAGAGCGAGTACACAAGTAAATACGGCTTTTAATCGGTGGTTATTAAGCCAGTGACAGCAGGTCCCAGCAGCTCAAGATGCTCGGGGAGGTGGATGCATGGACAAGCCAGTAACTCGATCCCCCCCCACGAGAAGACCCTATAGAAACAATCATTCCAACCTGAAACAAACCCACCTCTCTACTCCCCACAAAAATAAGGTGCCATGGCATTAAGGCCATTGAATACGCAGCTGCCGCATCACTGCCAGCAGCACGGGAATCGCCGCTCCTGTTGCTGGGGAGAGAAGGACCTGGGCGATCCCTGAACGTGCAGCTCAGTGAAGCAGGGAGCGGAGGGCTCTAGAGGGCGGGTCTCTGGGTTACTGCTCTTCCACGTGGATGATTGTCTCATTCCCTTCCTCTGGGAGCTGGGGAACAGCGTACACTAGAGCCCGGTCTTCCTCTTGGCAGATGATGGCAACCGTGCTGCCGCTTTCTGGCATCACCGCGCTGGACTGCAGGCAAGCCTGGGGGAAGAGCAAGACGGGAGGTTAAAGATTTTGCTTGGAGAGGTTTTCAGGCAGCGCTGCTTAAAGGACGGGAGGGGCCAGGGCTCAGAGGTGTACATCTAAGACTGCAATAAAAGACCCGCAGCACAGCCACGGCTTGCAGGGCTCAACATTGCAGTGTAGACGGTCAGGCTTGGGCTGGAGCCCAGACTCAAACCCACCAAGCGGCAGGTCTCAGAACCTGGGTTCCAGCCCGAGCATCTACACTGCCATTTTTAGACCCGCAGCTCAAGTCAATGGACCTGGGCTCCAAGCCTCGGTGCCGTGGGTTTTTGCATTGCAGTGTAGACGCACCCTCTGGTGCTTGGCTGGCTGGTTCTTGCTCCTCAGCGTCAAGAAGGAATTTCCCCCTGGAAGGTCACACTGGCGGGGACCTCAGGGGGTTTTCACCAGCATGGGGGGCAGGTCACTTGCCGGGATGATCTGGGTCTATCTCATTGAATCATTTCCCTGTCACTGCTGGGGCCTTGGGCACAGGTGCCCCTCAGTCCCTCCTATTCGCTGCCTGTGGCACATGATAATCCAATCTCCTGCAAGCTGTAATACTTGGTCTAATTTCAGTGGCTGCGTTTAGCACGCAGGTGCTGATGGTAGCCTGTGAGATACAGCGGATCAGTCTAGATGGTCTGGTGGTCCCTTCTGGCCTTACGCTCTCTGACTCTAGCTCCAGATCGCTCCTTAGATCTAACCCCAGGGAACAGCAAATGAGTCGTTCCCGTCTGACAGCTGTTTGGTGGCCCATGGACAAAAGGAGTTTGGTTGCTATCGAACAAGGGTGCAGGAGCCAGAGGTGCACAAGCCAGAGGTGCACTTAGGCCCCCATCAGCAGCCTCAGCAGAGAACCCAAGGGCTGATCGGACCCTGGGGGCTGAACTCTCCCCTCTGAGCCCTAGAAAGGGTCCTGCAGATCACAGAGAAAGGGGGCGACAGAGGAGTTCAGTCTCAGTGGCCTGTGCATTCCTTGGCTTCTCTGCCTAGGCTGCTGGGAAGAGGCCTGGTTTGTGATGGGAACCGCACGCAGAGGTCGGAAACCTCCACTTGAACCGATGACCTAGAAGTGAAAGACGCGCCTCTCTCCTAGTCAAGCCCACAAGCCATTCGACCCCACCTCAACTATTTCAGGGCTCATCAACATGGGAAACTTATTCTGGAACAAGGCAGGGTATGGATTTCAAGTCCTATAGATATTCTGGAATAAGAGTATCCATATGGGAAGCTATTCTGGTCAGTTTCCCTGGGTAGACAAACCCCCAGGTCCACAGATCAGTAGTTTTTTTGTTTTTGTTTTTAAGGCTAGAAGGGACTACCACAATTATCTTAGTCTGGCCTGGGTAAAGCAGATCCTGTTTCATGCAACATAATTTTGCTTCAACTGCCTCTCCCATACCCCCTATTCCAAAATGCTACAGGAAAGCATGGGGGTAAACATACGTCAGGTCTCAGAGCAGCAGCTGTGTTAGTCTGTATTCGCAAAAAGAAAAAGGAGTCCTTGTGGCACCTTAGAGACTAACCAATTTATTTGAGCATAAGCTTTTGTGAGCTACAGCCCACTTCATCGGAATAAACATACTGTCATGCTGAAAGGGCTAAAGGCTGCCAGGAAGCAAACCTTGGATCCAAACACAATCACAGGCCCCACTGTACCCAACGGGTGTGGCCAAGCACTCTTTTAGGCTAAACAGAAGGAGCAATCAAGCCACTTGATGGCAGCTGCAGACAAGAAAGGCTGGCAGCCCAAGGGAACAGGCTGCATGGCACATCAGAGCTATGCCATGTAAACTGAGGAGGGGCCCTGGCTGCAAACTCAAAAGCTAGGCAAGAGAGCCAGGGGAAAGAGCTGTGAGTGTGACCCTGATAGGAAGCAGAGAGATGGGATTTCTTGGGGACAGCCCGCTCTGGAGGGACAGACTTGAAGATGTATGAGCAAGAAAGATGCCTGTTTTGTTTGTACTGTATTCAGGGAATCAGCACTTGGTAGAGATAGTTGTATATAGACAAGATGACATCGTGAGTCTACCTGACTCATAAAATCAATTTCTCATCCTAACAGAGACAACTCTGCCAAGCCCCCAACTTCCCAGCCCCACAATACAGTGTAGGCCAGTGGTTCTCAAACTTTTGTACTGGTGACCCCTTTCACACAGCAAGCCTCTGAGTGCAACCCTCCCTTATAAATTAAAAACACTTTTAAATACATTTAACACCATTATAAATGCTGGGGGCAAAGCACGGTTTGGAGTGGAGGCTGACACCTCGCAACCCCTCACGTAATAACCTCGCGACCCCCTGAGGGGTCACAACTCCCAGTTTGAGAACCC
This sequence comes from Caretta caretta, assembly GCF_965140235.1. Lineage (NCBI taxonomy): Eukaryota > Metazoa > Chordata > Testudines > Cheloniidae > Caretta > Caretta caretta. The sequence goes on from NC_134228.1 coordinate 4,508,927, forward strand.
CTGGTGTAGGCAATAAATTAAATCAAAGCCTCTGGTTTCAAGACCAGCATGAGTGAGCAGCAGGAAAAGATCCAACTTCAAGCTACGATCTGAGGAAGACTGGGGGATACAGTCCATCCACATGCATTTATCCAGTTCAATTAAAATGATCAAAAACAATAAACTGGCTGAGTGAATTCCAATTGAGGATGAGGGGAAAGTTCAAAGTTAACAATTAAAACCCTCCTAAAACAAGAGCAGTGTGAGAATCTTTTTGCATCTGAGCCCAGCGACAGGGAGAGAATGGTGACTGAACAGACAGCCGAACAGATGTGCTAACAAAGAACCCAACACCACAGCCAATTTGGCACTTAAGGGCAGACACAAGCCACTCCCACAAAAGATGATTAGGCATGGAAGGTTATTGCACTAGTCAATGGAAAGATAGTCTAGTAGGGGCTCTGAGCAACCCTATCTCCATGGCACAAGGTATTAACAGCCTCTCAAGGGGCGGGGGAAGATACAGAGCTGTGAACATTATCAGATTTATTATCCATCTAGGGTACTTCTATAGTGCCCATCACCATAGTATCTGAGCATCTCACAATCTTTAGTGTATTTCCCCCCACAAGACCCCTGTGAGGCTAAGTGACTTGCAACAGGTCATACAGGGGGTTTGTAGCTGCACAGAGAATTGCACTTGGGTCTCCCATACTGGCATCCTAACCCATGGGGCCACCGTGCCTTCTTGCTAGTACTATTTGCAAGAACTGGCTCCTATGACGGTGAGGAAGCTACGCATTGGTTGGTTTTATGACACTGCTGTATCACTGAATGCCTCGGTGTATGTGGGTTCCACCATCTGCTCTCAGGGCTGTAGCATGTCTCTTCCAGACCAGGGACAACGGAGACTTATTAACCTGAATGGCTCTCATTCAATTGGGAGTGCGCCTCAGGACCAGGCGCTGGCTGAAGCTAAGAGGACTGGTTTTCTCCAGCACCTCTGCGGGGGCCTTGGGTTTGGAACACTGGAATTTCCCAGAAGGGAAGAAACAAAGAAACTGGATGTTATTGCTATGCCATATGAACTCAGAGACCATAGAGAGGAAAAAAAGGGACACACTTTCATAGCAGAAGACAGCTTTTCTGACTGCAGTACCACTCAAGGTCAGAGAAGCTCGCTGGAGAAGAAAGAGAGCAAGAGTAGGGTTCAGAAGAGAAGCGGTGAGTTGCAGGAGGAGGGTCCTGGACACCTGTTTTTTTTATTGTGTGTCATTGCCCTGCCCCAAAAGTCAATAAAAGGTGCCACTTACTTTTCGACTCTGATCTAAGTCCAAAGAAGTTTCAGAGAGGTGAGGAAACTGATGCAGGGAATGCGTGGAGGTGTGCGTGTTTTGTCTGGATCTGTATATCTCTTGGGCCATCTCAAGCAGAGAGTGATTGTTTTATTTGCAAAGCCTCTGTATTGTGCATGTCAACGGTCACATGTCCCTGAGGAGTTCAACGGCAGAGAGGCCACCAGGTTGGAAACCTTATGTTTCCAAACCCTTATAGTTGCCTTTAGTTTGAATCTTTACCTGGAGCTTTAATGTGGTTTTACTATAGACGTGTCTAAGGAGAGTGCTGAACTGAGAAGCCACTGAACAGGGGTGCACTGCTTCCACACAGACAGCGGATTGGCGCACCCTGCAGGCATCCAGAAAATAGGGGACTGGGCACTCACATGTAACAAAGTGGGGTGTGTAAACTGCTAGCCTGCATTGGGAAAGAGGGGGCTCCTGGAGCCCAGAGCAGTGCACCTGTGTTGCCAGCAGCTGGTGGCTGGGGAGAGTTTCCCCTGGTGTGGCACAGACAGGGTGTCCTCCCGCTGTAACCAGGTGGTAGTATTCACCCCGGTCATCCTGGGTAATGCTGAAAAGTGCCCCACTCCCCCTACCAAGGTACCTCCATCATCACCCCAGCAGGGAAGAGGGGGTGTTTGGTCCCAATGGCCCGATGGATTCTGGGCCAAGGCGATGTGGGAGTTAGTGGTTTGGCTTGGCACACAGACCCCTGCTCGCTGCAAAAGACCTCTCCCCCCCACTTCTCCTCACACAGGGACAGCCAGACAGGCTGGCAGATGGGAACAACTTTCCAATGGTTGTTGTAGCCTTGATTCCCATAGCAGTGACATCACCATTAGGAACAGACACCCACAAGACACTGGGTCACCCAGTCACCAGGACAGCATACCAGGCCACATCCTTCCCTGGAGCTGTTCCACAGAGCAGAGTGAAGCCAGCTGGATGAATCTGGCCCCACATATGGTATAGAGTAGGGAACAATAGGCTATACGGTCTGTCCCCCACCCACCGAAGCAGGAAAAAATCCCACCCCTTGTATCCCCACATGAGGCACTCAGAGCATCCTGCTCAGGCTGTTTGTGGGTATCAAACATGGGACCCCTAGCTCTAACTTCATGAGTTGCTACTGCTTGAGCTAAAGGCCCGTATCTGCATTCTTTATGGGACATAGCCACTAGGTAGAACAGAACAGTGTTCCAGTGGCTAGAGCACTGCTTAGGAGACCCAGGTTCAATTCCCGGCTCTGCCACAGGCTTCCTGTGTGACCCTCGGGCAAGTCACTCAGCCTCTCAGAGCCTCAGTTCCCATCTATACAATGGGGACAAGAGCCCTGCCCCACAGGATTTTAAAGATTGTGAAGTGCAGAGATACCACCACGATAGTACCTACGGCTATGTCTACACTGCAGCCACGGGTTTGTCTTGGAGACGTACTCCAGCTAGCCCGCAGTGCCACATCCTGGCTTCAAGAGTGCAACTAGCACAGGTACATCCACACAAATTGCAATCATCCCCATGTATGCATACATGTGTGACCCAGGGACCTCATGGTGCCAACTGACAGAGGGCTACAGGGATCTCCGGAGTCTGGTATTTACATTCTAGTTCACCAAAGGTCCATGTCAGGGTCTACTGAAAGTGTGTCATACACTGGTCCTCTTGATCATTGTAAGATGGATGTACAGGGGATATTTAAGGAGTTATGTTTCTGTAGAATAATTAGCTAAGAAACATTTCTCTCTCTGGTCTGGCTTGTCAAATGCTAACAGAGGGATGTGCCATCAAGGAGAAAGCAGCACAGGAAAAAACAAGCTACAGGGGGTTTATCCTGTTTGCAAACAATGGTTTGGGGGACTATTTCTAGGGGGTGCTTATGAACCCCCATTAGTCCTTCAATCTGTAAGAACAAGCTGTCAGTGGGATTGATTTTATGAGAAGAGGTCTCAACCCTACTGGCTGAAAATGCTGGGGAAAGGACTTGGGGTAGGCTATCTTGTAGGACAGTAGTTCTCAACCAGGGCTCCAGGGCCCCCTGGGGGGCCACAAGCAGTTTTCAGGGGGTCCACCAAGCATGGCTGGCATTAGACTCACTAGGGCCCAGGGCAGAGAGCCAAAGTCCTGCCACCCAGGATTGCACCTCGGGTCCCTGAGTCCTACACCCAGGGCTGAAGCCAAAGCCTGATCAACTTAGCTTCGTGGGGGTCCCGGCAATTGCCCTCCTTGCTACGCCCCTAACATTGGCCCTGGCTTTTATATGCAGAAAAACCGTTGTTGTGGGACAGCTGGACTGTGGAGTTTTTATAGCATGCTGGGGGGGCCTCATAAAGAAAAAGGTTGAGAGCCCCTGCTGTAGGAGGTATGAAAACGCCTTGTGTGAATTAAATATAATCTCTAGAAAGCGTGTTATGATTTTGTTTCATATGTAACCGTTTCCAATATTCCGACGCACTATCACTGGAATCTCTGTCCTTGGATGCTGAACCGATTCTTGTTTTTACTATATAGATACCTACGCAGTGGGGTGTGTGTGTACACTAAAGTGGTGTCCAGAGTTGCATTTTACAAGCTGGAGTGGACTTCTCCTTTGGGAACAGCAAATCTACAAGTTCTGTCAGTGTTCAGAGGAACAGGGCTAGGCCCACAGCAAGATGACATGTGCCTATTGCTTACCTGTGTGGAGAAAGAGGGGCCTGCAGAGGCCTGGAAGGCAGCACTTGTGCTCCCGAGGCTGGTAGTTTCAGGAAGCCAACCCACAGCAGGGACAGACAAGACTCCCTCATGCTAAGGGCAACTGGTGGCGAGGGACCCGGCAAGTATCAGAACATACCCTTAAGGCAGGCAGACAGAGCTTAGACACGCGCCAACCTACCATCTCCAGCAGCTTGAGCTTCTCCTCCGACACCAGGCTCTCCTTCCTCAGCTGCTCCACTACGCCCTCCATGGCTTCCAGTTTGGTGCAGTGACGCCGGTGTCGCTGCTGCAGCACCTTGACCTTCTTCTGCAGGCCCATCACCAGGTCGACCAGCTGCTGGGTGGTTAGCTCGTTCTTGTGGTAGCGGTGCTCCTCGAGCTGCTCCTCCAGGGTTTCGGCACATAGCTCCACCTCGATGGTGGAGGAGTCGTCGTCGTCATCCAGGGAGCTGGCGGCATAGTTCGACACGATGGGCACCGTCGAGACAATGGGCACCGTCAAGGCTGAGGACAACACAGTCTCGGGAGGCGACGCACTGGACGTCAGCGTCCCCATGGCACCGGAGGTCACCACTGGCGCAGTGGGGATGGTCTCGAAATATGCCACCATCTGGGTGGTCGACACCTGCAGGGAGCTCAAGACAGCTGCGGTGGAAGGGTCGGTTTCCAGAAGGGGCTGGATGGACACGTTCTCAATGAAGAGGGTGCCCTGGTCTGCGATCTCCTGTGGGTCCACCGTGGCCACCAAGGTATGCGGCTGATCAGCAGCGAAGGTGCCCTCAGGCTGGTCCACCACAGCAGCATCCTCACAAGAGACCATGATCTCTGTGGCAAACTGCTCAGGCACATCCGCCACGAAAGAGTCCGGTGAGGCCTCAACGGAGAAATCCACACACTGGTCCATGGCGGGAGGAAACGGCTGGCCCGGAAGATGGATGGGGATGGACTCTACGCCCTCTGTGGGCGAGGCCATGGCCAGGGCCACAGCGTTGAGCGGCTCCACGATCTGAACGAGAGGCATCAGGTTCACCGCCCCGACCAGAGGGGAGGAGAGGGCATGGAGGTCCAGATCCGAGACAGAGGGCTGGGTTTCCACGTAGATCGGGGCTGAGGACAGACCTGGGTCGATAGCTATGGCGAGAGCTTCCAGTGTATCCTGAGTGGGGTGGGCAGCCACGGCTTGTGGCCCCTGCACGGTCCTGTCCATGCTGGTCTCAACAATTAGCTTCTTGGTCTGTGTTTCGCATGGAGGCCTGGCAAGATTCTCCCTTTTCTGCAAGCCACCAAAGAAACAACATGTGTTTGCCTCTGAATGACAATGCAGAGGTGAGGGGGCCCAACTACCTGCCCTGCTTGAGGCAGGAGGAAGAGGCGGCTAGCAGTTCCCTTCGCATTCCCCTATGCTGCGGGAGAGCCTTATCTGGCTTCCAATGTCAATTACAGCAGCCTCAGAGCTGCTCTAAGTTATGCTCTTTTTCCTATGGGCCCTGGGGAGCAGAGGATGGACACAGCACAGTGCACTCTGGCCACCCCCACACACACACACTGCTGTGTGCTCTGGCTGTGCCCTGATCTATCCCCAAGCCAGGTGTTACAAGCAGGACCCTTACACCTACTCTGTGCCAGCTGGGGAGGCCTCTGACACAAGAGGGAGGCTCAAGCAGCCGTTTCTGCTCACTTTCGGGCCCCTTTGCACTCTTGAACAGTGAAAAGCGGCTTTAGGTTTTCCAACAGGCCTGATTCTCAACTGCATTACTAGCTGCCATTCCCTGGGGGGCTTTGCAGGGACTGCCCAGATTTAAAGTGCTGTCAAAGGCCTGCCACTGGGGTCCCTGAGTCATCAATCCAGCCCCCTCTCCAACACCTTGCACAAGCATGCACAGTCAGACAGAGCCACATGCTCCTCACCTCCCACTCCTATGTTCTGATTAGGCAATTATTTCCTCCATTGCTATTAGCCTTTGTTAAGTCACATGACAGAGCTGTTTACTCTCAAGCTGTTTGCTCTGGGAGTGACAGACTGTCAATAACCTGTTGAACCAGGGGCAGGTATAGGCAGGCCACCTGACAGTGACTAGGCTGGTTTCTGATCATCTTGCCAGATTCATACAAGTAATAAAAACACAGTGACTCAAGCTCCCCTCAAGGGGCTCAAAGCTTCACAGTCCCCTCAGGAAGCGGTCAATATCATTCTTCCTATTTTACAGATGGGACAACTAGGCTACAGAGAGGGGAAGAGACTTGTCCAAGGTAACACAGAGTCAGTAACAGAGTTGGGAACAGCATCCAGGAGCCCTGAGTCCCCAAGTCCCCCATGTTCTAACCACTGGACCCCACTCCCAGGGTTGAGAGTAGAACCCAGGAGCTGCATTCCAGTCCCTCCTGCTCTAGCCACTAAATGCCATTCCCAGGGTCGGGAATATAACTCAGAAGCCCTTACTTTGAGTCCCTTCATACTTCTGCACCTCAGTCTCCCCAACTATAAGTATGGGAATAATTTCTTCCCAGAGTAAAGAATAGAGCTCAGTCCGCTACACTAGCTACTCAGCCACGCTCCCTCCCAAGTCAGCTATTTTGTAAAACTCTCTTCCAAGTTCACACTGGAAAGTCCCCATATCAGTTGATGACCAGAGACTTACCAGGGGGTTTTCAGACAGTTGAAAGATGGTGGGGACAGCATCAGGCTTTAGATAGCGAACCCCCCACCTGTATTCGAAACACGACGGAGCAAAGTGCTCGCTGCATAAATGCTGGTATCTGGTGGGTACCCACTTCTCTTGGTTCATCTGAGAGAGCCATTGTTGGAGTCGTTCTGGGTTATGCAAGGGAAACCTGCATGGACATCAGAAGAGGTCTTCAGTGATAACCAAACCTCACACTGTCACGGCCACATTCAGCCTCTGATCTCCAAGCAACCCACAAACATTCACTGATTTAGCTTCACAGCCCCCTTTGAGGCAGGTCCATGTTATGATTCCCATTTTACAGATGGGGAAATGGAGTGACAGAAAGGTGAAGAGCTTGCCCAAATTCAAGCAGTGAGTCAGCAGGCTAGCTAGGAAGAGGACCTAAAAGTCCTGACTCCCTGAGCACTGCTCTTGGCCCATATGCTATCAAATATCCAAACAGATAACAGTGATTAGAGAGGTGGCAGCAGACACCAGGATTCGGCTGGCAAGGCCTGAATATCAACCCCAGGGTAATGCTAAATTCCAAATATTTGACACCCTGCTCTTCTCCCCCTACACCCCAGGGCAGCAGGTGCATGGGCTCAGCCAGACACCAATAAAAACAGATGCAGTGAAAGAGTCTCCTGCTCTCCAGCCCATTTCCCTGCCCCATTCCAATACCTTACAGTGCCTAGGGCCTATTAGCCATGGCTACACCCTGGTGTTGTAAGCACCTCTGTAACCATACGGCACTTGTCATTCACTGCTATTAAATAAAGGGCCCGCCTACGCTGAAAGTAATATACAGTACCTGGCAATACCCACCACGTGGCACATACCGATATGACAGCACCATCCTGCTACTGGGGGAGGGGAATTCCATGCACTTCACCCCTGTATGGCCCACTCCCCACGCCAACTGTGCTCCCCCTCACCCCACTGCCTCCTGCCCCCCAGACCACCCCCCCATCTCACTGTCTCCTGCCCCTCTCCACCACCTCCTGCCCCTTCCACGGTCCTCCCCCTCACCCCACTGCCTCTTATCCCCCCCAGACTGACCCCCACTACATCCCACCCCCTCACCTCACTGCCTCCTGCTGCTTCCTATCCCCCCCAACTCCTGCCTGTTCCACGGTCCTCCCCCTCACCTCACTGCCTCCTGCCCCGCACCACCACATCCTGCCCCTTCCACGGTCCTCCCGCTCATGCCACTGCCGCTTGCCCCCCCAGACTGCCCCCACTGCATCCCACCCCCTCACCCTCACCCCACCGCCTCCTGCTCCCCACGGTCCTCCCCATCACCTCACTGCCTCCTGCCCCCCCCACTGCCCCCCACTGCCTCCTACCCACCCACCCTCACCCCACGGCCTCCTGCCCCCCACCACCTCCTGCCCCTTCCATGGTCCTCCCCTCACCTCACTGCCTCTTGCCCCCCCCAGACTGCCCCCCACTGCATCCCACCCCCTCACCCCACTGCCTCCTGCTCCCCACGGTCCTCCCCTCACCTCACTGCCTCCTGCCCCCTCAGACTGCCCCCCACCGCCTCCTGTCCCCCCACCCTCACCCCACCGCCTCCTGCCCCTTCCACGGTCCTCCCCATCACCTCACTGCCTCCTGCCCCTCCCCACTCCCCCCACTGCCTCCTGCCCCCCCACCCTCACCCCACTGCCTCCTGCCCCCGCCCCCCACCGCCTCCTGCCCCTTCCACGGTCCTCCCCATCACCTCACTGCCTCCTGCCCCTCCCCACTCCCCCCACTGCCTCCTGCCCCCCCACCCTCACCCCACTGCCTCCTGCCCCTTCCATGGTCCTCCCCTCACCTCACTGCCTCTTGCCCCCCCCAGACTGCCCCCCACTGCATCCCACCCCCTCACCTCACTGCCCCCTCATAGCCCTCCCGCTCCACAGTCTCCCACCTGCTCCGCCCCCCTCCAGGCCGGCGCCCGCCTCCCGTCCCGCGTTGCTCGGGGCGGGGGGGGAGGAATGGGGGCGACAACGCCGCGCGCGTGACACTCCGGACCGGCGCGTGACGCGTCCTGACGTCACGCCGCGCCCGCGGGACTGACCTATAGAAGCTGAGGCGCTCGCGGCCCGGCCGGCGCTGCCCGGCCGAGTTGGAGCAGTTCGGCGCCCGGCAGTACTTGGGCATCGCCGCTCGGCCGCCCCAGCGCCGGGCTGGCCCCCAACTCCCACGTCACACGCGCCACGCCACGCACGCGAGGCGACGTCGTGCGTCGCCACGCATAACCCCCACCCGCCGGCGCGCGTGCTGCGCTGCGCAGCAAGGTGGAGGGGGCGGAGGAAGGAGGAGCGGCCTAGGATGGGGGCGGGGGTTGCTATGAGAGGGGCGGAGCTAGGGGGTGTCACTCCAGGAGGGAGGAGGGGCCTGGGATGGGGGGTTGCTATGAGAGGGGCTGAGCTAGGGGGTGTCACCCCAGGAGGGAGGAGGGGCCTGGGATGGGGGGTTGCTATGAGAGGGGCGGAGCTAGGGGATGTCACTCCAGGAGGGAGGAGGGGCCTGGGATGGGGGGTTGCTATGAGAGGGGCGGAGCTAGGGGATGTCACTCCAGGAGGGAGGAGCGGCCTAGGATGGGGGCGGGGGTTGCTATCAGAGGGGCGGAGCTAGGGGGTGTCACTCCAGGAGGGAGGAGGGGCCTGGGATGGGGAGTTGCTATGAGAGGGGCGGAGCTAGGGGATGTCACTCCAGGAGGGAGGAGGGGCCTGGGATGGGGGGGTTGCTATGAGAGGGGCGGAGCTAGGGGGTGTCACTCCAGGAGGGAGGAGGGGCCTGGGATGGGGGGTTGCTATGAGAGGGGCGGAGCTAGGGGGTGTCACTCCAGGAGGGAGGAGTGGCCTGGGATGGGGGGTTGCTATGAGAGGGGCGGAGCTAGGGGGTGTCACTCCAGGAGGGAGGAGGGGCCTGGGATGGGGGTTGCTATGAGAGGGGCGGAGCTAGGGGGTGTCACTCCAGGAGGGAGGAGGGGCCTGGGATGGGGGTTGCTATGAGAGGGGCTGAGCTAGGGGGTGTCACTCCAGGAGGAAGGAGGGGCCTGGGATGGGGGGGTTGCTATGAGAGGGGCGGAGCTAGGGGATGTCACTCCAGGAGGGAGGAGGGGCCTGGGATGGGGGGTTGCTATGAGAGGGGCGGAGCTAGGGGATGTCACTCCAGGAGGGAGGAGGGGCCTGGGATGGGGGGTTGCTATGAGAGGGGCTGAGCTAGGGGGTGTCACTCCAGGAGGGAGGAGGGGCCTGGGATGGGGGGTTGCTATGAGAGGGGCTGAGCTAGGGGGTGTCACTCCAGGAGGGAGGAGGGGCCTGGGATGGGGGGTTGCTATGAGAGGGGCGGAGCTAGGGGGTGTCACTCCAGGAGGGAGGAGGGGCCTGGGATGGGGGGTTGCTATGAGAGGGGCGGAGCTAGGGGATGTCACTCCAGGAGGGAGGAGGGGCCTGGGATGGGGGGGTTGCTATGAGAGGGGCTGAGCTAGGGGGTGTCACCCCAGGAGGGAGGAGGGACCTGGGATGGGGGGGTTGCTATGAGAGGGGCTGAGCTAGGGGGTGTCACCCCAGGAGAGAGGTGGGGCCTGGGATGGGGGGTTGCTATGAGAGGGGCTGAGCTAGGGGGTGTCACTCCAGGAGGGAGGAGGGGCCTGGGATGGGGGGGTTGCTATGAGAGGGGCTGAGCTAGGGGGTGTCACCCCAGGAGGGAGGAGGAGCCTGGGATGGGGGGGTTGCTATGAGAGGGGCTGAGCTAGGGGGTGTCACCCCAGGAGAGAGGTGGGGCCTGGGATGGGGGGGTTGCTATGAGAGGGGCTGAGCTAGGGGGTGTCACTCCAGGAGGGAGGAGGGGCCTGGGATGGGGGGTTGCTATGAGAGGGGCTGAGCTAGGGGGTGTCACTCCAGGAGGGAGGAGGGGCCTGGGATGGGGGGGTTGCTATGAGAGGGGCTGAGCTAGGGGGTGTCACTCCAGGAGGGAGGAGGGGCCTGGGATGGGGGGTTGCTATGAGAGGGGCTGAGCTAGGGGGTGTCACTCCAGGAGGGAGGAGGGGCCTGGGATGGGGGGTTGCTATGAGAGGGGCTGAGCTAGGGGGTGTCACTCCAGGAGGGAGGAGGGGCCTGGGATGGGGGGTTGCTATGAGAGGGGCTGAGCTAGGGGGTGTCACTCCAGGAGGGAGGAGGGGCCTGGGATGGGGGTTCACCCTGGAGGTGGGGGCTAAATTAGGGGTCTTGGGCTGGAGGGGTCTTCTTGGGAGTGTTGAGGTGTGGGTGTCACCACAGAAGGGAGGAGGGGTCTGAGCTAGTGAGGCATTGCTCTAAAAGGAATGAAGGGCAGCCAAGAGGGCGGGATTAGAATTAGAGGTGACCAAATAATTGATTTTTCGATTCTGTGGCTTTCAGAAGAGCGCTGTGTGCATTTCTTTGCACAGCACAGCTAGAGGACCCCATAAAAAGGCCACTGTCAGGAATTCCCGGTTGATTTGCTCACAAAGGATTGCACCCTGAGGTCTTTACTGGATCCAACTCTAGATGAAGTTTCTGGGAGTTTTGCATGAGTGTAAATCAAAGCCTGATCTGCACATAAGAATTTTGCTCGCATAGCTCTAATGCTGAGGACAGAGTGTGTGTGTTTGGGGTGGGGGGGAAATCACACCCTTGGTTGACATTGCTCTGTGGCAAAAGCCTTAGACTAGATGCAGTTACACTGGCAAAAAAGTCCATTTTCTAAACGTATAGCAGTTTGAGAACAGGTATAAACTACATCTCTCCTAGGGGTTTTGCTACCATAGTTATGCTTCCTAGGGGGGACAACGTCTCTATTTTAGAAAGGGTTTTCAAAAATCACCTCTTGACTATGCTTGCACTCAGAGCATGTTAGCGGTCTACTGTCCTGGCAAAGTGCTCCTAGTCTGGACGCAGGTATACCGGCAAAGCTGTGCTTTGTGCCTGTATAGTAACCCACTGCCCCATGGGTAAAACAAACACAGTTTTGCTGGTGTAACTGTGGCTATGCTACAGACTCTGCTGCCCCGGCTCTGTTGGTCCAGGCCGTGAAGAGATGTGATTCCCTGACTGGCGGAAGACTGTACTATAGACCTGGCCTTTGTTTCCCAAGTGATTCTCCTACCTCACTCCAGCTCCAAGTGACTTTCAATAAGATTTCTGTTCCTAAGGCCTGGTCTACATTAGTGTTCTCTCTAATTTTTTACATCTATGTGCGGAATAAATTTTGTTATGTGCAACAATATGGAGGTGATGGGTGGGGCCGAGGGGTTCGGAGTGTGGGAGGGGGCTCAGGGCTGGGGCAGACGGTTGGGGTATGTGCAGGGATGAGGGCTCTGGTTGGGGGTACAGAGGTGAGGGCTGCTGGGGATGAGGGGTTCAGGGTGCAGGAGAGGGCTCAGGGTTAGGGCAGAGGGTTGGGGTGTGGAGGGATGAGGGCTCTGGCTAGGGGTGAAGGCTCTGGAGTGTGGCCAGGGATGAGGGGCTTGGCATGGAGGCTGCTCCGCGGCTGCAGTGGGAAGAGAAGGCTCCTCTCCCCGGCAGCTCTGGCAGGGCTGGGGAAGGGCTCCTCTCCACCCCTGCCTGCATGGCCCTTGAGACCCTGCTGTGCAGCCGCATGGCTGTGCAGCTTACAGGGAACCTAGGGACTCTACACTACAGAGTTAGGTCGATGCATGGCAGCTTACATCAGCCTAAGTATGGAAGTGTCTACAGTTAAATTTTGCTACCACCGACTTAATAACTCCACCTCCATGAGTGGCACAGAGTCAAAAACAACATAATTTAAGAGGTGCTATCAACCTGAAATCTAGTAAATCAAAAAAAAAAAAAAAAGTCAGGGAGGAGGCTAAAAATAGTCCCAGGCCCTGTCCCTCATCTTTCTCTCTCAGTCCATCTGCCAAAATTGGTGGTTTTAAGATCACATTTTCCTATTTTTACAGTGTTTTATCTCCCTTGTGTTTGAAGCCATGGACCAGAACCCCAGCTGGTGTAAATTTGCATAGCTCCAGTGGATCTACACTGATTTACACCAGTGAAAGGTCTGTCTCTGTGTTAAAGACACACATGAATAATAGGAAAAAAACTGACTAGCCAGTGTACAGGTTCTTGACCACCCTTCTGCTTTTCTTTGCCATAGGGAAATGAGATTGCTAGAAGGTCTGGCCCACACGGAACTGTTTTTGTTCTTTGCTACCCTCTTGCAGAATTACACAGGAATAAAAACTTGACATCACACCAACTGTGAGCAGCACAAGGAACAAACCACACTTTCATCGTCTTTTTACTCTCTCATTGGCTGCACTGTTAGCAGGATGAGCTCTCACTAAAATACGTTTAAGGATTGTACATGCTGGAAGTTCCGAAGAAACAGAACAGACAAGGATATGGCAAAATAAAAGAGAAGGAAAATTATAGTACAGTAGGACCCAGAGTCCCCAGTTGAGATCGGAGCTTCATTTATTTCTAAGAGAGGAAATTACAAAGGTGATCAAACAAAACTCTTCTTTAAGAAAAGAAAGCTTCAAATCTTGAGAATCTTATCAACATGATGCCGATTTTAAATGTGCACTTAATTTCTCTGGTGCGACCAGTGATTTTTATAGCAGTGATGTTTGTTTCTGTGGTGCAGTGTGTAATCTCTTGGAAATTTACATGTAACCGACTAGTTTCCTCTCTTTATTTTTTAAAAAGGAGCACTCAATTTTAGAATATTTCAAAATATAGGTTTCAGAGTAGCAGCCGTGTTAGTCTGTATTCGCAAAAAGAAAAGGTGTCCTTGTGGCACCTTAGAGACTAACAAATTTATTTGAGCATAAGCTTTCGTGAGCTACAACTCACTTCATCGGATGCATACTTATACTCAAATAAATCTCCCCACTGAATTTTCCACGGTATGCATCCGATGAAATGAGCTGTAGCTCACGAAAGCTTATGCTCAAATAAATTTGTTAGTCTCTAAGGTGCCACAAGGACTCCTTTTCTTTTTTCAAAATATAGTGATTAGCATCTTCACATAAGAAGCTCCCTATTCACAGATAAGACCTTGATTTTAAATAATCCCAATGGTCACAATGGAAGATAGCTACTTTTAATACAAGTCATTTATAACTTGGAGACAGCCTGTTATTCTAATATTTCTCCTTGATTCTTTCACAAATGAACATTCAGAAAAACTCTGCCACCAATATCCATTTAGAAAACAATGACCTATTAGGGCAGGAACTGTTGGTCTGAGGTACAGAATAGGTGCTCCAGTAAAATAAAATCACCATCCCATTATAATGTGCTCTATCACTGGGAAGGTTATAAAAACAAGTGATCCCAAATTCTCCATTTTCCAAAATCATGATTGTCTGATTCATTTGGATTGATGAGGCCTAGTTTATATTGCCTAGTTCCATGCTCATAATTTGCCACAGCTTGCATTGTTGTTGCAAATGATTATATTATTCTTAAAAGAAACTTGCATTATTGCAGCAGTAAGTTCCATAAAAATTGATGTGTTTTGCCGCAGTTCTGTTTAACGTCTATGCCGAACTGTCATGGTTTTATATAGAATTTAACACTCCTCACAACTAGCATTTAATTCAGCACGTGCTATATACAGTAATGCACCATGTGTGAAGGCACAGTGACATCTCGAAAGATGGGCTGTGGCCATTAATTGTATCATGTCCTCAAGAGCCTGGAACAGGTCCTTATACAGCATTTCTGCATTGGTCTCTGGCCAAGATTTCCAGGCAGTGCAGACCACTGCAGTCCAGTTACCTCTGATTCTATAGGAAAAGCCACAGTGCACTGTTGCCAACCAGGTTGGCTGAAAGCACAAAATTCTCACCTTGACTCTTATCCTGAGCCTGCAATGTGACCCCAACTCCCTTCATAGATTCCACCTGTTTACCCCAGAGTCCTCCTGACGGTGGGAGCTCTGGTTTCCCAGTTAGAGATCTATGGAAAACAATGCCAACCTCTCCATGTCTTCCCCATCCCTGTGAGGCCCAAGTTTAGTCGAGTCCCTCCAGCATAGGGTTGCCAACTTTCTAATTGCACAAAACCGAACACCCTAGCCCTGCCCCTTCCCTGAGGCCCTGCCGCCCGCTCACTACATTCCCCCTCCCTTGGTGGCTTGCTCTCTCCCACCCTCACTCACTTTCACTGGACTGGGGTGCAGGTGGGGGTGAGGGCTCTATCTAGGGGTGCAGGGGTGGGGTGGGGCCAGGAATGAGGGGTTCAGGGTGCAGGAGAGGGCTCTGGGCTAGGGCAAGGAGATGGGGTGTGGGAAGGGATGAGGGCTCTGGCTGGGGGTGCAGGCTCTGGGGTGGAGCCAGGAATGAGGAGTTTGGGGTGCAGGAGGGGGCTCCAGACTGGGGGGTGGGGCAGAGGGGTTATGGGTGTGGGAGGGGGCTCTGGGCTGGGACAGGGGGTTGAGGTGCGGGCTTACCTCCAGTGGCTCCTGCGCAGCGGGGGGGCTATGGTAGGCTTCCTGCCTGTCCTGTCTCCACGCTGCGCCCTGGAAGCGGCCAGCAGGTCAGGCACCTAGGCAGAGGTGTGGCAGGCGGTTCTGCACGCGGCACTACTCTTGCCCACAGGCATTGCCCCCGCAGGTCCCATTGGCCATGATTCCTGGCCCATGGGAGTGCAGAGCTAGTGCTTGGGGTGGGGGCAGCACACAGAGCCCCGTGGCCGTCCCGCCTAGGAGCTGGACCTGCTGGCCGCTTCCGGGGCACAGCGCAGAGCCAGGACAGGTAAGGACTAGCCTGCCTTAGCTCTGTTGCACTGCCGACCAGACTTTTAACAGCCTGGTCGGCAGGGCTGACCAGAGCCGCCAGGGTCCCTTTTCGACCGGGTGTTCTGGTCAAAACCAGACACTTGGTCACCCTACTCCAGCAGGGTCTTCTGTTTCTGGTAGCTAGCTAGATTCAAGGTATGTCTACATGTACTGCAATCACAGCTCCGTGCAGTGTAGATATCCCCTTGGCTTAGACAGCGTTCATCTTCTTAAATATGGCCTTTTTTTTGCCCCTGCACTTGGGCAGCACCAATCCCTCCAGTAGGCTTCTGGGCAGAGAGTGAGTCGAAGTCAATGCTGGCACCAAACGTGTTGTTCCATCATTCAATGCTCACGGCACTTGACTGCTCTGTCACAGCTTCCCGGATGTGGTTTCTCCGTCAAGCGTCTCCTACAACAGCGAATGCTCCAAGCTCAGCTAGAGGTTGTGTTCAGGTGAGAGGTTGAACTATAACGTAGCAACCGCAAACCCAAAATGGAATTCATATACTGACACACCTGTATCCCCCAAATGTGTCACGGCCTGGTTACTTAATCCACCACGCACTAGGCTGATAATTCAGTGCAGGTGGGTCAGAGCCCAACTCCCCTGAAAGGGCCAGCCCACCCTGTCACAGCCCCTTTGAAGAATCTCAGGTTTGGCCTCCTTCCCCCCACTAAAAAACAGAGTTATCCGAAATCACTAGTCACTTTTGAAAACCTTGGCTCCTGACTCTCAAGTCATGTGCTCTGATCATTAGACAACACTCCCTCTGCCATGCCTCTGCTTTATCACCTATAATCATAACAACATCTAGCTCTTATCACCCATAGCTCTCAAAGCGCTTTACAGAGGTCAGTATCATTATCTTCATTTTACAAATGGGGAAACTGAGGCACATTGGCGGGAGGCCCAGATCCTCAGAGTTATTTTGGTGCCTAAGTCCCACTGATGGCAATAAGAGTTAGGCACCTAAATATACCTTGGAGGATCTGGGCTGAAGTAACTTGCCCAGGGTCTCATGAGTCCCAGTCCAGTGCTCTGTCCCCTAAATTCCCACTTCGCTGCAAAGTAGCTACTGCTGTCAGAGCTCAGCTTTTTATGAAAAAATTAAGTGATGGCAGCTGAACCTGGGCAGTAGGGAAAGGCCAGGGAGTGTGGTCTGTTGTGAAATTCTTGAAGCTAGCCTTGGTGCCTAGCTATCCCAATGATTAGGCCCTAGGAGATTCCTTGACTGCTGGTGCCACTGATGCAAACAGCACAGGTGTAGCTGTAAATAGATAAATACACAGACCAGCTACTCAGCTTTATTGAGTTCCCTCTGCCTTGCCTTTACCTCCCTAACTGTTAAGTTTTTATACCTCAAATCTAGCTTAGCCATAAGCATTAGGTCTACAGACCAATTTGATTATCATTACATTTGCTTTCTGGGCTTCTCTTCTCACCAGGCATTTAATGATGGCACTGAGACGTGACAAATACATAAAGCTTTAAAAAAAAAAAAGAGCCCACCCCCAAGGGTTAAAAACTCAGCCCCAGAGCTAGCCTGGGCTCTGATGATGATGATCCCAAGTGATGATCCCTCTGGGGGCAAAACAGCAGAGCCATTTCCCCTGCTTGGAGAGCTCTACATTTGGGGGAGGAAGGAGGAGACCATGGTACCCAGAATGAAAGGAGGAAGGGGAATTAACTGCTCGAAGATAAGCCAGTCAGAGGTAAATGGAAGATGTGCTCCCCTGAATAGGTGTTCTATAGAAGCAGAAATTTTCCCAGGTCTAGCAAGGATGTTTTCAGGTTATTTATTTAAATGTACCAAATTAGACTATTAATATTTATTATGGGGGCTACACACTTTGTAGCTAGTGTAGGCTGAAGTTATTACACACACCAGGGACTTGAATCCCTCCATCCCCTTCTTTTTCAAGGACTGTGTGTCCCCCCAATTCCCCGCTTCCCTCCCCAGCCAGAGGCTCTGTATGCTCCTATTCCCTCTCTCCCTGGTTAGAGTGACCACTTTTGTTGGATGGAAGTAAGGGAAAACCACATGAAAAATAAGGGGCTGCTTTATTTTAAAGAAACACTATTTTCCTTTGCAAATCATGTATTTTTTTCTCTGAAGTGTACATTTCTATGGCCCCCAAGGATACAATGCAATTCTCATTAGCTTCACTGTAATGTTTAAAATTGTACTTCTGATCAGAATTAATATATTCCAATACATCTTAAAACAAGGGATGGATGGTCTCCTTAAGGGAAAAAAATCAATTAAATAAAAGATGGCCCTTTAAAATAAGGGATGGGGGTCACACTACCCCCATTTCCAGGTCCCCTATTCTCCCCCTATGGGAGGAACTCTGTGTTTGCCCCCTATTCTACCCTGCCTTCCCCCTCCCCCACATCAGCCTGGTTGGGTAGTTTGTGAAGTCCTTGCAGTCAACTCGACAACATTTCTCTGTCTGTAACACATTAAACTCTAGAATGCTTTATTCAATCCACTCCAAAACTTCAGGGAACATTCCTGACATCAATGGCCAGACCCATATCCCTTTTGGAGAAAACCAAATGGGAAAAATCAGGGGTGGAGGGACATATGGTGTTCCCTTCTGGTTAGCACAGCCACAGCTTCAAGCACCACCAGAGGTGCTGGGGGGTGTGGCAGCACCCCTTGGTTTGAAGTGGTTTCCACCATATACAGGGTTTGCAGTTTTGTTCAACGGCATTCAGTACCCCCACTATAAATATTATTCCAATGCAACGGAGGACCACTGCAATTGTGTATTGATCAAACAATTGGTAATACCCTGCCTCATCTCTGCTCATCTTTCCAATAGAAATTAGCATGTTGACGACACCCTGAATGTCATCTTTCTGTCTAGGAGGTAAATTCCATGTGAGGGGAGGTTAAAAAGACTGTGACTTTTCAGCTTGGAAAAGAGATGCCTAAGAGGCAATATGATAAAATTGGGACTGGTGTGGAGAAAATGAATTAGGAAGTGTTATTTACTCCTTCACAAACACAAGATATTAACAGGGATATTAAAGGGGATATTAACAGGCAGCAGGTTTAAAACAAACAAAAGGAAGTACTTCTTCACGCAATGCACAGTCAACCTGTGGAACTCATTGCCAGGGGATGTTGTGAAGGCCGAAACGGTAATGAGGTGTTTTTTTTTGTTTTTTTTTTAAACTACATAAGTTCCTGGAGGACAGGTTCATCAAATGGCTATTAGCCAAGATGGTCAGGGATGCAACCCCATCTTCTGGGTGTCCCTAGCTTCTGACTGGAAAAAGCTGGGAGTGACTGACAGGGGATGGATCACTTGATGATTGCCTGTTCTGGTCATTCCCTCTGAAACACTTGGCTTTGGCCCCTGTTGGATGACAGGATACTGGGCTAGATGGAGCATTATGGATGCACTATGACTGTTCTTATGTTGTTAAGTTGCTTGGCATACACAAAGCCCCTACCATGGGGGAAGGGGAGAATCGGGGCATTCATAGAGCCTTTTCTGTGTGTGTGTGTGTGAGAGAGAGAGAGAGAGAGAGAGAGAGACAAATAGAGGGATGCAGGGAATCACAGGTGCATTGCAATAAGCTTAAGGTGTACAAGCTGTGAAGCATTTTCTGACCCTTCCAGTTATATTAGGCTTGATCCAACAAGCCCTAGGCGGCACAGAAAGATCATTGGGTTCAAAGGGAGCCTGTGTATAGAGAGGGCTCGCACAATCGGGCTCCAGTTTTCTCCTCTCAGACTCATGGTTTAATTGCTTATAACTGGTGCTAATTCATTAATTGGGTTTTAAATAATTAACTCATGGCATTGAGTGGGGGCTGGGATTCGAACCTTTAACCTTCAGGCCCCTGGTGGGTGTTAGACCTGAAACAGCCCCTACGAGGGGACAGGGGGCGGGATTTTACGGTAGTTCCGCCACTATTGGCTGATCTGGAAAATGATTGGTTCCCTCCCCGCCCCCCACACTAGATTATACGCACGGTATCTTTCACGGGAGGCGGGATTTAATGGTAGCGCCGCCTCTATTGGCGGAACGAGGGATGATTAGCATACACGTCACCCATTGGGGCGTTACGGAGGCGGGGTTTCATGGCAGAGCCGCCGCCGTTGGCTGCGAGCGGAGATGTTTGGCGTGCGCGGCGGCCAATGGGGACGGGGAGCCGGGTGTCCGCGCGCAGTTCGGAGCGGTTGCTGCGGGTAGAGGCCGCTCCAGGGGGTCCAGCCGGGGCGAAGGGGCGCGGAGGGCCCCGCAGCCATGGCAGGGTCCGGCGGCGGCGGCTTCTACACCCGGAGCGGGGGCGCCGACTCGCCGCCGCTCTTAAGCCTGAGGCGGAGATCGAGGCACCAGGGGCCGGAGGAGGCGGTGAGGGGCCGGGATGACCGGGAGAGAGGCTGAGGCACTGAGGGGCGGGGCTTGAGGGGGGCGGGGCCCCAGCGAGACGGTGACGGGGAGGGGTGGGCAGATGCAAAGGAGGCGGGGCTGGGGGAACTGTGAGGGGGCGGGGCGACGGGAGGGGGCGGGGCTGGGGGAGATGCGGGGGAGGAGAACTGGTGAGGGGGCGGGGCTACATGAGAGGCGGGGTTTGGGGAGATGGGAGGGGGCGTGAGACACTTTTGGGGATGTGTGGGGGGGTTGGACTAAGGAAGTGATGGGGGGGGGTTTATTGGGTTGGGGAGATAGAGGTGAAAAGGGGCAGTGATTTGAGACCCTCCTGTGGGTGTCTGTCTCAGCCCCCCCCCCTTTAGATGTAGACCCTGCCCCACCAGTGTCCCCTAGCATGGGCTGTAGGAGCTGGGTGGGTCTAACTTCTTTGGGGAATGGGTGTGTGGCTGTGTGTGCGTGTTTTGAGGGTGGGGGTTGTGTCTCAGTGGGAGCAGGGCTCTCGGTTACACACATATGGTACAAGTTACAAATAACCCCCCCTCCCCCGGCCACTTCAGCAGCTTGAGGGGTTATACAATCTGTCATGCCATTGGGGCGGTTTGTTCGCTTCTTGCACTCTTGGGATTCCTCTTTGCTGTATTCAACTCCTTACCTCCCCCGTCAGCGAGATAGCTAACTTGCTGTAAAATCCTCCTGGAGACAGCATGGGTAGTTTTTTATCTTGACAAGATCAGCCCTATAAACCTTGTGTTCGCTGCCAAAACGGGTGTGTCTTTTGCATGGGAGTAACTAATGTGTTATCCTCAGGTAAAAGCACAGTGAAGATCAAATATTTCAGTTTTACAGCAAGGTAGACTTGCTGAGGTCAGCCTCACCTCACGGTACAAATAAAACACCTTATCTTCACTATGCTTTTGTCTTGGGATAGCTCACGTGTTAGTTACCTCGAGGTTAAAAAGCCCATACCTTTTAATAGTGAAGATAAAGCTATTCCCTCAGTTCTGGTTGACCTCGACTGAAGTAAAAACCACAGAGTCTTGTCTCCACTAGAATTTTTCAGTGAGTTAGTTGTCTTGATGTAAACGTATCTTTTTAAGTGAAGTTACAGTTTCTGATTGGTCTGTTTTTCTTGTTTATATCTCATTTAGGGTCTCGTGTCCCAGTGCAGTGCTGCAGCATATGGGTTAGAAATGCAACAGGAACTGTTAATTTTTGTAAAAAATCGATTACAATATTTTGAAAATCATGAAAACTGATTTCTACAAAGCCAATTTTTCTTTAAACAAACTTGTTCTGACAGCCTCCCTTCAAACGTAACAGATTGGAATCTTTGAATAAAACATTTAAGCTACCAAGACCTGCATTCACAATTCTGTTTCCCCTTCAGACAGTTTGTATCACTGACATCTAAGCCTTTGCAGGGAGCTGTATTCCTATGGTCTCCTTGCCGTGCCATGGATTTCCTGTGTGACCTTGGGCAAGTTACTTAGGCCATTTCTATGCTACAGGTGCACAGCTATGGTGCTGCTGCTGTAGCACTGTGATGTAAACACTTCCTGCATCGATAGAAGGGTTTTTTCTGTCAATTTAGTTAATCCACTTCTCCGAGAGATACTGACTAGTTTGATGGAAGAGTTCTTCCGTTGAGCTAGCTGTATCTATGCTAGTGGTTAAGTTGACCTAACTTTTACAATCGGGGCAGGAGATGTTTTCGCTGCTCTTATTGATGTAGCTAGGTCAATCTAATTTGTAAGTGTAGACCAGGCCTTAGACTCTGTCTCTCAGATCCTCAAAGGTTCTCAATAGGAGTTAGGCACTTTTGAGGATCTTGGCCTCTGTGCCTCAGTTCCCCAGCTATAAAATGGGGATATAATGCTGCCTTACCTACCTCACAAGGGTGTTGAGGATAAATGCTTTAAAGATAGGGAGGTGTTCGGATACTATGGTAATGGGAGGCTTGATAAGTACCTACACTTAATTTATATTGACATAGCTGGATCAATCAGGAGTGTGAAGAAAAAAAACCCCACTCCTGTGATCAACACAACTATTCCGACAAACCCCCCAGTGTAGACACAGCCATGCTGATTGAAGAGTATAGTGTCCATTGGGAAGGTGGTGCTCTTGCACAGGCAAAAGAAGTCCTTCTGTCAGTGTAGGCTGCATCTGTGTTAGGGGACTATGCCAGCAGAGTCACTTACTTTGATCTCTGGTTTTGGAAGAATAGGGAAAAAAACATTTCCAGCCACTGTTTTAAAGCCTGAAAATATAGTCTCTAATTATTTGGGCTATTAAGCAATGTTTCCATTTTTAAAGAAAGTTCAGTGTTAAGCTCGTTTATTGTACATGATTGATTGCTTGAATTTTTATTGGTTCCCTCTTACCTGATGTGGGAAACCTTGCCTTCCAGGTTGCTGGAACAACTGCGTCAAGAATCTAATAATTGGGAGTTATAAATAAGCTCTTACATAGTTCTGACTGTACTAGACTTCAATATTTTTCCCTCTTTTTTGGGCAGGTTATGCTTGAGAAAGTATTGGGAATAACTACCCAAACCAGCAGTGGTTTAGCTTGTGATCCAAACACCGGGCAGATAGCATATCCTACAGGGTAAGTGTACTATATAACTAAATGTGAAAAAGTGTAAGTTTATGTTGTGTGTCTACCTGCATGATTATAGAAACCACTGCAACTTACAGAGAAAAAAATGGACACGGACCCTGGTTGTTTTGCCAACTGTGTGTATGCAGTAATGTTATTTCACTATTACTTTAGGGCTCCATCTTACAGCCCTTTGTCACTCAGGTAGGCTTTACATAAGCAGAGGCTAATGGGACAGCTTGCACGAGTAAAGGTTGGATTCTATCCCATGACATAATCAGCTACCACTGTAAGCATATTCAGAGTAGCTAGAGGCATGCTTGAGCACCAAAATTCCAACTGACTTCAGTAGAAGATGAAGACATTCAGCATCTCATAGGGCTGTGAGCCCTTAGTAGTTTTTTTTTCCCCTTGTGGGGCTTCTCTAAACCTTATCTCACAGTGTTCATCAAGCAGCCAAGGGCTGGAAATGGAAAGCTCTTGGACAACTACAACATCTTCTAGATCTGGCTAAAGAGGTGTATTCGAGTGCTTTAAGTTCACCTCATTCATAGGCATCCACAAGTCTGATATCACTGCTGGATTAGACCTGTCAGCTTCATGATAATGGAGTAGCTTAAGCTATACTCTTTCTTTCCTCTGTATTGACCCCACCACTTCCAGGCATAGATGCTGGAATTTAGGGTGCTGGGGGTGCTGCTGCACCCTCTGGCTCAAAGTGGGTTCCATCATATACAGGGTTTACAGTTTGGTTCAATGGCTCTCAGCACCCACACTATAAAAATTGTTCCAGAACCCCTACTTCCAGGGTCAGACTCGGTCTCTGATGCTGAGAGTCCAGAAAGTGACCAAGCAAGAGTCCTGACCTCTGATCCCAGTATGACAGTGCGTGGTATGATAGTTACCAGCTGGCCTGGCTTGCTGTTTATAAAATGTGTTAGGTGTGGGGTATGGAGGACTGTTGAAATTGCAAGCTTTCATGCTTAGAATGTGGAGTGGTTTCTTGATCCTGCTTGCAGACTGCGGGGGGTGGATCTGTAGCAAAGCATGCAATCTGAGTCATTCTGAAAAGCGCAAGCTTAAAGCAAGGTGGGGTGAGATGTCTTGCTGCCTTAGGGAGCAGCCTGTTTTCTCTATCTCTGTTTTTGAGTTGAGGGTTCTTGTGTCATCGTTCTGGTTTCTAAGAAATAAAGTCGTATTACTTTGCAACCTTTCAGCAAGAGTGTGTGGTTTTTATCTAACTTCTGTGTGTGTGCTGTGAACATATAACATTAAGCAAATCAAGGGACCTGATTAATCAGTAGCTAACCCACTGAAAGTTATAACAGCACAGGCCAAAATTAGCTTGCTAGGTTACATAATAGATATATTACAGCCAATTTAAAAAATATTTGCGGAATTAATTATTCAAAAGAACAAAATAAATTTGTATTCTTTAACACAAACTTTTAAATATTTTGTTTCCTTTATGGTGTTCCACTGAATTAGAGGGAAAGAGTCAATCATGTTCAGAATCATTTTTAAGAAACATTCTTACCTATTTTACAAATTATTATTTATTTGTACTGCTGTAGCACATAGCTACCCCAGTCATGGCCCAGGACGGCCTTGTGCTAGCTGCAGGACAAACATAGTACAAAAAGACTGTTGATTTGAATTATTACAACTGAAAGAATTCTTAAAATCAAAAACTTTTCTTCATGTTCTTAACTGTTTTGCATTTCTCTTGGCTTGTTAAAAGCCAACTAGCAGTCAGATTCATTTTCTGGCTTGATGCTGTGGCATTTGACATATAAACACCACAGGATTGTCTTTTTTTTTTTTTTTTAAATCCCACTATTTACACTGGTATTATTTAACACCGCCCCCGACCCCCACAAACAAACAAACACAAAATATTAGCCTTGTAAAAGCTTATTTTAACAAACCCTAAATTTTAAATTATACTTTAAATGGTCTGTTTAACTTAAAATATTAGTCAAAAGTGACACTAACACCATCGGTATCCACTGTCAGAGGCTGAAACCAGATTCAGTTGTGCTTTAAGGGTAAGTGCTTATTGCTGAACAATGGAAACAGGGGTTTTAGGTAACACTTTTAGTTGTTGTAGTAATCTCCAGATTAGTGTTAGAACAAAAGCCTTTTAACAATATAACATAACATAAACATATAACAGTGTGGCCTAGTCGATAGAACACTGGACTGGACTCTGGAAACCTTGGTCCTATTCCTGACTCTGTGACTGGCCTGCTGGGTGACCTTGGGCAAGTTGTGTCACAACTTTGTGCCTCAGTTTACCATTTGCAAAATGGGGATAATGATACTGACCCTTTTTGTCAACTTGGGGCTTACTGATGACGAGTTACGGTTATTATTTTATTTTAAAAAATAGGATGTGCTTTTCTCTGCAACATGTTCCCTTTTCTGGGAAGTCTTCCAAATGCTGAAGAATGCCATCTTCCTCCTAACATCCCACCGCTCCACAAACCAGGTGAAACACTTATTAATGTAAATGTCTTGTTCTTTCTTTTCAGGTGTGTGGTTGTAATTTTAAATCCCAAAAAGAATAAACAAAGACACATCTTTAATACTTCCAGGTATTGTCAATGCTTAATTTACTCACCACCTTGATAGTGCTTAGGTATCTTTATCCCAAACTTGCTTTTTGGGATTTGGGTTGCTGAGAAAGGAATGTGACTCTGAGCCGAACAAAGTGTAACTGCTGATACTATGCATGGCTGCTATATGCCTACTTATGGGGCCACCACTGTGCCAGGGGCTTTACAAACACATTACAAAAAGACAGTGTCTGCCCCAAAGAGCTGACAGTCAAAGTAGATAAACTATTGTAGACTGTGTGTTTGAATAACACTATGCTGGGTTACATCAGAATATTTTTTTCCTTACCTTAGCGTTTATTGTGGTGAGCGCTGTCTGAACTTTCTCTGAGGGAAAACAAAAGCTATATCTTTCTTTCAGGAAAATGCTGAGTGCTCTGTCTTTCTCACCTGATGGAAAATTTATTGTTACTGGTGAGGTGAGTGAAGTGTATCATAGTGCGTACACTTGGAATGGAATTTCTGATTTCTCTACCAATGCAAATGCTTGTATGCGTGGAAAACCTGCCGTAGTAAGACTAGAAGGAATGCTCAATTAGTGCCCTCTGTTTTGATGCTAGATTTCTGGCCTCCGTACATTGGTTGAATTCTGGCCAGTTGATCAGGTATTACTAATTTGGAATTTAAACTACAGACTAAAATGGCTGAACTGTGAGTTGTCTGCACTAGGATACCAGACTAGATGGACCATTGTTCTGATCTGGGATGGCAATTCCTATTTTTTTTGTGTACGATTCAAATGGCAGCACATATTCAAATTACTCTTGCAGAACGGGCACAGACCAGCTGTACGAGTGTGGGACGTCGAGGAGAAGACACAAGTATCTGAACTGCATGGCCATAAACATGGAGTGGCTTGTGTGGCTTTTTCTCCCAACATGAAGTATATTGTGTCAGTGGGCTATCAGCATGACATGATTGTCAATTTGTGGGACTGGAAGGTAAGGAACCACAGATGTCAGGGACAAATAGCCTCTGTCATTTCTCACTGAAAAGCAAAGAATTTACTGATGCATTTACAATAATATATAATATATCTGTTAGCTATATAATAACGAATGCAATCAAAATAACCCCTCCCTCATTCAAACCAAGAAACCGATCTCACTTGGGGAAAACAGCTGAACTTTGCTATGCGCCTACAAGATTATCAAACTCTAGCATTCCTGGACCAAGGGCAAGTTTCAGAGGACTTTGCCGAGACTATCTGACTCCCTTTTCCTGATGAATAAGGCACGCATTTTTTAACAGGGAGGGTAATTAACCATTGGGACAACTCACCAAGGATTGTAGTGGATTCTCCATCACTGGAAATTTTTAAATCAAGAATGGATCTTTTACCAAAAAAAAAAAAAAAAGATGCTCTAGTTCAAACAGGAATTAACTCGGAAATTCCATGGCCTGTGTAATACAGAAGATCAGACTAAATAATCACAATAGTCCCTTCTATGAACATTATCTGATCTCTCCTCTTCACTTGCTTGTCTATCCTGCCTCCTGCTCCCAGATTAACCCTATTTGATCTCACTGTCGTCTTTCCTTCTGCCTCCCCACTGTATTATCTGTCACACTAGTAATATGAAAGTACCTAGGGCCTGTCATCTTGAGCCGGTGTAGATCACATATCATTCGTGCTGAGCTTGGAAGGTAATACATTGTAACGCCTGCAGGATCACATGCATATCCAAAAGGCTTTATTAACCTTTTGTAGTATGTTTGCTCCCAAAAAGAGAAGTCCAGTGAAGGCACTCCTGCTTGATTGAACCAGCTCAGCCATATACACATGAAGCCTCTAGGTCAAGCTGCTTTTGAGTTATTAGGAGACGGGTGGAGAGTGGCGGAAGCATTAGAATGTTTTCAAAAAGTCGGAACACCTTTTCCTCCTCCCTACCCCCCCAGGGGCACCGGAATGGGGGGGGTCCAATGGCCCCATCGCTTTTTACTTGCCTTAAGGGTGAGCGATGGGAGGGATGAGGGGGTGGAGAGGAGCAAGAGAAGGGCAGGGCCTTGGGGGAAGAGGTGGAGTATGGGGGTTTTGGGGAGGGGAGGAGTGGTGGTGGGGCCTTGGGGAAGGAGTGGGGTGGGGCCACGGTTCTGGCAGTGGTGGCCCCCCCATTTCGAGTGAGCTTCCAGCGTTCCTGCATCTCTCACTCAGGAGAATCGTCGTTTCACAAAAACACCTTGTCCAAATTGTCAGAAAAAACATCTTTCCTGGCAGATTAACTGTATGCTAAATTGTACTTCATGTCAATGTTCATATGAATTGCTAAGTTATGATGATGAGGATGAAGTGGGGTTGTGTCAAAATTGGCCTTGTAGTGGAATTGGAAATTCAGTCATAACTTCCATGTCTCTTGTGCTGTGTATCTGTCGTACAAATTATTGGGTGCTCATTTTTTGTCTCATTACAGAAAGATACCCTAGTAGCATCAAACAAAGTGTCTTGTAAAGTTATTGCGATATCCTTCTCTGAGGACAGCTACTTTGTTACTGTTGGCCACCGCCATGTTAAATTCTGGTTCTTGGATGCATCAAGAGAAGTTAAGGTAAACCTTTCTCGTGTGCTGTACCAGTTGGAAGTGGGAGTAAACGAGTTTAAAAAAAGGTGCTCAGGATATTCAGACAGCTGACTAGATGTTTATTCCATGTCTGTCACTGCAACAGACAGGGATATTATTTTAGGTGGGTGGTGCCAAAGAGCAGTAAGGCTTTTCATGCCCTACGCTCAAGCTCTTTATCATACCATAACTTCCTGCCCTGCTTCAGGAATGACCTATGGCCAGGCAGCTCTAGCTGGGTTTTGAACCTAGCTTTCTGGAAGTAGTCTACAAAGATCACATTCACAACAGAGCACAAGGGTGAAGGGACAAGAAATTGCTAAATTAACGTTTAAAACGCATTTGCAGGATGTTTCAGTTCTTTGACAGAGCTATTGCATACTTGCCGGATTCCAGAAAACATGAATCAATATGTGTGACAATCCTGTTTCCCATTTTTAAAAAGGAGGAACTTACTTATCTCCTAGTGTTATTCAGAGGCTTTCTTTAGATCCTCAGTGAGAGGTGTCGGAAGGACATGTATTAGTATTTATAATGCAAACTAATGTGTTAATTGCAGATTAAAGAGACTGTGCCATTGGTCGGTCGCTCTGGACTTCTGGGAGAACTTCACAATAACATCTTTTGTGGTGTAGCATGCGGGCAAGGGAAAATGTCGGGCAACACTTTCTGCGTTTCTTATTCTGGACTTCTCTGTCAATTT
Organism: Caretta caretta; assembly: GCF_965140235.1. Taxonomy (NCBI): domain Eukaryota; kingdom Metazoa; phylum Chordata; order Testudines; family Cheloniidae; genus Caretta; species Caretta caretta. Next base: position 4,537,252 of record NC_134228.1, read on the forward strand.
AATGAGAAGCGAATGCTGGAAAAATGGATTGATCTGAAGGTAAAATGCCACCTTGTCTAATTACTGTAAAATAATTCCATTTTGTTTTGGATACCTAAGCTTTCCTTATGTTACTGTAATTGTTTTATAGAAATACATTTTTTATAACCGAGAACGTAACTTTATGCATGTGGACTTTTTCCTTCAGGTATCACTAGCAAATTGCATTTGTGTTAGTGAGGAGTTTATTTTTTGTGGCTGTGCAAATGGAACTGTGAGGATCTTTCATTCCTACAACATGCATTATCTCACTGATCTACCGAAACCTCACTACTTGGGCATTGATGTAGCCAAAGAGCTTGAACCAAGGTACAAAGTTTTGATGTTAAATATAGTGCTTCACTGTGTGTATTATGTTTGACTTGGCTTGAAGGAAAAAGTGCCTTCTCTTTGTAGATCTTAAATACTCCGTACAGCTTCTAAAGATAGTGGCTAAATAGCAAAGACCAGATTTTCAGAAGTGGCCAGTGACCCTGAGCATTTCTGAAAATTTGATCCTGAAAGTTTGTGAGTTTTAGTCTTACATTTAAGAAAAGAAGAAAATGGATCTCTAAGATTAAATAGACTAGAAATCAGTCATCTTTCAGAGGTCTCTATCCCAGTGTTGTTAACATTAAAATGAGTTTCTGACAGAGCTTGAAGAAACTAAAACCTGATGCTTTGCATATAACAATGTAAGGTTTTAAGACAAATCAGACTTGACAGCGTCTTTGCCTGTTTTTATAGAATCATAGAATATCAGGGTTGGAAGGGACCTCAGGAGGTCATCTAGTCCAACCCCCTGCTCAAAGCAGGACCAATCCCCAATTAAATCATCCCAGCCAGGGCTTTGTCAAGCCTGACCTTAAAAACTTCTAAGGAAGGAGATTCTACCACCTCCCTAGGTAAAGCATTCCAGTGTTTCACCACTCTCCTAGTGAAAAAGTTTTTCCTAATATCCAACCTAAACCTCCCCCACTGCAACTTTGAGACCATTACTCCTTGTCCTGTCCTCTTCTACCACTGAGAATAGTCTAGAACCATCCTCTCTGGAACCACCTCTCAGGTAGTTGAAAGCAGCTATCAAATCCCCCCTCATTCTTCTCTTCTGCAGACTAAACAATCCCAGTTCCCTCAGCCTCTCCTCATAAGTCATGTGTTCCAGACCCCTAATCATTTTTGTTGCCCTTCGCTGGACTCTCTCCAATTTATCCACATCCTTCTTGTAGTGTGGGGCCCAAAACTGGACACAGTACTCCAGATGAGGCCGCACCAATGTCGAATAGAGGGGAACGATCACGTCCCTCGATCTGCTCGCTATGCCCCTACTTATACATCCCAAAATGCCATAAATTTTTAGTTTTTATAAAACTAAGTTTTAATAAAATACTTAGCTTTTGTATCAAGCTTTTCATCAGTAGATCTCAAAGCACTTTACGGCTGAAGTAGGTATCATTAATTTGATTTTTATTTCAGGGTAACTAACTGGCATGAATGTTTTCCAAATAGCTAGGTGGCTTTTCAGAGCTGTGCGTTATCAAAACAGTCCGTTGGGCTGTACCCAGGACAGAGAGATTTTTCACAGATACAAAATTCTGGATGGAAGAGGGTAAAAACCCAAGAATAATATTATGCACTGTAAGACTTGAATTGCACCTAGCATGGACATTTGTGAGACTTATTACATGCTCAGAAAAATCTAGCTGTGGTTTTACGATGTCCGGTAGGCTGGAAGATTAGTGATTTTCAGATGTTTAAAACAGAAATTGTTGTATATACCATACTTGCATTTTTTGTTTCTTAAATTCCGCTAAAAAGAATAATTCCTCTTTCTCCGTCTCTTAAGACGACCAGATTCTGTCTACCCAGACACCATTGCCTTAGCCTTTGACCCATGCAATTGTTGGCTCTCCTGTGTGTATAAAGACCACAGTATATACATCTGGGATGTTAAAGACACAAACAAAGTTGGCAAAGTGTGGTCAGACCTCTTCCACAGTTCCTTTGTATGGAATGTTGAGGTAAGATGTAGTTCATGTGCTAGAAATAGTTATAAAGCTCTAAGATCTGCTCCGTTCTGTCCTCATTGGGGCAAGTATGGTGGCTGCACAGCACAAAGGTTCTGATTTGGAGCTTGAAGTCCGGGAGCTAGTGGTGCTTAGTCCTGATGGTGAGACGTTTCCCTTAGGCCTGTTATCTTTGGCCATCAGAAGGAGCAATGCTAATGACTTTCAAAGGGATCATGGAGAGAGAATCTCCATTAAACAGAGCTTCTGAAGGTGGTTCTGGGGAATAAAAATGCCTTAAACTTCTTTACTATCCACTTAGAAAAGATGATTTTACTATCCTTCTATTATTTCCATATCAGACTAGTAACTGGTTAATAATAAAGGTTTTCCTCTAGTCAGACCATACTATCAACCTTCTTTATAGTACAGTAGCTTGAGGCAGAACAGAGGATGGGAAAAGGCAGAGTTAATCTTTGGGATGGATTCAGATGTTCAACAGAAAATAGAACTAGGCAGCCTCCAGTTGCTCCGCTTTAATAGTGCCCATGACCCTGGTCGACGCTGTCTCTCTCTCTTGTGTAGCTGATGTGGTCAAACAGGAGCCGCAAGTGACTTGTTTTCATTGACTGTTGCTGTTCAGTTTGTTGCATGGTAGCTGTCCGGTGACATTTCACAAAAATACACCTGTACTTTGTGTTTATATGCAAGCTTTGTGCTGACAGTGTCCAGCCCAGTGATGTCTCGTGATAGGACATGGCAGATTCCTAAATCCAAAGAAAACTCGGGCACTTATTTTCAGGCAAAGTATTTTGGAGGGGGTAGACTCTTATCTACCCTGAAATGGCTCATCACTTTATCTAGAAGAGGAACTGATACACAGGCTGTCATCTTCCTCCTGGGGCCATGGCAAGGAGTCTGATGATGGGGGAGCTCTTTGAAAGAGGGATGGTGAGACAGCTGGTCAGAGTGACTCTTGTCTATTACAGTTATAACTGTATCACTGTTCCGTTGTGCTTCCTTGTCTGTTGTATCCACCTGTTGTGATCTTATACTTCGAGTGAAAGCTGTTCTGATGGAGACTTATATGTTATACTGTGCCTTACACCGCGAGGATGGGGACCTTTAGGCACAAATGAAGTATCAATGACAATAGAATCTCTTCATCTGAGTTAGGGGAGTTATATTTAAAACAAACAAAACCCCTCCACCCCATTTGGACAAAGGTTTCCAGCTTCCCTTTTTTTATTAGTCAGTTTCACCTAGGAAAAAAGCCAGGTGATGGGGAGAAAATCTCTCCAGTTTTAAGAGGAGAATTGCAGAGGGGTCTTGTAGAACAAACTTCTGCTGTTACTTAGGCTTCTGGACTCCCACTCTGTTTTTAGAATGTAAACTAATTTGTACCCTTCCTCTCTTATGTTGTGGAAATATGTAGGTTTACCCTGAGTTTGAGGATCACAGGTCCTGTTTACCTCCAGGATCTTTTCTAACCTGTTCATCTGATAACACCATACGATTCTGGAACGTGGAAAGCGACACGAGACCTATGTTCCAGAATAACATTTACAGTAACGTAAGCACCATAATGGCTTTTTGTTTTTTGTTGACAGGCACACACAGCTTTAGAATAATGGGGCCAAATTCACCTGTGGCTTACCCCAGTGTAAAGCCTGGCAGATAAGCCTTTAAGTGTACTACAGGGAGTGAAAATTCTCATGGTGGAAATTATTTAAAATCTCTCTCCTGTGCTGGAGTATTGGGAGAGAGAGCACAGCTGAAAAATTGGTTGGTGCTGGCTGGAAAGACATTGAAGTGAGTGGGATATTCTAGTTCAGTTCCTCTCTTCAGCAGTAACCTCTCTCTTTCACATGCATTTGTCTGACTCAAGACAAGTTACGTCCAATTTAAATCTAATTAAAGCTATGAGGTATCTAGCTTTTATTTTAAACCTGTTCAGAGGTTTTACAATGATCTGAAGAACGCAGGGTTCCTGGATATCTTATTCCTGCCTGTAGGAGCAGTTCCTAGCCACATTTGTCAGTTCAGCTAAGCCAACAATATTCTGTACAGATTTGCCTTTTTTGAAAGCAAGAGATGGGGATTTAGTGGCTAAAGAACAAGACTGGTAAACTGATTTCACCTTTCTTTACTGCATTTTCCCATCTGTGAAATGGGGATACTGTGTCTGTGAGGCTCAGTCAGTATCTGTCAGTGCTTTGGAGGTAGTGTTGCCTAGAGACTAGAGCACTGAACTGCAACTCAGGAGACCGGAGTTCTATTTCTATCTCTGCCACTGGGTAACTTTTCCCCTCTGTGCCTCAGTGTTCCCCTCTGTAAAAGGGGGCTAATGACCGCCCTCCTTTATAATGCACATTGAGATCTGATGATGGAAAGTCCCATATTACAACTAGGGATGATGATGATTTGAGTTCTTGAGATTATAAACATTAAGGTGGGATTTCAAAAACACTTGCGTGAGTTAGGTGCACAGGTCCCATTGAAAGTCACTGGGGCTTGTGCTCCCCACTCATTCAAACATTTTTGAAAATCCCATCCTTAAGGTACTAGTATACTATTGAAGTCAAAATTACTGTACTATCTGGGACTCTAGTAAGCGTTCCATTGTTTATTATTATGGTATATACCTAACTTGATCTTTCTTCCCCCTCACAATATAAAGAACTTGCTGAAGGTGGTGTACATGGACAATAATAATCAGCATTTGCAAGATTCAACCAGTGTGCCTGACAGAAATGAAAATGCAGGATATCTAGATGTGAAAGCAGGTGTTCGTGTGATGCAGGTTAGCCCTGATGGCCAGCACTTAGCCTCAGGTGACAGAGGAGGCAACTTGAGGCAAGTATTATCATATCATCAACTGTCACCTCTCCTCTGTTTCACTGAATGTTGCACGTTTTAACAGAAATGATCCTGGAAATGCTAGCAAAGCAGCTACAAGTTCTGCACCTGTCAGGATACATCTGTCAGGATACCCCTACGTTCTCGTTCTGCCTTTCTCTGCTAGGTTAAAGAGCCCTTTAGTACCTGGTATTTTTCTCCCCCATGAAGGTACTTGTACACTGCAAGTCACTTCTCAGTCTTCTTTTAGATAAACTAAACAGATTGAGCTCCTTAAATCTCTCACTGTAAGACATTTTCCCAGTCCTCAAATTATTTTTTGAGGCTTCAGTGGGTTTACTCAATGCTTAAAGATAAGCATGTGCTTATATGTGTTCTATCCCTTTCCCCGCTCTGTGTCTGTCTTGTCTATTAAGATTGTAAGCTTTCCAGGGGCTATCTGCGGTTCTGTGTTTGTACAGTGCCTAGCACAACTGGACCACATTCTTGGTTCACCCTTAGGCCACTACCATAATAAATATGATTGATAAGTGCTTTGCTGGACTGGTTCCTCTCCTTCCCCCGCCCCATCAATGTGTAAAATTGCTGGCTTTTCACTGCTGCATTTTCATTGTAGGATACATGAGTTACAGTTTATGCGTGAAGTGGTTAAGGTGGAAGCTCATGATTCAGAAGTTCTCTGCTTGGAGTATTCCAAACCAGAAACTGGTAAGTATTTGAAAACAAACTCTAAAATCTATTTGAGGAAAATGACAAAAGCACAACTGAACACATGGAAGGTGCTGAAAGTATATTGAAGGATTATTTGTGTTTCTTTGGCTTCAGTCTGCATCAAGCTATGTGTAACGTTAGCAGAAATATTCATCTAAAACTGCCTTCTGTGGATTAGCTCTGTTATATTAAGAACTCCAATAAAATATTTATTTTACTGGAAAAAATGTGTTAAGTAAAATGAACTTATGAGTCTGACTACACATGCTCATTTGTGTAAGAAGATTCCATTTTTACACTGTAATTTTTCAGAATATGACAGTTCAAACAAATGTTGCTTATTTTTAAAGGAAACACAAATCCCCCTGCCTTTAAAAATGTCCCTTTTAACGTCTCTAGGGATGGCACTGCTGGCTTCAGCAAGCAGAGACCGACTGATTCATGTGTTAAATGTAGATAAAAATTATAAATTGGAGCAAACTCTGGATGATCATTCATCTGCCATAACAGCTGTCAAATTTGCAGGTAAGTTTCCAGACTTCATATTAACACTTATTGTTTCTATTAAACTTCCATTGATCTGTCTCAGAGCTGTGAAGAGAGAACTTCAATTACTTTACAATAGGTTTTTAATTTTTTCTTTAAAAGAATGTCTCCTCGCATAGCTTGGCAGTAGAGGTGGGCAAATAACTCCCTCTCCTCCCCCCCAATTTTCTGGAAGTTCAGAAAAATTGTGGGGGGCGGGGGGAATTCAGTTTGACTCAAATCAAAACCAAAAATTTGCACACACAAAAATTAAATCAGTGAATTAATTGTTTGTTTGTTTTTGACAGTGGGAGGGAGCACTTTTAAGTGCCTGGAGGAGGAGGTGGTGAAGTCAGCTCCCTTATAACTAGACTTGGTAGCATTCGATTTTTGTTTTTTGGAATTTTGACAATGTTTATTTTTAAGCATTTTTTTTTCTGTTTATCAATTTTTAAATTTTCACAGTTGTGGGAGATTATGGGGGAGTCGCACGGTTTATTTAATTACAGGGGATGTTGAAATTCAAAAAGTTAAAGCTTTTATAACCATTTAAAACACATGTATATTTTGACATATGATGTTGACAAAGTAAATAGCCGTAAATCAAACTCTGAGTAAAACACTGCTTGAGAACTTTGCCTGTTTGTAAACTTTTTATTATGAATGGAAATAGTTTTTCATCCATGGGTGGTGAAATCAACGTATAAAAATTGCATCTTTCTAAGCCTACTTTTATCTTTTTAGCCTAGCGGCTAAGCAACCCACTGGGGATGTGGGAGACCTGGGTTCAGTCCCTCCTCTGCCTGATGTGTAGAAGAGATTTGAACTTGGATTCCTACACTGCAGGGGAGTGTCCTAACCTCTGGGCTGTGGCATATCCTGGGCAAATCTTTTTCGGTTCCTTCTGCTGAAGCTGTTCCACCATGTATACATTAAATAGTCATTGGAGCAGGGACTCGAACATGGGCACTTTCACATCTTAGGTGAGCGCCCGAACCACCAGTCTGTTTTTAGTCTTTTCCTGACCCAGGGACTAGTCATTGTCATTCAGAGTGTTAATTCATAGATCTTCATAATGACAAAAATTACCCCAGTTTGCAAGAGTGGTTTCCCATTATGTTAGTTTCCCCAGATGGGAAGCAATCTTTGGCATGTTCTCATAACTCTCTATTTGTCAGTGTAAATTTGGAACCAAATCGTCATCTGATGTAAACTGAGTAGCTTCATTGACTCTTATACAGCCTAGCAGATTTACATCTGCTATGGATCTGACCTTTAGATCTTGAACATTTTAATTTTTAAAAGGAGCTACTTAGTGCAATTTTAGCTTTCTTGCTTTACAGTTCTTCAATGGGAGGTATTGCAATGAATTCCTATTAGGTCTTGGTGCCTACCTTAAACTCTGACTTCATTTTTCCTTCCTTCCTTTTCCTTCAGGTAATGGAGAAGTTCAAATGATAAGCTGTGGAGCTGATAAAAGTATTTATTTTCGCAGTGCACAAAAGGTAAGTTGTAGCATCCCCCTGTAGATAGCAGCTGATCACTGGCAAAATAGTGTCCTCTCTTGGGGTGTGTACTCTTTTTTTTTTTTTTTTTTTTTTTTTTAACAAAATTGAAGTTACACTGTATATTCTAAACTTACCCCTGAAAAATCAACTTGAATAATCTCTTTCTAGAGTTTGAGATTTATTTTAAGGTCCTTGCAGGCCCTGTAGATTTACAGGGTTTCTATAGCAGGGATTTATTGGCATTACCTGACACGGGGGTTGCCCATTCTGTATGGGATTTTTTTATTGTACCCATAAACACAGATGGAAAAATTGTTGACAGAAGTCAGGGTTATATTACAAGAAGCAGAGTGCTCCAATCTTGTTTTCTGGTCTGTATGTCTTTTTATGCAGATTGCAGATGGGATTAATTTCATTAGAACTCATCATGTTGCTGAAAAAACCACCTTATATGACATGGATATTGATATCACACAGAAATACGTGGCTGTTGCCTGCCAAGATAGAAATGTCAGGTGATCTGTTTTATTTGCTTTATTTATGAAGGCTAGACTATAAAACATGATGTCTCTATTAGAGAGATTTCCCCAATATGTCTGAATAATAGGAATACATCTCAAGGGTTGTCTGGTAGCCTTTGAGTTGAGAAACCCAAAGGTCAGAGAAGACACCAGAGTCTTAAGTGCCCTAATAATGGCCGTGTCCATTTTTAATGAAATGGTAATTCTTTATTCAGTAATCCCTCAGACAAACGGTACTCCAAGGTTCTTTATCTTCCTGTGATGCTTTCACCCCATCTTTGAAACCAAAGCTTGCAGCAGTTTTAGTAAGCTGGTTAACCTGAACCATTTGTAAATGTCCAGTTCTTCCAAGAATTCACTTTTAGATAATGGTTCTGGTGGAACCAATCACTGGCAAATACCGTCCTGTCCTGTCCAGTCCTCATTGCTGGCTTTTCAGAACATCGGAGTACTATATTAACCCCCACACTTTTTCCAAAGGTCTGTTTTACTTACAGTAGATAAATTTGTTATGCTACTGGCCTGTCTGCTGTTCTCCATAAACCAGGTATGAAGTAAGCCCTCATTATAGAAACTGTTTGTACATCGTACTCTTTTTGAGACAAGTTCTATCTTCCTCTGCATTTAGAAATTGCTTAGCACGTTTTTTTTTGCACTGTTGAAATCTAAGCAATAACGAAGAAGACTTAGAACTAAAACGTTGCACAACATACAGCAAAAATTTCAAACTGCTTATGAGAGAATAAATGCAATTTTAAAATACCCTGAATATGTAAACTAAAACTGCCATTTATAAATAGTTCTATGTCATTTTGGCAAAGTTACTTTCTTGGTGTATGGGGCTAGAACTTGCACCTAACCAGAGTTTCTAGTTCCAAGTCAGTCTTTTAAAATAATAATTATTATTAATAATCCAACAGAGGTTATTAATCACCCAACAGATTTTCCCCTTTCAGAAGGCCCAGCTGTACCAGAGGGGTGGTAACATGCTTCTGTGAGGTTGCCAAAAGGTGACATCTATAGGGAGACCACATATAGCTAAGTGCATATGAGTTCAAGCAGCATTATTGTCTAGAGAGTTAGGACCTGATTTTTTTCCAGTGTGAATTGCAGGTGCTCGGGATATCAGAGACGAGGGGCTAGTCTACATTAGTCTGGTGAGGAGAGCTCTCCCGTCAGCATAATAAAACCACCTCCGTGAGGGGTGGTAGCTGTGTCAGCAAGAGAAGGTCTCACACCAACATAGTGCTGTCCATACTGGCGCTTAGGTCTGTGTAACTTACAACTTAGTCACCCCCTTGAGCAACATAAATTCTACTGACATAAGTAGAAATATGTACAAGGCCTAGGGCACACTGCAGAAGCAAGCCGCTTTGTGCTTTTATAAGCAGGCCTTTGTTTTCTGCTTTTATAAAGGCCTTTATAAAGGCCTTTCTTGATTTGAAAACTACATGGCAAAGTTACCCTGTTCCATTTGTTATGTGTGCACATGAGGCAAGTCTTGACTGAGCCAAATCACTTGTCTACTGCACACTATTAAAATAAGGAATGACCTTCTTACAGAGTCTACAACACTGTCAGTGGGAAACAAAAGTGGTGCTACAAGGGATCGCAAGGTGATGATGGGTCGTTACTAAAGGTAAGCCAGTCATTACTGCAGCTTTTCAAGTGCTCTGTTGAAACTTGTGCTATGGGTTCACATATATGAAATTAAAGCATAATGTTCTATGTATTGCATGTTTGTATGTCGAAATTCTAAAGAGACATCATCTGATGTAGAGATTACAGTGCCATTGCTTCTAGATTTACAGTCCGGTGAAACATAGGTGTTTGCAAGGGACTATGGGAATGTTCCAAAGTTTCAAGACCACAGGAATGGTCCTTTAAAGAAGCAGGTTATACAAATTATCACTTGGAAAGTCCCATCAACTTTGACAATTAATCAGAATGCCAAGTGGAATGTTAGCTTGTTCTGTCTGCAGTGTTGTTGTAATCAAGTTGGTCCCAGTATATTAGTGGGACAAGGTAGGTGAGGTAATACCTTTTAATGGATCAGCTTCTGTTGGTGAAAGAGCGAACTGTTCAAGCTACACAGAGCTGCTCTTCAGGTTTGTAGATCTTGAAAGCTTGTCTCCTTCACCCACAGAAGTTGGTCCAGTAAAAGATATTACCTCACCCACTTTGACTCTTCTGTGGAAGATGCACATGCCATTACAAGGGCATGACCTCTTGTGAGTTTTCTCTCCCTAGGATTTGTTACATTTCAGGTTAGCAAGGCAGGAGTCACAGTGGTCCCCTGGTTTGGATGAAACTATTTATTCTTCCTCCTTCCCTTGTCCTGGCAATTGGAGTCAGTTGCTCTTGATCTCCAAGTGTTCTCATCAAGTACATCTTCCAAGCTGACACCAACTTTCTTCATGTCCTTCAGCAACTTGAACCACTTTTTTTTTTTTTCCCCCTAGGTCTTTCTCTTGGTCCTTGTCCCATGACTGCTAGCTCTTGTACTCTCTGGCCAACATATCCCACATCTCCTTGTCTTGCATAACCGTGCAATCTCAATCAATATTCCCTCAGCTTTTTGATGATGGGGCTACCCGCATCATGGCGCATAGTCTATCAGCTCTTCTCTTACTTGGCATTCACCTGAGCCTTCTCATTTTGGCAGTGTGACGTAGTTGTTCTTCTCTCTTCCTCGTTGGCCAGCATTCCGACCCATATGTCATGGCTGGCCTGAGCACAATCTTATACACTTGGCATATTTTTATCGCAGAGAATTCCCATCAGCTCCCTCCATTTACACCAAGCACTCTTCATGCAGCTGCTAGCATCCTAACGTTCCCATCATGGCTCAACACTGAACTGAGGTATTTAAATTGTTGCACAGACTTTAATTCTATACCATCTAGTTTTACTGGCTTCTCATTTTCCCCCTTAACAAGGGATTGCATATATTCTGCCTTTTGTCAGTTGACTTGTAAGACATTTGCTTCTAATGCAGCCCTCTGCAGTTCTAGCTCTTTTTCCAGTTCACGTTTATTTTCACAGCACAACATAACGCCAACAGCGAAAAGCATGTTCCATGAAGCCTCTGTCTTAATCTCTTACACCAAGGTGTCCATTACAACCAGAAATAGGAATGGGTTTAGGGCAGATGATCCCTGATCTAGATCTACCCTTACTGTCAGTGACGCACCGAAACCACGGCTGCTTCTCACTACTGTTGTGCTACCCTTGTACATGTCCATGATAGCCCGAACCTATGTCTCCGGGAGATTGTACGATCACAGACACCACTTAACAATTCTGTAGGAACTCTGTCATAAGCCTTCTGCAAATCCACAAACACTAAATGCAGTTCCCTGCTTTTCACCCTATACTTCTGCAATATCCGACACGGCATTCCATTGTTGACTTTCCTGACATAAAATCCAAATTGGCTGTGGCTTACTTGATGCTCCAGCTCCTCCAAAAGTCTTTTCTCCATAGTTCTTTCCAGCCATTTCATCATGTGACTCATTAACTTGAGGGTTTGTAATTTCTACGTTCTTGTACGCTTCTTTATGCTTGAAAACAGGGACCAATGGGCTCTTCCTCCACTTGTCGGGCATTTTTCCAGTACAGAGAATTAAGCTGAAAAAGCTTGTCGTTACCACTTCCCTATGGCCAAACGCTTTAAATGTCTCAATCCAGTCCCACTGCCGATGTCCAAGTCTCCACCATGCTGATAGCTCTTGGGAGGTTGTTGCTTGCGCATACTTACCTCCGCTCTTTCTTCACATTCAGTTCATTGAGCGGTTTTTCATAAACCTGCTGCCGCCCCCTAATGATTTCACTGTCATCCATCAGCACTTTTCCGTTTTCATCTTTGGCACACTTTACAGCTCCCAAGTCCTCTAATTCTTTGCTTAGTCTTGGCTGATCTATATATTCCTCTTTCCTCACCGTTCATTAGTAGTTCTGCATATAAGGCTTTAAATTCCTGACCCTTCACTGACCCATTAGAATGAAACCATTTATTCTGTCCTAATAACAAGTGTCAATCTCTTGCTGATCACTTTCCCCCTATTTTGTTTATTTCAATTTAGGTAGAACTAAGCTCTGCACATCTCTTGAAATAAGCAGCCACAACACTTTTAAAAAAATCAGTGTAATAATTTAGTTCTTCAGTCCTCCATCCTGCAAGTCTGCAATTAATAGATTTCCCTTTTTTTCTGACTGCCATGGCAGGGGAAAAATATCTACTAGTCCCACAGGTTGCCTACAATATTCTGTACCATCTACAATCCTTATGAACACTTCTCTCCCAAAGTGTGCTTGATGGTCTGGGAGAGATGGGTTTTACAGCACACTTAGAAAATGATGAAATCCAGTTTATAGTGTGGACCAAGGGAGGAAACAAATTCCACAGTTAGATATCCCTCACGTTTTAAAGGGCTACTAGGATCTCCTGTCTTGGGAGTGACCCTTTATTCCAGATACAGCATTGCCAACACTGTCAGCAATGGCTGAACGTGGGCTGTCAAGAGCTGCACCTTTGAGATGTTTTTTGCTGTGGCAGGGTCAAGAGAGCCATCCATACGATGGCGTTAGAAGTGCCAATTGTCAGGGTTTCTTTTTGTTCTGGTTTTGAGTCGGCATTGGTGTATTGTGGAGCATGTTTGATCAGTTCTTCCTTAGGAAATCTCCGTTCAGCTCCCATCTTTATCCATTCAGCTGTCCTATTTTCTCAGAAATCCAACCTCTTGGTAGGTTCCCCAGAGCATCTACTCTGTTCAGAAACCTGAATCTGCTCTGAAACAGTCTGATAGCTGTTTCTTCAAACCTTTTGGAGTATTAATCCCTCCAAGACAACATGTCTACTCCTTGTTTTTTAAAAAATAATACCTCTGAGCATGACAGAGCTGCCTGGAAATCTACAAGTTCAACAGTTTCTAATGCTCCCACAATGGTAAATATGTATAACACCATAATGTGTGGTTGAAATTATCTGGGCACTGTACTTACAGTTAACTAACCCTGTGCTCTTTAGGTTTTGGAAGGAGGATGTGCAGTTTCTCATAATAAGAGGAATTATTTGAAATATATCTTGTTTCTGCAGGTACAGCTGGATCCCTCAGGAACTTTTCTAGCAACCAGTTGCTCCGATAAGAGTATTTCGGTCATTGACTTCCATTCCGGCGAGTGTGTTGCAAAAATGTTTGGCCATTCAGGTGTGCTTTTCTATTTTATCATTATAGCTGCTTATCTCAAGAACACTTAATCTAGAATTTAGCGTCTGTCTCTTCCACTAGTCATTTCACCTGTGAATTGAAAACAACTAAGTTATTAAAGATTTCCCAAAAGCATTATCCTAGCCAACAGTTTCTCAGGTGAAACTTTACCAGGAATAATCCTATGTGTTCTAAACGAATAGTAAACTATAAAGCATAGTTAGTAGTAAAAGGGACATGATTTTTTAAAAAATGCCTTTCATTAAATGATCTTAACCAGCTCTAATCTTAGTTACATAATTCATTTCATCCAGTATTAGCACATTTTAGAACATTTTTAAACTGCAAGCACAGCACAGTGTTTTTTTGATTGTGTGGTATTGTCTTCCACACAATACGTTTTTCCAAAGCTTTTAGAAATATTTTAATAGCCTTATTGTAGATCAGAATATTCAGTAAGATATCAAAACCTGCATGCTGACTTAACGCTAGCATCCAGAATTGCTTGCATCCAGAGATCTAATATTTAGGAAATGAGAAGTTTTATCAGGAATCACTAGTAGCTTGTGACTTGACTACGGCTATTCCAGTGAGAAAAGAGGAATATGATTTAAATTAATTCAAATCAGGATACGCCTGTAATTTAACTATGTCAACTGTGTCTTCGGTCACTTCATATCGAACCAAGAATATGCCCTTACTAACCAAAACTCATTTTGTTCCTAAAATCGTCTTGAAATAATACTGAAAATTACTACACAAATTCATTGTCTTCTGAACAAGAGACCAATAGGGCTTAATTTCTTATGTTCCAGAAATAGTAACTGGGATGAAGTTTACCTATGATTGCAAGCATTTAATCACAGTCTCAGGAGACAGGTACGTGTGATTTGACAAAATATGCTGATGTCAACACTACTTTGAATTTAATACTCCAAGGGAAGGTACTAAAGTAGGGGAACTATGAATATTTTAACGCATTTACTCAGTAAGCCATTGTTCCTGGGGGAGGGGAATGGGAGGGAAGGGAGGAGGCTCTGACCCTGAGCAAGCTCCCATCGAAGTTACTGGGGGTTTTGTGTGTCTAGGTTTGTCCTAGAATACACAACTCATTATCGCTGGTAGCAATGGTGAAAGCTGCAGTGTAGCCAGGGTGCAGGCTTTTTTTTTTTATTCACTACGTAGACATAATTTCTAACATCACTATGTTAGAAAACTGCACCATGTCTATGCTACAGCTCCCACCATTGCTACTGTCAATGGAGCATCATCAGTGGAAGATTACAGATCTGTTTTAACTAAGTGTTGGCTTCAATGGGAGTTGGACTCGGTCTACCAGATTGGAGCTGAATCTGATGGTATGAACAGGTGAGGTGGTATCGGATATCTCTGATTCTGTTTTGTGGCTTGATGATGGTGTTTGGAGTAGATTTGATTTGGTTTGAGGGTGTTGGGTTGGGGTTTGGTTTGAGGGTGTTGGGTTGGGGTTTGGTTTGAGGGTGTTGGGTTGGGGTTTGGTTTGAGGGTGTTGGGTTGGGGTTTGGTTTGAGGGTGTTGGGTTGGGGTTTGGTTTGAGGGTGTTGGGTTGGGGTTTGGTTTTTTGTTGTTTTTTTTAATAGCTCTGCGTGGGCACTAGCTCACTGAATTGACTTGATGACCATTGGCTAGAGACTTTATTCGGAACGGAGAAGAGTTCAATAATTTGTAGCATTGGGTTTTGTAAACCAATTTGGGATTCTTCAGCCTGAAAGGTATTGCGGAATGCAGACATACCAGAATTTTACGGTCCTAAACCAATCTTTTTATCCACAGTTGTGTGTTTATATGGCACCTTGGCCCTGAGATTACAAACTGTATGAAACGGCACTTAGTGGAGCTCAATCAAATACAGCAGCAGAAGAAAGCCAAGGAATTAAACTGGTCTAATCAAACCAGGTATTAAAGTGGGCTTTCATTAACTGCTTGTTAGGAATTTGATTTTATTGCAGTTCTTATTAATACCTGCAAGTTTTCGGCAGCTCCATGTTTGACCTTCTATGCAAATTATGCAGTGAGCGAACGTGGATATTTGAATAATTCGCAGATGACCATAAAGCTAAGTTTATGGTTAATATACCCTTCCCCAAGCAGTGGTTGGGGGTAGGAAAAGGAGCTGCACGAAACTTGGCAGGTAGCGGTAGGAAGATATCTGAGGGGAAGGGTGCAAGTGGGTGTCTGGGTTAATTGGGAAACTGAGCCCTGCCTAGGGGTAGCTGGGTGAGGTCAAGTAGGGGCATGGCTGCTGGGGGAGTGGGTCACTGGAGTTGGGTGAGTACTGGGGCAGCTAGGTGGGTGGCATCTGGGAGAGTTGGAGGAGCCTGGGGCTAGTATTGAGGCTCCCTTGCCATCTGTCTCCACTCATCCGCCATCATCGCCTCCCCACCGCTTGCTGCAGCTGGTGCCATGACTGCTCACTATTTCTTCCTTGTGCCAAATGCAGCAGGGGAAGCAGCCAGACAGGAGGAAGACGTGTTCTGTGTCTGCCCAGAGCTGGGCTCCATGGCGGCATCTATTGGCCCACACAGGGAACTACAACTTCAGCCCAGTGGTTGGCCAAATGTGTGCTGCATTGCCTAATGGTATTTTGGGCTGGTAGCCTGAACTTCCGCTGGGGATAGTGGCCACTGCCATCTCTGTTATCTGAATCTGGAACTTTCTTATGTAAGACGTGCATGAGTAACAAGTAAGGCAGAGTGGAGCGAGGATGCAGGTAACGGTTGTACACTTACAATGTTCCTCAGGCGGGAGACATATGTTGCTGTTCCAAGTGGAAGGATGTCCCAGAAAGCAGAAGAGCCGACTGACTACGATACTGACGAGGAGAGAGAAGAGGACTCCTCTCTGCAGACTCCAGCCAAAGACTTTGACACAGGCATGCGTTCCAGCTTAGTGTGTCAATCAGTTGTGATGTTTATGTAAACTTACTGTCTTTTTGCACTCTCCTGCTTTTACACCCTGAGCCTTTTGGAAGTTTGTTGGAGAATCACAGAGGAGGGAGAGGGGAATAGAAAATATCCTAGGTGGTCAAGGAGTCTTTTAAACTTCAGTAGAGTGGGAGCGTGTTCCTGTGGTCAAAACACAGTGTAACATGGTTGGCTGGCCTGTGACCCTTTAGGGTCAGACCATCCTGTTACACGCAGGATTAGAAATCACAAGGTCCCACACTCTTCAGCCCATTCCCCTGCAGCAAATGCTTCCCAACATAAGCTTTATTTCTTATCTCAGCAGTCTCTTGGTTTTGTTTTTCAGATCCGATCTGCATACTAACTAATGGCAAGCTGCCTATGTGGGCAAAGAGACTGGTAAGCTGGGCGTTATTATGTAGCTGTATAAAAGGGCTTTATTTGAGAGGAAGGATGATGCAGTGGCTAGAACTAGCCTGAGACCTGGGTTCATTTCCCTGCTCCACCACAGACTTCCTGTGTATGCTTGGGCAAGTCACTTAGCCTCTCTGGGCCTCAGTTCTCCAGTTATTATACAATGGGGACAATAGCACTGGGGTGTTGTGGTGTTAAATACATTAAAGATTATGCAAAAGATCTTTGAGATCTTTTGATGAAAAGCACTATCTACGAGCTGGCTGGTATTGTTGTCCACACATCCCTCATCTAACAATAATAGCAACAAATTGCTGGCCACATTTCTCTCCCTTGCCTTAAATATACCCATGAGAGGGGCAGGAGCAAAGATACATAGAATCTAACATGAGCTTCATGAAAGGCGAGGCATTTGACAAGATTCTGACTCTGCAGGTATTTTTTTATTGGTGCCCCGTTTGCGGTTGCATTAAACTCTCTCATAGCATGATCACTAAACCTGTGTTTCTGTCCCACTGCCAGTGCCCTAAACAATTATTGGAGATACAGCTGGGCACTTAAAAAGAAAGCTGTCGTCATCCTTTGCTTCCCCCATTTAATTACGCAAATGATTTAAAAAGTACGGGGCATATGAGATGTTCTAAGGAGTCTCTGTCACTAAACTGCCTCTGCAGGTGCCCACTTTTATGATGATTTCAGAACCCTCAACTCAAACAGTTTGACCATGGGGCAGGGCTAAATGCTCATATAGTGGCCATGGATTTGACATCATAAACCAGATTTATAAAAGGGGGTCATCCCAAACTCTTCCTCTTCTTCCATTGATTTGAACAGTGCCTGGATAGTCTCCCCCAGATCAAGACAGGCCATCCAAATTCAGAAAGTGCATTTGTTCTATTAGTAAAACATCAGCCACCAATCAGTATGGGCTTTTCTGTTTGAATCTTCAGCAAAATGCCTTTCCTTTTAATCTACTAACTGCAGTTCTCCAAATGCGTAACCTTCTGATCTCAAACTGATGTCTTGGCGGCTAAGTAAAACAGTGATTTTTCTCTCTCTCAAACACATTGTTTTTGTTCTTAAAATATTTTAAGTCTATTCTTTTCATTACTTAACTTAGAAATGAAAAAATGATTGCAGTTGCATTTGATCCATAGAAACTACACACAGTACTTAAAAACCTGGAAAACTTTCTTTCTGTAGCTGGGAGAGGCAGAAAATTCGGACAGCATGACATTTAACCCAAGGGTGAATTACCAGCCCCAAGGACGATGGGCAGAAAGTGCTGACCAAGAGCCAATTAAAACCCTTTTAGACACAGACATGAGTTACTTTACCCCAATAAAAAATGACTTCCTGGGTGACACTGAACTCGAGCCAAAGAATCTGGACCAACTACTCTTGGAGGTTAGTGATCTCATGTTGCTTATAGTTAAGATTGTTTTGACTGTCCTCTTTTTACTCTTTTAAGAGAACCAAAGTCACTTTGTTCAGAATAAATTTTATTTCTGTCAATATCCCTTGTTTGTTGCAGTTGCTATTTATCATTAAATATGACTCCTGGGCACTTGTACCCACCCTACCTTTTATAAAGAACCACATCCAGCCATCTCCAAGTATGTCTACGCTACAGTGCAGTCAGAGATGTGATTGCAGCTCAGGTAGGCATACCTGTGCTAGGTTTCATTTAGCTAGCACAACTTAAATAGCAGTGAAGATGCAGCAGCATGGGCTGTACATATTCTGGATACATATTCATGTTCCTACCCTGAGCTGGGATCCATGTTCCCATGTCGTTGTCACTGCTATTTTTTAGTTGCACTAGCTAGATTAAAACTAACACAGGTATGTCAATGTGAGCTGCAATCACACCTTGGATTGTAGCATAGACACGACATACCCTTAATGTCTGCAGGCCAATGTATAGCTTGAGAACCTTTGTGTTTTAAGAAGAAATGAAGCTTTGTATTTCTTACAGACTGAGAATTCCCCTAGCAATGTCATTGAGGACTTCAAACGCCCGGATCTCTTCTCAGAGGACAAAACAAATCAGGAGCCTGAATCTCTTGAAATTAGTGGAAACAGCATATATGATGCACAGACTGGGGACAGCTCTTTAGAGGCAGAAAGGTTAGTATTGCTATGCAATAAGATTACATTTGAATGTATCTACATATTAGCCCTCCCTTTGTGCCAAATTAAAACTCTTTGTAGAGCTGTATCAAGGTATTCATTCATATGTTAGTCTTAGCAGTTCAGAGGTCTTATTGGGCTGAGTGTCTCGTGTGATCTAGCATTAATTTCCCCAAAGTACTGGGAATTCTCTGTACAGCACCTAGCACAATGGGGTCTTGGTCCATGTTAGGGGCTACTAGATGCTACAATAATAACTGCAAGACCAACCAGTCGAATGTTTCCTATGGTGGAAAAAGTCAGTTTGCGGCTGGGGGTCAGAAACTGGGAAATATCTGCTTTTTAAGGGCTTTCCATTTAGCCACTTGTCTAGCCACCTCCCTGGTGAATCACCATGTCTTTGTTGTGAGGATGCATCGTTAAGCTCTTCTGTAGTCAAAGGACAATATAAGCCTATTTATGTTGCAAAATATTTCACTTTAAGGCCCTAGTGAGGTTAGAAAGCAATCCGAACAACTATTGTTGGGCAGATTGGAAGAACATAAGAACAGCCATGCTGGGTCAGACCAAAGGTCCATCTAGCCCAGTATTCTGTCTTCCGACCGTAGCCAGTGCCAGGTGCTTCAGAAGGAATAAACAGAACAGGTAATCCTCAAGTGATCCATCCCATGTTGCCCATTCCCAGCTTCGAGTAAACTTGGCTTTATATCATTTGTTGCTCCCTCTCCCCCATTCATGCTGTAAGCAAGTGATGTTCCCCATAGAGTTATGGGTCAGCTGCATGATAGTTGGGACGTGTCTTTGCCCTTCCTTCGTAAGGTAGTGCTTGCCTCCTTCACCACCCTGCAGCTAACTTTCCTATAGATCTGGTTGCAGTGTTGAGTATGTTAGGTGCAGGAGTTCGTTCCTCGGCTTTTCTGAGCTCCTTCTGCAAATCTGTTCCGCTTATTAGGCCTTGAATGTCTCTCTCTAGATCTGGTGAAGAGAAGACAAGATAGAACTACTTATCCATAATTGCTGCTTGTTACTCTACTCTTTTCTGTCCTCCTACTATTTTCCTTCTGTCCTACTTGCCTGGTTAATATCCAGCTCTTGGTTTCTCAGATGGCTCAGAAAGCTTCTCGCCTGAGAAGGAAAAGGTGGCAGTTCTAAAGTATCTGCTAGGTTTGAGTAATGGTTCTTGATTGCTAATGGGGGAAAAAAGAGAGTCTACCATCCAGACACACTTACTTGTGATGTGGATATTCTGAGACTCTCAAACAGAATTTCAAAACTAACTTTTTTCAGTGTAACTTCTAAAAGTTCATTCACTCTTATTGCTAGTATTCTGATGTGGGGACTACCTCTCAGGATGAAAGAGTATTTTAGTCTCAAGAAGCAGCAGGCCCAGATGCTCAGAGGTATTTTGGACGTTAGGTGCCTAGATATCTTTTGAGGATCTGGGCCTTAGTCCTGATCCTTCCGGCTGAGCCTTTGAGCTAGAATAATTGTGATGGTGGGATCTTTTTTTCCACTCAGTGTTATCCATCTGTGCAAAGCCAGACTGGAATTGCCAAGTCATATAATGTAGATCAAAATCTGCTATGTGATGGCTGAATACCACTGACCTGGACTGGATTTAAATCTAGTTGCCTACAGATGAAAGACCCTCTCTGCCTGAATTATCGACTCTCCCAGTGTATCATAAAAAGGCCAGTGCTTTAACAGTGCTTTGAAAATTGATACATTAAGAATTCTCACAATCTGCTTTCTCCTTTTTTTTTTCCTTTCCTTTTCAAGTAAATATGAGAAGGAGCTACATCATCAGCCTCTTTATCAGAAGGAAGTCAAAAATGGGAAAGCCAAAGGCTGCCCTGTCACATCTCTGGATTCTGAAACATCTGCTTTTGATCGACAACAGGAAGGTAATATTTGAAAATACAACAGCATAACCAGCCTTTATAATATTAAAAGGTGATAAAGCAGCGGGTTGGGGCTTAAAAATCTCTACTTGTATGGAGCTTAATATCCATGGCAGTTTTGGAAGTATTTAAAACGGTTTTCTAGGATAAGTTCCCAATTCAAAAACACTGTTAAAGCTGGGTGTGACTCTGAGCCTGTGAATAGTCAGGGAATACTTGCACGCTTAAAGTCTCACACATGCTCGAGTGCTATGTTGGTTCGAGGCTTACAGATCTATTTGATCACCTGCCTGTCATAACGTGATTTTTTTTTTTAATTAATAAAAAACCTAACACATACCAGACTCAGTCCTTTTGCATCTCCTCTTTAACTTTTTTTTCTTTCTTGATCTGTGTAATGTAATGCTAGATGAGGACTCCTTGGGCTCAGATGGAGACTTGGACGTAGAAATAGAAACAACTGATTTGGACGGAAACATCCGGAGAGACAGTTCTTTACCCCAAACCCCAGAACAAGAGAAGTACCTGAAACATCATTTTGAGACCTTGACAGATGCCCATGCTGAAGGTACCACTTAAGTTTCAAATAAATTATGAAAATAATGCCATGTATGGTTGGGGCTTTGTAGGGTTGTCCTCATTAAGATGAGAAATTGATGATACAAATCAGGTATATGTTTGTGTGGTCTTGGTGACATACAGAAAATGTCCAGAGGGTCCTGTTTCCCTGCACATAGAATCAAGCATTTCCACATCTGCCCTTCTAGGGGCTCTGTGACCCAGGAGTCCTGTCCCTCTGCTTCCTTTCAGGGTCCCTCTCATAGCTCCTTCCTCTGGCTTTCTGCCTTCTACACCCATCCTATAGCTTGCAACCAGTTTCCTAGCCTGTGTCTGTAGCCAGGGAAACCCCTCAGTCCACACAGCTCAGCAGTGAACTGCTATGTGGCCTATTGACAATGGGGGATGACTGCCCAAGGCAGCAGCTGTTTAAACTACCTGAAGAAGCTTGATTTCTCCATTGAGCGTGAAAGAGTGCTGGGCTCACCCATTGGCTTTAACAAGTCTGTGATTGTCTTTGGATCCAAGCCATTAGCACCTTTCAGCATTATAGTATGTAATGTTTCTGTACCCATGCACCTCAATCGTAATGACTGTATGTTAAAATAAATCTATGTAGTGTGGTAAATTGACACCCATTTTGCATCTTATCTGGAATTGTTTGTATAGTAGGATCAGTCCCTCCCATTGAAGTCAGTGAGAGTTTTTTGCATTTGAGTTCAAAGATCTTGTCTTTTTCATCTCAAAGCCAATACAACTGTCATGTATGACTCGAAGACATAATTATTACCACAGCCTGTCTAACTGCTTGTTGGCTTTCTTGGGGGTATTTCAAGGAGCTTCACTTCTGGCAGCAACCTTTGAAATTGCTTCATGTATGTGAAGTTCTTCTATATGCCTTTATTAGTATGTATTCAGTATCTGGAAGGCACACAGTACTGAGGCTTAAAGTGTAGCTCACTTCAGAACCCAGGCAGATTGCACATGATTCACTCTCTTGAGGCACAAATCCTGTGGCTTGTCTTGGTTTTTCTACTCTGATTCTGTATTTGAAATCAGATGGTAATAAATTCCTAGCTCTGATGTAGCACTTTTCATTCTCTGATCACAAAGCACTTTACAAAGGTGGTCAATATAATTATCACTATACTTCACTTTGCCTGAATATTCTATCCCTTTCCACTGCTTTGTGGGTGTCTAGTCTGCTGGACTGTAAGCTCTTTTGGAGCTGGATCTGTCTGCTACTGTACAGCACATAGCACAATTGGACCCTGTTCTCACTTGGTCCCTGGGCACTACCCTAATAAACATGACTTTTTTTTTTTTCCTCTTGAACTTTTTCATTATTGGTCTGTGATTGTAGAGCAGTGGGCCTAGGGAATCCGAACGCAGTTCCGATAGGATGTTTCTCTCTCCTTAAACACAGAAAAGTTTAATGGCTGCTTAAAGGATTTGAAGCCACCTGAAGATGCGGATGACGAAAAAACCCTGTTCTTGAATCCACGTTTGAGTATTTCTGCAAGATTTCTCTCACGCTGCCAGAAGAACAGTAGGTAGGTGCAGCGTGTTTCCTGGGTCCAAATACATCTTTTCATATGGTTATTTCCCCCTTTCACTCACCAGTCTGTCTCAATATATCCTGTTTATAGAGCATCAATCACCATGGTATCTGAAATAACTTAAGACAGCAAGATACTTGGTGCAGAGACTTTGTCTTGTCTGTAAAGTGCCACTTACTTTTTATTCACTTTTTGCCTGTCATTTGAGTTCTCAGAAAGTGGTACTGTTGATCAGTACGACTCCAGCTGCTAACTGTGTACACTAGTTCTTCTAGTCCAAGACAGCTGGATAAAAGATAGTGACAGTGATTTAAAGGTCAGGGGTTTCTAAAGCACCTAAGCAGTTCCAAACTGTGTATCTCCTTGACTTCCAGTGCAACTTTAATCATTTTAAATCCATTAGGTGCTTCTGAAAAATCCTGCACTAAGTCGATAAGGCAGCTGCTTGTGGGCATTCCATTAAAGAGGTTTCATTTCAAGCTTTAAAATGCAAGTTGAGCATCTTAGCTCCAGAAAGTAGAACATATGGACTCTTGCAGGGTCTAATCTTTTTGGAAACTCAAATAGGACTTTAATATTTCACTTGGGAACAGAGAGGACTAACCTAAAGTATTAGATTCAGGTCTTTAAAGGACCTGAAGAAGAGCTCTGTGTAAGCTCAATAGAAGCGTTCCAATGAAAGTGACCTCATCCTCCTTGTCCAACAACCAACCTGGGACAAACACAGCTACAACAGCACTGCACACAATACTCGAATGCAGTGATTCTCAAACTTTTGTACTGGTGACCCCTTTCACATAGCAAGCCTCTGAGGGTGATTCCCCCCCCCCCACACCCTTATAAATTAAAAACACAAATTTTTCTATATTTAACACCATTATCAATGCTGGAGGAAAAGTGGGGTTTGGGGTGGCGGCTGACAGCTCGCATCCCCCTATGTAATAATCTCATGACCCCCTGAGGGGTCCCGACCCCCAGTTTGAGAACCCCTGATTTAATGTATGTAAACTGACAAATATCTTGTCTCTTGGCTGGTAATTTCAGGGCTTTCGTGGTAAAGCTCCTTGTCTATCATAAAGGTTGTTTGGTACGCAACTTTAACTGATAGATCAAACCTGATTCAGATTCCTGTATATTTACATCCAGGCTTGCCGCTGCCTTTCTTCCCAGAGCACATCAGCAATTGCAAAGTACTACAGATGCAACAGACCAAGTTAAGGAAGAGAGTAGATTGTCTAGTGAGGCCAAGAATTCAGAGGTATGTTCATCTTCCAAAGAGAACCCTTCCTGCTACAGAATACTGAATGAGACACTGTGTCTTATTACAACAAGTGACTGAAGTGTGACAAAGGGTGTGTTTTGAACCCCAATCCTAGAAACTGACCACAAATCACACTGACTGGATGGGAAATTCTCAACCTTCAAAGCAATAAACAATCACATGGTTCATTGTTTCTTGGTCTAGGGCTCTGTGTAATTCAAAATTTTTAGAAAATTCATAAGAGAGTAAATGGCAAAATATTGAATTTTACAGAGTTTGCACAGAATAAATCTTTCAAGTAAATTTAGTCAATTTCAAGGTTAGAATGAATTTTTACAAATAACATTTGAGACTTTTTACTTGTAAAAATTCATTCCATCCTTAAAATTGGCTAGTTAAGATAGTTTTTTGTATTAAAGTCTTTTTGCAGAGATTTTCCTGTTCAACCAACCAAGCAAACACAAACAACTTAAAAGATCACTGTTTGGGGGCATTTGGGGGCCATGCCTTCCATGAAATTGATTTACACAGGGCTCTAGTTATCTTTCTCCAACAGTTATTTTTTCCCCTCCCTGTTCTCTTCCCCACCCCCAGAGGTGATGGCATTAAATGAACTAGAGAAGGATAGTCCAGTGGTTAGGGCTTGAGAGCTGGGTGACCAGGGTTCAATTGTTGATCCTCTGCAAACATATTGTGTGACTCTGGGCAAGTCACTTAGGCCCAGATCCTCATAGGTATTTAGGCTCCTAACTTCCATTAAACTCAAAAGCCTAAATACCTTTTGAGGATCTGGGTCTTAGCCTCTCTGGGCCTTAGTTCCCTATCTCTGCAAACGGGGATAATAGCACTGTCCTGCATCCCAGGGATGCTGTGAGAATAAAAATAATAAAGTT
The DNA here is from genome assembly GCF_965140235.1 of Caretta caretta. NCBI lineage: Eukaryota > Metazoa > Chordata > Testudines > Cheloniidae > Caretta > Caretta caretta. Next base: position 4,562,271 of record NC_134228.1, read on the forward strand.
GTGAGGCATCAAGATACTGTGGTGATGTGGGAAATAGAAGTACCCCAGATACGGATCCTCCAATCGGAGACTAGCTGGTGTATTGCCCGTGATGATACCCATAGCAGAAAGGGGACCACTGGGTTTTCAGATGCTCAGTGGCATTTGTGACACCGCCTGTTAGGAAAATCACCGTTTGACATGTAAACTGAATCAATTACAGATTCACTATCACAATTAAAGATTATGAGGCTCTCTGGTGCTATGGTGATAGATCAACAGCTACAATACAAAAGGATTTTCATTGTTCACTTGCTTCCTGTTTTAGCAATGTTATTTGCTCTTAGTGCAGAAAACAGAACTGTTACTAGGAGTGTTGGAAGTTGAGGGAAAAAATTATTTTCATGAGTTTGTAATTTTAAGTCCACCTCTGTATTCTGTTAAGTTTGTAGTTCCTGTATCTAATAAATACTGGTTTCCTCTGTGTTCTTCTTCAGTGGAACATAGCACAATGGCTACTGCAATACGAGAACCAGGATATATGAAACGTATAGTGTATGTCTTATTGAGACTTGAGGGTGTGATTTATTAAAGTATGTAATGTAGGTGCATAAATCCAATCTGAAAATCAACAGGACTGGAGTATTTTTAAAAATTCCACCTTTAGAGGATCATTTCAAACTTTTGTAACACACTTTAGCCAAACTAAGATCTTTGTTATATTGGTTTATTTTCCAACTTTTCTCTGAATATTCTTTTTTTTAAAGAAACCATTGGAGGAAAAGCCCCTTGAGGTAGTGGAAAAAACAGACCCCAAGGCATGCAGTCCCTCAGGTAAGATGCTGATTAATTGTAAGACGAGATGCATGCTTCATTTGGGAAAGGGGAAAAACATGGAAAATGACCCAAGCACGCTTCACATTTTGTTCCCACAAGTGTACAGCTGGCTTTCTCTCTCTCTCACACTCACTCACACACACACACACACGGCTGGAAACATGATTTAGCGCCATTTGTCTGTCGGAGTATAGCAATATAGGTCTTAAAAAGCTTGGGTACAATTTTCAAAAATACCTAAGTTCCATTTTCAAAATCAATGGGACTTAGCCTCCTAAGTCACTTAGGTGCTTCTGAAAACATTGCCCTTGTCTTCAGTTTCACTTAATGACAGCGATATCCGTAATGAGCAGGAATGGCATGCGCACCACACTTTGAATCTTCAGAGTTGCTGTATTCAGAGGAACAGCCGTGTTAGTCTGTATTCGCAAAAAGAAAAGGAGTACTTGTGGCACCTTAGAGACTAACCAATTTATTTGAGCATGAGCTTTCGTGAGCTACAGCTAGTAGTTCTCGCCTTTCCTCCTGACTTCCACAAGGTGGCGATGTTTGCTCTCCTCTCTTCAAAAGACCTTTCTTTGTGTCCCTTGTTCATTCATAGTAGCTTTGCTTGTCCCAACACCAGACAGATAGAGCCCTTGAAGTAAAAGTTTTAAGGTGATCAGCAATGTAAATGGGACTGTTTTCCTCCACTAATAAATTCTGTGACACTTGAGCCTTGAACTCGCTCTCTGCCTTCTGTGTAAACTCTCCCATGACTTAATCTGCTCTAGCTGTAATTGGTTATTGAGATTATTCTGATGTTGTCTTTTTGACTTTGTGAAGAGAATGAAAGGGTCTAACTTGCCCTTGAAGAGCCAAAAACTTGTCACTCAATCGGCAGGAACGGTTAGATGAGACTTCAAGTTTTATACTAGTCCTCTTGGAGAGGTTTAGCGCCGTCATTTAAAGAAAGTAGCTGGCTAAAATAATGGAAGATTACAGCTGAATTTTGCAGTACAACCACTTGATGCAGTTTGTCTAGGAAGGCTCAAGATGTGGAAACTGCATGTCCAAACCCAGTAAATCTTTTTATTCTTAGAAACCCAGATCCTCCTCAAAAGTTTTGAAATGAATCTGCAATCTTTGTGCACTGCATTCCAGGAGACGTTGCAGCTTTATGACAAGGTACAGTGTGGGATAAAGAAATGTGATAAACTGAAAGCACATGATGTTATCGCATCATGGGAAGGAATAACAAATTCCAGCATCCTTGCTAGGAGCCCTACCGATTGTTGGAATTACTAACCTTTGAAATTCACTGTGGTGATTATAATCAAAATGGCTGCAAACAATTTGTTAATGATGTATAGATTTAGCATAGAGGAACACTGTCAAGGAGTGGTGTTTAACTTGCCCACTGAGCCTGCTTAGGTGACTTTACAATGTGGTTTATCTAGACTGGATGTGCCATAACAGATTGTCATAGGAGTGGCCATACTGGGTCCACCTAGTCCTGTATCCTATAGTGGCCGGGGCCAGATGCTTCAGAGGAAGGTGTAAAGAACCCGATAGTAGACAGATGTGGGATACTCTGTCCCCTAAATGGCACATGTATGGAGCCAGATGTAGGTAACTACAGATGTAGGTGCTGGTGCTAAATTCTTGTTTCAGTCCCAGCTCTGAAACTGACGTGATGTTGTTGTCTTGGGGAAGTAGTTGAGCTGAAATTTTCAAATCCCTCCACTGTGTGTAAGCTTGTGAATTGTAAACACACACGCTCAGTCCTGACATGTGCACGCTCTTCTGGCACCTTCACACCTGCATCAGAGGGACGCGTATATTTGACGATTTAAGACCAGATTTTGACAGGTATTTTAGCCATCTAACGCCCATTGATTTCAATGGGTGGGTGCATGGTAGGGAAGGTGCGTACATGGGTCCATAGCTCTCTGTTGGGGGTGAAAGCAATGGTTAGGCACCTAAATATCTTTGACTTTCAATAGGAATTAAGTACCTAACCTGCTTAGGCACTTCGTAAACGCCACTAGGCCTGCATCTTTAGGTGCCTAAATCCCTTTGTAAATCTGGCCCTTGGTTCTTAACCTTTCTGTCTTTCACCAGCTATAAACCTGGGATAATTCTCATAGCACAGAGGTGCTGAGGCTTCCTTAATAGCCTTATGAAGATACAAAACACCACATGGGAGGTATGGGAGACATGGAAGATAATTGTCCTGCTTTGGCACTGGTGAGGCCTCAGGTGGTGTGTCCAATTTGGGTGTCACGCTTTAGAAAAAATGCGGACAAACTGTAGAGAGTCCAGAGGAGAGCAAGAAAAAAAATAAAGGGTTTAGCAAACCTGATCTATGAGGAAAGATTAAAAACTGGACACGTTTAGTCTTGAGAGAAGAAAACGGAGGAGACTGATAACAGTGGTCCAATATGCTAATGGCTGTTGTAAGGAGGATGGTGATCAATTGTTCTCCATGTCCTCTGTAGGTAGGACAAGAAGCAATGGGTTAATCTGCAGCAAGGGAGATTTAGGTGAGATATTAGGAGAAACTTTCTAACGCCCAGGGGAGTGAAGCTGAGGTGTCCCGGGGGGCTGTGGGATCCCCGTCATTGGAGGTTTTTAAGAACAGGTTAGACGAACACCTGTCAGGGCTGGTCTAGGTTTATTTGGCCCTGCCTCAGCCCTGGGAGATGGACTTGATGACTTCTCGAGGTCCTTTACAGCCCTACATTTCTAAGATTCTATAAATGCTGGGCCTACGTGCAGGTACGGCCCATTTCCCAATACGTCTGTGCACTTCTCGGGATGGGAAAAGAAGGAACTTGCCCATTAACCAGAGAGAGTGGGGATGGCTGTGTGTGCTTGCTTCGTGTATTTCTGAATGCATGTAGTCGCTCGCCTAAAGGATGGGAGTGTCCTTGCTACTGTGTTGAAAGGAGTATGCCTGAAATAGCACACAATTCAGCTGGGGTGTGCGCCCCCAGGCTGTGACCGAGGTAGAATGTCAGACTCCGTGGGATCAGTGTGGAGCTTGGGGCTGGCTGAGGAGAATTCTCTTAAGGAAAATTCCATCCTGAGTGCTTACACTCTGCTGACTTGGATTCCATCTCATCATCATCTGGAAAAGGTCTTCTTCGCAGAGGCTGGTGTGGCATTCCTGTACCTTGTAAAACAGCTGGGTTCCACCCCCTTATGGCTGAAAATGCATATTAACATGGAGCACTTAAACAGCAGCGCATTGTCCAAGTGCTTCACAAGTATTGATCTGAATGCTTCTGAGAGGTAGGCATGAATGTCGCTCTGAGGGGAAACTGAGGTACGGAGGTTGTGACTTCCACAAGTCCACTGAAGAAGTAGGGTGGCAGAGCCAGGCCTGAAGTGTTTTTTCTAGGCCTTGGGGCTGTGTGCACCCATATGGTATAATTTGCATACCAGCTTGTGTCACTCTTAAGGATCCTTTAAATCTAAGATTCAATACAGCATAAAATGTAAGATCATGTCAATAATCTAGGAGCTTAATGACGAACCTGACCCTATGTTGACAAAAATCCACTGAGGAGGCAGCTATAGATCTGATCAGGACTCAAATAGCTTACTGGGCTGTTAGGGAAAGACTAAGTGTACTGTCCAATTCCTTAAAGCTCTCTCTCCATAGGTGACCTCATGCAAAGAATCCACGGAGGAAGAGCTCCTCCAGATAAAAACCATGCTTGCCAGCACTTTCAGCTGGATGAAAACTGAACTGGATTCCAGAGTGGTCAAAAACAATGCTGACGTCGCAACAGCTACGGACAGTCTGTCCCCTCAGCTCAAGCGCCTGCGTGACAATGAGACGCTTTATCTCTTGAAACATTACTCGGAATCACTGGTGAGGATGGTCCAGGAAAAACTCGATGACTCTATTAAACCAGAAGTGGCTTGAGTGACCCCGGCAGGTAGCTACGCCAAGGGTATGTTTTATTGCAATGCAGAGCTTGAGAACACACAAATTAAATCAAGGCCCCACATGCGACTCCTGCGGAGTCCGACCTTTTACATAATACGCGTGTTAACGGTTGTCTTCTGCACTGGTTTTTTGTCAGTTTTTGTTTTGTTGTGTGTACATTGTATTTTAATGGCCTCGGCAAACGCGGTCCTAAGCAGTAGCCTAACAAACGGCCTTTTTGGAAGAAAGCGCTCAGACTGTTACAGCGGAAACAAGGGGAGAGGATTGACGCGCCGTCGATATGTTTTGGATCTGTATTTTAGGTTGGTGTGTTGTAAGCTGCTTCGGCAAAAGTATTTTTGTTTTTTTGTTTTTTAGATCCCTGCCACTTTCAAGAAGCCTTTAAAATAAATATGTTTTGTTTGAAGGAATGATCCTCCTATTGCTTCATAGATGGAATAGATTTTAAAGGGGCCATCATTAGACTATCTTCTCTGAACCTTGCATGGCACAGCTGGAGAATTTCAATGCCGCTGTTGTCTCAGGGCTCGTGTCCCAGCGTACTGGTCTGCTCTAAGGGTTAGCTTTGGGGGAACTGGTGATTTGATGGCTTTGGAAGACTGGTAATGGGGTAACTGAGCCTTTCACCTCTAGTCGGCTGGTTCAAATCCAGCCTACGTTGATCATGATAGGAAGCCCATCTGAAGACCACCGAGTAGCCTAATGATTATCTACTATGCTTTTAATATAGCACTCTTCACACCGAGATCTCAAATGTTTTACAGAGGTCAGTATCATTACCTCCATTTGGCAAATAGGGAAACTGAGGCACGGGGCGGGGAAGAGACTGCCAAGGTCACCCGGAAGACCAAAAGTCTCCCCATTTTAGAAGGGGAAACTGAGGCACGGAAAGGCAGTGACTTGCTTAAAGCAATACGGGGGGAAGTGGGAGAGTTAAGACTGTAGAACCCCAGAGCTCCTGAAAGAGAGGTTAGGGAAGCTGTGCCAGTCAGTGCCCAAGCTTCGCTTGTCCTACAGCTAAACGGAGCTTCAACCCTTACCCTGGCTGTGGGATTCATAATGGTCACAGGCAGCCAAGGCTTGAGTATACAGCTCAGCTGTGTATATCAGTGAGCTGAGGCACTGTGCAGTGGGAGGCAGCATCCTCTGAGCGCAGGGAAGTGCTCCCCGCTGTCAGATCAGACCAGCACCAGGTGGGGAATGGAATGGGGGTGGTGAGCAAATGCACTTCAATGGGGAGGACAGTGAAGGAAGGAGGCTAGGCTGGACTATGGCCAGAAACTGACTAGATGTTAAGTGCTGGGACTGAAAAGGGGCTAGAACCAACCAAACTGGTCAGCTGTTTGGAAAGGGCTGACACCACGGGGCTGGGAGGAGAGAGTAAGGAAGCCCTGAATTGGAGCTCAGGACCATATTCTACAAAGGCTGGCAGAGTTCGGAGTGTCCGGTTCCAGGAAGATAGTGGGGTAAAGGTTCTGAGGGAAAGGCCAGAGGATGGCAGAGAGCTTTTGGCCAGGGCAATAGCCATCAGAAGATGGGAAAATGGGGGGTTCTGTTGACCAGATGAGGTCTAGCAGGGAAAACAGGAGACAAAGGAATTAGCTCTTGCACAAAGACTGGGATTTGAAATGAGATGGAAAACCGGGGGGGTAGAGGCACAGGGAAGCTCTTCCAGATGGCAGGAACTACAGAGGAGAAGGCTCTTGTTCCCCCATGGGCCAGAGAGGAGGCCAGCATTAGATTAGCAGGGAGAGAAGAATGAAAGACGACTAGCAAGACCACGGAGGGTTCTGAGCAGCACAGAGCCACAAAGGAGGCACGAAGAGAAGTGGGTGTGGAGGGTTTTAATTACCAAATGAGAAATGTGTGCAGCATGCTAGCGCAGCCTAGCTCTAGTCTCCTCCAAACAAAGAGGAGCTATAAATAACCTCTACTTCCTTCCAGCCTGCCCTTTGTCAGTTGCAGGGGAATGCCCTGGGCTCTGTGCAATGCCTGGAGAAATTTACTGGTGTAATTATACGGCTATTGTACTAGTATAACTGCCCGTGTGGCCGTTGCTATTCCAGAATTCGTGCTTGTTATGTTGCTTGTGAAGGGGGTTAAACTAGATTGAAAAAAGCCACCACTGTTCCCGAAGAAAAGTGTGTATATGGGGCACTAAACTGGTGTAACTAGACCTGTATAACTATAGTGGTATATAATGGCTATGTAGACAAAGTCTTGCTCTAAGCTGAACCAAACACACAACCTCTTGAGCACCGGAGTGGCTACGGAATCAAGTCTGCAGCATGAGAGCTATTGGCCGGTGGAACGTTCCTAAGGGAATGATGTAGAAAGTCCAGAACTTAGCGCAGTTAAAACCTAGATTGGATGTTATGCTGTACGGAACAACGCCTTTCCTGGGGGGCAGTATGGTCCAGTGGATGATGCACTGGATTGGGAACCAGGAGACTTGAGTTATATTCCTGGCTCTGCCACGTGATCTTTGGAAAGTCCTCTTTCCCTTCCGCCTTCTGCGTCCGTTTTCTTCTCTGCAGAATAAGTGCTGACTTTTATGAAGTGCTTTTGAGGCCTACAGATGAAATGGCTATTAGAGCTAAGCCAAGTTCTTATTACATTAGCCAAAGTGTAGACTGGATGGGATCTATTAGCTTCTTGGGTTCACTAGCCAATGCTCATTGTCTGCTCCTCTGACACTTAATTGATACCAAAGTAAATAAATCTCTTTTAAACAGACCCACGTTTTCATATCACTCTGCCACAGTTTTGCTTGGTGCTTTGATTTGAATAAACCTGTTTCCATGGACAGCTTTGCGAGCAGTTTGATTTTATGCATTTGCCCTTTATTTGACTAACAAACATCCCAAGAGAGGAGATCAGCTGGTGTTCTCCTGGCTGTGTCTGAACGGCTACATAGGGTGACCTCTTTTCTTTGTTTCACTCCTGCAAATCTAATGATTCTCACCAGAACTGTGTTGGAAGTGCCTTGGATTTGTAGATTTCCAAGCCAGAAGGGACCATAATGATGACCTAGTCTGAGCCCCTGTATAATCCATGAATTCCTCTATCCAACCTAACCGCTTGGGTTTGGACCGAGTGCTGATCTGACTGTTCTTTCTGAAAAGAGGCAGACCCTGCCTCAGAGAGCTTGCGCTGTAAACAAAGGGCTTGTCTACACTGGCAAGTTTCTGCACAGTAACTCTCGAGGTGCACACACGGCCAAGCCACTTAATGCTCAGAAACTGCGCAGTTGCAGGGCTGTAAAAAAAAAAAACCACCCCAATGAGAGGCGTCAAGCTTTCTGCGCCGGGGGTACAGTGTAGACACTCTGGTCGATTACAGCGCTGCGATTGGCCTCCGGGAGGTCTCCCATAATGCCTGCTCTCGCCTCTCTGTTCATCGGTTTGAACTCTACTGCCCTGCCTTCAGGTGACCAGCTGTCATCCCCACCCCTTAAATTCCTTGGGAATTTTGAAAGTCCCCTTCCTGTTTGCTCTGATGTGTGCAGTGGTCTCAGTGCATCTTTCCATGTGACCATGCCTGCTCCATGCACCAAGCGATCCCCCGCTTGGAGCAATGCCGAGCTGCTGGACCTCATCAGCATTTGGGGAGAGGAGGCTGTCCAGTCCCAGCTGTGCTCCAGCCGTAGGAATTATGATACCTTCGGACAGATTTCACGCTGCATGACAGAAAGGGGCCATGAGCGGGACACATTGCAGTGCACGGTCAAAGTGAAGGAGCTGCAGAACGCCTACCACAAGGTGCAGGAGGCAAACCACTGCTATGGTGCTGTGCCCACGAGCTGCCGGTTTTACAAAGAGTTGGATGTGGTACTTGGCAGCGACCCCACCTCCACTGCGAAGGCCACTGTGGATACTTTGGTGGCTCGTGTGTCAGTTGAGAGTGGGCCGAGCCAGGAGGAGGAAATCTTTGGATGAGGATGTGGAGGGGGACCCAGAGGCAGAGGATGACTCAGAGATGCATGCAACCTGGAGCTCTCCTCTACCCCTGAGGAGGCTAGCCAGTCACAGCTGTCGGATCTTGGTGAAGTGCAAACAGGAGAGGAGGCCCCGGTAAGTGGCTTTGATTTTGGGAATCACTGAAGCGAGTTGTTGAGGGCAGGAGAGTTGCAGAAAGCAGTCTTGTGTCTGTATGATGCGTGCACCACTACTTGCTTTGTCTGAGCAGCGGAACAGGGTGTTGATTGACTCCCTCTCTTCACCGCATAAGGGTCAGGGCGGAAGCCAGGGTCTTGGAGAAGACCCTCCCTTGATTCTCTGCTCATCCTCAGCAGCGAGATATCGTCCAGAATGATCACAGCCTGTGGAAAATTTGGGGACAGGAATGATTATAAGGCCCCCACTATAGTGCTGGCTCTCCCCAAGAGCCCCGTGCCCCGTGTACAGTATGGTCCTGGAACACTGATTGATGTCCCCTGCCCCTGTGGTTACTCACCATTTTGGGGGTCTTTTGTGGCTCGTGTGTGCTTGCCCAGGGTCAGCCAGTTAGTGACAGGTATGTGAACAGTGGCTGTGTTTTAAATCAGTGGTTGCAAACAATACTGCTTCTGTAAAATGTTGCATTTTGGCTTCACAGATATCATCACCTTGGGAGCCCAGCCTCCCTCTTTGTTCTCACCGGCTGAATGGCTGCGCAGAATTAGAAAGTGGCCACGAAGAACTAAAGAGGACTTTCTGCGTGAGGTCATGATGCGCTTCACAGCCGAAAAACAAGAATTGAAGGAGTGGTGGGACAGCGAGAAGAGGGACCGAAAGGAGAAGGCGGTGTGCCAGAACGAAGCCACGGAGCGGCTCTTAAACGTTACGGAGCGCCAAGCGGACACGCTCCAGGTGCTACTAGCACTGCAGACCGAGCAGCTCCGTGCGCCCTCCCCTGCAGCCGCTGTCGCAAAACTCTTTCCCAGGCACCCCTCAGACACCGCCAACACACGCTTATCAACCTCCTGGCTCCAGTCTGTACCCGCTGCATTCCACTCCCGCCCCGTCACAGTCCATCCCTGCGGGCTCCTGCAGTACCCACTGCACTCAACGCCCATCCCTCTGCAGTTTAGCCCTACTGAAGTACAGTACTGGGTGCACTGTACTCCAAAGGAGAAGGTTGGGTATGATACCTGGACATACACAAATCTTTAACCGTCCCAGAACCCCACCTCCTCCTGGGACTCTCCCTTCCCCTATCCCCCTCAGTGCTGATGTATTTTTGTTTGTTTGTTTGTTTGTCTCTCTCCTCTGGTGGCTGTTTTTTAAATAAAGAATTGTTTTGGTTTGAAAGCAATCTTTATTTCATTAATTGAAAGCAAACCGAGCCCTGCAAAGCCACTGGCAACTTTCTTACACCTTCATAGTGCATCATCTGCACCAATCACGATCACTTCCTAGCATTACAAGCACTGCACTCCCAAGCGTAGCAACAAACATTAGTGGCTTTCAGCTTCAAATTGCTGCCTCAAGGCATCCCTGATCCTTATGGCCCTGCGCTGCGCCCCTCTAATAGCCCTGGTCTCTGGCTGTTCAAGTTCAGCCTCCAGGCACTGTGTGAAGCTTTCACCCTTCCCTTCACAAATATTATGGAGCATACCGCACGTGGCTATAACCATAGGAATATTGTCATCGTCCAGGTCCAGCTTCCCATATAGACAGCGCCAGCGAGCCTTTAAATAGCCAAAAGCACACTCAACAGTTATTCTGCTCTTGCTCAGCCTGTTGTTGAACCACTCCTTGCTGCTGTCAAGTTGCCCCTTGTATGGCTTCATAAGCCACAGCATTAGGGGGTAGGCAGGGTCTCCCAGGATCACAATGGGCATTTTGACTTCCCCTACAGTGATCTTCTGGTCCAGGAAGAAAGTCTCTGCTTGCAGCTTCCTGAACAGGCCAGTGTTCTGAAAGATGTGTGCGTCATGCACCTTTCCAGACCAGTCTACGTTAATGTCCGTGAAATGCCCACAGTGATCCACAAGCACCTGGAGAACCATCGAGAAATACCCCTTGCGATTAATGTACTCTGGGGGTAGGTGGTCTGGTGCCAGAATTGGAATATGTGTGCCATCTACCTCCCCTCCGTAGTTAGGGAAGCCCATCTGTGCACCGCCATCCACAATGTCATGCATGTTGCCCAGAGTCAAGGTCTTTCTGAGCAGGATGCGATGAATGGCCCTGCACACTTCCGTCAACACAAGTCCAACAGTCGACTTTCCACTCTGAACTGGTTAGCGACCGATCAGTAGCTGTCTGGAGTAGCCAGCTTCCACAGTGCAATCGCCACACACTTCTCCAATGGCAGGGCAGCTCTCATTCTCATGTCCTTGTGCCGCAGGGCTGGGGCGAGCTCATCACACAGTCCCATGAATATGGCTTTCCGCAGCCACTGTTCATCCTCCCAGACGTGCATGATGATGTGATCCCACCACCCAGTGCTTGTTTCCCGAGCCCAAAAGTGGCATTCCACTGTGGTCAGCACCTCTGTGAATATCACAAGCAATCTCGGGTCGTAGCTACTACGTGTGGCGAGAGGAGTGTCACACTCCTCTTGCCTTTGTAGTTTAAGGAATAACTCCACTGCCACTCGTGACGTGTTAGTCAGAGCGACTAGCATATTTTGTCAACAGTGCGGGATCCATTCCTGCAGACCTGAAGAGGTGGAGCGTGCAGTACAGAAACTGTTGAAAGATGGTGCCAAATGCGGACGGAAGCACAGGGATTGCTGGGATGCGAAGCAATGCATCGTGGGGCATTGGGACAGGACCTAGAATGCCCCACGACCCCTTCTGCCTTCCCACAACTCTTAGCGGCGGAAAAGGAAGAGGGGCTCTGGGGGACAGCTGCCCAGAGTGCACCACTGCGAATACCGCTGCAAGTGTGACCACGCTGTCGCGCAGGCAGCTGACCGTGTGAACGCTCAACAGCAGTTTCCCTTCAGCGCTCTCGGAGCGGCGCTGTATCTGCCGGTACTGTAACTCTGCCGGTGTAGATGTAGCCTGAGCTATAGCACGCCAGCTTGCCATGCAGTAACTCGCTAAGTGCCTGCCGCTCCAGCGAAGTGAAGGTCCGAGGGCATAGCTGGGAACCCCCGTCTCGGTTCCAAGGGCGCCCGGTCTGGGTTGGAGTGGGTGATGTATGTGTCTGGCAGGGCGTTCAGAAGGCTCAGTGTCCCATTCCCAGTCCCCAGGGTCGTCCAAAATGATCTGAGCAGGAATCGGTTTTCTCCAAGTATGTCTGGCGCCTGCCACCAACTTGATTTCTGGTTGGAAGGAAACAAACCAGACAAGGGGTGTTCATTCGAGGAATGATGGCCTAGTGCTTCGGGGCACTAGCTGAGGCTGTGAAAGACCTGGGTCCAAGCCCCTGCCTTGCCACAGGTTTCCTGTGTGACCTGGGCCCAGATCCTCAGGTATTTGGGTGCCTAACTCCCACTGATTTCAAGAACCTCCAGAGAAGCTGGGCCTCGCCTCAGTTCTGCACCTGCCCTCAGTTCTGCACCAGCCTCACAAGTTGGCTGTGAGGGTGACTTCATTGAATATGAATGCTACAGGAGCGGGAGCCAGGTGGGTCCCTTAGATGTGCAGTTAACAAGGCCGGATCCTGATCACCCATGCGGCGTGAGCCCGCTTTCCATCCAAGCCTGCTGACAAAGGGCAGGTAACCGTCAGCGATTCTGCCCGGGGTCAGAGCTGTAGATTTGCATGAAGAGGATGGAGGGCTTTATTTTGTTGACAACTAAGCACAGTGCATGCAAAGAACGAGGCTTCATATTCCTGGCCCGCTCGGGCCATTCAAATCCTCATTGCGATCAGTATCTACACACACGCGCGTGCACGCTTTCCTTGACCTGCTGATCTGGAGCGTAAGTGGTGGCTTTGCAAGAGGAGATTGATCTGGGAGGGTGTTGCTATCCATATATATTTGCTTGACAGGCAGTGTAGGCTAGTCCACTGAGCATAGTTCTGGGAACTTGGACTTCTAATCCTACTGTGATGTGACCTGAGACTAGCCGCACTGACTGGGTGTGCCTCAGTTTCCCCATGTGTCAAAGGAGGGTAAGAAGTAGTGACTCACCTCACAGCGGGGAAGCAGCATGTCTGGATGTTAGAGCAATGGCTTAGAAGCTCAGACTGCTCTAGTGGCTAGAGTGGGGGGTTGGGAGCCAGGACGCCTGGGTTCTATTGCCAGCTCTGGGAGCGGAGTGGGGTCTAGTGGTTACCGGGTGACTGGGAGCCTGGACTCTTGGGTCCTGTGAGCTCAACTGAGTCAGTTCCCCTCTCCGTGCCTCACTTTTTCCATCTGTAAAATGGAGACAGGCCCTCCTTGGGGGGAGCATGAAGCATCCAGGGTTGTTTGAAGATGCTTGGTGCTCTTTGGGATCGGCTGCTTCTTGATCACAAGACCCCGTGTTACCGCCTGCCTGTACCAAAGGCATTCCCATTTCTACTTGCTCCCCGGTGTCCCTATTACTCCTGGCAACGGGGTGTCGAACAAGGAACGTTGAGGTGGGGAAGCACTGGAACGGTCCACCGGGACTTCTGAGACCTTTCCTGGCTAAGCCTGGAATTGCATCTGCCATGCCGAAGGCTTTCCTGGTGAAAAGGCACCGGGCAACCACGCTGGGGTCCCAGGACTGGGGAGAGCTCTCGGACCAGCTGCGGGGCGACGCCTACGTCCCAGGTAGGTGCCTAGTTCATTACCCTTGGTGGGGGGTGGGGGATTCCACTTACTTTAGGGCATAGGCCACTCTTAATGCTGGTGAAAGCGACCAGATTCACCGCCCTGATGTTCTCTGCTTACCCACTGAGTGCCCAGCCCAGGGAGCTGCACCCGCTCTGGGGCAGAAGGGCGCTCCGTCTCCATGGCCTGGTAGATCCACAGCCTCTGTGATCAGACTGTGAATGAGGCAGGGACAACGGTGGTGGGTTTTGTGACCTAGCCATGCCTCCCATAAGGCCCCCCACCCAGCCCGCACAGGGAATAGAGGGCCCTGAGTGGGACTGGAACCAGTGGCCAAGAGGGAAGATGCGTTCTAGCCTGGGCTGTTCAACTCCCTCCCACGTAATGGCCATGGTGTCCCGACTGGTACCGCGGTGGCCTGGCTGGCTGGCTGGCTTGATGTATGGGCGCAGGGCAGTCTAACCTGCCCCTTTTGCCGGGTGCTTTTCATGGAGCTGCTGAGGGCTGTGAACCAAGGATGGTACCCAGCAGGAAGCGATTCCTGCTGGGTGATTTCCCCACACGCACACTGCCTCTCTCTCTGTGAGGCTGTGCCTGATTTCCACTAGGCGCTCATGGCAGGAAGCAAGGGCAAGTCTAAGGTCATGTGTGTTTTGACCTTCCAGGGAGCAGCATGAGCATCTGCCCCGCAGCCTCAGGGGCGTTCCCAGAGGACAGGAAGAGCAGCTGGGACGGACCAAGTCAGAGAAGCTCCCCTAGGCCCCATCCAAACCTGCTGCCCCCTGATACTGCAGTGAAATACCCTAGAGCAAAGGTAAAGTGTGTGTCTATTTGATAAGAGCAGGGAGGGGGACTGGAAGCCAGGACTCCTGGGTTCAATTCCTGGCTGGGTGTGAAGTGTGCCATCCAGTGACTAGAGTGGGTGTGGGGGACAAAGAGTCTGGATTCCTGGGGCCCATGCTTAGTTCTGGGGAATGGGTTTAGCAGTTTGAGCAGATGAATAGGAATCTGGACTCCTGGGCTCTATTCCTGGCTCTAGTGGGTTAGAGTGGGGCGGGCTGGGAGTCAGGACTCCTGGGTTCTGTCTCCAGCTGTGGGGTGTAAGGGATTGGGGGAGGGCAGGGAGCGAGGATCCTGGGTTCTATTCCTAGCTCTGAGAGGGGAGGGGAGACTAGTGGTTAGGGTTGGGGCAGGGCTGGGAGTCAGGATGCCTGGGTTCTGTTCTCAGCTCTGGGGAGTGGTTTAGCAGTTTGAGCAGGTGACTGAGAATCGGGCTCCTGGGCTGTATGGTCATGGCTGAGGACCAAGCTCCAGAGTGAGGCAGTGGAGGAGCCAGCAATAGATTCCCCCCACCTCCCAATTCCCTGTTGCTTGCTCTAACCGCTGCACCTTGCCCAGAGGGGAAACCTAGTGAGTACCCAGGATAGAAAATCTTTCTCCCGTGCCGGAGGGAGGAGGTTTTGCTCCAGCCCGTACAGCTCCTTTGGAGCCCCTGGGGCTGTCTGGGAGTAGAACAGGACCCAGCATGGCTATGTGCCTGCATAGGGTAGGCAACACCCCTCACCCCTTCCTGTAGGGTTGTGATCACACTCCCCCTTGGGAGTGACCAGGGCTAGATCGTGATCAGCCGTGAGGGGAAGATCCCAACGGCTGCCATGACCCTGGTTGTGGAAACATGGGGTATTTTCTTCCCCCTGAGACCAGGTGGAAAAAAGGGATTGGGCACACCGAGCCGCAGGCATGGGAGGAGGAATGTGGGGGCACCCGGAGCCCCTGCTTTCCCTTCCCCACCCTGCCGGGGGCTCTAAGATTTTCAAGCCAGCAAGCGACACCGCTCAGCCCTGCTGTCAGGGGCAGTGCCCCCCACCTGCTCCATTTCCCACCTCCCTCCCGCACTCCCTTTTGCAGGGGAAAGGGCCCCAGGGGCCGGGCGACTTCCCCTGCCCTGGGTGCAGCAAGGCCTTCCCCCTGCAGCGCATGCTGACCCGCCACCTGAAGTGCCACAGCGCGGTCAAGAAGCACGTCTGCCGATACTGCGGCAAGGGCTTCAACGACATTTTCGATCTGAAGAGACACACGCGGACCCACACCGGTGAGGCTGGGGCTGCACGTGGGAAGCAGGTTGTTTAAGTGGGAGGCTCTTCTGCTCAGTCCCTCCCTTCTGCCCTGAGGCCTCCCCCCACAGGGGCCAGGTCCCTTATAATTAGGCTCCTTCTCCCTCTCCCTTGTGGACTCTCCGGGGCAGGAGAGGGGAGCTAGGTGGAATGGCAGGCAAAGGCAGCCCCAGGGCAATTGTGGGAAAGCATTGGAGGACCATCAGCACCCCAGATAAGCAGCCTGCATCCACACTGCACAAAGTGGGCAGGTTCGAGCAGAGCCTGGGCCCCAATCCAACCCCCCAGCTAGCCTGGGTTTAAAGTACCGGCAAAGCCAGATCTGAGAGTTCTTTGTGTGTGGATGGGATTTGGCCACGGTCCCACAGGCAAATCAGGGACTCGAACCCAGGTCTCCCAAGTGCTCGGTTGGTGCCTTACCCCGGGTCATCCTGCCTCTCTGCCCGCTAACCTGCGTGGACTCCCCTCCCCCACGCGATTTGGGGGAGAAGAAGTTAGGTCTTGGGTTCTCTCTGTCCCCTAACCCTGTCCCGCTCGCTGCAGGCATCCGCCCGTACCGCTGCCACGTCTGTGCCAAGGCCTTCACCCAGCGCTGCTCCCTGGAGTCCCACCTCTGCAAGATCCACGGGGTGCAGCAGAACTACGCCTACCGTGAGCGGCGCGCCAAGCTCTTCGTCTGCGAGGAGTGCGGCTTCACCTGTGCTGCGGGCGATGAGTACTGCGGCCACGTGCGGCGGCTCCACCCTGGCAACTCCCTGCTGCGCAAGCAGGCCGCCGCCTCCCTCCGCTTCCTCCTCTACCCCAGCGGTCATTACGCCTGAGGCTGGGCCCAGAGCCTCTCGTGCAGCGGGACCTCCAGCCCCAGGGCACGCGGGGATCCTACAGCAATCCGGTCAAGGGGATAGCTAGCCACCCGACAGGGCTAGTAAGCGTTGTTCCCTGCCAGCCAAGCCCTTCCTCAGGGACAAGAGTCCACTGGGCTGACAGGATCCCTGTAATCATTGAGTCAGGCCTCTGTGTAACACAGGCACTAGGGCTGCCTGGAATTGGTTCCTGCTTGACAGAGAGCAGACCTCTTAGAAAAACAGCCCGTGGGGGAGGCTGTCACAGCCCTCCATCACATACAGTGGCTGATTCGCCTCCCTGTAGATAATACAGTAATGAAGAGACACTTCCCAGAGCACTTAAGTGCTACTGTTTTATACCATTTAATCAGCTGAGCCTTCAGCTTCTGTCCCTGGTTGTGCCCTTAGAGGGTCAGCCTCAAATTTAAGGTCAGAAGGGACTGCCCCGATCAGCTCAGCCGACCTCTGCATATCACAGCCCCCCCGGGACCCGGATTAGGCTAACAGGAGCCCGCCCTGTTGTGTGCCACAGGCAGAGTACAGGAGGGAGGGAGGTCTGTAGCTTTGCGATGCGGAGTGCCACTACCAAAATGCCAACCAAACTTGTCTTGTGCCCTTTATCTGCCTCCTCTGCCCAGCCTGAATTGCATCAGTGCCCATGGTTGGTATCAGTCACAGGTCCAAGTTGGAGCCAGGCCTTGCCCCTGCTTGGAATAAATGCCACAGGCACAAATCTGGAGCAGGCCACCCCCAGAACTGGTTTCCTTTAATTGCTGGATTCATCCCACTTCCAGCCTGGCTGCCCTTGAGCAGCTCCCTGCAGTTCTACCTACCCTAGGATGTGCTGATAGGGGGCAGGACCTCTGGGTGGAGCTGGGCTTGGACATTCCCACATGCAACAGGAAATGCAGAGAATTCAGAGGTGGAATGTAATTATCCTGGTTTGGATCAAGCCAGGACAAACTTACCACGCTAATTCCATGGAAGCTCTAATGATAATGTAGAGCATGGTGACTGATCCTGCCCAAGGGGTTGTGCCCTCTCTCCTGAGAGGCAGGTCCCTCTAGATAATACAGTAGTGAAGACACCCTCTTAGGCTACAACAGACCCGATTTTACAGAAGTACGTGCTTGTGTGACTTGAAAAATAAAACCTTTTTATTAACAAAAATACAGCGGTTAGATGACCCCAGGGCAGAACCAGGAGCAGAGGCTATCCAAGAAGGGAACTGAGCCCAAATGTTTCTGACAACCGGGGGCCAGAGGTGATGTCAGGTCTCAAACAGCTGCCCCTTTATTCAGTCCAGCGGTGGCCGCAGTGCGGAGCGGTGCACACGTAATACAGCCTCATGGCATCCTAGACAACAGGAGAATGCAACAACTGAGTGTGACCCAGGGACATCTTGATGCCAACTAGTGAAGGGTGCAGGGACTCAGATTCCAAGGCTAGGACAGCCAGTTGTGACCACCTAGTCTGACCTCTATCCTAGCCTGAGCAAGAGAACAGCCCCAGGTCTCTTAGAAACACATCCCCGTCTTGATTTAAACATTGTCCGTGATGGAGAATCCACCAGGACCCGTGTTCCAACGATTAATTACTCGTGCTATTCAATGTACACCTTATTCCCGGTCTGAATTTCTCTAGCTTCAACCTCCAGCTCTCGGAGCATGTTAGCCCAGGGGTAGTCAGACCTCAGTGGCTCAGGAGCCAAATTATCAAGCAACATTACGCAAAAGAGCCACAGTCATGGGAATTCATTGTTTCATTTACTATAGTACTATAGATTCATATTGAAACAGGATGGGAAATAGCCCGACTTGATTATGTAAAGAGTTGTCACTTTGGATGGGCTAGCACCAGCAGGAGAGTGAATTTGTGTGGGGGGGTGGAGGGTGAGAAAACCTGGATTTGTGCTGGAAATGGCCCACCTGTTGATCATTTTAGATAAGCTATTACCAGCAGGACAGTGGGGTAGGAGGAGGTATTGTTTCATATTCTCTGTGTGTATATAAAGTCTGCTGCAGTTTCCACGGTAAACATCTGATGAAGTGAGCTGTAGCTCACGAAAGCTCATGCTCAAATAAATTGGTTAGTCTCTAAGGTGCCACAAGTACTCCTTTTCATTTAGTTCTATATAATTCTCACAGCAAAATGACACCAAATATTATTATTTTATCAACTACAATTGGCTAATAACATAGTAAAAGCATCCTGCTTGGTTGTTAATTAAATCAGTGTTTTAATATCACATGCTGCAAAAAGCCACAAGAGACACATTAAAGAGCCACTTATGGCTCTCCAGCGTCTGTCTGAGTATGACTCTGTTAGACCTTTCTCTGCTAGACTGAAGAGCCCGTTATTAAATATTTGTTCACCATGTCGGTACTGAGAGACCCCTCGAGTCACTTCTTCACCTTCTCTTTGTTATGCTAAATAGATTGAGCTCCTTCAGTCTATCACTATAAGCCAGGTTTTCTAAGCCTTTGATCATTCTTGTGGCTTTTCTCTCACCCCTCTCCAATTTATCATCAACATCCTTCTTGAATGGTGGATGCCAGAACTGGACCCAGGATCCCAGCAGCAGTCGCACCAGTGCCAAACACAGAGGGAAAATAACCTCAGCATCTACTTGAGATTCCTGTTTATGCATCCCAGGATCACATAGATCCCAGCATCACTCTGGGAGTTAATGTTCAGCTGATTATCCACCCCCACTCCCAAAATTTATTTCAGCATCACTGCTTCCCAGGCTAGAGTCCCCCATCCTCTAAGGATGACCTGCATTCTTTGTTCCCAGATGGATACATTTAGTTGTATTAAAAGGCACGAGGTTTACAGGGATCCCCTGGGTCTGGTATCTTAGTAGTTCGCCAAAGAGTGTCACGTGTCACAAAGTCTCTCCTAAAAGCCTGTGTCTCACTGGTGTCCATAATCATTGCAAAATGTTCATACCAACAACATGTAAGGAGCTGGGTATCTATACTGAACATTCTGTTCTTACGGGCTGTGGCTTGTCACCAGCAAAGGTGAGAAATGGGTTTCTTTCAGGCAAGAGATGTTTATCTAGCTGTCTGTCTACATGTAAAGTGAGTACTGTATGGGTCACAACGGCATCCCTTTACAGTCTGAGCAAAATGCTAATCAAGTGATCGCAGAGTCTCCAGGGGAGACCCTGGGCAGGAAAACCCATGCGAAGGCAAGTGCGGACAATGGAGTTTTGGACTATAACTGTAAAGACAAACTCCACCGAGGAGGAAAGCGTGCTTGTTTCATGAACAGAAGATCCCAGCAAAGCCTGGCTGTAGTATGCTGGAAGGATTTTGAGGGAGCTTTTGCTTTCATGGCATGCCGTAGTCGTCTTAGTTAAGTTGAGGCTCTAGGATGCGTGTTATGGTTTTATTTTCTATGTAACCCCTTATTTCCAGTAATTCTGATTTCTATCCTTTGATGCTGTTCTTTGTTAAATAAACTTATTCTTGCTTTCTCTACAAAGAAATTAAACGCTGTGGGTTGAACGAAGCTGTTTTCGGTGGTGTAACTGATATGCTGTGATATACTGGGAGGAGGAGCTGGGAGTTCTTTGAGTGTCCAGTGGATCAGGGATTGGACACCACAGCAGGATGCTTGAGGATTGCAGTGTCTGATTGTTAACCTGCAAAGAGACAGTGGGGCCTGCGTAGGCCTAGAGGGGAAGCCGGTGTTGCCTGAGGCTGGTGGTGGTGGACAGATAAGCCCCGGCAGGCACAGACCCAGCTGCCTAATGTTAAGGGCAGCTTGTGGTGAGGTGCATCACACTGGGACTAATCCATTCCTTGATGGGATGCAGCTTAGTCCATCTAGCTTCAACTTCCAGCCAGTGGATCCTGTTACAACATTGAAACCGCTCCACATGGGCCCAAGACAGGCAGGAACATGAAAATAAGACCCTAACTACTAACTCTATGTTATTCCAAACCTAGGAGCAGATCCCCTCACCTCAGCCCTTGCGCTGTGAGACTGGAAGAATACTGCTTCTTTGTGCCCGCACCTGGAATGAAGGGACAGGTCAGCATGGAATCAGAGTAGGGATGTAAGCTCAGAGAGAACGGATTTGGGTTGGCATGTGCTTTGCTGGGAAGGAACCAGCAGGATCACTGGGAGTCTTTTGGTTAAACACATGATGTTATTGTTAGCCACGTTTATTACAGTTGTGCTGAAAGCCCAGTCAAGATCAGGCCCCTTTGTGCTAGGTGCAATTCTTGTCCCAGGGTATGTCAACACTGCAGTAAAAGACCCAAGAGGGCTCAGGCTGCAGGGCAATGAATTGCAATGCAGAAGTGCAGGGGCGGGCAGGGGTTTTAGGGAAACTGGAGGGGGCAGGAGCCAGAGGAGAATGGGTGGAGGGGGAGTCCAGGAAATGGACACAATCCCCCTGCTATTAAAACGGTGCAGGGAATTTAAGCAGGCAGAATGCAAATACCCAAGCCTGGACACACACAACTGCCTGATTCCTTGGGATCTTTAATGATCACAGGTAGGGAGGCTCTCTGTTTAACATTTCATCTGAGAAACAGCACCTCTAGATATATGGAGCTGCCTTGGAGGGGCCAGCCCTCCATACTGAACACTAGAGCCTGCTGCCACCAGGGTTTTCCTTGAAGGTCTCCCCACCAGGAATTCCTGCTTAGCTTGTGAGAACCGGCAGGACTGTAGCTAGAGCTTTCCAGATAAGTGACTCTGTTGGTTTATCTTCCGACTCTTGGAAATCTTACATGTCAGAGCTAACCAGTTAACGTAACCCTCAAGCCACTGCAATTTCCAGACCTAAAAGAACGGCTGGCAGCAGGCTCGAAAGGGTTAACACTCACTTCTGACATGGGTGATCCTCTGTCCGGGGCAAAGTTGGGTCCTGGGAAACGTCCGCAATGATTTGTGTCAATTCACTGTAATGAAAACAGACCTGTGAGGAGCTAAGAATCTATAAGTAATGAGCTGCCTTCAGGGCAGACAGGGACCGTGATAATCATACGACTCCACCCAACAGTTCCTGTGTTAAGACTGACAGATGTGTGGGAAAGACATCCAGTCTTGACTTAAATATTTCAAGTGATGGAAAATCCACCCTGTCCTTAGGCCAGTTGTTCCAATGGTTAATTACCCTCCCTTAAAAATATGCATCTTATTTCTAGTCTGAATTTGTCTAGCTTAAGCTTCCAGACACTGGGTTCTAGTATGATTTTTCTACTAGGTGAAAGAGCTGCCCGTTCCCTTCAAGGCAACTGGACCCATATTCCCCCTCTACAGTCCAGCACCAGTTCCAAATGCTTCACGATGACCCCTCCGATCGATGGGGCTGCCCCATTCAACAGGGGGAGAAAACCAGGCATTAAGAGGTGAAGTGACTAGCCTAACATCACACGGCGTGGCAGACCTAGAGACAGAATCCAGGAGTCTTGACTCACCTCCCCCTGCGCTAACCACTAGAGCACACTCATACCCAGAACCACAAAGAGAATCCAGGAGTCCCGGCTCCCAGTCCCCTGTTTCTGACAACTAGACCACGCTCACTCCCAAAGCCAAGCCTAAAGCTGGGAATTCCTGACTCCCAACCCTACACCAATTTTAGTCCATTAATTTTCACTCCTATGCTTCTTTTCTTTACCAGGCATAACCATAACACAATTCTTACACTGTATTAATAAGGTGTTTAAACCAATTCAGTCTGTCTTCCTTTTACATCTTTTCTCATTAACATTTGTTATAAACTATTATAACATTTGATAAGCTTTTATTCATGGTGCCACAGTTACGCTTACAACTGGGATAGGCCTAGTAGCTCCCGTTACTGCTCCAGCTGTTGGCTCTGACCCCTACACCACACTCTCTCCATGAGAGGTGTGTTTAATCAACAGCTCGGTAAATGCGGGGAGGGGATAATCAACAGCTCGGAATCGCCACAGACTTTGTTCAGCACCAGGTCTGAGCCCTCTCATACTCACTCCACTTCATGGGTGATCTTATTGACATAGATGCAGCTGTTGTCGGCTTCCTGTTGGTAATCGCAGTTTCGACACTTGGGAAGGAAACGGAGAGAGACATAAAATGTACCCTAGAATGGGGATATCCAATCAGAAGTTGCTACCTTAGTAAGCTCTGTTCAGTCTTGTTAATATAACCAATCAGATGCATTTTGCATGACAAATCTAGGGGTAGGTCTTCACAGCACAGTTAGCCTAGGTGATTGGTTCCCAGATCTGAGCACCAAACTTGACCTAGACCAGGTGCAAGCAACCCTACGCCCTACCCACATTACTGTGTCCTTGCTGTTTCTGCACTCGCCTGTGTGTGTCTGGGGTAGGTCCCATGGGTCTTCATGCTGAGACGCTCTCTGATTCTTTCCCAGTCATTTATGTTAATTGCAGGAGAACTAGTCTGTCCTTCGCAGGTGAATTGTGGGAAGGGCATTGGAGGGCTATCAGCAGGACAGTGATTTTGCAAAGTAGACAGGTTCCAACCCAAGTGAAGAGCCCGGCTCTAACATCCCCTCTCCAGCCATTCCAGCTACCCCGGACTGAACGCATTTCCAGACCTGGGTCAGAGGTTTTTCTGTGTAGATGGTAAGGGCAGGTTGGGGCTAAAACCTGGGGAAGAGCCCAGGGTAACAGTAAAGATATATCCTTGGTGTCTTTATTTCTCACTACTTTTCCTGGCAGGAAATCTCTACTTAAACCATTTTGAATATAACCCCGAATTGTGGCAAAACAGGAAGCACAGAGGTATAGCACACGTGTGTGTGGAGAAGGGAATATTAGAGCTTGACTCTGTATTCCTGCACAGACAGAAACGGGGAGCGACGAAGAAAGAGTGCAACACCTCAACCTAGCGATTCACTGTTGACAGCATGAGGTTCACTACCTATCTAGCTATTCCTAACACATCCATTGCTATGGGATCTGAATACCCATATCAGAGGGGGAAGCGATCCTCAGCCCTCCATAGCCAGGAGGAAAAAGGTTGGAGGGAGGGAAGTAAAATGAAGAGGAAAAGCCAGTAGGAATCAGAAAAAACACCTCCCCAAATACATACCATTTCCTAACACACAGCAGAGACTAGTCGTTTAATGAGCCCCAGTTAACCCTTATAAAAATCAATGCAACAGGCACGCCAAGTACAAGAATCACCTCTTCCCTCTGTTGGGGTTGGAGGGAGTGTCAAAAGAGCTTAAGTGATTTAGGAGCATACATCCTACTGAAATTCAATGGGATTTGCACTCCTAAATCACTTCAAGCTCAGACCTCAAAGGTACGTAGGCACTTGGGAGTTACTGATGGGCTTTGGCCCATGAAAGTTTATGCCCAAATAAATTTGTTAGTCTCTAAGGTGCCACAAGGACGCCTCATTGTTTTTGCTGATACAGACTAACACGGCTACCACTCTGAAATACCTTGGAGGATCATTGCTTTAGGCACTTTAGGAAATCCCACCCTGTTTTCTCAGAAGGAAAGGACTGGGACGGTGATCTCAGTCCTGGAAGGGGCGGGGGCAGGATAAGGACAAGCATACCCATAGCAAGCTCCAGCTGACAACAAAATCCTCAACAGGCTATTGCAGAAAGCAGCCCAAGTGCATATGAGGTTAAACACTAGAATCTTTTAAAGCGGTTTCTTCCCCTCGGGAAGCCAAGATCAGCCCTCGCCTCAGTTTACCGTGAGGGAGAGGTAGCTAAAAGCTGAGTCAGTATGAAATTGGACCAACTCTGCTACAGTCACTGGGCTCAGAGCAGGGCTGAATTTGGCCTTGGCCGTTTGAAACTCACCGCATAGAGCAGGATTCTGTTTTCCTTGTCTTCCTTGGGGTACAGCATGTTGTTGCTATCACAGACACAAAGGACAACAATGAGGAGCAAGGTCCCTGGCACGTGTCAGCGGGCAGGGGACACCCTTCCCTAGCTTTTTATATTAGATTCCGGGGGGGGGGGGGGGCCGCAAAACTTCCCTCCCCCTCTTCGCGGCGGCTACAGCGCGGGTTTGTTACTGTGGGGTCCGCGGGCAGCAAAGCCTGGCTTGTTGCGGGTGGAGTCTCTCCTCGGGCGGCGGACACAGCGGATCCGCACTGTCGGGCCTTGCAGTTCATCGGGGAGCCCGGCGGCACCCCGGGGAGCCCGTGACCGCCGGATCTCTCGCAGCGTCGGGGCCCGCGGTGCCATGCCAGGGGCTCCCGTTCCAAGCCACGCGCCTGGCCCGATCGCAAGGCAAAGAGCCTCCTGCAGCTCCCCAGCCTCTGGGGAGGGGGGGGGGGCGAGATCAGGAGAAGGGGGGGCAGGAGCCTGCAGGGGGGCTGGGGCCTGAGGGGGGGTCCGGGGGGGGCTCATGCGGTGGGGTGTCGGGGGGGTATCCTGGGGAGGGGCGGGACCCACAGGGGGACCCGAGCAGCGGGGGGGGGGGGCTGGGGGACGCAGGGGTTCAAAGGAGACCGGAGGGAGCAAGACCCGGGGGAAGGTTGGGGGAGGGGGGCTGAGCCCCAGAGGAGCCCGAAGGGGGGGGCCCGCTGGGGGAGGGGGGCGGTGGGAGGAATCGGGGGACGGGACCGGAGGGGGGGGGGGAGGTGCAGGCCCCCCCCCGCCAGCGCTCACCACTCCTGGCAGAAGCGGATCCCCACGAA
Source organism: Caretta caretta (assembly GCF_965140235.1). Lineage (NCBI taxonomy): Eukaryota > Metazoa > Chordata > Testudines > Cheloniidae > Caretta > Caretta caretta. Next base: position 4,587,304 of record NC_134228.1, read on the forward strand.
GCCCGGCTCGTACGTCCCGTCCGCCTCCATAGCAACCGCGCCACCTGCGCAGGCCCAGAACCCTTTTCCGCCGCGGCCGGGCCGCCTTTGCGCGCGCACGCTACGGGCCGCCAGCGGGGGCAAAAGAGGCTCGAAGGCGGCGGCGCGAGCCCAGGGCTTCTCCCTCCACGTGCCCCGCGCGGGAGCGGGACGTGTGACTTTCCTCCGGCCACCTTGGCGTCACGCCGTGCGCGTGCCGGGCCGTGACGTCACAGTAGACGGGGCCGGGGCCCTGCAGGAAGGGGGCGCGCGCGCGCGCGCGCGCGCGGGGCCTCAGTGCGTCGCGCGCTGCAGGGGGAGTCGGGGGTGCACGACGGGTGCCAAGCAAGGGGGCCGCCATTTTGGGCCGTAGCCGCAGGCAAGCCAGGGCGACGCGAGGCCGTCCCCTCTGCTCCCCGCGGACAGGGCCTCGGCGGGAGGGTGGCGGCCCGGTCTGGGCGCCGGGGCTCAGGAAGGATGTGGGCCCACCGGCGAAAGTCCAGAGAAGAGCACGGAGAACGATCGACGGTCTGGACGGCGTGAGCTGGGAGGGACGAGCGAAACCACCGGGTTCGTGTAGGCTGGTGTTGCCGGCACCCAGTGCCGAGAGGCTGAACAACAGCTGGGGTTGGTTCGTTACCCGGTGTGCTACACCCAATAATCACAACGGGGTGGAGAAGCAGAAAAGTTTATTTGCAGCTGCAAAAAGGTACAGGGAGAATAAAATCTCAAATCCTGCACAACAGAGCAGGAAGTTACACAGGCTTTTATACATCCTTTTTCCCAGCATACTTATCCAATAGCAAGCTGCTCCAAGTAGCCATATAGCCAGCCAATCCAGTTCCCAGCTAGTTCCCTGATTCTCTGTATCATTTGTTAAACTCTACATAAAGCTGCTTTATTCAGCATTGTTCTTCCATATCTCCCGTTTGGCCTTGCTTAGTTTCAGGCAGTCTGACTCTGCAACATACTGTTGCAGATTCTCAGCATAACTGCTGTGTGTGCCTCCAGGCAGGGGGGCCAAGGACACTTGGGCCTAGTACGCAGAGCTGCTGCGAGTGCCTCCAGGCAGGAGGGGGGGGCCAATGACACCTGGGCCTAGTGCGAGGGGGCTTCATCGACACTCGTGGTCTTTCATCCCCTCGAGTTACCTAGTGGCCATGCCCCAGTGTCCCCAACACTGGGGAGGAGACGCCTGAGCGGGGACACGATCGCGGTTGTCCAGGAAGGCAGGTCTCGGTCGGGCGGCTCCCGTCTTTTCACGTGCGGTGTATTTATACCTCCCGACTGCATTTTCCGGGCCATGCATCTGATGAAGTGGGTTTTAGTCCACGACAGCTTATGCCCAGATAAATTTGTTCGTCTCCAAGGGCATGTCTGCGCTTACCTCCGGTGCGATCGATCCAGCTGACAACTCGACCGCCAAGCGCTCTCCCATCAAGCGAGAAGCGCAGGCAGAGTCGAAAGGGGAGCATCAGCAGTTGACCTACTGCAGTGAAGACGCCGCGGTAAGTAGATCTAAGTACATCAACTTCGTAGCTGAAGTTGCGTAACTTGGATCGATCCCTCCCCCCCGCAGCGTAGACCAGGCCTCACGTGCCACAAGGAGTCCTCGTTGTTTTTGCAAGTACATAAAAGGTTGTTACAAGGAGGAGGGAGAAAAATTGTTCTTCTTAACCTCTGAGGATCGGACAAGAAGCAGTGGGCTTAAATTGCAGCCATGGAGGTTTATGTTGGACATTAGGAAAAACTTACGAACTATCAGGGTGGTTAAGCTCTGGAATAAATTGCCTAGGGAGGTTGTGGAATCTCCGTCATTGGGGATTTTTAAGAGCAGGTTGGACAAACACCTGACAGGGATGGTCTAGATCAGTGGTTCTCAAACTTTTTTGTTTGCGGACCACTTGAAAAGTGCTGAGGGACTCGGCGGACCACTTAATGATCTTTCCAAATGTTGTTTGTACCATTAGCTAACTATTGTAAAGCGCTTTGGATAAAAGTGCTGTATAAAAATTCTCTTCATTCTCTTGTGTGTGGCCGCCCAGGTGCACACCTTAGAGCAGAGGTGGGCAAACTACGGCCCGCAGGCCACATCCGGCCCGCTGGACCGTCCTCCCAGCCCTGGAGCTCCTGGCCAGAGAGGCTTGCCCCTGGCCTCTTCCCTGCTGTCCCCACTTCCCTGCAGCCATGCTGCCGTGGGCGGCAGGGCTGCAAGCTCCTGCTGCTCTGAGCAGCATGGGTGTGGATAGGGGGTGGGGCGGCAGTCAGGGGATAAGGAGCAAGGGGGGTTGGATAGGGGCTGGGGTCCCGGGTGGAGGGTCCTGGGCGGGGGCGGTCAGGGGACAAGGAGCAGGGGGGGTTGGATAGGTTGGAAGTTCTGAGGGGGGCAGTCAGGGGGCAGGAAGTGGGAGAGGGCGGATAGGGGACAGGGGACAGGCTGTTTGGGGAGGCACAGCCTTCTCTACCCGGCTCCATACAGTTTCGCACCCCAATGTGGCCCTGGGGCCAAAAAGTTGGCCCACCCCTGCCTTAGAGGGAACTATCCACGGACCACCTGAATAGGGTTCGTGGACTGCAGGTGGTCCACGGATCACAGTTCGAGAACCTCTGGTCTAGATAATACTTAGTCCTGCCTTGAGTGAAGGGGACTGGACTAGATGACCTCTCGAGGTCCCTTCCAGTTCTATGATTGATTCTATGATCATCCCCTGGTCAGGCTGCCTTGTGATGTCATTGCCTGGGCAATGATGCAACGATGTCTGTGTTGCCATGATGTCTCCTTGTGGAGGCGGGATGAGACACCACTATGATGTCATCGCCCAGTGACACAACACCGCCACATTGCGATGTCATCACTTGGTGATGCGATACCAAACTGCATTGTGACATCAGCGGTGCCACGTTTTCCTCCGCAGTGGTGGGATTTGGGGCTGGGGCTGGAGCCACCAGCTTCTAGCACATCTGAGCCCTCTGATTGGCTGCCCACCCCCCTGGCCCGTTTCCTGGCGCAGGAGAACCCATAGCGCTGTGCCTGGCTGAGCTCTCTCCCCTTCCCTTCAGCCACCTACCCAAACCCATTCTCACCGGGATGGAGGAGGGAACTAAAGAACCTAGCAGCTCAGGGTGGCTCTGCCCCCTTCTCCTCCCTTCTGTCCTGTGAGCAACAGGGATAACATGGTGATTCTGCCCTTATCACCCGCCTCCGTGGAGCACCTGCCTGGGAAGAGGCAGATAGAGGTGAGAAGCTGGGCATTTTTATTGCTATTCGGTGCATTACAGTAGTAGCTAGCGTCGAGGACTCAAACCCCAGATGGCGCGGTTCGTTGTCTGACCAGAGAGAGACAGGCAACACCAGCAAGGTCCGAACACAAAGCTCTTTATTGAAGAGTGCACACAACAATAAAGAGCAACCCGTCTCCAAAGAGAACCAGCAGCCTCTAAGTAAAACTAATAGGTTTTTATAGACAGTCCCGTCGTGTCACAGATTTATTAATAAAGCAGCCCACCCACCCCCCATGTTACTTAAAATCCTCTTTCTCTATTATGCATGCACTCTACCCCCTTATTGTAGCTAACTTTTAGCAAATCATAATGCTTCACTAACTTTCTTATCGGTATGGGTGTCAACCAGGAGACAAGGAGTTAAAAACAGACATAACACAAGAGCAGGGAGTGGAAAACAGTGCCTCCATAGCTCAACAAACTGTTCCCAGAACATTTGGTACAAAAAATGCAGGAATGCAGGCCTCCCCTTTTTTCTTACTCCCTGCAACTTAAACAAGTATTCTTTCATTCTACTTATCTCGTTCAGGGACTTCCCCAGCAACCTTTATTGGCCTGACTTTGGTTTGGTTGGCATAACTGCTTCATATTTAATTTTTCTCACCTAACAGTAGACACCCCAGTCATGGATTAGGCCCTCGTTGGAATTCCCTCCGAGACCCCTTTCCATTTGGCTCCCCAAGAACTCAGTTCGACTCCAGCCTCCGTCCCTCTGGTGTCTTTGTTTGGCATACCGCAGCGCTACGCTGAGTTGATCAGATTCAAACGCAGCGGGGGGATGGCCGCAGAAACCTTCTCGCTTTGTATACATCACACATCTCATTGTATTTACTGTACGTTGGTTGCATAACACATTTTTGGACAGGCTGGGTTACTTTGCAGGAACAAATCCCTGTGCAGCATGTGCTAACCGCGCCCTGACCAGGCTTTGACTTCCTCTTTACCTCATCTCTACATTCCTAACGTCCCTGGCTATCTAGTTTATCGGAAATAGTTCCCTGCGTGTTCTCCTTTTTATCTTAGTTGGCTCAGTTATTTTGTCTTAGCTTACTGACCTAGTTACTTACCTTATTTAGCACAGATAGTCTGTTTTTAACTGGATGATTCATTTATATCCCTAATTCTATCTTCCAAAAAATGAAGCCTCCCGCCATGTGTTAATTACTCACGTCAGGCCAGGCCTCAGCTACAATTGTTCCCAGTGTGATGTTGCACTCCATATGTTTTATGGAAATATGCTTATGAGTGTGAATATGACGTAACTGGAATATGCTTTATGCAAAGGTCTCTTGTAAGGTATCATAACAAAGGTTATAACCTATTGAATATATTCCTCCTATTTGTATGCATGTATCATTCTTGTTATCTGAAGCTAGAAATACGAAGTATAACTCTGAGGTCCTATTGTTATTATGCAAAGTATGGGCCATTAATGGTGGTTTAGAATCTTGATGGCTCCCATTGACTAGGACAATTGATTGTAAATTATTTATTTACCTGCACACCTTCCTGTGTAGGTGGGGGCCAACCCAGGAAGAAGGGAGACTAGGGGGTCTTACAGTGACATGTGACCATGTCACATGATAGTGGAATCCATCTTAATTCTTGTACTTTTCCATTGATGAGGTGGGGGTGGGGACCAGGACAAGCACAGGCAAAAGAGTCCCGCCTTGTGCCAAAGCTATAAAAGCAGGTGGAGCAGGACAAAAGGGGTGGCCAGTCATGAGAAAAGAAAAGGAGTACTTGTGGCACCTTAGAGACTAACCAATTTATTTGAGCATAAGCTTTCGTGAGCTACAGCTCACTTCATCGGATGCATACTGTGGAAAGTGTAGAAGATCTTTTATACACACAAAGCATGAAAAAATACCTCCCCCCACCCCACTCTCCTGCTGGCAATAGCTTATCTAAAGTGATCACTCTCCTTACAATGTGTATGATAATCAAGGTGGGCCATTTCCAGCACAAATCCAGGGTTTAACAAGAACGTCTGGGGTGGGTGGGGGGGGTAGGAAAAAACAAGGGGAAATAGGTTACCTTGCATAATGACTTAGCCACTCCCAGTCTCTATTCAAGCCTAAGATAATTGTATCCAATTTGCAAATGAATTCCAATTCAACAGTCTCTCCCTGGAGTCTGGTTTTGAAGTTTTTTTGTTGTAATATCGCAACTTTCATGTCTGTAATTGTGTGACCAGAGAGATTGAAGTGTTCTCCGACTGGTTTATGAATGTTATAATTCTTGACATCTGATTTGTGTCCATTTATTCTTTTACGTAGAGACTGTCCAGTTTGACCAATGTACATGGCAGAGGGGCATTGCTGGCACATGATGGCATATATCACATTGGTGGATGTGCAGGTGAACGAGCCTCTGATAGAGTGGCTGATGATATTAGGCCCTGTGATGGTGTCCCCTGAATAGATATGTGGGCACAGTTGGCAACGGGCTTTGTTGCAAGGATAGGTTCCTGGGTTAGTGGTTCTGTTGTGTGGTATGTGGTTGTTGGTGAGTATTTGCTTCAGGCTGGGGGGCTGTCTGTAGGCAAAGACTGGCCTGTCTCCCAAGATTTGTGAGAGTGTTGGGTCATCCTTCAGGATAGGTTGTAGATCCTTAATAATGCGTTGGAGGGGTTTTAGTTGGGGGCTGAAGGTGACGGCTAGCGGCGTTCTGTTATTTTCTTTGTTAGGCCTGTCCTGTAGTAGGTGACTTCTGGGAACTCTTCTGGCTCTATCAATCTGTTTCTTCACTTCCGCAGGTGGGTATTGTAGTTGTAAGAATGCTTGATAGAGCTCTTGTAGGTGTTTGTCTCTGTCTGAGGGGTTGGAGCAAATGCGGTTGTATCGCAGAGCTTGGCTGTAGACGATGGATCGTGTGGTGTGGTCAGGGTGAAAGCTGGAGGCATGTAGGTAGGAATAGTGGTCAGTAGGTTTCCGGTATAGGGTGGTGTTTATGTGACCATTGTTTATTAGCACTGTAGTGTCCAGGAAGTGGATCTCTTGTGTGGACTGGACCAGGCTGAGGTTGATGGTGGGATGGAAATTGTTGAAATCATGGTGGAATTCCTCAAGGGCTTCTTTTCCATGGGTCCAGATGATGAAGATGTCATCAATATAGCGCAAGTAGAGTAGGGGCGTTAGGGGACGAGAGCTGAGGAAGTGTTGTTCTAAATCAGCCATAAAAATGTTGGCATACTGTGGGGCCATGCAGGTACCCATAGCAGTGCCGCTGATCTGAAGGTATACATTGTCCCCAAATGTAAAATTGTTATGGGTAAGGACAAAATCACAAAGTTCAGCCACCAGGTTAGCTGTGACATTATCGGGGATACTGTTCCTGACGGCTTGTAGTCCATCTTTGTGTGGAATGTTGGTGTAGAGGGCTTCTACATCCATAGTGGCCAGGATGGTGTTACCAGGAAGATCACCGATGAATTGTAGTTTCCTCAGGAAGTCAGTGGTGTCTCGAAGGTAGCTGGGAGTGCTGGTAGCGTAGGGCCTGAGGAGGGAGTCCACATAGCCAGACAATCCTGCTGTCAGGGTGCCAATGCCTGAGATGATGGGGCGCCCAGGATTTCCAGGTTTATGGATCTTGGGTAGTAGATAGAATATCCCAGGTCGGGGTTCCAGGGGTGTGTCTGTGCGGATTTGATCTTGTGCTTTTTCAGGGAGTTTCTTGAGCAACTGCTGTAGTTTCTTTTGGTAACTCTCAGTGGGATCAGAGGGTAATGGCTTGTAGAAAGTGGTGTTGGAGAGCTGCCGAGCAGCCTCTTGTTCATATTCCGACCTATTCGTGATGACAACAGCACCTCCTTTGTCAGCCTTTTTGATTATGATGTCAGAGTTGTTTCTGAAGCTGTGGATGGCATTGTGTTCCGCACGGCTGAGGTTATGGGGCAAGTGATGCTGCTTTTCCACAATTTCCGCCCGTGCATGTCGGCGGAAGCACTCTATGTAGAAATCCAGTCTGCTGTCTCGACCTTCAGGAGGAGTCCACCTAGAATCCTTCTTTTTGTAGTGTTGGTAGGAAGGTCTCTGTGGGTTAGTATGTTGTTCAGAGGTGTGTTGGAAATATTCCTTGAGTCAGAGACGTTGAAAATAGGATTCTAGGTCACCACAAATGTATCATGTTCGTGGGAGTGGAGGGGCAGAAGGAGAGGCCCCGAGATAGGACAGCTGCTTCTGCTGGGATGAGAGTATGGTTGGATAGGTTAACAATATTGCTGGGTGGGTTGAGGGAACCATTGCTGTGGCCCCTTGTGGCATGTAGTAGTTTAGAAAGTTTAGTGTCCTTTTTCTTTTGTAGAGAAGCAAAGTGTGTGTTGTAAATGGCTTGTCTAGTTTTAGTAAAGTCCAGCCACGAGGAAGTTTGTGTGGAAGGTTGTTTTTTTTATGAGAGTATCCATTTTTGAGAGCTCATTCTTTATCTTTCCCTGTTTGCCGTAGAGGATGTTGATCAGGTGGTTCCGCAGTTTCTTTGAGACCATGTGGCACAAGCTATCAGCATAGTCTGTGTGGTATGTAGATTGTAATGGATTTTTTACCTTCAGTCCTTTTGGTATGATGTCCATCTGTTTGCATTTGGAAAGGAAGATGATGTCTGTCTGTATCTGTACAAGTTTTTTCATGCAGTTGATAGATTTCCACTCCATACGGCTAAATGCAGTGCCTTGCATAATGACAGGTTTCAGAGTAACAGCCGTGTTAGTCTGTATTCGCAAAAAGAAAAGGAGTACTTGTGGCACCTTAGAGACTAACCAATTTATTTGAGCATAAGCTTTCGTGAGCTACAGCTCACTTCATCGGATGCATTCAGTGGAAAGTGTAGAAGATCTTTTATACACACAAAGCATGAAAAAATACCTCCCCCCACCCCACTCTCCTGCTGGCAATAGCTTATCTAAAGTGATCACTCTCCTTACAATGTGTATGATAATCAAGGTGGGCCATTTCCAGCACAAATCCAGGGTTTAACAAGAACGTCTGGGGTGGGTGGGGGGGGTAGGAAAAAACAAGGGGAAATAGGTTACCTTGCATAATGACTTAGCCACTCCCAGTCTCTATTCAAGCCTAAGATAATTGTATCCAATTTGCAAATGAATTCCAATTCAACAGTCTCTCCCTGGAGTCTGGTTTTGAAGTTTTTTTGTTGTAATATCGCAACTTTCATGTCTGTAATTGTGTGACCAGAGAGATTGAAGTGTTCTCCGACTGGTTTATGAATGTTATAATTCTTGACATCTGATTTGTGTCCATTTATTCTTTTACGTAGAGACTGTCCAGTTTGACCAATGTACATGGCAGAGGGGCATTGCTGGCACATGATGGCATATATCACATTGGTGGATGTGCAGGTGAACGAGCCTCTGATAGAGTGGCTGATGATATTAGGCCCTGTGATGGTGTCCCCTGAATAGATATGTGGGCACAGTTGGCAACGGGCTTTGTTGCAAGGATAGGTTCCTGGGTTAGTGGTTCTGTTGTGTGGTATGTGGTTGTTGGTGAGTATTTGCTTCAGGCTGGGGGGCTGTCTGTAGGCAAAGACTGGCCTGTCTCCCAAGATTTGTGAGAGTGTTGGGTCATCCTTCAGGATAGGTTGTAGATCCTTAATAATGCGTTGGAGGGGTTTTAGTTGGGGGCTGAAGGTGACGGCTAGTGGCGTTCTGTTATTTTCTTTGTTAGGCCTGTCCTGTAGTAGGTGACTTCTGGGAACTCTTCTGGCTCTATCAATCTGTTTCTTCACTTCCGCAGGTGGGTATTGTAGTTGTAAGAATGCTTGATAGAGCTCTTGTAGGTGTTTGTCTCTGTCTGAGGGGTTGGAGCAAATGCGGTTGTATCGCAGAGCTTGGCTGTAGACGATGGATCGTGTGGTGTGGTCAGGGTGAAAGCTGGAGGCATGTAGGTAGGAATAGTGGTCAGTAGGTTTCCGGTATAGGGTGGTGTTTATGTGACCATTGTTTATTAGCACTGTAGTGTCCAGGAAGTGGATCTCTTGTGTGGACTGGACCAGGCTGAGGTTGATGGTGGGATGGAAATTGTTGAAATCATGGTGGAATTCCTCAAGGGCTTCTTTTCCATGGGTCCAGATGATGAAGATGTCATCAATATAGCGCAAGTAGAGTAGGGGCGTTAGGGGACGAGAGCTGAGGAAGTGTTGTTCTAAATCAGCCATAAAAATGTTGGCATACTGTGGGGCCATGCAGGTACCCATAGCAGTGCCGCTGATCTGAAGGTATACATTGTCCCCAAATGTAAAATTGTTATGGGTAAGGACAAAATCACAAAGTTCAGCCACCAGGTTAGCTGTGACATTATCGGGGATACTGTTCCTGACGGCTTGTAGTCCATCTTTGTGTGGAATGTTGGTGTAGAGGGCTTCTACATCCATAGTGGCCAGGATGGTGTTACCAGGAAGATCACCGATGAATTGTAGTTTCCTCAGGAAGTCAGTGGTGTCTCGAAGGTAGCTGGGAGTGCTGGTAGCGTAGGGCCTGAGGAGGGAGTCCACATAGCCAGACAATCCTGCTGTCAGGGTGCCAATGCCTGAGATGATGGGGCGCCCAGGATTTCCAGGTTTATGGATCTTGGGTAGTAGATAGAATATCCCAGGTCGGGGTTCCAGGGGTGTGTCTGTGCGGATTTGATCTTGTGCTTTTTCAGGGAGTTTCTTGAGCAACTGCTGTAGTTTCTTTTGGTAACTCTCAGTGGGATCAGAGGGTAATGGCTTGTAGAAAGTGGTGTTGGAGAGCTGCCGAGCAGCCTCTTGTTCATATTCCGACCTATTCGTGATGACAACAGCACCTCCTTTGTCAGCCTTTTTGATTATGATGTCAGAGTTGTTTCTGAAGCTGTGGATGGCATTGTGTTCCGCACGGCTGAGGTTATGGGGCAAGTGATGCTGCTTTTCCACAATTTCCGCCCGTGCATGTCGGCGGAAGCACTCTATGTAGAAATCCAGTCTGCTGTCTCGACCTTCAGGAGGAGTCCACCTAGAATCCTTCTTTTTGTAGTGTTGGTAGGAAGGTCTCTGTGGGTTAGTATGTTGTTCAGAGGTGTGTTGGAAATATTCCTTGAGTCAGAGACGTTGAAAATAGGATTCTAGGTCACCACAAATGTATCATGTTCGTGGGAGTGGAGGGGCAGAAGGAGAGGCCCCGAGATAGGACAGCTGCTTCTGCTGGGATGAGAGTATGGTTGGATAGGTTAACAATATTGCTGGGTGGGTTGAGGGAACCATTGCTGTGGCCCCTTGTGGCATGTAGTAGTTTAGAAAGTTTAGTGTCCTTTTTCTTTTGTAGAGAAGCAAAGTGTGTGTTGTAAATGGCTTGTCTAGTTTTAGTAAAGTCCAGCCACGAGGAAGTTTGTGTGGAAGGTTGTTTTTTTTATGAGAGTATCCATTTTTGAGAGCTCATTCTTTATCTTTCCCTGTTTGCCGTAGAGGATGTTGATCAGGTGGTTCCGCAGTTTCTTTGAGACCATGTGGCACAAGCTATCAGCATAGTCTGTGTGGTATGTAGATTGTAATGGATTTTTTACCTTCAGTCCTTTTGGTATGATGTCCATCTGTTTGCATTTGGAAAGGAAGATGATGTCTGTCTGTATCTGTACAAGTTTTTTCATGCAGTTGATAGATTTCCACTCCATACGGCTAAATGCAGTGCCTTGCATAATGACAGGTTTCAGAGTAACAGCCGTGTTAGTCTGTATTCGCAAAAAGAAAAGGAGTACTTGTGGCACCTTAGAGACTAACCAATTTATTTGAGCATAAGCTTTCGTGAGCTACAGCTCACTTCATCGGATGCATTCAGTGGAAAGTGTAGAAGATCTTTTATACACACAAAGCATGAAAAAATACCTCCCCCCACCCCACTCTCCTGCTGGCAATAGCTTATCTAAAGTGATCACTCTCCTTACAATGTGTATGATAATCAAGGTGGGCCATTTCCAGCACAAATCCAGGGTTTAACAAGAACGTCTGGGGTGGGTGGGGGGGGTAGGAAAAAACAAGGGGAAATAGGTTACCTTGCATAATGACTTAGCCACTCCCAGTCTCTATTCAAGCCTAAGATAATTGTATCCAATTTGCAAATGAATTCCAATTCAACAGTCTCTCCCTGGAGTCTGGTTTTGAAGTTTTTTTGTTGTAATATCGCAACTTTCATGTCTGTAATTGTGTGACCAGAGAGATTGAAGTGTTCTCCGACTGGTTTATGAATGTTATAATTCTTGACATCTGATTTGTGTCCATTTATTCTTTTACGTAGAGACTGTCCAGTTTGACCAATGTACATGGCAGAGGGGCATTGCTGGCACATGATGGCATATATCACATTGGTGGATGTGCAGGTGAACGAGCCTCTGATAGAGTGGCTGATGATATTAGGCCCTGTGATGGTGTCCCCTGAATAGATATGTGGGCACAGTTGGCAACGGGCTTTGTTGCAAGGATAGGTTCCTGGGTTAGTGGTTCTGTTGTGTGGTATGTGGTTGTTGGTGAGTATTTGCTTCAGGCTGGGGGGCTGTCTGTAGGCAAAGACTGGCCTGTCTCCCAAGATTTGTGAGAGTGTTGGGTCATCCTTCAGGATAGGTTGTAGATCCTTAATAATGCGTTGGAGGGGTTTTAGTTGGGGGCTGAAGGTGACGGCTAGCGGCGTTCTGTTATTTTCTTTGTTAGGCCTGTCCTGTAGTAGGTGACTTCTGGGAACTCTTCTGGCTCTATCAATCTGTTTCTTCACTTCCGCAGGTGGGTATTGTAGTTGTAAGAATGCTTGATAGAGCTCTTGTAGGTGTTTGTCTCTGTCTGAGGGGTTGGAGCAAATGCGGTTGTATCGCAGAGCTTGGCTGTAGACGATGGATCGTGTGGTGTGGTCAGGGTGAAAGCTGGAGGCATGTAGGTAGGAATAGTGGTCAGTAGGTTTCCGGTATAGGGTGGTGTTTATGTGACCATTGTTTATTAGCACTGTAGTGTCCAGGAAGTGGATCTCTTGTGTGGACTGGACCAGGCTGAGGTTGATGGTGGGATGGAAATTGTTGAAATCATGGTGGAATTCCTCAAGGGCTTCTTTTCCATGGGTCCAGATGATGAAGATGTCATCAATATAGCGCAAGTAGAGTAGGGGCGTTAGGGGACGAGAGCTGAGGAAGTGTTGTTCTAAATCAGCCATAAAAATGTTGGCATACTGTGGGGCCATGCAGGTACCCATAGCAGTGCTGCTGATCTGAAGGTATACATTGTCCCCAAATGTAAAATTGTTATGGGTAAGGACAAAATCACAAAGTTCAGCCACCAGGTTAGCTGTGACATTATCGGGGATACTGTTCCTGACGGCTTGTAGTCCATCTTTGTGTGGAATGTTGGTGTAGAGGGCTTCTACATCCATAGTGGCCAGGATGGTGTTACCAGGAAGATCACCGATGAATTGTAGTTTCCTCAGGAAGTCAGTGGTGTCTCGAAGGTAGCTGGGAGTGCTGGTAGCGTAGGGCCTGAGGAGGGAGTCCACATAGCCAGACAATCCTGCTGTCAGGGTGCCAATGCCTGAGATGATGGGGCGCCCAGGATTTCCAGGTTTATGGATCTTGGGTAGTAGATAGAATATCCCAGGTCGGGGTTCCAGGGGTGTGTCTGTGCGGATTTGATCTTGTGCTTTTTCAGGGAGTTTCTTGAGCAACTGCTGTAGTTTCTTTTGGTAACTCTCAGTGGGATCAGAGGGTAATGGCTTGTAGAAAGTGGTGTTGGAGAGCTGCCGAGCAGCCTCTTGTTCATATTCCGACCTATTCGTGATGACAACAGCACCTCCTTTGTCAGCCTTTTTGATTATGATGTCAGAGTTGTTTCTGAGGCTGTGGATGGCATTGTGTTCCGCACGGCTGAGGTTATGGGGCAAGTGATGCTGCTTTTCCACAATTTCCGCCCGTGCATGTCGGCGGAAGCACTCTATGTAGAAATCCAGTCTGCTGTCTCGACCTTCAGGAGGAGTCCACCTAGAATCCTTCTTTTTGTAGTGTTGGTAGGAAGGTCTCTGTGGGTTAGTATGTTGTTCAGAGGTGTGTTGGAAATATTCCTTGAGTCAGAGACGTTGAAAATAGGATTCTAGGTCACCACAAATGTATCATGTTCGTGGGAGTGGAGGGGCAGAAGGAGAGGCCCCGAGATAGGACAGCTGCTTCTGCTGGGATGAGAGTATGGTTGGATAGGTTAACAATATTGCTGGGTGGGTTGAGGGAACCATTGCTGTGGCCCCTTGTGGCATGTAGTAGTTTAGAAAGTTTAGTGTCCTTTTTCTTTTGTAGAGAAGCAAAGTGTGTGTTGTAAATGGCTTGTCTAGTTTTAGTAAAGTCCAGCCACGAGGAAGTTTGTGTGGAAGGTTGTTTTTTTTATGAGAGTATCCATTTTTGAGAGCTCATTCTTTATCTTTCCCTGTTTGCCGTAGAGGATGTTGATCAGGTGGTTCCGCAGTTTCTTTGAGACCATGTGGCACAAGCTATCAGCATAGTCTGTGTGGTATGTAGATTGTAATGGATTTTTTACCTTCAGTCCTTTTGGTATGATGTCCATCTGTTTGCATTTGGAAAGGAAGATGATGTCTGTCTGTATCTGTACAAGTTTTTTCATGCAGTTGATAGATTTCCACTCCATACGGCTAAATGCAGTGCCTTGCATAATGACAGGTTTCAGAGTAACAGCCGTGTTAGTCTGTATTCGCAAAAAGAAAAGGAGTACTTGTGGCACCTTAGAGACTAACCAATTTATTTGAGCATAAGCTTTCGTGAGCTACAGCTCACTTCATCGGATGCATTCAGTGGAAAGTGTAGAAGATCTTTTATACACACAAAGCATGAAAAAATACCTCCCCCCACCCCACTCTCCTGCTGGCAATAGCTTATCTAAAGTGATCACTCTCCTTACAATGTGTATGATAATCAAGGTGGGCCATTTCCAGCACAAATCCAGGGTTTAACAAGAACGTCTGGGGTGGGTGGGGGGGGTAGGAAAAAACAAGGGGAAATAGGTTACCTTGCATAATGACTTAGCCACTCCCAGTCTCTATTCAAGCCTAAGATAATTGTATCCAATTTGCAAATGAATTCCAATTCAACAGTCTCTCCCTGGAGTCTGGTTTTGAAGTTTTTTTGTTGTAATATCGCAACTTTCATGTCTGTAATTGTGTGACCAGAGAGATTGAAGTGTTCTCCGACTGGTTTATGAATGTTATAATTCTTGACATCTGATTTGTGTCCATTTATTCTTTTACGTAGAGACTGTCCAGTTTGACCAATGTACATGGCAGAGGGGCATTGCTGGCACATGATGGCATATATCACATTGGTGGATGTGCAGGTGAACGAGCCTCTGATAGAGTGGCTGATGATATTAGGCCCTGTGATGGTGTCCCCTGAATAGATATGTGGGCACAGTTGGCAACGGGCTTTGTTGCAAGGATAGGTTCCTGGGTTAGTGGTTCTGTTGTGTGGTATGTGGTTGTTGGTGAGTATTTGCTTCAGGCTGGGGGGCTGTCTGTAGGCAAAGACTGGCCTGTCTCCCAAGATTTGTGAGAGTGTTGGGTCATCCTTCAGGATAGGTTGTAGATCCTTAATAATGCGTTGGAGGGGTTTTAGTTGGGGGCTGAAGGTGACGGCTAGCGGCGTTCTGTTATTTTCTTTGTTAGGCCTGTCCTGTAGTAGGTGACTTCTGGGAACTCTTCTGGCTCTATCAATCTGTTTCTTCACTTCCGCAGGTGGGTATTGTAGTTGTAAGAATGCTTGATAGAGCTCTTGTAGGTGTTTGTCTCTGTCTGAGGGGTTGGAGCAAATGCGGTTGTATCGCAGAGCTTGGCTGTAGACGATGGATCGTGTGGTGTGGTCAGGGTGAAAGCTGGAGGCATGTAGGTAGGAATAGTGGTCAGTAGGTTTCCGGTATAGGGTGGTGTTTATGTGACCATTGTTTATTAGCACTGTAGTGTCCAGGAAGTGGATCTCTTGTGTGGACTGGACCAGGCTGAGGTTGATGGTGGGATGGAAATTGTTGAAATCATGGTGGAATTCCTCAAGGGCTTCTTTTCCATGGGTCCAGATGATGAAGATGTCATCAATATAGCGCAAGTAGAGTAGGGGCGTTAGGGGACGAGAGCTGAGGAAGTGTTGTTCTAAATCAGCCATAAAAATGTTGGCATACTGTGGGGCCATGCAGGTACCCATAGCAGTGCTGCTGATCTGAAGGTATACATTGTCCCCAAATGTAAAATTGTTATGGGTAAGGACAAAATCACAAAGTTCAGCCACCAGGTTAGCTGTGACATTATCGGGGATACTGTTCCTGACGGCTTGTAGTCCATCTTTGTGTGGAATGTTGGTGTAGAGGGCTTCTACATCCATAGTGGCCAGGATGGTGTTACCAGGAAGATCACCGATGAATTGTAGTTTCCTCAGGAAGTCAGTGGTGTCTCGAAGGTAGCTGGGAGTGCTGGTAGCGTAGGGCCTGAGGAGGGAGTCCACATAGCCAGACAATCCTGCTGTCAGGGTGCCAATGCCTGAGATGATGGGGCGCCCAGGATTTCCAGGTTTATGGATCTTGGGTAGTAGATAGAATATCCCAGGTCGGGGTTCCAGGGGTGTGTCTGTGCGGATTTGATCTTGTGCTTTTTCAGGGAGTTTCTTGAGCAACTGCTGTAGTTTCTTTTGGTAACTCTCAGTGGGATCAGAGGGTAATGGCTTGTAGAAAGTGGTGTTGGAGAGCTGCCGAGCAGCCTCTTGTTCATATTCCGACCTATTCGTGATGACAACAGCACCTCCTTTGTCAGCCTTTTTGATTATGATGTCAGAGTTGTTTCTGAGGCTGTGGATGGCATTGTGTTCCGCACGGCTGAGGTTATGGGGCAAGTGATGCTGCTTTTCCACAATTTCCGCCCGTGCATGTCGGCGGAAGCACTCTATGTAGAAATCCAGTCTGCTGTCTCGACCTTCAGGAGGAGTCCACCTAGAATCCTTCTTTTTGTAGTGTTGGTAGGAAGGTCTCTGTGGGTTAGTATGTTGTTCAGAGGTGTGTTGGAAATATTCCTTGAGTCAGAGACGTTGAAAATAGGATTCTAGGTCACCACAAATGTATCATGTTCGTGGGAGTGGAGGGGCAGAAGGAGAGGCCCCGAGATAGGACAGCTGCTTCTGCTGGGATGAGAGTATGGTTGGATAGGTTAACAATATTGCTGGGTGGGTTGAGGGAACCATTGCTGTGGCCCCTTGTGGCATGTAGTAGTTTAGAAAGTTTAGTGTCCTTTTTCTTTTGTAGAGAAGCAAAGTGTGTGTTGTAAATGGCTTGTCTAGTTTTAGTAAAGTCCAGCCACGAGGAAGTTTGTGTGGAAGGTTGTTTTTTTTATGAGAGTATCCATTTTTGAGAGCTCATTCTTTATCTTTCCCTGTTTGCCGTAGAGGATGTTGATCAGGTGGTTCCGCAGTTTCTTTGAGACCATGTGGCACAAGCTATCAGCATAGTCTGTGTGGTATGTAGATTGTAATGGATTTTTTACCTTCAGTCCTTTTGGTATGATGTCCATCTGTTTGCATTTGGAAAGGAAGATGATGTCTGTCTGTATCTGTACAAGTTTTTTCATGCAGTTGATAGATTTCCACTCCATACGGCTAAATGCAGTGCCTTGCATAATGACAGGTTTCAGAGTAACAGCCGTGTTAGTCTGTATTCGCAAAAAGAAAAGGAGTACTTGTGGCACCTTAGAGACTAACCAATTTATTTGAGCATAAGCTTTCGTGAGCTACAGCTCACTTCATCGGATGCATTCAGTGGAAAGTGTAGAAGATCTTTTATACACACAAAGCATGAAAAAATACCTCCCCCCACCCCACTCTCCTGCTGGCAATAGCTTATCTAAAGTGATCACTCTCCTTACAATGTGTATGATAATCAAGGTGGGCCATTTCCAGCACAAATCCAGGGTTTAACAAGAACGTCTGGGGTGGGTGGGGGGGGTAGGAAAAAACAAGGGGAAATAGGTTACCTTGCATAATGACTTAGCCACTCCCAGTCTCTATTCAAGCCTAAGATAATTGTATCCAATTTGCAAATGAATTCCAATTCAACAGTCTCTCCCTGGAGTCTGGTTTTGAAGTTTTTTTGTTGTAATATCGCAACTTTCATGTCTGTAATTGTGTGACCAGAGAGATTGAAGTGTTCTCCGACTGGTTTATGAATGTTATAATTCTTGACATCTGATTTGTGTCCATTTATTCTTTTACGTAGAGACTGTCCAGTTTGACCAATGTACATGGCAGAGGGGCATTGCTGGCACATGATGGCATATATCACATTGGTGGATGTGCAGGTGAACAAGCCTCTGATAGAGTGGCTGATGATATTAGGCCCTGTGATGGTGTCCCCTGAATAGATATGTGGGCACAGTTGGCAACGGGCTTTGTTGCAAGGATAGGTTCCTGGGTTAGTGGTTCTGTTGTGTGGTATGTGGTTGTTGGTGAGTATTTGCTTCAGGCTGGGGGGCTGTCTGTAGGCAAAGACTGGCCTGTCTCCCAAGATTTGTGAGAGTGTTGGGTCATCCTTCAGGATAGGTTGTAGATCCTTAATAATGCGTTGGAGGGGTTTTAGTTGGGGGCTGAAGGTGACGGCTAGCGGCGTTCTGTTATTTTCTTTGTTAGGCCTGTCCTGTAGTAGGTGACTTCTGGGAACTCTTCTGGCTCTATCAATCTGTTTCTTCACTTCCGCAGGTGGGTATTGTAGTTGTAAGAATGCTTGATAGAGCTCTTGTAGGTGTTTGTCTCTGTCTGAGGGGTTGGAGCAAATGCGGTTGTATCGCAGAGCTTGGCTGTAGACGATGGATCGTGTGGTGTGGTCAGGGTGAAAGCTGGAGGCATGTAGGTAGGAATAGTGGTCAGTAGGTTTCCGGTATAGGGTGGTGTTTATGTGACCATTGTTTATTAGCACTGTAGTGTCCAGGAAGTGGATCTCTTGTGTGGACTGGACCAGGCTGAGGTTGATGGTGGGATGGAAATTGTTGAAATCATGGTGGAATTCCTCAAGGGCTTCTTTTCCATGGGTCCAGATGATGAAGATGTCATCAATATAGCGCAAGTAGAGTAGGGGCGTTAGGGGACGAGAGCTGAGGAAGTGTTGTTCTAAATCAGCCATAAAAATGTTGGCATACTGTGGGGCCATGCAGGTACCCATAGCAGTGCTGCTGATCTGAAGGTATACATTGTCCCCAAATGTAAAATTGTTATGGGTAAGGACAAAATCACAAAGTTCAGCCACCAGGTTAGCTGTGACATTATCGGGGATACTGTTCCTGACGGCTTGTAGTCCATCTTTGTGTGGAATGTTGGTGTAGAGGGCTTCTACATCCATAGTGGCCAGGATGGTGTTACCAGGAAGATCACCGATGAATTGTAGTTTCCTCAGGAAGTCAGTGGTGTCTCGAAGGTAGCTGGGAGTGCTGGTAGCGTAGGGCCTGAGGAGGGAGTCCACATAGCCAGACAATCCTGCTGTCAGGGTGCCAATGCCTGAGATGATGGGGCGCCCAGGATTTCCAGGTTTATGGATCTTGGGTAGTAGATAGAATATCCCAGGTCGGGGTTCCAGGGGTGTGTCTGTGCGGATTTGATCTTGTGCTTTTTCAGGGAGTTTCTTGAGCAACTGCTGTAGTTTCTTTTGGTAACTCTCAGTGGGATCAGAGGGTAATGGCTTGTAGAAAGTGGTGTTGGAGAGCTGCCGAGCAGCCTCTTGTTCATATTCCGACCTATTCGTGATGACAACAGCACCTCCTTTGTCAGCCTTTTTGATTATGATGTCAGAGTTGTTTCTGAGGCTGTGGATGGCATTGTGTTCCGCACGGCTGAGGTTATGGGGCAAGTGATGCTGCTTTTCCACAATTTCCGCCCGTGCATGTCGGCGGAAGCACTCTATGTAGAAATCCAGTCTGCTGTCTCGACCTTCAGGAGGAGTCCACCTAGAATCCTTCTTTTTGTAGTGTTGGTAGGAAGGTCTCTGTGGGTTAGTATGTTGTTCAGAGGTGTGTTGGAAATATTCCTTGAGTCAGAGACGTTGAAAATAGGATTCTAGGTCACCACAAATGTATCATGTTCGTGGGAGTGGAGGGGCAGAAGGAGAGGCCCCGAGATAGGACAGCTGCTTCTGCTGGGATGAGAGTATGGTTGGATAGGTTAACAATATTGCTGGGTGGGTTGAGGGAACCATTGCTGTGGCCCCTTGTGGCATGTAGTAGTTTAGAAAGTTTAGTGTCCTTTTTCTTTTGTAGAGAAGCAAAGTGTGTGTTGTAAATGGCTTGTCTAGTTTTAGTAAAGTCCAGCCACGAGGAAGTTTGTGTGGAAGGTTGTTTTTTTTATGAGAGTATCCATTTTTGAGAGCTCATTCTTTATCTTTCCCTGTTTGCCGTAGAGGATGTTGATCAGGTGGTTCCGCAGTTTCTTTGAGACCATGTGGCACAAGCTATCAGCATAGTCTGTGTGGTATGTAGATTGTAATGGATTTTTTACCTTCAGTCCTTTTGGTATGATGTCCATCTGTTTGCATTTGGAAAGGAAGATGATGTCTGTCTGTATCTGTACAAGTTTTTTCATGCAGTTGATAGATTTCCACTCCATACGGCTAAATGCAGTGCCTTGCATAATGACAGGTTTCAGAGTAACAGCCGTGTTAGTCTGTATTCGCAAAAAGAAAAGGAGTACTTGTGGCACCTTAGAGACTAACCAATTTATTTGAGCATAAGCTTTCGTGAGCTACAGCTCACTTCATCGGATGCATTCAGTGGAAAGTGTAGAAGATCTTTTATACACACAAAGCATGAAAAAATACCTCCCCCCACCCCACTCTCCTGCTGGCAATAGCTTATCTAAAGTGATCACTCTCCTTACAATGTGTATGATAATCAAGGTGGGCCATTTCCAGCACAAATCCAGGGTTTAACAAGAACGTCTGGGGTGGGTGGGGGGGGTAGGAAAAAACAAGGGGAAATAGGTTACCTTGCATAATGACTTAGCCACTCCCAGTCTCTATTCAAGCCTAAGATAATTGTATCCAATTTGCAAATGAATTCCAATTCAACAGTCTCTCCCTGGAGTCTGGTTTTGAAGTTTTTTTGTTGTAATATCGCAACTTTCATGTCTGTAATTGTGTGACCAGAGAGATTGAAGTGTTCTCCGACTGGTTTATGAATGTTATAATTCTTGACATCTGATTTGTGTCCATTTATTCTTTTACGTAGAGACTGTCCAGTTTGACCAATGTACATGGCAGAGGGGCATTGCTGGCACATGATGGCATATATCACATTGGTGGATGTGCAGGTGAACGAGCCTCTGATAGTGTGGCTGATGTTATTAGGCCCTGTGATGGTGTCCCCTGAATAGATATGTGGGCACAGTTGGCAACGGGCTTTGTTGCAAGGATAGGTTCCTGGGTTAGTGGTTCTGTTGTGTGGTATGTGGTTGTTGGTGAGTATTTGCTTCAGGTTGCGGGGCTGTCTGTAGGCAAGGACTGGCCTGTCTCCCAAGATTTGTGAGAGTGTTGGGTCATCCTTCAGGATAGGTTGTAGATCCTTAATAATGCGTTGGAGGGGTTTTAGTTGGGGGCTGAAGGTGACGGCTAGTGGCGTTCTGTTATTTTCTTTGTTAGGCCTGTCCTGTAGTAGGAGACTTCTGGGAACTCTTCTGGCTCTATCAATCTGTTTCTTCACTTCCGCAGGTGGGTATTGTAGTTGTAAGAATGCTTGATAGAGCTCTTGTAGGTGTTTGTCTCTGTCTGAGGGGTTGGAGCAAATGCGGTTGTATCGCAGAGCTTGGCTGTAGACGATGGATCGTGTGGTGTGGTCAGGGTGAAAGCTGGAGGCATGTAGGTAGGAATAGTGGTCAGTAGGTTTCCGGTATAGGGTGGTGTTTATGTGACCATTGTTTATTAGCACTGTAGTGTCCAGGAAGTGGATCTCTTGTGTGGACTGGACCAGGCTGAGGTTGATGGTGGGATGGAAATTGTTGAAATCATGGTGGAATTCCTCAAGGGCTTCTTTTCCATGGGTCCAGATGATGAAGATGTCATCAATATAGCGCAAGTAGAGTAGGGGCGTTAGGGGACGAGAGCTGAGGAAGCGTTGTTCTAAGTCAGCCATAAAAATGTTGGCATACTGTGGGGCCATGCAGGTACCCATAGCAGTGCCGCTGATCTGAAGGTATACATTGTCCCCAAATGTGAAATAGTTATGGGTAAGGACAAAGTCACAAAGTTCAGCCACCAGGTTAGCCGTGACATTATCGGGGATACTGTTCCTGATGGCTTGTAGTCCATCTTTGTGTAGAATGTTGGTGTAAAGGGCTTCTACATCCATAGTGGCCAGGATGGTGTTATCAGGAAGATCACCGATGGATTGTAGTTTCCTCAGGAAGTCAGTGGTGTCTCGAAGGTAGCTGGGAGTGCTGGTAGCATAGGGCCTGAGGAGGGAGTCCACATAGCCAGACAGTCCTGCTGTCAGGGTGCCAATGCCTGAGATGATGGGGCGCCCAGGATTTCCAGGTTTATGGATCTTGGGTAGTAGATAGAATATCCCAGGTCGGGATTCCAGGGGTGTGTCTGTGCGGATTTGATCTTGTGCTTTTTCAGGGAGTTTCTTGAGCAATTCCACCATGAGTGATCACTTTAGATAAGCTATTTCCAGCAGGAGAGTGGGGTGGGGGGAGAGAAAACCTTTTGTAGTGGTAAACACCCATTTTTTCATGCTTTGTGTGTATAAAAAGATGTTCTATACTTTCCACAGTATGCATCCGATGAAGTGAGCTGTAGCTCACGAAAGCTTATGCTCAAATAAATTGGTTAGTCTCTAAGGTGCCACAAGTACTCCTTTTCTTTTTGCGAATACAGACTAACACGGCTGTTACTCTGAAACCAGTCATGAGAAGACCCTGGCTTACCACCTGAGATGTCTGCTGGATCCAACAAAGACTGTACCAGGGGAGAAGATTGGGCCCAGACTAGGAAGGAATCTAGTCTGTGAAAGAAGCTTATTGGAAGATCTTTGAGGGTCAGATATTACCTGTAATCAGTTTCTTAATGTATGAGGCTTAGACTTATGTGTTTTTTACTTTATTTTGCTTGGTGACTTACTTTGTTCGGTCTGTTATTATTTGAAACCACTTAAATCCTACTTTTTATACTTAATATAATCACTTTAGTTTATTAATAAATCCAGAGTAAGTGATTAATATTTGGGGGAGCAAACAGTCATGCATCTTTCTCTATCAGTGATATAGAGGGCGAACAATTTACGAATTTACTCTGTATAAGCTTTATGTAGAGTAAAAGGGATTTATTTAGAGTTTCGATCTTATTGGGAGCTGGGTGTCTGGGTCCTGGAGATAAGTAACTTGCTGAGCTGTTTTCAGTTAAATCTGCAGCTTTGGGGGCGTGGACCAGACCCTGGGTCTGTGTTGCAGCAGGCTAGCGTGTCTGGCTCAACAAGGCAGGGTTCTGGAGTCCCAAGCTGGCAGGAATAACGAGCTCAGAGGTAATTTCAGCACATCAGGTGACAGTCCCAAGGGGATCTCTGTCATCAGTTCTGTTCGGCCTTCCTCCAGTAGCTTAAAGAGCCTTTAGTACAGGGGTGGCCAACCTGAGAGTGAGAAGGAGCCAGAATTTACCAGTGTATGTTGCCAAAGAGCCACAGTAATACGTCAGCAGCTCCCCCCCCCCGACTCCCAGCGCCTCCCGCCCACCGGCAGCTCCGCCAATCAGCGCCTCCCTGCATCTCCCGATCAGCTGTTTTGTGGTGGGCAGGAGGCTTGGAGGGGCGGGGGGGAGCGAGGGCATAGCAGGAAGGGGTGGAGTGGGGGCAGAGCCAGGGGTGGAGCAGTGAGCACCCCCTGGCACCTTGGAAAGTCGGTGCCGGTAGCTCCAGCCCCCAGAGTCGGTGTCTGTACAAGGAGCCACATACTAACTTCCGAAGAGCTGCATGTGACTTCGGAGCCACAGGTTGGCCACACCTGGGTTAGTACCTGGTATTTTCTCCCGTGAAGGTACTGATACATTGTAATCAACTCTCTGTATCCTTTTAGATATGTGAAGCAGATGGAGTGCTAGGTGTAAGAGATGAGAGGTAATTGTCCTGCTCCAGTCAGCACTGGTGAGGCTTCGGGTGGAGTGCTGTGTCTGCCTGCGGGGGGAGGCCGCAGTCTAGGAAGGATGTGGACAAACTGGAGAGAGTCTGGAGCAGAGCAAAAAAATGACAAAAGGTTTAGCAAACCTGACCTGTGAGGAGGAAAGGATAAAAAATATAGGCCTGTTCACTCTTGTGAGAAGGAGACTGCCGGGGGAGCGGACCTGAGAGCAGTCGTCATAGATGTTAAGGACTGTTACAAAGAGGATGGTGATCAATTGTTCTCCATGCCCTCTGTAGGTAGGATAAGAAGCAATGGGTTAATCTGCAGCAAGGGAGATTTCGGTGAGATATCAGGACAAACTTTCTAACTCTCAGGGGAGTGAAGCTCTGGAACAGGCGTCCAAGGGAGGTCGTGGGATCCCCATCACTGGAGATTTTAAAGAACAAGTTGGACAAATGCCTGTCAGGGCTGGGCTGGTTTATTTCGTCCTATCTCAGTGCAGGAGGCTTGACTGGATGACCTCTTGTGGTCCCTTCCAACCTGACATTTCTGTGATGGTGCTCATTAAGTCTCTCTCTGTAAGGCACTTTCAGATCTTTTTGGTGCCTCTTTCCTGTCTCCTGACTGGTCACTTGTTATGACTGCTGTATCACCCGTCGGTCAGCGGCAGGGACTGAGCCTGTCATCTTTAGCTCCAGAGCCCAGATCTCAACCGTGTGAGCTAATGGACTCATTCCAGCAGCTGGAAGCAATAGAAGGCAGTTATCCCTTTCGGATCAGCCGTAGCAGGCGTGCTTGGTCAGTGTATTCCATTACTGCTATTTATGATTTCTATTACAGTAGAAGCTAGAACCCCCAGTAAGTTTTGATGCCCTATTGTGTTAGGGGCTGGGCCTTTGGACTCCCCCTGAGAGCAGTGTAAAGCGGAGGAGTATGGTCCAGCGGGGAGACGTGCATGATATTCCAGCCATTAACCTGCTGTCTGGCCTTAAGCAAATCTCTTTGCTTTTGTTTCCTACCCTCTTTTATAGGGTAGGAGTAACCGTCCTTAGCCCTGGTCTACACTAGGACTTTAGGTCGAATTTAGCAGCGTTAAATCGATGTAAACCTGCACCCGTCCACGCAATGAAGCCCTTTATTTTGACTTAAAGGGCTCTTAAAATCGATTTCCTTATTCCACCCCTGACAAGTGGATTAGTGCTTAAATTGACCTTGCCGGCTCGAATTTGGGGTACTGTGGACACAATTCGATGGTATTGGTCTCCGGGAGTTATCCCAGAGTGCTCCATTGTGACCGCTCTGGACAGCACTCTCAACTCAGATGCACTGGCCAGGTAGACAGGAAAAGAACCACGCACTTTTAAATCTCATTTCCTGTTTGGCCAGCGTGGCAAGCTGCAGGTGACCATGCAGAGCTCATCAGCACAGGTGACCATGATGGAGTCCCAGAATCGCAAAAGAGCTCCAGCATGGACCGAACGGGAGGTACGGGATCTGATCGCTGTTTGGGGAGAGGAATCCGTGCTATCAGAACTCCGTTCCAGTTTTTGAAATGCCAAAACCTTTGTCAAAATCTCCCAGGGCATGAAGGACAGAGGCCATAACAGGGACCCGAAGCAGTGCCGCATGAAACTGAAGGAGCTGAGGCAAGCCTACCAGAAAACCAGAGAGGCGAACGGCCGCTCCGGGTCAGAGCCCCAACCATGCCGCTTCTATGATGAGCTGCATGCCATTTTAGGGGGTTCAGCCACCACTACCCCAGCCGTGTTGTTTGACTCCTTCAATGGAGATGGAGGCAATACGGAAGCAGGTTTTGGGGACGAAGAAGATGATGATGAGGAGGAGGAGGTTGTAGATAGCTCAGAGCAAGCAAGCAGAGAAACCGGTTTTCCTGACAGCCAGGAACTGTTTCTCACCCTGGACCTGGAGCCAGTACCCCCCGAACCCACCCAAGGCTGCCTCCTGGACCCAGCAGGCGGAGAAGGGACCTCTGGTGAGTGTACCTTTTAAAATACTATACATGGTTTAAAAGCAAGCATGTGAAAGGATTACTTTGCCCTGGCATTCGCGGTTCTCCTAGATGTACTCCTAAAGCCTTTGCAGAAGGTTTCTGGGGAGGGCAGCCTTATTGCGTCCTTCATGGTAGGACACTTTACCACTCCAGGCCAGTAACACGTACTCGGGAATCATTGTAGAACAAAGCATTGCAGTGTATGTTTGCTGGCATTCAAACAACATCCGTTCTTTATCTCTCTGTGTTATCCTCAGGAGAGTGAGATATAATTCATGGTCACCTGGTTGAAATAGAGTGCTTTTCTTCAGGGGACACTCAGAGGAGCCCATTCCTGCTGGGCTGTTTGCCTGTGGCTAAACAGAAATGTTCCCCGCTGTTAGCCACGGGGAGGGGGGAGGGTTGAGGGGGTAGCCACGCGGTGGGGGGAGGCAAAATGCGACCTTGTAACGAAAGCACATGTGCTATGTATGTAATGTTAACAGCAAGGTTTACCCTGAAAGAGTGTAGCCACTGTTTTATAAAATGTGTCTTTTTAAATACCGCTGTCCCTTTTTTTTTCTCCACCAGCTGCATGTGTTTCAATGATCACAGGATCTTCTCCTTCCCAGAGGCTAGTGAAGCTTAGAAAGAAAAAAAAACGCACTCGCGATGAAATGTTCTCCGAGCTCATGCTGTCCTCCCACACTAACAGAGCTCTGACGCAGGGAGGGGCGACTGAGGACACGGCTTACAGGGTTGGCTTCAGGGAGCTAAAATCAACAAAGGGGGTGTCTTTACATTAAGGAGTATTTCAGGCAGGACTTCACGGAGGGTTCCAATAAGAAATGGTGCACCTAAGTTATCGTTCTTATTGGAACAAGAAGGTTAGCCTGGCCTCTGATTGATACATGGCTAGATTTACCTCGCTGCACCTTCTCTGTGAGTGACTGCAGTGTGATCTAGAAGAATGAGTCCCCTAGACGGGGGAGGGGGGGAAGCAAATGAATACAGAACAAATCTGGTCTATTTCTTGTTTTGATCCACTCCATCTATCTTTTACATCTTTGGCTGGCAGCAGACGGTGCAGAAGGACTGCATGCCATCCACATCTCATGGCTGCTCGGCAGAAGATGGTACAGTACGACTGCTAGCCATCCTCATCTCTTGCCTGCCCGGCAGAAGATGGTACAGTACGACTGCTAGCAATCCGTATCGCCTGCCTGCTCACAATAAGACGGTTCAATAGGACTGACTGCAGGACTAAAGAGAATGACCTGGTCAAGTCACTCTAAATTAAGTCCCTGTACCCATGTCTGTCCAGGCGCTCCCAGCCGACGTGGCCAGGAGCACCTCAGACATGACGATGACGGCTACCAGTCGTACTGTACCGTCTGCTGCCACAAGGCAAGGGGTTGCTGCTACTGTGTAGCAAAGCCGTACCGCGTCTGCCAGCACCCAGGAGACATACGGTGACGGTTACCTGAGCGGGCTCCATGCTTGCCGTGGTATGGCGTCTGCACAGGTAACTCAGGAAAAAAGGCGCGAAACGATTGTCTGCCCTTGCTTTCACGGAGGGAGGGAGGGAACGGGGGCCTGACGATATGTACCCAGAACCACCCGCGACAATGTTTTAGTCCCATCAGGCATTGGGATCTCAACCCAGAATTCCAATGGGCAGCGGAGACTGCGGGAACTGTGGGATAGCTATCCACAGTGCAACGCTCCGGAAGTCGACTCTAGCCTCGGTACTGTGGAAGCACTCCGCCGAGTTAATGCACTTAATGCACTTAGAGCATTTTCTGTGGGGACACACACACTTGAATATATAAAACCGATTTCTAAAAAACCGACTTCTATAAATTCGACCTTATTCCGTAGTGTAGACATACCCTTAGATAAGCACCTTGAGAAGGGTAAGAACCAGCTTGTTTGGCTAGAGGCAAGAGACCGTGATGATTAGGAGTTTACTAAACAGTGCTTTCAGGTAACACCAGAGAGGAAGGATGGCTCAGTGCTTAGAGCGCTAACCTGTCCTCTGGGAGACCAGGATTCGATTCCTTGCTCCGTCATTGTCTTCTGGTGTGACACTGGGCAAGTCACTTAGTCTCTCTGTGCCTCGGTTTCCCCATCTGTGAAATGGAGATAACAGTAGTGCCTTACCTCAGGGGCCTTGTGACAATAAATACATTAAAGATTACGAGGGGCTCAGATGCTGTAGAGAGGGGAGCCAGCCAAGTCCTTTGGACAGATAGCTTTCCGTTCCATCAGAGATGGATTTTCTCATGAGTCTAACAAAACAGATATCAGATCTCCAGCGAGGAGATGCAAAAGCCATAACGAAAAGACGCTGGCCTTCGCTGCCATAGTCCGGAGGCTAGAATGTGCGAATCTGAGCTGCAAGCTCACCTGTGATGCTGAGACATCACCTTGTCCCGACAGTCCCTCAAGGAGCCCTCAGCTAAAGACACAAAACCGCCCAGAGAGGTGACCCATCTGAGGTTCTAAATCAGCACAGAGCCGGCAATATGGCTTCAGTCCTCACTCCAGGGCCTTACACACTGGCACCTTGCTCTGTGCTCTGTTCAGTGACACTTTCTCCACTCGCGATTCCCTTTCTTTCCCAAGCCGTGTCTTCGCTTGCTCGTCCCACTTCCTCGCTGGGGTTGGAGCCAATCCGTATAAATCACAGATTCTTGTCAAGGCTTTTAAATAGGCCAAGCAAGGCTTACAGGTGTAACCAGGCAGGCCAGCGCCCACAGCAATGCAGGACACTTCCCTGTTTGGAAAGATGTAGTCTTTCTCCTGGCTCTGGGCCAGATGCTCAGACACAAGGGCTTGCCGTTAGGTTCTGACATCTATATTTAGGCACCTAAAGAAATGGCCCAGGTGTGGGATGGGAGAGTTTTTTCCAAATGGAAGCATTGCTTCCTGGTTAGCCAAACCTCTTCAGGGTGGCTTCCTGCTCAGAATAGGGTCAGCAGCAGTGCAAGCTTCCCACCATGGGCCCCCCCGCCCCCCTCCGGGAGACTGCCCCTGTCCTGCGGGGGAGTGGCTCTCGAGGGTACGTTTATTCACCATGCAGTGCAATGCTAGGGGGCGCTGTGTTGCAGGGATGGAGGTGCTCTCCCCTTGCAGTACATGCTGACCCCAGTACCCCAGTGCAGTACTAGGGGGCACTGCACTGCAGGGAGCGCGGGTGGGGACACTCTCGCCTTGGTGTCACTGCTGACCCCAGTGTTTCAAGGTGGTAATCCTTTCCCTCTCGCCCCATAACACCCCCACACACACACACATTTTGCCCCTTGGCAGCTGCGGGCAGGAGCACTTGCACAGGGGGCCCCTAGGAACTAGGGGAAGAAGCAGAGGGGCTGGTTAGAGGAAGCAGAGCCCAAAACAAGAGGGTTGGCACTGGGGAGGGGAGTCCCAGAAGCAGGAGTCCTGGCTCGGCACTACCGGAGAAGTGGCACAGGAGAGAAGATAAGCTGGGAGCGCTCAGGGCGGATGGCCCGGGACCGTCCTGTTTTCTAGCAGGCACAAGCAGCCGAGGGCGTTTTCCTCATGAATGTACGGCAGCCTCTGCCCTTCAGGAACCGGAGTGAGACCAGGGATGTACACTGTAAAGCAGAACTCTCTTTATTCGTTACATTACAGGATGGCTCCAAAGACGCAGACTGGGGTGTGCACCCTCTATCTGCATCTGGTGATTACACACGATTAAACGCTGCCCTACACGGGGACATGCAGGGAAATAAATCTGAATGAACCAGAGGTGTGAATAGAAGTGGATTTGTTCAGCCACTTCAGTCCCTGTGTGGATGCTGTTATTCATTGTTCAAATGGCCTGAATTTGCTTTAGTTTAATTCACCATTCAGCTAAACGGAATTAAGGCCACTTTAATTCTGCACAACAGTCTCCACACTGGGATTGAACGGGGTTTAAGTAACCCTCTTCCAGTTCACCCCTTTCGTTGATCTGGATTAGCTTTCCTAGGTGTCCCAGTTGTAGACCAACCTAATTTCAAAGACACAGTGGCACCATGGGCAACACCTCCCTTTCTTCTTTCTCAAAATCACGCCCAGTAAATCCCATGTCAAACAAACAAGGTCCCCCACCCAGGGCTGAGTAGTGTATCAGAGCATTGCTGATGGCTCAGTGTTAAATCTTCCCGTGGGTGAGTCAGAGGTTGTTAATGCTTACCAGTTAGAGCTCATTCCTTATCATTGGCTCAGTCTGTTTCGCTTGTCATCTCTCGCACAAAATTGCCCTCCAAGTCTCGGTATCATTCTGGCACGTGCCCCTGACTTCCATTATCAGTTTACTTTCTGTGACACAACCCAGCACCTGAGAAGAAGCTGGTGTTGATTCCGCTTGGCTGCCAAGTTTGGATGGCTGGGCCCAGGCCCACGCTGCCCTGAGTCCTCTTTTGGGCAAGAGCCCCTTCGCGCTGGGCAGTAGCTGGCCGAGAGATGATTTGTGGCTTTATGGTTTGTGAGGTTCAGCAAACAGGGCTCCCTCGCCAACCTTTCCGACTGTCCTTTATC
This sequence comes from Caretta caretta, assembly GCF_965140235.1. Classification (NCBI taxonomy): domain Eukaryota; kingdom Metazoa; phylum Chordata; order Testudines; family Cheloniidae; genus Caretta; species Caretta caretta. Next base: position 4,617,259 of record NC_134228.1, read on the forward strand.
GAGGACACTGACCACAGTTTTGTCTCCGAGCGTGCCTGGGACGGGCTGTGTTCCCCATGCTCGCACTGAAGGGGTTCACGTAGTTTACACTGAGAGGAGAACCTTAATGGGGGAAGCTCACCTGTGTAGGGACAGGAGGGGTTTCCGTGAAACCAGGGAGCTCGTAGCAGGAAAAGAGCTACTGCTGCTCCCCTGGCAAAAGGGGTTTTGGACTGAAGAGGAAGGATGGAAAAGGCAAGCCTGGGAAGTTGTCCTGGGGAGAGACAGGAAGGTTTAGGGTAGCACAGACCTCGGTGCAGGAGCTTGGGGCCCTGGCCTGGAACCCAGAGTAGAGGGTGGGCCTGGATTCCCCTATTCCTGAATGAGTGGCACAGATGGGCAGTGATCTCGAAGACTGGCGAGGACCATTGGCCTCAAGTTACTGAGGGGGAGACTCAACCAGGAAAGTGGACGTAAGGATGGCCGGGGACACTGTGGAGGACTTTGATAGCACCCCGGATGGGGAGGACTCTTGTGACTTGGTCGGTGAGCTAAGCCACCAAGTCGGGGTGCGGCAGGAGCAAGAGAGGGGGCCACAGAGCGAGACGACGAGCCAAGAAACGGCAAGAAGAGGGCGTGGGGCTGAAAGAGCTAATCCCCAGAGCGGCCAGCAGGAGGCGCCCCTAGCTGTGAGTAGCAAAACCTGTGATGATGCCATTTCTCAGTATTTCCAGACTCTCCATTTCTTGCTCTTTGCCTCAGCTCGGGGACGCTTCTCTGCGTGAGATCAGAACGGGTATCATTCAAACACAGCGGTTTTCTCGGGGTTACATTCCTCCCTAAGCAGTAACACCGCAGCCAAAGTGGGAGCATTTTCAGATGGCACCTGTCAGACCATGTTACATACACCTCCAGAACCGCCTCCTCCCCCTATGAGCACTAAAATGGCTACTTTTATGTCCTCTTCTCTTTTTTTTTTAATCTGCTCCTATATAGACTTGGAAACCTTGTCCTCATCTTCTCCGATCCTCAGCAAGATTATCTGGGAAGGCTAAAGGCGGGGGTGGCTTGCAACCCTCCATGTCCCAGTTTTTTAATGCTTTTAACTCGTTTACACTCGCTGAGGTTCAGTACTCAGGTTCCAGTTGACCGGTGGATTACAGTTTCTTGTCTGGGTTTAGCAGTTTGCACCGTTTACTAATCTGCTGGGCCCCTGACAAAAACAGCCACTCCTTGCTTCATGCAGAGCGTGCTTTCCACCATGAGGTTAGGTAGATGGATGATGGGTGAGTGGCTATGGGGATAGATAGATAGATGGCTGGATGGCTAGAAAGCCGAGAGTGTCTTCCTTGTGAGTATGCTGCAATCTCTTCGCTTCAAGAACCAGAGTGAGACTAGTTTAAACCAGGACTCTCTTTTAGGGCCATGATGGCTCCTACAGACTGGGAACGATGAGCAGGCAGGCTTGGAGTGGTGTCTGCATCATGGGATGTCCTCTGGTAATTATGCATGATTAATTTTAAAGAGGCAGGACCACAATATACGACAGAAATGGACTCTCAGGAAGGTGAGCTGGAATGGATTTCCTGAGTGGAAAATTGCTGTGAGCCCCTTGTACTTCGGGATTTTGGGGAGAATGGTTTTACCATAAGGTTTCTGTGGACTATTGTACATGTCTAGGAATAAATTCTGCTCCAAGTGTGGCTGCCTTCTCACATGCTTGTAATACCAGAACCTGGAGACTCTCAGTGAGAGTGAAAGCAATGCTCCCTTTCCCCCATTAACACACTGTTAGCCTGTGGAACTCAATGCCATATGATGTTCTTGAGGCAAAAAGTTTTGGAATATGTGGCTAATAAAACACAGTATGCATCCGATGAAGTGAGCTGTAGCTCACGAAAGCTTATGCTCAAATAAATTGGTTAGTTTCTAAGGTGCCACAAGTACTCCTTTTCTTTTTGAAAACACAGAGAGGAGACCTGTTTGCCTCCAACCTCAGCCCTCTTGCATCAGAGTGAAAACCAACCTCTTTCCCCTGCTGAGACAAGGTGGGAGAAGTCATAGTTTTTATTGGACCAACTTCTGTTGGTGAGAGAGGACCAGCTTTTGAGTTTACACAGAGCTCTTCTTCTTTCCCCATCAAACAGATTATTACACCATTGCCCACGCTGTGTATGTGGGTGGGTGGGTGGGTGGAGAGGGCAGGGGAGGAGGTTGTTCCTGGAATTTTGCTCTCCAGCAAGTGAGACTAGCAGCTGTCAGAGACAGGATACAGGTATTGCTGGCCTGTGATCTCATCTAGCAGAGCACTTTTTAAAATAAGTGCCACAGAGCCAAAGATACAGGAAAGTTGCGTCACTTCTCCTGGGCTTGTCTACAGAGGGAAGTTATTCTGGCTTGGGGTAGGGTGTGAATTCAATGAAATACACATTGGGCCAGAAGGAGATACCCACTGTACAGCCCAATGGTTAGGGCACCTACTTGGGAAGGGGGCGATCTAGGTACAAGCCGCTGCTCTGAATCAAGCCAAGCGGGGATTTGAACCCCGCAGGCCCCCTCCCCCGCCCCCATCTCCAGCGGGCGAGGTGAGCGCTGTGAGCATCAGGCGATGGCGGCTGGCTGGTTTGGAGAAGGAATTCCATGGTGGAGCTGAGAAAGTTCAGCCCAAGCTGCCCCTCTTGTGGGAAAAGCTTCGGGTTTGACAGCTTGGCGTTTTCTGCAGGAAACCCTGTTCCGTCCAATACCTCCCTACCGGCTGTCCTTGCCCCAGCAAAAGCCTGTTTCCCAGGAGCTGTTCCAGTCAAGTTTCCTGTGTGGCCGAGCCGCGGTGGTCTGTGTCCTTGTCCTCCAGGGCATCGGTGCGGCACCTGGAGGTACTTCAGTGCAGGGTCACTGGAAGCTGCACCTTAGCGAGGGCTCCACCAGCCTGTTTCCCAAGATGAAACCACCAAGAGCCTGACTTTGATGGGCCCAAAGGCTCTAGAAAGGACGTCCAGGCCGGTCACATCAGGCTGTCGGTGACCACGCAAGGGAACATCTGCACAGCCCGCCGCAGCGCGTCTCGGGGCCCAGGTTTGCAGACTTGGGCTCCCGCTCAAAAGAGCTGTGCGTACATGCCCCCTTTGCGGCCAGAGCCATTAATCTGGCCCCGGGCCCAATACCAGGAACTTACAGACCAACTCCACCCCAGGGAGTTCTGATGCCCAGCCAAACAGGTCTGGCAGGTGCTTTGGGGAAGGGCAGGCAGGAAGACATTTCAGCTGAGCCAGGTGTCTGCGTTGCAGTGCTTCTGGGAAAGTCAGTGAGAGGATACAGCACACCTGTGCAGGTGACGCTGCCCCGGCCGGGAGTTCTGGTTCTTTCGGCACAGTGGGAACTGGGCCGGCTCCGGTGGAGAGGACGCAGCATGGGGAACCGGGTCACCAGGGATGACTTTGAGTGGGTCTATACAGATCAGCCTCATACAGAGAGAAGGAAGGAGATCTTGGGTGAGTCTGGGTTGGGTTGGTACCACCATGGCTCCTGTCTGGAAGGGGGATGGCACTGTGGGAGGCGGATCAGAATCAGAGGCGAGCAGGAAGGGGAAGAGGGTCAGAACCAGAACTAGGGTCAGGGAGGAGGTGGGAGCCAGAACCAGAGGCAGGGAGGTCAGGACCAGAGGTGACAGGGACAAGAGGAGAGATGGGTCAGAACCAGGTGGGAACAGGGAGAACCAGAGAGAGGTGAGTCAGAACCTGCAGGGATAAGGGGGTACCAGGGAGGGAAGAGGTAGGTCAGAACCAGGGTCGGGGGAAGATGGGTCAGAACTGAGTGGGAACCGGAGCCACCAGAGAGAGAGGAGGTGAGTCAGAACCGGCTGGTGTTGAATGTAGAGAGTTGTAAGCAGCTCTCTCGATATTAGGCCAGGTCCACACTAAAAAATTGTCGACCCAGCTACGTTGTCCGGAGTTGTGAAAAATCCATACCCCTCGGTGGCATAGTGAAGCCAGCGTTTGCTTGATGGAAGACTTCTTCCATCTAGCTACCGTGTCTCGTGGAGGTGGATTAACTACAGCGATGGGAGAACCCTTTCTGTCAGTGTAGCTAGTGTCTGCATTGAAGCACTTCCGCGGTAACCTTTCCAGTGTAGTCAAGCCCTTCTACTGGGGTTAGTAGATATTTGTAGATTGGTAATTGTTATATAATTAACTCATCACTGTTTCTTTATCTGTGGGGCAAATCGATTATGCATAGGGTGACCATGTTTCCCAAAGGGAAAAGGGGACACCGTGTAAGGCTAGCCCGAGGTCCTCCCCACGGCACATGGGTCTGACCCAAGGTGCTCAGCTCACCTGAGTCCTGCTCCCTCCCGTCCCCACAGGTCTGGCCTGAGCCGGTTGCCTGAGACCTGCCTGCCCCCCTGTGACTGGCGTCGCTGCTCGGCCAAGCCCTGCCTGCCCCCCTGCCCGAGCCCTCTCTCCCCCCTGGTGTGATGCTGGCATCACCGCTCGCCCCCCCATGTTTCTCTGCACCTTGCTTTTTTGACAAAAGTGGACATTTGTCCCATCCCAAGCTTCATCAGTTGGCAAGAGCAAATGGGACAAATGCCCACTTTTGTCAAAAATGTCGGGATGGCCGGGACAGGGCTTAAAAAAGGGACTGTCCCAGCCAAAATGGGATGTGTGGACACCCTAATTATAGAGGGATTAGTTTTTGCTTCAGCATGCTTTTGGGCAGGGAAGGGGGGTGTTCAGAGACTCTAAGAAGCATGGAGGTTGCTAAAGGAAGTGTTTCTCTGCTCCCCTCTCCTGGCTGTTCTCACAACACGCGGCTGCCTAAATCCACTGGGACTGTTGTGGAACTTCTCCTGCTCCAAACCCCAGATCCCCACTAATTGAGCTTCTGGAGAATCCCCACCAGCACTTAGCAGTATAGGCCCTATGACACACAGTAGCAGTTCTCATCCCATCCAGCAGAGGGCAACAGCCACATACACTAGCCTGAGCCTCATTCTCAGTCAACTCCGCTCCTGCCCCTGGGGCAACAATGGAGAGGAATGGAAAAGATTCAGGTGACTTTAAACCCTCTTTGTGCTCCCCATATTCTGGGCCTTGCCTGTCCCCGGTGTCATTTAGTGCAACCACATATAACTAATCCATGCTGCTGCTGGAATCCAAGCTCCACACCCTGTGGTCCCGGTGTGGGCACATAGTATACTCTGGCCTCACCCTGGATCCACCCCCTATGGACCCTGGGGGGCAGAGAATAGCTACAGCACAATGCATGCCAGCCACACCACACACCCTCAATCCACACCAATGCAATGAACCGTGTCCTTAGGCCAGCTCCATACTGCCTGGGGCGGCCCCCAGCATGGAGGGGATGCTTAAGGTGTCGCGAAGCCGGCTCAACCCCCACGCCTCTACCCCAGCACAAAACGCAGCTCCACGGTGACAGTCAGCGCCTTAGAGACCACAGTGATACAAAGCCCTGCGCCGAGGAGACAGAGCTCTGCCCCAAATATACCTGTTTGCAAATCCAGGGGCAATATCCCACACGAGGTCAGGGTAGAACAGCACCAATGTTCAGGGGCTAGGTGGATGTAGGAGACAAGATCAAAAGACCTGATGGGGAGGGCCCTGGCCACATCCGTGGCCGTGAAAAACACGTCACGGACCGTGAAAACTGGAGTCCCCCATGAAATCTGGCTTTGGTAGGAGGGGGGGAGGGGGTGTCACGATATTGCCACCCTCACTTCTGCACTGCTGCTGGTGATTGCACTGCCTTCTGAGCTGGGCAGCCGGAGAGTGGCTGCTGCTGGCCTTGAAACCCCCTGCTTCCCCCCCCCAACTTCCTTTGCGTCAGGATCCCCACGTTTACAACCCCCTGACATTTCAGATTTTTTAAAACCCTATGACTGTGAAATTTACCAAAATGGACCTTGAATTCGGTAGGGCCCTACTGATGGGGCTTGATTGTTTTTGGGGGGGCTTCGCAAGTTGACGTGCTCAGTCATCAGTCACATCGGTTGGGTCAACCTTACCAAATGGCTCAGGGCCAGATCATAGAATCACAGAATATCAGGGTTGAAAGGGACGTCAGGAAGTCATCTAGTCCAACCCCCTGCTCAAAGCAGGACCTAATCCCCAGCTAAATCAAAGATGTTCCCAAAGGCGAATTGTGGGGCGACAATTCACAGCCTGTTTTCCTATAAAGTGTTAGGGACGTCTTACGGGGGTAGAGGGCAGCAAAAGCAGCTGGCAGATTTAAAGGGATTGCGTGTCTGTTGCTAGGAAACCATCAGCTGTGGAGTCGATCCTGGGCCCAGCTGATCAAGGAAACCTGAGCACTCCAGAAACAACCCCACGTTTCTCCCTCTTGATGTTCGTCCCCCCAGGACCGAAGATTTGACGCAGATCAATAGTTGTCCGATTTGACACTGAGGCTTACAAACGGCACAGCCGCGTTTGCTGAGGCCAGTCAGACGGAAGGAATTTGAAACGTAAATTCCTTCCCTTTTTACCGTGGGAGGTTTGTTGGTTTGTGCCGTGGCCTTTGGCTCCATTTGGAGTCGTGTGGAAGGGACCATTAGATGACGCACAGAGAGGTCAGGTTGAGTTCTGCAGCTCTGCAGACGTCAGGTGTGAAACTTTGCAGAGTCATCGTGCCCTAGCTTGTGTCACCATTTCACTCCAGCGCAAAGTGGGGGGGTACAAAGCTTCACGCCGGGGGGGGAGGGGGAATTCTGGCATTTTCCACGGACATGGCCAGCCTTTACTCCAGTGCAGAGAGGGGGAAAAATACTCTGGTGCTGTCTTACAACTCACTTTGCAGTGTGACCTCACGCAGCGAAGGGGGATCGGGGCCCTGGTCTGAGAATCAGACATGGCGTTAAACAACCGACTGCTGTCAGCTGTAAAAGACACTTAGCACAGTGCTGCTGGCAGCTGCCACTTTGAGGCGTGCCCTGGTGATGCACTGAGAAAAGCCCTCTCCTGGCTCATCTGGGTGGGGAGTGTTCTTTTTGTGTGTGTGTGTATGCACAATCGCTGGGGAAACTGAAACAGGAGGCCCTCAATCTTCTTTTTAATAACAAGATCCAGGGATTAATTATTATTATCATCATCATCAGTCAATCTCAGATTGCTTTAGAAGGGGAGGCCAGTATCACGAGCCTTATTTCATAGATGGGGAAACTGAGGCACGGGGACCAAGTGACTTGACCAAGCTCACCCAGCAGCAGAGGCCGAAGCAGACCCCAGCTCCCTTGAATCCCACTTCCGTGCACTATCCACTAGGTGACAGTGCCTCCCTGAGATGCTACCCTCCTTGAACTCGCTCGCTGCCAGGCATTTTGTCCAGCCCTCAGATCGCTTTTGCGGCTTGGTTTCAACAGGGTGAGGGATGGGGATTTCAATCCAGCCCAGCCCAGCCTCCTGCCTGAGCCCCCATCACCAGCTGGACTGAGGGCCTGAGGCAAAGCTCAGTGGAGTCAGGGCAAGGTTGTCTACTGATGGCACTGGGTGTTGAAGCAGGACCCATTGTGGCTTTTCTGGCTCTCTGCACAGGGCATGATGTTTGCATTCACCAGGTGCCTTTGTGCCTTATGTAACATGCAGGTGGGGTGGGTGCTCCTGGCACAAAGGTGGCTGCCTCTTGGCGCTTTGTCTCCCCAGGGCTAGGCGGCGGCTGCCTCCTGGCAACGGGGCTCTGCACATGCACGGACAGGCTCTGCTGGTTGCCCTGGAGGCTCTGGACGTGATGCACTACAGACACCAGGCAGGCCTGGGCCAGATCCCTCCGGGGAGCAGTCCCATTGGGTTGGTGGCGCTTTTCCAAAGAGCTCAGCATGGAGAGCAAGGGAGAATTCCCTGCCCTCCAACCCCGTGCAGACCAGTGGAGACTTTCCTCTCCCTACCCCACTGATATGGATGGAAACTTCCCCCTCCTCCGCCCCCTCCGCCCACATTGAGAAAAATGGAAAATTCCCCCCTTCCTTCCACGGAGAACAACAGGGAAGCTCCTCCATTGAAATCCCCATCCCTCACCCTGTTGAGTGCAATAGAGGCTGTTGGGGGTCTGAGGTAGGGTGACCACACGTCCCGTTTTGGCCTGGACAGCCCCCCTTTTTAAGCCCTGTCCCGGATGTCCTTTTTTGGCCAAACTGGGCATTTGTCCCATTTGCTCTTGCCAGTTGCAAGTTGCTCTGATCTGTTGGCAAGAGCAAATAGAATAAATGCCCAGGCTTGCCAAACAAAAGTGGTTTGCAACCCCGATAGGGGGGCGCGGAGGAACATTTGGGGAGGCCAGTGGCAACATGAGGCGCTGGGCGGGGTAGGGCTCGGGCAGTCAGCCCCAGTCCTGAGTGGCATGGGGCGTGGGCGAGCAGCAGGCAGCTTGGCTCAGCCTCATGTGTATCCTGATTGTACTTTGGTAAATATGGGCACCCTAGTGTGAGGCCTTTTAAAATAGGGGTGTGTGTGTGTGTGTGTGTAACGATGGGTTCCAGGTGTATTTGTGCCACGCCGAGTCTCCGTCAAACGCCACCTTGTAGATCTAGCAGCTGTCCCGAGCAATACCACCGAAATGCACCTGGTCCTGGGGTGGAACACGGCACTTCCTGCCCAGCAGGTTAGGACTGGAAAGGAAGAAGACAACGAATTATGTTGACGCCCCAGGGGATTTTTAATGGAGGATGCCGACAGTTAGCCCCGAGATCTGGGTTGGAAGTCCTCCGCTTTCTGGCAGTGTCAGAGCAATTCTGCGACTAGTAAGTGGGGCCCGTGCAGGGGAAAGAGCACCCCCTACTGGTTGGCAGGCAGTAGTGGGGCTCCCCAGCCTGGAGACGCGGTCACCGCTCCAACACGCACCCAGCTCAGCGCATTCCACCGAGGTTGGGCCACGTTCACCTGCCCCCAGGGCAGCAGCGGGCCCACATTCTGCAAATTCCCCTGTTTCTTCCTTTGGCTTTGGTTTCACTACGTCAGGCCCGACTTGCTAATCCCCTTGCCCAGTGCGGCAGCTGCATTCCTGCCCCAGATCATGCCTGATCAGGCTCGCGTTCCCGCCACTGATTGGCTCGACAAGGAACACTGATGGGTCTGGAACCAGAAAAACAGGGTGGAGGCCACGCTGACCGTTGGCTCTAACTTGGTATCACCCCTCAGCTGGGCCGAGGCTGCTGCTGGTTGCACTGTGTCACAGGGTGGCTGGCCCTTTACGGGGAGATGTCCCTGAGCCCCACCTGTGACACCTTCCCAGCTGGGGGAAATGAGTGTAGTCATGTGACAGAGAGGTCATGTGACAAACTTGGGCCAGATAGAGGGGTCTAAGGGAGAGCACCGTAGGAGCTGCAAATATTTTAGCGAGGTAGGGCCAGGAGCACCAGGCGGGACAGCGACTGGCCTGAGAGGTGCAGAGAGCAAAGGGATTGTCCGGGACGGAGGGCCGAGGACTCCTGGCTCAAGGAGAATGAGCTATTTGGGCGATTGAAAGGCCCAGCTGGGTGAAGGCAGCATGGCCAGCATGTTTAAGGATGAAGGCCCCGATCCTCAGAAGGGAGGTAGGCCCCCAAATTGGATTCCCTCCCCACCTCCAGCAGGGACATGTTTTAAAATGCTAGGGACTGGACGGAGTTTTTGAGGAGCCCTTTAAGAGAGGGAAACTGAGGCAGGGCGCTGCAGAGGCACCGCAGGCCATGAAGAGGCGCTCTGGAGGAAAACCTGTTTACGTTCCCCCCCCACACACACTTTTTGACGTGATCAAAGGTTGGGGCCCTGAGGGTTGCTCCAGGTGAGAGGGAAATTGACAAGGGAGTCTGGTACCCGGCAAGGAACATTTAAAATCCCTGTTTCCCTGAACACAGGAGGAACAAAAACAAAAAAACCCCAAACAGGAGGCAACTTCCTTATAGCACCAAGCTCAGGTCGCTGGTTCAGGCTGCAGATGTCTGGCTTTCCTCGTCACTCTCTGGTCCTCCAGCTTGGGCTGCAGCTCCCCCATATGAGCTCTTTACCCCGGCTTTGCCTTCGGTGCAGCTGCTTAGCTGTCTCTCACAGCTAATGTAAATAAGGCGTGGGGTGACCACAGTTTAGATGAGGTCTAACCCAACCCAACGGATAATATTTGTAGCCTGCTGACTCCTCCTCCACCCCTTCTCTGCTGTGTAGCACTGGGGATTGGCGGTCTAGTCCCAGAGGGTGGGTTCTAGTCTGTGGCAGTGATTTAAAAACACCTGTTTCTGGTATTTTGATGCCTTATTCATGCAAATGGATGGAGCTGGTTCAAAACCAGGCTGGCATCACTCCCCAGCTGGTGTCAGTCAGGTGTTGTTCCATTGGAATCAGCAGGCTGGATCCCCAGACAGGTCTAAACCATCCCCTCCCTTGGGATTCAAATCCCTTTCAAAGTTCTGATCCAAACCCAAACTTCCCAACCCTATAACGGGCTGACTCCAAACTTGCATCCTCTGTCGCCCCCTTGTGGTAGAGGAGAGCCAAGATTGGGCTGGGGTGCGAATAAAGGGGATTTTCTGGGGGTGTTGGTGGGGTTGCGTAAAGCAGCCAGGGGAAGGGATCTGCCGAGAACACAATTACAGCCAAATCCCGTCTCTTCTGTCCGGTGCGGGACCACACAGCACAGAGCAGCCCTGAGTTCAGCTCAGGTCCATCTTCGGCATATTTCCTGCTGCACTTCTTGGAGATCAGCTAGCATGGGGGAGGAGTATTGGTTAGAGCTGGTTGGGGAATTTTTTGCTGGAACTTTTTGCTGATTCATCAAAACCAAAACTCTCTGGGGCAACGTCGGTTCTGGTAAAACTTGAGTCAGGAATTCCCTAGGTGAGACAACTCCACTGTAGAGTTGTCACCATCTTGATTGTTAGGCCACTTATTTGGGGATCTAGGTGATGCAGGGTCAAGTCCCTTGTTCCAGTGGCCAAGCTCAAGAGAGACTTTAGATTCTGTAAAAGAGGGAAGATTCATAGACTTTTTTATTTTTATTTTTTTAAGGCCAGCAAAAACTGTTAGAGGAGGACCTTGAACCTGGGTTTCTCCACATCCCAAGTGAATATTCGAACCACGGGGCTAGCCCAGTGGCTCTGTGGGGTGTCTCCCTTGTGTAGTTTCATAACAAATTTTGAAAGGTCTTGGTTTGGTTTGGTTTTCCGATGTGGAATCCAAACAAATTTCCAAGCCTCTCAATGTTTTGTGAAAAGGGGCTTGTGTTTTCCAGCCGGCCTGGAATAACAATACCAGTTCACAAACTCAAACCACAGACTCCCAACCCACAAGTTTATACGGGTACAGAACGTACTTATAGACAGATGGCCTGGAAAACGGGACGTGAGCGTAACCTGCTGCAGGAACAGCTGCTTGAGTTTGCAGAGAGCCTGGGACAATTGCTCTGCAGGGTGGGATCTGCCCCGGCTCCACAGGAGCTCACTCAGAGGCCCAGCAATGGCAGTGGGGATGAACAAGCTCATTTGCCCGTTAAAGCAGGTGAGAGAGGATCAGGTTAGAAGCTGGGAGCAACAGCTCATTCTGGCACCACCAGAGGGTGGGTTTATCACCACATCCCCACCCCGGGGGTATTCCATGAGGACCCAGGGTTTTAGGTGCTTTGACTAAAGCACTTGTCTGCTTCCGACTGGCTGTGCATAACCAGAGCCTCACGGTGTCCTCTGTGTCTGGGGAGCTCAGCGCTCAAGGGCGCGGCCTGTAAAGCCATAACCCATGAAGGAGCCAGGCCCAAGATAAATCTTAGATGCTGGAAACCAGAAAAGATTCATAGATTTTTAGGGCCACCTGGCCACCTAAATTAGGTCATCAAGTTTGACCTCCTGTATAACACACCTCTGTCTCAGTAAGGTACCATGGTATCAGAGCGCCTTACAGCCCCGCCATGATACAAAGGGGGAAACTGAGGCATGGATCCACAAAGGAATTAAGACTCCCCATGCCCATTGATTTCAGTGCCTAAAAATTCTTGAGGATCTGGGCCTAGGGAGTCTGTAGCAGAGGAGGGACTTGAACCTCCGTCTTGCAGATTCTTGCCCAGCTTCTCTCCCAAGATTGCCCACCGGCTACGAATGCATTGAGCGCAATGGTTTGTGTAAGGCGGTACTGACGTGCCATACCGCCACCGGCAGGCTGGATCCCAGCCCTGCCCTTCCTGAGCTAACGTTTCTGCATCCCCTCCACAGCCAAGTACCCTGAGATCAAGAAGCTGATGGGTCCAGATCCCCAGCTGAAGTGGGTAGTGACCCTGATGGTGCTGACCCAGCTGGTGGCCTGCTACCTGGTGAAGGACCTGCCTTGGAAGTGGGTCTTCTTCTGGGCTTACGCCTTCGGGGGCTGCCTCAACCACTCCATGACACTGGCCATCCATGACATCTCCCACAACGTGGCCTTCGGCAACAAGGAGGCCAAGTGGAACCGCCTCTTCGGCATGTTCGCCAACCTGCCCATCGGGGTCCCCTACGCCACCTCCTTCAAGAAGTACCATGTCGACCACCACCGCTACCTGGCCGGGGACGGGCTCGACGTGGACATCCCCACGGCCTTCGAGGGACGCTTCTTCCACTCGCCGCCCCGCAAGATCCTCTGGCTCTTTCTGCAGCCCGTCTTCTACATCCTGCGGCCCCTCTACGTCAACCCCAAGCCCGTCACTGGCCTGGAGGTGATCAACGTCGCCGTGCAGCTGGCTTATGACCTCTTGATCTACTCCTTGTGGGGGCCCAAGCCCATCTTCTACATGATCGCCGGCTCCACACTGGCCATGGGGATCCATCCCATCTCCGGACATTTCATCGCTGAGCACTACATGTATCTCAAGGGCTACGACACCTTCTCCTACTACGGCCCCTTGAACTGGCTGACCTTCAACGTGGGTTATCACATGGAGCATCATGATTTCCCCAGCATCCCGGGCAGCAAGCTGCCACTGGTAAGAACTTCTCTGCTTGCAAGCGTCTGGCTGGAAGGGGTAGAATCCCTGGGAAAGTGGGTGGAGCCCAGCGGGGAACCAAAAGACCTTAAAATGGGCAGGGAACCTGTAGCGGAGCGGTCACCCCGCTCCGGGTTGAAAGGGGTTAAAAACAGCCCTAGTATACCATGAACGTGACACCACAGAACGCTGGGCAGTTGTGCATCTCCATCGAAACATCCCAGGGCAGAGATTTGTGTTCACGGTCAGACCCCAGTGTGTCTCTGCTTCCAGGTGAAGAAGATCGCTGCTGAGTACTACGACCATCTGCCCTACCACACCTCCTGGGTCTGCGTCCTCTGGGACTTTGTCTTCTGCGAGTCACTGGGGCCCTTCGCCCGCGTGAAGAGGAAGTACAAAGTGGCCAAGGCGGAGTGAAACAAGAGGGTTACCCAACAGAGCTCCCCGCTCTCCAGCCTCTCAGGGGACGGGGGGAGGTTTGACATCAGGGGAGTTATTTATACCTGTTGCCTAATACCAGACGTGTACACGCTTCATTTAAGGGTCAAATATTGTCAAAGACTCCACTGACCGAGACATGAGTCATTAGGCAGCCTGATCGGGCCATGGGAGCACTCCTCCTGGCCGCTCGGCTGGTGTACAACTACCCCAGACCACCCACGCCCCTCCCAGCAACCAACACAGGGGGTGCGGCCAGTGGTACTGGGACATGGCTGAGAAGGGGGTGTAGCTAGGGCATCTCCTGGGATCACCAGCTGCTGCTAACAGACAGTGTAGATTAGAGCAGCCTTCAGGCTATTCTGTGCCAGGGACTAGCTTGGCATCCCGATGGCTTTCCTGCCACCTTCATTCCCCCCACACCCCAGACTTCTTATCAAATGGTCCCCAGCCAATTTGGAGCATTGGCTGGTATGTGTACATAGGTATTACTAAGGGCCACCAAAGATACCTCGAATCTAGGCTGCAGCATTACAGGCCTGATTCCCCGCTCCCTCAAAGTGGTGTGATTCTGGAGTGACCCCATTGAAATCAGTGGCATTGAACAGGCATAAATCCATGGGAGTCAGTGGGGCTGATTCATGCCTCCCTCACCCTGCTCTAGACCAGGAGCAACTGCCCTAGTACGGATGTAAAGGAAACAAGAATCAGGCCCCTTATAAAATTTGAACTGTAATAAGTGAATACCCAGATCTGCAAGAAAGGACCAGGCATACATAATGCAAAGAGACAGCCCTACTTAATTAGTCATGTTCCTTATATTAAAAGTAACATGAGGAGAAGCTTCAGTTGGATCAGTGCCTTTTTTAGCTCCTTTGATGGAAAAAAGAGACTGAAAATATACATATATTTTTTTAAACCATCAGAATGTCAACTCTGGCTTGGTTTCTGCTGGAGAGCTGCTTGGAGGTCTCCAAGGTGTCGCTTGAAACCACTCCTGGAAAGGAAAGGGAGAGGCTGGCAGTTTAACAAAGAGAGCTCACCTCCCACCTGTTTGTGGGGCGCTTGAGTTTGTTGGTGTCACCGGGGATCTGGCCCTGGATATCTGCAAACCTTTGGTCCATACCTGTCTTGCATTATCTCTGCGAGTTTGTGGTGGTGGGATCATTTGCTTACAAGTGACAGGTGGGGTTTTGAAAGTGTAAATTAAGTTGGAGTTGTCAGATCTTACTGTGAAAGGGCGGGGGTAAAGATTTGATGTGGGAGCTGGGTTTTGTTAAAAATAATAATGTCTTATTTTATAGGGTCTTTCATTCTTAAGGATCCCAAGGACTTTACGTAATCTGGAGAAATCGTGTCTTTTGGTGCTGAGGCGTAGTGGCTGTTTCGTAGCACAAAGCTCCAGACTTCAGAGCGGGTCGTAAAGAAGTCCCATCTCTGATTGAGATTGCTGGGCAAGTTTAGAGAGCTGAACAGAATTACAGGAGTGGGAATTTTGCCAGAAGCCTGAGCCTCTTGGGGGAGGGGAAGCACCCTGGCATTTTTAATGATCACAAATTAGTCAAGACACTGGGTTGACGTGGCAACACAGCGCCCCCTAGTGCCATGCTGGAGCACTGAGGTCAGCACTGGTGAGGGGAGCGCCACCCTGTGAGTCACCCACCCTGCTCCCCGCAGCACAGCGCCCCCTAGTGCCACACTGCTGTCCCTCTCCCTGCAGCACCGTCCCTGGTTGTGTATTTATTTTCCACACAAACCTCTCCAAGTCCTGACCCATCAGCCGCCCTGCCGAGCTTGTGAGATCTCAACGCAGCCATAGCAGCCCGAGTGGGTAGGTCCAGCAGGCCCCTTCTACCATCTGTCACTCCCCCGGCCCATTTCAGTTCTGGAACGCCCAGCGCTGGTCCTCCCCTCAGTGGCACGGGAGGAGTTCTGCAGATACATCCACGGTTGTCAGCACGCGACAGCAGACGCCCCCTCCAGACCGATCCACGAGCCCCGTCTCTGTCCCCCAACTATCTGCCTTTCCTCCCCCAGTTTGTGTTGATCTCTCATATTATTTCTCCCTCGGAACAAGAGGGCCATTGACCGGTGTGTTGAACGCTATTCACTGCACTGGAATCACAGCAGGGGCAGGCTGAGTGGTGTTTTAGACGGTCTGACTGTGTGTGTGTGTGGTGCCAATCATGGGGCATCGGACAAGGTCTTTAGGTGCTACCTGAATGCATGTAATAATACAACCCGGACTTAAAAGGCTGGCTTTGGGATACTGGTTCGTTTGACGTTACAGAGCCGTGGAATGAGCTGGTTGGTGTGTGTCTGTGTGCACGCCCTCTGCTGAACTGAACATAAGACCGGCCAGACTGGGTCAGAGCAAAGACCCATCTATCCTCCTATTGTCTTCCAACAGCTGGTGCCAGATGCTTTAGAGGGAATGACCAGAACAAGGCAATTATCGAGTGATCCATCCCCTATTGTCCAGTCCCAGCTTCTGGCAGTCAGAGGCTTAGGGACACCCAGAGCATGGGGTTGTGTCCCTGACCATCTAGGCTAATAGCCATTGATGGACCTATGCTCCAGGAACTTCTCTCATTCTTTTTTGGACCCAGTTATATTACTGGCCTTCACAGCATCCCTTGGCAATGAGTCCCCCGGGTTGACTGTGTGTTGGGTGAAGAAATACTTCCTTATGTTTGTGGCACCTTAGAGACTAACCAATTTATTTGAGCATAAGCTTTCGTGGGCTACAGCTCACTTCATCTTGCATCCGATGAAGTGAGCTGTAGCTCACGAAAGCTTATGCTCAGATAAATTGGTTAGTCTCTAAGGTGCCACAAGTACTCCTTTTCTTTTTGCGAATACAGACTAACACGGCTGTTACTCTGAAACCTTTCCTTATGTTTGTTTTCATCCCGCTGCCTGTTAATTTCATGGGGTGACGCCTGGTTCTTGTCACAGGCGCCGACCTTTCAAACTGCCGGGGGGTGCTCAACCCCAGGTCCTGCCCCCACTCCATCCCTTAATCCAAGGCCCCACCCTCCCTCTTCCCGCCCACTTCCACCCCCTCCCCAGAGCACCGGGTCTCTGCTCCTCCCCCTCTCTGCCAGCCTCCCTGTACGCTGCGAAACAGCTGTTTGCCGAGGGTGGGAGGCGGAAGGCGCTGATCTGCGGGGCCGCCAGTGGGCAGGAGGCACCGGGGGGGAGAACTGGTGGGGGGGCTGCTGGTGGGTGTTCCACCCCTACCATTTTCCCCCCGTGGGTGCTCCAGCCCCAAAGCACTCACAAAGTCGGCACCTATGTTTCTTGTGTTATGAGAAGGGGTAAATGACACGTCCCTAGTCACTTTCTCCGCACCAGCCCCAATTTTATAGACCTCGCTCCGATCCCGCTTCGGGCATCTCTTTTCCAAGTTGGAAAGTCCCAGGCTTTATAATCTCTCCTCACCTGGAAGCTGTTTCGTGCCCCTCCTCACTTTTGTTGACCTTCTCTTCACTTTTCCCACTTCTAATATATCTTGTGAAACGGGGCGACCCAAACAGCATGCTGTAGTCAAGCTGGGGGCGTACCATGGATTGATACCGTGGCGTTATGATATTTACTGCCTTACGATCTTCCCCTTTCCTAAGGGTTCCTAACCTTCTTGTTGCTTTTTTCTGATGGCTGCTGCCCAGCGAGCAGAGGGTTTTTGGAGCACTCGAGCCGCTCAGCCGCATTGTTGGTGCTAGCAGCAGTCCCACGCCGTTCAGTGGAGTCCTGGAAGAGGTTGTGGTCAGGCCAGGGGGGACGCTGAAGGATCAGTGCTGCACCCCGAGGGGTTGGGCAACTGGACAGCAGGTTCCAGCTCTCAAGAAGGGGGTGCTAGCCAGAGGGTTTGTGTCCTGAGAATGTGCCTGGGGACCCCAAGACTGGGGCAGTGGCTGGTTCCAGAGACTTAAAAGACGGTCACGGCCATCTAGTGAGTGGCCGAGGGGGGGCGCTCAGTTGGGAGCTGACTCACCTGCTGTATTGCTAATCACAAGGGAGGTTCCCCATCATCATCTCATGTGGCAGGGGACTAGGGTTCTGCCACAGGGAGATGTTAAGTTCTGTCCTTGCTGCTCCTGTGAAGGTCTGAGCCACTCTGTATGTGCAGCACAGAGCCAACTGTGACGTTCCATGGGTTCTTCTCCAGCTCCGAATCAGAAGCCCGGGGGCTATAGTGGGGGACAGAACCCCTGCCTCTGAACCTTTCTGTTGGACCAAACCCACCAGCCACCGATTTCACCATCTGGTTTGGACAGAGCTGAAAACTCATGCCCTGAAGCCAGCCGCAGAACCTAATTTGGATGTCGGCAGAGCTTCCTCATTCCCTTGTTACTGATCAGTTCAAATCTCCATCCCCTGCCCCTGCTACCCTCTTCCTCCAAAATGCTGCTGCAAAGAATCAGGGGAAGGGATAACTTTTATGAGTGAATTTCAGTGCCCAGTCAGGAGTGGCAGCCCCTGGGGCCTGGCTCCTGTGCTTATGGAGAAGGTGACTCACTAAGGTAGGCCAAGGAGAAGCAGGACAAACCACATAGAATCATAGGACTGGAAGGGACCTCAAGAGGTTATCTAGACCAGTCCCCTACACTTATGGCTGGACTAAGTATTATCTTCTAGACCATCCCTGACAGGTGTTTGTCCAACCTGCTCTTAAAAATCCCCAATAATGGAGATTCCACAACCTCCCTAGGCAATTTATTCCAGTGCTTAACCACCCTGACAGTTAGGAATTTTCTCCTAATGTCCAACCTAAATCTCCCTTGCTGCAATTTAAGCCCATTGCTTCTTGTCCTAGCCTTAGAGATTAAGAAAAACAAATTTTCCCTCCTCCTTTCAACAACCTTTTATTGAAAACTGTTGTCATGTCCCCTCTCAGTCTTCTCTTCTCCAGCCTAATCAAATCCATTTTTTTCAGTCTTCCCTCATAGCTCATGTTTTCTAGACGTTTAATCATTTTTGTTGCTCTCCTCTGGACTTTCTCCAATTTGTCCACATCCTTCCTGAAATGTGGTGCCCAGAACTGGACACAATCCTGGGCACAATCAGTGCAAAGTAGGGTGGAAGAATTACAACACTCCTGCTAATACATCCCAGAATGATGTTCCCTTTTTGTGCAACAGCGTTACACTGTTGACTCATATTTAGCTTGTGGTCCACTATGACCCCCAGATCCCTTTCTGCAGTGCTCCTTCCGAGGCAGTCATGTCCCATTTCCCACCTACACACCTGTGTGTGTGCTATTTAGGGGAGTTGTCTGGGGAGTTGTCCCCATTCAGGCCTGAAAGTGGAGGCACTGCTGGGGCTGGATCCACAGCCATCGGGCAGATCTGCCAGTTGCATGTAGAAGGGCCCCCAGGAGGCAATTGGTGTGGGCTCCTAGACACATCAGATGAAGTCCTAACAGAGGCTAACCATGCACCCGGCTCTTCACTCGTTAGAATTCAGCGCACAGGGTGGCTGGCTAGGAAGACAATGCTGTTCTCCCGTGACCTTGCTGTCGGGTGACCATTAGCAGAGCCTTTGATTAAGGGGAAGCATCGATGGAAAATAACTCACGCTGGGCACCTGCCAGCTCCCCTCCCTAGCCACTGTCCCTCCTGTGAGTGCCGTCTGAACTCAGCGCCTGATTCTGAGCCCCACAGGGCCCAGCCTGATTCCCCCTCTCCTCCCCCCCCCGTGCCACTCCCCAGGGGTCCATAGCCACTAGCGTGAAGCAGTCTTATCTGTGCTGTGGCTCAGCTCTCTAAAACCACCAGCCTCTGGCAGCAAGAGCCCTGCCCTGCAGGCCTCCACAGGCCCCGCTCAGGCTGCGCAGGTAAGCGATAAGCTCACGCCAAAGTCCTCGGCCCAGGCCCTGTTCCGCTGAACACGCTCAGAATTCCCAGGAACTGTACAGCACAGTTCTGCTCAACACACAGCCCTGAGCTATAGTGATCAGGAAACCGAGAATAAGTTGATTATCAAAGAATAGACATTCCAGTGCTGGGGGCGGGGGTAAGAATATTGGGACCAAACGGTTACATATCAGAACACGCTTCCTGGAGACAAAGCACCAGACAAGTTCTCTTCCCAGCTAAAGACGCTTGTCTCGCCCAAAGTCGTGTTCAGCCAAGCCTGGTTGAGGTCCCTTTTTCATGAAGCAAACTCGCTGGCCGTTCGCTGCCAAGGGCCCCCCCCCCAAACGTACCAGAACAAACCTTTGATGTTCACCCCAACATAATGTCGTCGTCCCCCCACGCCGCTATACCTCTTCCTGTTAGCTTCCTTCTGAAGTCCCCGCCAGGTTTCATTAGCATTTCTAATGGGTGCCCAGTGTGAACCAGACAGTGCTCAATTTACACGTAAAGAGATAGATGGATACATGGATCTTGCCTGGAGGACAATCTTCTTTTCCCCTTTCCTGGTGACCCACTCCCAAGCTGTACCTTCAGAACATAGGTTTCAGAGTAACAGCCGTGCTAGTCTGTATTCGCAAAAAGAAAAGGACGACTTGTGGCACCTTAGAGACTAACCAATTTATTTGAGCATAAGCTTTCCGATGAAGTGAGCTGTAGCTCATGAAAGCTTATGCTCAAATAAATTGGTTAGTCTCTAAGGTGCCACAAGTACTCCTATTCTCCTGTTGGTAATAGCTTATCTAAAGACAGGTTTCAGAGGAACAGCCGTGTTAGTCTGTATTCGCAAAAAGAAAAGGAGTACTTGTGGCACCTTAGAGACTAACCAATTTATTTGAGCATGAGCTTTCGTGAGCCACAGCTCACTTCATCAGATGTGTACCGTGGAAACTGCAGCAGACTTTATATACACACAGAGAATATGAAACAATACCTCCTCCCACCCCACTGTCCTGCTGGTAATAGCTTATCTAAAGTGATCAACAGGTGGGCCATTTCCAGCACAAATCCAGGTTTTCTCACCCTCCACCCCCCCACACAAATTCACTCTCCTGCTGGTGCTAGCCCATCCAAAGTGACAACTCTTTACATAATCAAGTCGGGCTATTTCCTGCATAGATCCAGGTTTTCTCACTTCCCCCCCACCCCCATACACACACAAACTCACTCTCCTGCTGGTAATAGCTCATCTAAACTGACCACTCTCCAAGTTTAAATCCAAGTTAAACCAGAATATCCGGGGGGAGGGGGGGGTAGGAAAAAACAAGAGGAAACAGGCTACCTTGCATAATGACTTAGACACTCCCAGTCTCTATTTAAGCCTAAATTAATAGTATCCAATTTGCAAATGAATTCCAATTCAGCAGTTTCTCGCTGGAGTCTGGATTTGAAGTTTTTTTGTTTTAAGATAGCGACCTTCATGTCTGTGATTGCGTGACCAGAGAGATTGAAGTGTTCTCCGACTGGTTTATGAATGTTAGAATTCTTGACATCTGATTTGTGTCCATTTATTCTTTTACGTAGAGACTGTCCAGTTTGACCAATGTACATGGCAGAGGGGCATTGCTGGCACATGATGGCATATATCACATTGGTGGATGTGCAGGTGAACGAGCCTCTGATAGTGTGGCTGATGTTATTAGGCCCTGTGATGGTGTCCCCTGAATAGATATGTGGGCACAATTGGCAACGGGCTTTGTTGCAAGGATAAGTTCCTGGGTTAGTGGTTCTGTTGTGTGGTATGTGGTTGTTGGTGAGTATTTGCTTCAGGTTGCGGGGCTGTCTGTAGGCAAGGACTGGCCTGTCTCCCAAGACTTGTGAGAGTGTTGGGTCATCCTTTAGGATAGGTTGTAGATCCTTAATAATGCGTTGGAGAGGTTTTAGTTGGGGGCTGAAGGTGACCGCCAGTGGCGTTCTGTTATTTTCTTTGTTAGGCCTGTCCTGTAGTAGGTAACTTCTGGGAACTCTTCTGGCTCTATCAATCTGTTTCTTTACTTCTGCAGGTGGGTATTGTAGTTGTAAGAAAGCTTGACAGAGATCTTGTAGGTGTTTGTCTCTGTCTGAGGGGTTGGAGCAAATGCGGTTGTATCGCAGAGCTTGGCTGTAGACGATGGATCGTGTGGTGTGGTCAGGGTGAAAGCTGGAGGCATGCAGGTAGGAATAGCGGTCAGTAGGTTTCCGGTATAGGGTGGTGTTTATGTGGCCATTGTTTATTAGCACTGTAGTGTCCAGGAAGTGGATCTCTTGTGTGGACTGGACCAGGCTGAGGTTGGTGGTGGAATGGAAATTGTTGAAATCATGGTGGAATTCCTCAAGGGCTTCTTTTCCATGGGTCCAGATGATGAAGATGTCATCAATATAGCGCAAGTAGAGTAAGGTCGCTATCTTAAAACAAAAAAACTTCAAATCCAGACTCCAGCGAGAAACTGCTGAATTGGAATTCATTTGCAAATTGGATACTATTAATTTAGGCTTAAATAGAGACTGGGAGTGGCTAAGTCATTATGCAAGGTAGCCTGTTTCCTCTTGTTTTTTCCTACCCCCCCCCCCCCCCGGATATTCTGGTTTAACTTGGATTTAAACTTGGAGAGTGGTCAGTTTAGATGAGCTATTACCAGCAGGAGAGTGAGTTTGTGTGTGTATGGGGGTGGGGGGGATGTGAGAAAACCTGGATCTATGCAGGAAATAGCCCGACTTGATTATGTAAAGAGTTGTCACTTTGGATGGGCTAGCACCAGCAGGAGAGTGAATTTGTGTGGGGGGGTGGAGGGTGAGAAAACCTGGATTTGTGCTGGAAATGGCCCACCTGTTGATCACTTTAGATAAGCTATTACCAGCAGGACAGTGGGGTGGGAGGAGGTATTGTTTCATATTCTCTGTGTGTATATAAAGTCTGCTGCAGTTTCCACGGTACACATCTGATGAAGTGAGCTGTGGCTCACGAAAGCTCATGCTCAAATAAATTGGTTAGTCTCTAAGGTGCCACAAGTACTCCTTTTCTTTTAGCTTATCTAAAGTGACCACTCTCCTTACAATGACAGGTTTCAGAGGAACAGCCGTGTTAGTCTGTATTCGCAAAAAGAAAAGGTGTAGCTCATGAAAGCTCATGCTCAAATAAATTGGTTAGTCTCTAAGGTGCCACAAGTACTCCTTTTCTTTCTCCTTACAATGTGTATGATAATCAAGGTGGGCCATTTCCAGCACAAATCCAGGGTTTAACAAGAACGTCTGAGGAGGGGGGCGGGGAACACTTCAATCTCTCTGGTCACGCGATTACAGACATGAAAGTTGTGATATTACAACAAAAAAACTTCAAATCCAGACTCCAGTGAGAGACTGCTGAATTGGAATTCATTTGCAAATTGGATACAATTAACTTAGGCTTGAATGGAGACTGGGAGTGGCTAGGTCATTATGCAAGGTAACCTATTTCCCCTTGTTTTTTCCTACCCCCCCCCCAGATGTTCTTGTTAAACCCTGGATTTGTGCTGGAAATGGCCCACCTTGATTATCATACACATTGTAAGGAGAGTGATCACTTTAGATAAGCTATTACCAGCAGGAGAGTGGGGTGGGGGGAGGTATTTTTTCATGCTTTGTGTGTATAAAAAGATCTTCTACACTTTCCACAGTATGCATCTGAGGAAATGAGCTGTAGCTCACGAAAGCTCATGCTCAAATAAATTGGTTAGTCTCTAAGGTGCCACAAGTCCTCCTTTTCTTTCTTCAGAACATAATTTTCAGTACAGATCCATAACTCCCGTACATACGTTTCACAATGGTAATGACTTTCATTAGAGATCTTAACCTGTCACCCTTTGGGGAAACTAGGATGTAAATACCAGAACCAGAGGATTCCAGTAACCTTTATGCCCTCTGCCAGCCCAGCTGGCATCAAAAGATCCCTGGGTTACACCTCCCCCCACTCCCCTGACATCCCTGCTGCACCAGATCAGTCCAAGGGATAGCTCTATCTCTCCCTGCTACAGTGGATGAGATTAGTGGACCTTTCTGGCCCCTTATCCCCCTTCTCTGCTGGACCAGAGCACTGGTCTGCCTAGTTTACAGTTAGGGCTCTCTTGGTTCTTGTCACGCAGACAGAAAGCAGAAGGTCAGAGTTCAAAGTGCAGGCAATGCGATGTGTATTGGGGTTAACAAGCATAACCACAGCTCTTTACACCAGCAGAGCTTCCTTTTCCCCCTCGCTCCTGGTACCGCCCCTTACCATGTATGGTCCTACTCCATTTTGGAGGTTCTTGAGTCCGGGGAGTTCAGTATCACCTCTTTTGTACCCCACGGGAAGGGGAAGGAGTGAGGTTGTGTTCCAGCCAGGGTCAACGTTTCTTTGGCTTTTAGTATTTCTTATACCTTCCCCCCTACCCCGATCCCCTTTGACCCTCTCATCTGGTTGCTTGACTTTGTCTTGGGAGAGGAGTCGGGGCAGAACTGTCCTTCAATTGTACATTTGTATATTAAACTCCCATCATATCCAGCAACACTTTAACTGTATTTCTTATCTTTTCTCATGGCACTAAACCCCCGATCTGGCTGTGGCAGAAGCAACACTCAGTGTCTTTGTTCCTTGTTCACATATGTCAATAAGACACAAACAATTATATTTTAAAACCCCCAAACTTCACCTGGCAAACAAAACCCAAAATTCTATCTCAGGCAAATAAATAGGCCTAAATACTATATTACCATCACTAGCACTCACTACCCTGCCATAACAGATCACACAGAGAGTTGTGTAGTCTTCTGTTTGCATCCCCTGTCCTGCTGGGTAAACACTAGCGTGTGATCTCTTGTGCCCTGCATCAGACTAATGGCCCATATGTTATAGCACGCGTTAGCTGACGGGGAGCTCAGAGCCCCAGAGGTATTTAGGCACCTAACTCCCACTGGTTTCACCCCAACACAGACAGCCACCCATTCACCCAGCTCTACACCCTCCCATCCATTGGGCACCTAAATACCTTTGAGGCTCTGGACCTAAATAACTCACCCAAGAGGTCTGTGGAAGAGCTGGGAACAAAACCCAGAGTCTTAGGCCAGCTGTCTATCCACGGGGCCTTCAGGATGAGCAGATGCCCGAAGGGAGGCCCTACAGAAATATAAAATTGTCACTAGTGTAGGATACTTCAAAAGGTGCTGGAAGTAATGTGCAGCTATAACACAGATGCTGTGCATCTGCCCATATCCATGCACTCTGCCTCACAGCCACCCTCCCCAATGCAAAAAGAAAAGGAGTCCTTGTGGCACCTTAGAGACTAACCCATTTATTTGAGCATAAGCTTTTGTGAACTACAGCTCACATCATCGGATGCATACTGTGGAAAATACAGTGGGGAGATTTGAATTGGAATTAATTTGCAAACTGGATACAATTAACTTAGGCTTGAATAAAGGCTGGGAGTGGATGGGTCATTACACAAATTAAAGCTATTTCCCCATGTTTATTTCCCCCACCCCTGCTGTTCCTCACACGTTCTTGTCAACTGCTGGAAATGGCCCACCTTGATTATCACTACAAAAGGTCCCCCCCCGCCCCCCTCCGCTGCTGGTAATAGCTCACCTTAGCTGGTTTCAGAGTAACAGCCGTGTTAGTCTGTATTCGCAAAAAGAAAAGGAGGACTTGTGGCACCTTAGAGACTAACCAATTTATTTGAGCATAAGCTTTCGTGAGCTACAGCTCATGAAAACAGTTTCCACAGTATGCATCCGATGAAGTGAGCTGTAGCTCACGAAAGCTTATGCTCAAATAAATTGGTTAGTCTCTAAGGTGCCACAAGGACTCCTTTTCTTTTTGCGAATACAGTCTAACACGGCTGCTACTCTGAAACCTCCCTGATGCATATACCCGCACACCCACCCAGGCACCAGGGTGACCAGACAGCATCTGTGAAAAATCGGGACAGGGGGTGGAGGGTAATAGGCTTCTGTATAAGAAAAAGCCTCAAATATCGGGACTGTCCCTATAAAATCGGGACATCTGGTCGCCCTGCCAGGCACGCCGTGACTGGGTGCACAAGTCGATGTATGCAAGAACGGGTGGGTGCATGGCTGGGATGGGTGCATGGTAGGGAAGCACCTACTTCCACATGGATGCAGGCACCCGCACATGGAGCCATGCATCCATGCACCTGTCTGCACATGCATCCACACGCACCCTCCCATCCTCGCATGCAGCTACCTGGGCATGCACCGACATAACAGAACCCGCCCTGCCCTGCCCTCTCCGCCCAGCTGCCCTCACCGTTCTGCGGCCTCAGCCTTCAACCTGCCTCTATATTCCGCACTGCCATTGGCTGAATGGGCCTCCGCCGCACGTAACGCCGCCTTCCATTGGCTGAGGTCAAAGCCGGGCCGCTTGTGAGTTCCATCTGGAGGCGGGGAGAAGGGGGCTCAACGCGCTTGGATTGGTTGGTCCGGGCGGCGGGGGCGGGCCGCGCCTGGGGCCGACCGCGGTGCGATTGGCCGGCCTGGGCGGGGCGGGCGGCGATTGGCCGGGCGCGCCCGGGGGGCGGGCCGAATCTTCCAGAAGCGAGCGGGCTCCCGACGGCGGGCGGTCGCTCGGCGGGTGCGGCGGCGGCACCATGATCCTGTCGGGGGCGCTGGGCGCGGCCTCCCCGGCCACCGTGTCCGTCTCCATCAGCAGCAGCCTCAACTCCTTCCGCGCGCAGAAGCGCTACGGGCGGGGCCTCACCATCGCCGAGTTCAAGGTACCCGGGACCGGCCCCTCCCCCGGGGACCGGGCACCGGACCGGACCGGGACCGGCCCCTCCCCCGGCCTGACCCACAGCCACCGGACCGGCCCCGGCCCCTCCCCTGGGCACCGAACCGGACACAGGACCGGCCCCTCCCCCGGACCGGACACCGGACCGGACACTGGACCGGCCCCTCCCCCGGACCGGACACCGGACCCCGGACCGGACACTGGACCGAACCGGGACCGGTCCCTACCACGGCCTGACCCACACCCACCGGACCGGACCGGGACCGGCCCCTCCCCTGGGCACCGAACCGGACACAGGACCGGCCCCTCCCCCGGACCGGACACTGGACCGAACCGGGACCGGCCCCTCCCCCGGCCTGACCCACACCCACCGGACCGGCCCCTCCCTGGGCACCGAACCGGACACAGGACCGGCCCCTCCCCCGGACCGGACACTGGACCGAACCGGGACCGGTCCCTACCACGGCCTGACCCACACCCACCGGACCGGGCACCGGACCGGGACCGGCCCCTCCCCTGGGCACCGGAGCGGGACCGGCCCCTGCCCTGGCCTGACCCACACCCTCCGGGCACCGGACCGGCCCCTCCCCCGGACACCGAACCGGGGCTGACTGACACCCCCCCAGGACCAGCCCACTGGGACTTTCGCTCCCCCACACCCCTGTCCAAACTGGGACCTCCTGACCCACACCTTCCCCGCAGTGCAGTCGCCCCTGACAGCAAATCAGGACACGCCGGACCCGATGCTGAACCCTCCGGCGCTGGGGTGGGATTGAGATGTCCCTAGGGCTGACTGACCAGGACCAAGCCCTGTGGGTCCCCTGACTCCCTCCCAACCAGGGACTGACCGAACCCGTCACTGGACCAGAACCAACACGAACCGTTATTACCCTGGCCCGGGCCAAGCCCTATGGGACCCCCCCATGCCCTCGACACTGGCCTGATCCCCACACTCCCGACGCTGGACCAGATGGATCAACACTGACCCCACTAACATCTGCCAGGGCCTTCACAGCCTGATCTCCTTGGGACTAACCCCACTCCTGGGAGCCCACTGACACCTGCTAGGGCTTGACCCGCCCTTGGACCCTGGACTGGGATCCCCCCCCCCCCCCCCCGAGAACCTACCAGGGCCTGACCCATTCCCAGACCAACACCCCACCCCACCCTACTGCTTGGGATGGATGCTGACACCACCGACACCTGACCCCCCATGGCTCCTGCAAGGACCACACTGACTCCTTTTTAGGACCTGATCCTCCCTGGCTCTTCCTGAGCTGGGGACTTCTCTCTGGGACTAATCTACCTAGTACTAGACCTTCCCCAAATCTCTATGGGATCTTCCCACGTGTTGCCATTGGTGAGGGCAAGGCACCAGGGCTGAGCTCCCATCTGCTGCCCTCCCCAGGGGCCCAGGCGAGGTGGCAGGAGGAGCTAGCCTCTCATCTGAACTCTTCCTCTCCCTGCTAGGCCCTCCCCGACTCCTGTTGCTACTTACTTGATCCCTCACCCTATCCAAAGCCGGCCCCTGCTCTGCTGATTCTGAAATTGTCCAGCTGATGGGGCCTCTATTGTTCCCCTTCTTCCAGGACCCTTCAGTGACCCCTTCTTGCTCCCCCAACATATGCCGATGAACAGCATCCTCCTTCCATGCTTCCTTTGTTGCCTTTTCCTCGGGTCTTTGCACTGAACTCTTTGCTTGGATCCCTCAGACGCCACCCCCATTTTCTCCTTAAAACATGCTTGATCCATGTGGCCCTGTTCTATATGACCTACCCCAGCTTGGAGTGCTCCTTTCTTTTGTGTTTTAATTGGTTTTAAGGAACCTGGGGTGAGATTTTAATACAAACTCGGGGAAGCTTAATAGATTTAGTAGATCCCATCAAGCCCAGGTCCTTGAGGCAACACGGGTTATTCCCTACAGCTAGACTGGGAAGGATTAGACGTTTATCAGTAAAAGTCAGTAATCATCAATTTCACCAGATAGCCCCCCTCCAAAAAGACCTCCCTCAATAATAATTGAAATTTACAGAGAAGCAAAGTACATTTCTCAAGCGGCGTTTTTCTTACTTTGATTTAGGGCTGTTTTGACAGGTGGTGGTGGCCAGTTGTGTTCTAATGGTTATCGAGCTCTAACTTTTTGAACTTCAGGGTCTGCTGTCATTAAACAATTAGTCTGTTCTCTCCATGAGTTCCTGCAATTGTGAACATTTAAATAGATAAACGTTAAGAAGAAGAAGCTTAAAACAGTGCAGTTGAGCCAGAACTCAGTTCAGGTGCTCGTAAGCAACAGTAATGAGTCCCTGCCTGACTGAATTTCCTGCCTCTGCTCAGCCGAGAGTCCTGGCTGGGGTCTGTGCTCTGCCCGTTCAGGACCACAGGCTCCTTGCATCTGCAGGAATCGGTAGCTCTGCTGCCATGCCCCACTCACTCTGTGACAGCAGGAGCTGTTCAGCGGTGGGATGAGTGTGTGTGGGGAGAGCAGAGACCCCAACCAGGACTCTGTGGGAGAGGCCACCCTGCTGCTGAGTGGCTTCTGCCCCCTCGATTATCTGAACAAAATGCCGGCGTGTCCCCCCGTGCTATTCGGAGAGCTGGGAGTACGCTGTACCTTACCTCTCCTATTCAAGGAACGAGGGATTCCTGTCAGCCTGGAGCAGCGTCCTGTCTCCGGCAGTTGCCAGTGTTCCAGAAAAAGATGGGAGAACCCTGCAGTAGGCAGACCCCATCCTAAATGGCTCCTTGTCCTGGCCTAAGGAGTCTCTGTTCCTGGTGCGTGCATCCGTATTTGTCAGCTTTTGCCAGTGACCAATGAGACCCTATAGTAACGGGGGAAATATACTCCCCCAAAATCACCCCTCAGATAACCCCCTCTCTTCCCCCTAAGCTCCCATAGAGAGACCCATCCGTGCAGTTTACTCTGAAGGCAAGCAAATCCGGAGATCTCCTGATCTCAGCGGAGATCTCCTGATCTCAGCGGAGATCTCCTGATCTCAGCGGAGATCTCCTGATCTCAGCGGAGATCTCCTGATCTCAGCGGAGATCTCCTGATCTCAGCGGAGATCTCCTGATCTCAGCGGAGATCTCCTGATCTCAGCGGAGATCTCCTGATCTCAGCGGAGATCTCCTGATCTCAGCGGAGATCTCCTGATCTCAGCGGAGATCTCCTGATCTCAGCGGAGATCTCCTGATCTCAGCGGAGATCTCCTGATCTCAGCGGAGATCTCCTGATCTCAGCGGAGATCTCCTGATCTCAGCGGAGATCTCCTGATCTCAGCGGAGATCTCCTGATCTCAGCGGAGATCAGGATGGCAGGGATGGGAGGGTGGACCTACTGGGAAGTGTGTAATGGGATCAAAACCAGCATCTTCAACTCCCCCTTGGGGCCCACTGGCAGGCACTGAGATTCCAGAGCGCAGGTGTAATATACCTGTGGCAAGATGGCAGCTTCTTAGTAATAATACCTTGCCTGTGTGGAGGGCTTTTGATCAGTCATGCTCAAAGTGCTTCACAAAGGAGGGCAATATCGTTACCCCATTTGACAGATGGGGAAACTGAGGCACGGGGAATATTTGGACCAGGGTTGCCCAGCGGGCTAATGGCCAAGCCAGGAACAGAACCTCTGAATCCTAGTCTAGTGCTCTGTCCACTAGGTAACACTGCCTCCCTGTGGAGCGCATGGTAGTTACCTGGCACTGAGGTGCCCAGTACTGATTGTATTGTTTTGGGTTTGATTGCTTTCTAGCTGTATCCCAGAGCAGGGAGACAAAAATACATCTGCAGCCTACAGCCTATTGGCCTGTCTTCCTGTCTGTTCCCCCACCGTTTCCCATGCTTCTTTCTCTCACTAAACTTGACTGCTTTTTTCCCCCTCACCCCCTCTTCTCCCCTACCAGACAGGCGAGCTGCAATTCTCCATCCTGAAGCACCTGCCCCTCCAGCCGCTTTTGCTTATTTCTCTGGCCTCTCTGGTATTTGCAGTGACCCAGATCCTGTCTGAATAACTCTCCCCACAGCAGCTCTGGGGTGCATTGTGGGTCCCTGAGAAGGGCTCCATCAGCAGAAAATCCAGCCATGCCAGGCAGCCAAAAAGTGGATTAACTGCAGCTCAGCAGCTGGGGGCTTGTGCCCAGCTGTCTAACTGATGAGCCACCACTTCCTCCCCTGCAGCAGTTGGCTCTTTGCCAGCTGCTGGCTGCTGTTTGTTGCTTTCCATCAACATGTATTTATTCTCTCGGAAGGGAAAACTGATCTATAAAGCAAAATCTGACCCTGCAGGAGCTGTGTCCAGCTCCCCATGCTGCTAGGGTTGTGCTGAGCACTGATTGGTTTGCTACCTTCTGCGCTCTGTAGGACCATGTCTCTTATCAATCCCCTGTGCTCTGATCTCTCCACGTCTGAATCTGCCTTCCTGGGTGGGTTGCTGCTTCCCCTCTGTTCTCTTCTGCAATTGCGATCACTGCTGAATTAATGCCAGAGCAGCTCCTGGCAAAGCATTGGACCGGGAGCTACCTAGCCTCGGGCATCGCTGCTGAATGCGTCACCATTGCAACCAAAGCTCCATCTGAGAATCTACGAGACTGTCTAGCCCAGATTGCTTCTATCTCTTGCATTTTGTAATGTTCCTGGGTCTTATTTTCTTCTGTAAGCTCCATGATGCCTGCTTGGTCCAGTTGTCCTCTGTGGGTGGCTTTGCGGACTCTGGCTTGTATGTGGCAATGGAGTTGAGGATGTGGAAGTGCTGATCTCTGTTGTGTCTCTCCTTTCCCAGTGCAAACTAGAGCTGGTGGTGGGAAGCCCAGCATCATGTATGGACTTGGAGCTCTACACGTCCGATGACAAATTTGTAATGAAACTGGACAGCGATGAGGCCTTACTGGGATCCTACCCCATCGATGACGGCTGTAGGATACACGTAGGTATCGGGGTTGCAGATCCCCAGCGTAGACAGTGATGTGAACTGCAGCGTATTCTATCCCTGTAGCACTAAAGAGCCCGCAGGACTCGACTTTTCCTCAAGTCAAGAAATGACGTTTGTTTCCTCATAAAAGAGCAGAGATTTTAGGTCTGTGAAGGGGTTTTCAGTCACCAAATGACTTAGCAACTCGAGTCTCGCTGAAAGGCAGCGGGCTGTGGGTTACTGAATCATGCAGGTGCTTTGAAAAACCCACACCCATGATCTAAACCCCCACCCTGCAAAACTTGAAGTTTGTGTGTAAAGTTCTGCTTTGGCTTGTTTCTTTGGAGACTTTTTTTCTGTCAGAACTGACTAAATTAGCAGCACTTGGGTTCATAAATTATAACGCCAGACAGAACCATTAGATCATCTAGTCAGACCTCTGGTGTGACACAGGCCGTCAGGCGTCATCCAAATGACCCCTCTATTGAGCAGCCTTGTCTTCAGTACAGCCTGAGGGTGTGTACACCCAGCAGACCTTCCCCCCACTTGGCAGCGAGTCTCAGAGCCTAGGTCTCCAGACACGGGCTCGTGCTATGGTGCTAAAACTAACCATGGTGACGTTCCCACTTGGGGTTTGAAGCTGGGATGGGGGGTTTCAGAGTCCCAGCGTGAATGTTTTAGCACCATAGCATGAGTCTGTAGACCCAGGCTCTGAGACTCACTGCTGTGGGTTTCTGTGCTGCATAGATGTAACGTATGGCACGCGTTCCAGGGACCCCTTGGGATGCCACTACCCTGAATTACGCAGCTTTAAACATCAGGTACCGGGGCTCAGTTAACCAAGACTAGGGCTAAAGAAACTGGTGTGAACAAGAGCGGACTCTGGTAATTTCCATTCTGTTCTCTAGGTTATTGACAGGAGCGGAGCCAGGGTCGGCGAGTACGAGGATGTGTCGCGGGTAGAGAAATACGAAATGTCTGCCACTGATTACGAGAAGAGGCCAGGTAAGGGTGACAGCGTTGCCAAAAGACCCATTTTTGCAGGATTAAAACTTCCATTCCAGGATTGACATTCAAAGCCTGGTGGGTTTGATATCAAATGGAGCTCACCCGTTTGTCTTGGTCACATACGTGTTCCAGAGTGGCGCACACGTAAACAGCAAAGCACCTGAAAATACCCCCTCGGCTGGCTTTGGCTGGGGGGCAGGAGGGTGGTGGGGTGTTCTGGTGCTGCTGTCCCCAAATGGCTGAACTCACATCCCTCCCCATGAGAGAAGAGGGCCGTGAGGATAACGCCCCATACACCAATGCCAGGTGGGTGCATAGTGAGAACCGCAGCATGTGTCCTGGGTGCGGTGGCTCAGCTTCTCAGGGTGCCTGGCTTATCTGTACTAGAAATGCACCATGCGGGCAGCAACCCACCGGCATCCTCCACCATGAGGTGAGGGTTTGTGCATTGTTGCTTTCTGTTTCCCTCAGTGCTGTCCAGTTTAACTCAAACTGTGGAATCAATGGAAGGTTAAACAGATCTCACTGGCAGCAACCTTGCCTTGCATAATTTCCACCCACTCCTTGTTCCCCTCATTGCTCTCCTCCCCTGTGTTGCCCTGAAGGACACTTCACTCTCCTTGGCATTGGTACCTTCCCTCTTACGCGTGCTTGGGCAAGGAGTTCCTCCGAGGCGAGAGATGGGGAAAAATGAGATTGTTACAATCCGACTTACTGTAAATCTCCGATAATAAAAGGGAAATCTTCTACTCCCTTTTGCAGGAAGAAATGCTTTCCTTCCTCTAGGGCCAAAATACCGACTGGGATTATTTCACAATCAGTTTACTCTTACACAGGTGAAGACAACCATGAACGCCCCAGTGATCTTATTTTAGGTTTGGGAGGCTTGTATGATTACAGATGTAGTATGATGAGTGGGAACTGAAAAAAGAGGGTCTGGTTTCAAGAGGGACCTGATTGCGTGTGACACCGAGGGGGTTCATTGTATAATGGGCCATGCTACTACCAGATACAGGCCTCTCAGCATGTAATCTTGGCCTCTCTCTCTGCATGCCCGGTAAAGATCTTTCCAGCACAGCCTCTGCCTCCTGTGTTGCGTATCGCTAACGAAAGATGGATGGCGGCAGTGAGATGTTTTACTGCTGCTAGGTTGATCTGGGCCCCAAAGGTAGGTGTTTGAAGTGGAGAAAATTGACGAAGGAAACATGAGACCGACCAGGGCTGTTGATTTTGTCTGTGTTGAGTGGAAAAAAAAAAAACAATGGAAAACAAAAAAAAAAGGGAAAAATAGATTTAAAAAAAAAAACTCAGTTCTAATCTTGTGTCCCATGATAGGTGGGAGTAGATGTTAAAATGTCCAAACCTGACTGTGTCCTTTTAAGACCAACCCTTTTCCCTCTCTGGCTTCCAGACTCTGTGCGCTCCTTCCTGAAGCGCAGTAAGGTGGGGAAGTTTAACGAGGAGGAGATGTTGAAGAAAGAGGCTGAGCAGGAGCAGAAACTAGCAGAAGAGAAGGCTCTGGCGGAGACCATTTCAGTGGGTGCTCGGTGTGAGGTACAGGTCTCAGGCCAGCCCAACAAACGGGGGACAGTCATGTTCGTGGGTAAGTGCCGCTGGTCCCCGGCTCTCAGTTCCTTTCCACCCTGTCTGTCTGAAAGGACAATTCTCTTAGTGAAGATCAAGCATACAAAGAGTGTCTGTGACTCGGTTTTGACTCTCCTTCTCTCCGTAGGGCTAGCAGAGTTCAAACCGGGCTACTGGATTGGCATCAAATATGACGAACCCTTAGGGAAAAACGATGGCAGGTAAAAACCCTTCCTCTGTCCAAGTTCTGTCTTGGTGCAAACGAGTAGCCCTGCTCTGTTCCCAATAGGGGCCCATGCCAAGCCAGGTTCTCTCAAAGGAAGCGAGGGGTGTGGTTTGAGCACCCAACGCCTCATCCCTGGACTTGCCCTGGGACCTCGCTCCATGTCTGTGCCTGTAGCTTGTATTGAATGTCACCCTAACAACAGTGCTGAGCAATAATCTGGTTTATTGTGGGCCAAACGCACGCCCGGGTGTTAACTGCTCTGGCCTGTATGGAGTGACACAGGGATGGCTCTACCCTTCCGTTAGGCCGGGGGAAGGGACCTATGAGGAAGACGGCAGTCACGGCTCAGCGTCTGGTGGTGCGTTGCCGAGACAGCTGTGCAGGGGAAGGGAGGGCTGTGTCAAGCTGCTGCCGAGCTCATCCCCGACTCTTCCTCTTCCCAGCGTCAATGGAAAGCAGTACTTTGAATGCCAGCCCAAGTACGGCGCGTTCGTGAAGCCTCAGTACGTCACCTTGGGGGACTTCCCAGAAGAGGATTACGGACTGGATGATGAAATGTGACCGGGAGACAGGAGAAAGGAGTCCACGGTGACCCGCCGCCTTCTTCACATGGCTGTCGACACGCTGCGGCGTCTCAGTGGGCTGCTGCATTTGGATCCTGCTAGAGGGCACCTAGGTGAGGGAGAAGATGTGACAAGCAGCTGTTTTGGTTTTTTTATTTCTTCTGATTGTATCTGTTTGTTCAGTGAAAGATGCCATATCCCTTTGTTTTTTCTCCCTCCCCTCCATACGCACCAGCTTAATGCAGTGACACTAATAAAGCTGCCTGGGAGGAACTGGCTGTGCAGCTTAGCAGTGATCCTTGTATCTGGAGTGTGTCTCGTGTGCCGAGATCCGGCCCGGTGGCTCCAGAAGCCATTGATCAGTGGTTGGATTGAGGGCACAAGGAACCCACAAAGCTCAGATTTAAACCCATGGGAAGATTTGGGTTGGGCAAAGGGTTTAAAAACGCAATGCATTGAGAAATAGAGCATTGTCCGTGTGACTATCGTGATCGACTGCGCATGGATTCGAACGTCCTCACGCTCGAACCAAGGATTAGGATCCTAAACCACAAAATCGGTATCAAGGTTGCAAACCCCTCCAGCATCCTGAGATGTTTGGAGCCAGGGTTTGGCTTAGTTCACATCCCTTTGTCCTTAAACTTTGCTTAATTGAAGGAGGTTACCCCACTGTGAGACACTCAATTTGAACTCCCCTTTATTCTCAAATCCCCCCCTCCCCCTCAAAAACCCCTACCCCAAGTAGAATTCTGGCCCTGTAAAGGGAGACGTGCCAGAGACCCCCTGAAGTCCTTTGCTGTTGATTTTACGCGCAAGGTGCCCAGATGCTAAGGTGATGGGCAGTAGAATAAACATGCATAGGTCTTAATTCTTAGAATGACAAAAGTATAAATACCTGCTGCAGTGCAGTTTACAGTTAGCTACTGATTGACTCAGTTGAAAGCTGCAGTATTCCCCTTCCAGGGTGTGTCTTGGACAGATGAGACAACCCTGAATTCTTGTCTATTACCTTTCCCCTGTGCTGCCTAGCTGCTGCAGTGACTAGAGAAGGCATAAGGTGTATTATTAAATCTTTAGCACCTCCTCGCTTGTGCCCCTGAAGTGTTAAGTGTTTGTCTGTGCGTAGCTCTCAATTTCCTGGTGCCTTGAGTTTAATTTTAGACAGCGGTAATTAAGGAAACAGATGTGTTCCCCAAAATATTAGTCTAGTGGCAGGTGACGGTACAGCCCCCTCTCTCTAACTGTTGTGGTTGATAGCGCGGAGATCCTTTGCAGCTGGCCGTCTGTGTGTGGATGTGCTGCTTAACCCTTCCCTGCCTCTTGTGTGGGTGACTATATAACGTCCAGCAGGAAACATTCTCTAACCCCCTCTCTGCAGAGCTCTCACAGCACCATGAGGGAATCCTCCCTTTTCTGACCGCCTACAGCTTGTATTTCTCTTCCCACAATGAGGCTGTTTCAAGACTCTCCTGTAGCTTAGCCTCCAGTCGCTGCCGTTGGGCTGCCCAATGCCCATTGTGCCGGGTCTGTTCTGGCAGAGGCACTGTGTCCCGAGGAAGAGAAGATCCTGAGCGCTCAGCTGGCAGGCTGCTTTCAGAAACGCACCAGTCGCGCCGTGAGGGGCGTAAGTGCGAATAGCATCAAGACTTCCCAAGTAACACGCTGTGACGTGCTGGTTGATCTTGTGACAATTTACGGTGCAAGCTTGATGGGTTTGGATTCCAGTGAGCGCTCTCCTCTCTAGCAGATTTGAAAGGCAAGTCCCCAGATGACCATATTAGAGTTTCCCACAATGCTTTTCACTAATGGAGAACCCCACTGTGGTGTTAGAAATGGCTGTAGGTCACTTCCTATGCAAGCTCCTCGAACACCTGAAGAGATCTTCCCCCGGTCTCGGTTACTGCACTCAGCTTGGGGCAGGGGGGCTCGAACCTGGGATGGTGGTTTCTAAATCCAGGAGCCTCCACTGCATCAACTGCTGCAGGCTCATCGACTGCTATATTGCCCAGGCACCACTAGAGGGGGACATATGAACAGCCATATCAGGTCAGGCCAGTGGTCCTAGTTCAGTATCCTATCTTCTGACAGTGGCCAGTGCCAGATATTGCAAAGTGAACTGAACAGGGCAGTTATCAAGTGATCCATCCCCTGTCATCCACTCCCAGCTTCTGGCAGTCAGAGGCTTGGGACACCCAGAGCATGGGGTTGCATCCCTAAATATCTTGGCTAATAGCCATCGATGGACCTATCCTCTATGAACTTGGCTAATTCGTTTTTGAACCCAGTTATAGTGTTGTCCTTCACTTGTGGAACTCCTTTCCAGGGGATGTTGTGGAGATGTACTTCCTTTTGTTTGTTTTAAACAGAGCTCCCCACTGAGTTGGTATGGGCTACGTGAATGCTTCTAGCGAGCCAAGCCCAAGAATCTTGCACCTTCCATTGTTTTAACAGTGGCTCTGACGCTGACTTGTGGTGTGATCCGTGGGCGAGTCACTTGGCCTCACTGCCTCTGGCTTGTGCGACATGATAACAAGCAAACATTCACTCTGCGTATGGTGTGATCACTAGATTTTGTTTGTTTGTTCTCTTTTGAGGACGTGATTGTGCCATCCTGGGGCTCTAAGGTCTTGTGTGAAGTCCCTTGGGATGTGTGGTTCTGAGGCTACTTTACAAAAAGCTTCTACTCCACCACATCTACCTTTAGGGTACGAAGGGAACAGGACTTCCTGGGCTGTAGTACGGTGGTCTCAGGATGCCCTACAAATGTTGCTTGCAGCAATGCAGCCTTTGGTCAGTTTCACAGTCGGGCAGCATGGGGGTGTGTGTGGAAAGCTAGTGGTGGTGAGAACTTTGATTTGATGGCAGGTCGCCTGGTCAGAATCGGAGTCTTCAAATGTGTGTGTTTCACAGGATTAGGATCATTCTGTCTTGATTTTTTTTAAAATCGCCTGTTGCCGAACTCTGGCTGAGATGTAAATTTGTAAAAACTGCGATGTAAAATCATGGTCTTGCTCTTCGAACCCAAGTGGGTTCATCATATTTCTTCTCCACGCTAGCAGCCTCTTCCAAGACCTTTCCACCGGAGGGATTGCTAGTGTATTTTAACCACCCTCTGAGCAGCGTTAAACCGTACACGCAGCAAGACTTCCAGAAGACTGGGATTTTTTTACTGGATGCATCAATTTTTCAGATGCACAAACTGAGCCTGTTAAAGGGGTCTGATCTTCGGGAAGTGCAGAGCATCAACTGCCTGAAAAATCACCCTCTTTTAAGGGTCTCAGTTCAGGTGCCCCCAATCGCTTGTCACTCCTGAAAAATGGTAACCTGAGACATGGAGCCAATGATGTGCTACTGTCAGTAGCAACAATGGGGAACGAAGGAACTCTTGTGGGCATCCAGTTCACAGTTGTTCAGCCAGTCAAAACCAGCGCATTGTTTGTGTCCTTTGCAAACCACACTCCTGCTATTTCCAGAACAGGATGGGGGCTGCAGGACGGACATGACCTCTGCTCTACATCCTCCCCCGCCCAATTGCTCCCGGAAGGGCATAGCTGTAACCTTGCTATGCTCTTGTTAATACTGCTTCTGCCAATGAAACAGACCCCGGCAGCCAGTTCAGCCTCGGGGCCTGGCTGAACTGATGTCTCCAGCTGCTGTGCTGATGACTCCTTCTGCATCTCTTGTAAACAAACTCCCCACGGGTCTTGTGTGACTGACACTGGAGTCACTAGCCGCTACATCACAGCTATTGTGGGTCTGGGCTATTGCTGCACTAAGAAACGTATGTGAGTAATTCTGGTCAGCTCTTCGTGGGTTTCCCCATGTGACTTTGGATCCTGGTGGAGAAAAGTCGTATCTGGTCTGATGCAGTAATTTGGTACGCTTGTATGGATATTGAACAGAGTAAAATGCTTTCTCCAACTGGATCAGTGTGAGGATTATCTGAGCTTACACAGACAATCGCCTGAAACCAGACTAACCGCTTGGTTAAACTTGTGCGTTAACTTTCCGTGGGAGGTTGTAAAATGATCCAGCGGCACTAAATGCACAACACTGTCTGTGATGCCGACCTACAACTGGGCAGGAAGTGGGAGTAAATCTGTTTACTGACACCCCCCTTGCCCTTTCTCCCATCAAAATCAGGGTTGGAACTCACATTGATGCCGGAGGGAGGAGGCTGGGTTGGTCCTTGGTAAATAACTTCTTTACCCTACTACTCAAATCTAGCAATTCCCTTTTTCTCTCAGCTAATGCTAGGCCATTCCTGCTGTCTGTCACAGCTTCGTGGCTTTAAATCCAGCTCGGCCAGTGGCTTTTATTTCACTAGGACATTGAAACCTGGATTAATCAGTCCCTTAAAAGTGTCCCAGGGCAATTACAACCTGTCCCATGGTAATGTTTGACTGCTGGTTAGGACTTCTAGGACTATAAATGGGTGTGTGTGTGGCGGGGGAAACGTCTCTTTGTACCAATGACATATTGTTAACATTGGTTAGGATCTTCCTAATGCGTACATTTCCTTTTAAAATGTGGTAACTGGATTTGCTGACCTAGCTCCTTTTGTTTAGCAAACAAAACTTCCACAGATTCTTTTTGTCTGGGCCCTGCCTGTTTCCTCTGTGTGGAGAATTATGTAGTGGTAGCTGATGCTATGCGATCATAATGACTAGAATAAAAAAATCCAAACCAAGAGTGGCCCAGCTTTTGTGCTTGCTTAGGAGGAGCTACAGGTAAGGAGAGAGGCCCAATGTCTGACCATGGGATCTACAGAGCAGCACTTGGTTCAACTCAATCCATGATTCTGCTGCCAACTGCCCCACAAGCTGGTGGACTCTTACAGTTTCAGGCCAACAGCACCTGCGTTCCCTCTCTGTGACCCACCAAGGGCACCCACTTACAGCTTCCAGGCTCCCACCTTTCACCTTCCTTGGGTCTCTCCCTTCTGACAGGCTTTTTTCCAGGCTGCACAGTTCCCTGCCTATGCTGTGATATCCCCAGCAAGCCAGACTGCCCAGGCAGGGCAGCTTTCTCTCCAGGTGTTATGAACAGTATAATTACCAGCAGTTCCAAGTTATCACACAGCTCTTTCTAGGCAAGCATGTTTATTCTTAAGGTGAAAGCATTACAGAGAAAACACATTAAAAACACTACAAGAACCTAAACCCATGCTTAAAAGCTTACCAGAGATAAGCCTCAGTCTCGGGTAGGTGTCAGTCCTCAAAAACCCGCAACTGGCTTTTTCTATGGTTACAAATTCGTAACTCAGATTCAGAAATAGAACCCAAGCTGGGCAGTTGAACTGTTG
Organism: Caretta caretta; assembly: GCF_965140235.1. NCBI lineage: Eukaryota > Metazoa > Chordata > Testudines > Cheloniidae > Caretta > Caretta caretta. The sequence goes on from NC_134228.1 coordinate 4,656,840, forward strand.
GTTTATACAGGTGGGCCCTTTGATCTCTTCTCGGACAGGTGCTCAGCAGACAATGGCCCCCTTCTCAGGGCGCAGCTGCAAAAGGCTGGGTTTTTGCGTAACTGGAAGTGGGTAATTTTCATTCACTCTCCCCTCCGGCTTCCCCGGGAAATCTACTTCATGCTTATTGTTTCATAACTCCACTCCTGCCTGGTGCAATTTTAATATAGCCCTCTGCCACTGCCCCCTGGCCTCACATCACCCCACCCCACCGTCCCTGCAGTCCGGCCCATAATAATGCATAAATGTTGCATTTAGTACAACGTGGCCGGTCTACACTTAAAACGCCGCATCGATGCAGCACTTAAGTGAAGATGCTCCCACGCTGCTGGGAGAGAGCTCTCCAGTTGGCGTAGTTACTCCATCTCCGCGAGAGGCTCTCCCGCTGATCTAGCGCTCTCTACGTGGCGGGTTAAGGTGGGCATAGCTACACCACTCAGGTGTGGATTTTCACACCCCTGAGCAATGTAGTTATATCAACATAGGTCTCTAGCATAGACCTGGCCTCAGCTTTTCAAGGATATTACTGGGACTCGCCTTATCTGTCCCAGACTCGGTCTCAACCACAGTGTCCAGAGCTGGGGAGAACAAAAGAAACTTGTTCTGGTCCATCCTCGGCCATCGTGTTAAGCCATCTATCATCCTGTTAATCATAGGAATTATCGCATTGGACCTTGTCTAGCCCACACGCCTGCCTGACCGCACCCAGCGTTAGATACTGCAGAGGACGGTGGAAGAACCCCGCAGCTGTGCCATCATCTGCCCGACCTTGGGTTTCATCCTGGTTGCTAATAGAGATGTGTCTAAGCCCTGAAGCAGGAAGTTTAAAATCCCTTCCAGACGTTGTTAACCAGTTATAATGCTGCATATAAATGCTGCTTAGCCTCACCCACCAATGCTGGCCAGGCAACTCTCTGTTTCCTTAGCAGCTTACGCAGTGAGCTCTACTGTATTTTTCTGTCCCCAACCTTCCATTGGCTGTAACTCTAAGCCTTGGAACCAGCCTGTGTCTTTCTGCGGAGGCTCTGTAGCGAGAGGTGGGGCAGTGGGTCTCTGACACGGATAAAAATCCAGTGGGTGGTTTCTGGAGTGGTTGCCCGGGCTTGCAGCCTCTTCTCTGCCCCTTGAGTATTGCAGTTGCACAACCCAGGCCAGGACTTGCCCTGTGGAACAGGGATCAGCAAAACACCAGGCCAAAGCGATGCTCCTGGACAAGTCTATTAGGTTTGTTCTATAGGGCCTTTATGTTGCAAATGAAGAAGGGGGCAAGTTCTCCCTTAAGGTACTTATCTGGCCCCTTTCACCTAGTATTTGAGCACCTCAAAATCTTTCATGGAGGTAGGGAGGGGTTATCTCCCTTGTACAGATGGGGAAACTGAGGCACACAGCAGCTAAGTGACTTCCCTGGCACCACACAGGGAGCCCAGGGTAAAGGAGGGACTTAAACCCAACTCTCACGCATCCCAGGCTGATGCTCTAACCTGTGGGCCATCCTTCTGCTTTACCCAGCCTGTTGTAAATGGGTACATTTCTAGAGAGCCCTCCAGCCCCAGGCATTCCAGAGCTCTGCCAGATTGCTAGTTTTGTTCTTTGTCTGTACAGGGCCTGGCACATGGGTCCTGGTTGACTCAGTTTCCCAGGTGCCACCGTAATATACCTAATAGAAATAAAAAATGTACGGCGCCTGTCACAATGGAGTCTTGTTCAATGCCTGAGGTGCCTAGGTGCTACCATAATATACCTAATAGCAATAAAAAATGTACAGTGCCTGACATGCCTGTTCCATGACTGGAGTTCCTAGGTGCTACCCAACATAGGCTAACAGCAGAGCATGCTCCCTCTACCTCCCCTGCTGCGAACGGCAATACCGAGGTGTAATGGACAAACCATGCTCTCGTATGTACAGGTGCCTCAAGGCTAAAACATCAAAGGACTGATGCAGTTCTGCACAACTGCCTGCTTCATCGTTAGCCCTGATCTGAGGACACTGTGGAGACTCGACTCATTGCATCAACAGGAGGGCCTGCTCAGGGTGAGAACGGTTATGGGAGATTGTCAGAGGCACGGTGGTGGCTACCTACTTAACTCCCATTGACGTTCCATGGGAATTAGGCACCTAACTTTGTACCTTTGGCAATTGTGGGACAGCTCAGTCCACGTAAAACCCACCTGCAAGCTGCTTTATGAATCTCGGCCGAACTACAGTGCTTAAAACACAGCCAACAGACTTTCCCTTGCTCCTCCAGCATGCCTGCTGTGGCAAAAGCTTATACGCACATCGACTAAATACAACAGATGCAAATAATGCGTTGAGCTAATGCCAGTGTCAACCAACACAGTTTGAACAGATGCAACTATCCATAGATTTTAAGGCTAGATGGGACCACTGGGATCATCTAATCTGACCTGTATAGCACATGCAAGGCCCTGCTCTTTCAGTTTTTGTTTAATATTCGCCAGGAATTTATCTGGGTTTATTAAAAAAAAAAAGGGGGGGGGGGGGAGGTTTGAAAATCCGGGCAAAAAATGAAGGGCACGGATTCCTGGCTCGATATTGGATTTAGTTGTGGGAGATGGGAGGACAGAACCAAGCAACAAAGAGAGGAAAGGTAATGAAGGGGGTGTCATGCGGTGGTTTAGTTAGTAAGCCGTGTGTTAACAGTATGTACATCGATGCATGCCTGCTCTATCTCAACGACTTTGCTTTGACGGACATGGATTGACACCCACTTCCCTCCCCTCCGATGAGCAACTTGCAATCTCTCCCTCCCCCCCCGCCACCACGTGGTGGGAAGCACATGGTCCTTAGCTCCTCCCTTCCTCTTCTCTGTGCCCGCCCCCCAGCGCCCTGCAGCCAATGGGAAGCGAGGGCTAAGGTTGCCGGTGTCTCAGCGTTCGGAGCCGGCTGGGGAACAGGTGCTGGGGTGGCCGCCGCTGCGGGCCTGGGGGGGCGCGGGGACGGGGGTGCTGGCCCAGCGGCGTTGCGGGGGGCCGGCCACGCACAGGGTTATCAGCCCCCGCGTTTGCCCTGCTCTTGGAGGTGGTGCTGGTTCTAGCGGCTGCTTCAATGCGACCCTACAATAACAAACCCCAGGAGACTGAGTCGCTGCTTGTCTCCCCCCCAGAAATCACTCTTTTTTCCTGGCCTAGCCCTGAGGCCCGGGGTTGCTCCTGGATTGTAAGCATGCGGTGATCCCCTTCTCCCCAATGCCCTGAGTGTCTCTCCCTTCCCTGCCCCCCAGCCTGAGAATCTTGAATCCCTGAAGGGACCAAATAGGAAAGGGGCTGGGGGGAGGGAAATTCTTTTCTTTATCTTCCCTCTCTCCCAACGCAGGATCTGTTCTCTGTGTCTATATTTACCAACCAGAGGATGTTCCCCCCCCCCACCACCACCCTGTTTTTTTCTGTTTAGTGACCAGAGTCATTGAAACGTCAGGGTGGCTCGAGAAGTCCACCTAGACCTAGGTATTTGTCTAATTCTTTTTTTCCCTCCGATGCTTCCCCAGAAGGGATCAGACAGGCTGAATGCAAGAGGGTGTCTCTTGTCCACCACCCCCTTTGCCATCAGTAATATCCTTTGGCACTGAGTTCCACAGGTCATACACTTTAAACATGTTGCTTTTTTTAATTAGAGCTGGAAGAAAGTTTTCCAAGGGAATGTTTTTTCCGTTGGAAAATGCCGATTCATCGACCACTTGTGGAAACAAGTCGATTTTGATGAAATGTTGTTTGGAGGGGAAAAAATGGAGGGAAAATCCACATAAAATTTCAGTTTTCCATTCATGAAATGACTCTTCGGTATCTTTAAATTTTATATTCTGTAATCCAGTGTAATGCATTTAAAAAGTCAAAATCTAAACGAAACATTTAGATCAACCCGCAGTGAATTTATTTGCAGAACTGTGTGCAACCAGAAAAAAAATTAAAATCCTTAAATTTCCAGCCTAAATGGAAAATCCAGTCCTACTTTTAACTACCAGATGCCCCCACGGCTAATATTAGGAGAGGGTAAACAAAAGCTCCTTACTGACCTGCCCTGAACCATTCCCTATTTTACATTTTCCTGTTCCCATGAGGATCATATTGATCCCCCTTTGAGAGTTGCTGATGAAAAGTGCTAGAAGAGTGAGGAATGATTATCCACCGGACATCAGTGAACTTAAGGGGCTATCCATTTCAAATGCACGTTCATTTTCTCCTGTCAGGGCTGGTGGCCTCAGACCATCCCAGTCTGGTTTCATGTGATTTCCAGCACGTGCTATGCGGATGGTTTCCTGTCTATTGCAGACCACTGCTGGAGTGGGACCTTCGCATATAGAAGTCGGGTAGGTCCTGGCGGGGTTTTTAGTGAGGAGTGTCATGTGGTTTGGTAACTCATAGTTCTTGGATGGGGCACAAGGCAAATCCCATCCTTTCGTAGTTGTTAAAGAGAAAAGTTTATTTGCCTTGATGTCCTAGCCAAATTCCTTAAATATCCCCTGACCCTTTATCCTCCAGTTTCAGTTGACCATAGCATTATTATTTATTTTTCACTTTCTGTTCTAATCTCTGGGGTGCTCTTGCTGTGCAGATAGTCTCTGTGCTCCACCCTAGAGCTGGCTGCATTTCAGTGATGTGTAGAAGTGAGGACATGTACTTTTTTTAAAGTGCTTGGAGCTTCTTCAGATTATTGTTTTGTGGCTAGAGCCAGTACCGGTTTACAATGGCGTGGTGGTGCTGGGCCCACACTCAGAAGGGTCCCTGGTGCCTGGACCGAGTGCGGGCAGAGCCTCAAGGGGGGGGAGAAGAGGCCAAGAAGGGGTGAGGCCTTGTGGCCAAGGCTTCAGGGGAAGAGACCGAGCGGGGGCAGAGCCTCAGTGCCAAGGCCTCAGGGGAAGAAGCGAAGAGGGGGCGGGGCCTCAGGGGAAGGGCCTGAGCGGGAGCGGGGCCAAGAAGGGGCGGGGCCTCAGGGGAAGGGCCTGAGCGGGAGCGGGGCCAAGAAGGGGCGGGGCCTCAGGGGAAGGGCCTGAGCGGGAGCGGGGCCAAGAAGGGGCGGGGCCTTGGGAAGGGCCTGAGCGGGAGTGGGGCCAAGAAGGGGCGGGGCCCTGGGCCCAAGGCCTCAGGGGAAGAGGCCGAGTGGGGGTGAGACCTCAGGGCCAAGGCCTCGGGGGAAGGGGCCGAGTGGATGGCAGCGCCACGGTCCAGGCCCTGGGGCCCGCCAAAGATTAATCCAGCCCTGGCTAGAGCACGTCTCCCTGCAGCGCTGCCAGGCCATTAGTGAAACTGAGGTAAATACTTGCATGCTGGGCTGAAGAGTGCATTGAAATGATTTCACAAGGGTGAGATGAAACTCAGCAGGCTACAAAGCCGTCACAGCTGATCTAATACCTCCACCTGTTCACTTCCAGCCCCTGTTTTGCTGTTGCGGCTCTCCCACATGATCTGAGCGGATCTTCCCGGTACACCATGGCACGGCATAGCAAGCTCCAGAAGCAAGTCTTGAGCTTGTACAGACAGTTCCTACGAGCCGGCAAAGAGAAGCCGGGATTCTTACCTTGCATACAGGCCGAGTTCCGGAAGAACGCCAGCATCCCCCGGATGGATGTTATGCACATTGAGTATCTCCTCCGCCGTGGCCAGAGGCAGCTGGAGCAGGTCAGAGACGGTAACACCAAACAAATGGGAACTTTTGTCAAAACCAAGCCGGAACAGCGGTGACCCCTGCTGGCTGGCGCCGGCGGCTTTCTTGTACTGGGACAGTTAGCGTGTGAATTCGGAGACGTGCCTGCTAGATTCTCACACCCCGTTCTGTTTGCACATGGGTCTGATCACAGCGAAGGAAAACTGTCCAGTCAGTGCAGTTGTGCTGCCTGGATTGGAGTTCAGTGGGATAAATAAAGCCTGGTTTAGGTGTCTTTACACGAGGAGCCGCTAGAGGATGAATTTGAGAAGCCAATCTCTACCATTCCAAGCGTTTTAATCATTCAGGGGTGGATGGGTGATCTGGAGGTGGCGTTCTTGGGACATAATCCGTTCCTACCCCTGTTGTCTCCTCTTTTCCATCCTGTAGCTAAAGTCAAACAGGCAGATTACCCAGAAAAGTAAAAGAAAGGGACAGTGGTGGGTTGAAATCCTATTTCTGTCATTTTTTTAATTATCTGTAGCTCCTAAAAGCCCCAGTCATGGGCCAGGCCCCCACTGTGCTAGGTGCTGTACAAACAGTGGATTTGGGTGCTACAATTCTTGAGGGCCCCACCAAAGTGCCTTAGAAGGACCAGAAAGAGCTGAGCGCCTGCCTTCTGAAAACGGGGTTCCCTTTAGGTGTCTCAAGACGGGCAGCTCCCTCTCCCCAACCCACTTCTGAAAATAAAGGCTTTGGGCCAAGGCGTTCTCCAGGGTGTACCAGCGTGTGTGTGTGTTGCCATGTGAGCTTCCCCCATGTGTCCCCCTCCCTCAGTGTACCTTGGCTCTGCCATGGAGGGACCATGTCTAGGCCTGAGAGGCTATTAGCGCGTGGTGGCTGGCTTGCTTAGCCCTGGTTTAAACTTAATAGTTTTACGGCTGTAGCTACCCTGGCCGAATCTTCCTAGCGTAGACGCAGCTTATCCCACCAAAGTGCCTTTGCCGGTGAGAGTTTATTCCAATGCAGCGAGTGAAGCAAGCTCTAGAGTCACAGAGTTTAAGGCTGGAAGGAACCAGTGGATCATAGAACTGGAAGGGACTTTCTGGGACAGCAAGTATAGTCCCGAACCCCGTCATATAACCCCGGTCAAAAATGTATTGAGCTCCATCTTCAGATCAGTTCAATTGTTTGCCCTCAGCTCCTACTGGGAGGTTGTTCTATCTCCTCTGATGGTTATAAACATTTCCAGCCTGAACTTATTCCTGGCCAGTTTCTATCCCTTTGTCCCTTAGATCACAAGCCATAAGATGTCACCTAATTACCCCTGTGCTGAGCCCAATAACTTGTGTTGGACTAAACCATCTTCTAAAAGGGCCCCTGGTCCTTGGATGGAGAATCCAGCATTTCCCTTGGAGGATGGTTCCAGTGATAAGAAATTGCACCTTATTCCTAACTTGGATTTGTCCGGTTTCAGTGTCCAGCCATCGGGTCTTGTTCTGTCTTTCTCTAGCTGAAAGAACCCTTTAGGACAGAGGTGGGCAAACTACGGCCTGCGGGACCGTCCTGCCTGGCCCTTGAGCCCCCGGCTGCTCCCCTGCTGTCCCCCGTCCCCCACAGCCTCAGGCCGCCAGCACTCTGGGCAGTGGGGCTGCGAGCTCCTGCCGGGAGGTGCGTCTGCGAGAGCCGCCGGCCTGCCCTGGTGCTCTAGACTGTGGCACGGCGCGGCTGCCAGTCCTGGTGCTTTGAGCGGTATGGTGGGGGGGGGGGAGTGGATAAGGGGCAGGGGGTCCCGGGGGACAGTCAGGGGACAGGAAGCAGGGTGGTTGGATGGGGTGGAGGTTCTGGGGGGGGCAGACAGGGGATGGGAAACAGGGGGTTGGATAGGTGTAGGAGTCCTGGGGGGGCTGTCAGGGGGTGGGGGTGTGGATAGGGGTTGGGGCAGTCAGGGGATAGGGAGCAGGGGAGGTTGGATAGGGAGTGGGGTCCTGGGAGGCGTGGTTAGGGGCAGGGGGTCCTGGGAAGGGGCAGTCAGGGAACAAGGAGCAGGGGAGGTTGGATGGGTCGGGAGTTCTAAGGGGGGGCGGGAAGTGGGAGGGGGCAGATAGGGAGCTGTTTGCAAGGCACAGCCTTCCCTACCCGGCCCTCCATACAGTTTTGCAACCCTGATGTGGCCCTCGGGCCAAAACGTTTGCCCACCCCTGCTCTAGGACGTGCTCTTTTCTCCTCACGGAGGTACTGCGACACTGCGATCCATGCTCTCATCATCAGGGGTTTTCTCCGGCCCTTGAATTACTTTGATGGCTCTTCGCTGCACCCACTCCAATTTTGCAGTGTCACTTTTCTGCCGGTATAACTGCGTCTACACTGGGGTTCTTGCAAAAAACCAAAAACCCCACTCCCCAATTGCCATGCTGAGAGTGGCAACAGTTAGTAGCGTAGGGCTGGCCTTATTTATAGATCTGCTCCTTATCCAAAGGACGCACCATCCCGCAGTGTGGAAACATTCAAGGGAGCTGAACCCAGGCCCCCGGTGTCATGGAGCTGGTGATGTGTGTATCCTCAGCTTGGCAGGTGCCGTGACTGCCTGGTGCCTTGAAGATGATATTGCTGCCGCTGGTGGCTTGATTCTCTGAAAGAGCAAATCGCTTTGGTTCTCAAATGTGCCGATCCTCCGAGTCCTTTGGCATTTACAGTCCATGCTATGGCTAGACTCCGCTGCAGCCCCTAAAAATCATAGCAATGTCGGGCTGGAAGGGACCTGGAGAAATCATCACGTCAAGCCCCCTGCGCTGAGGCAAGGCCAAGTAAACCCAGGCCAGCCCTGAAAGGTGTTTGTCCAGCCTGGTCTTAAAAACCTCCAATGACGGGGATCCCAAAACCTCCCTTGGGAGCCTGTTCCAGAGCTTCACTCCTCTGAGAGTTAGAAAGTTTTCCCTAACATCTCACCTAAGTCTCCCTTGCTGCAGATAAAGCCCATTACGTCTTGTCCTGCCTTCAGTGGACATGGAGAACGGTTGGTCACCAGCCTCTTTATAACAGCCATGAACATATTTGACGACTCTCTTAGATCAGGTCTTTGAAACTTGGATCCTTTTTGTTGCTCTCCTCTGGGATATCTCCAATTTGTCCACGTCTTTCCTAAAGTGTGACACCCAGAACTGGACACTGTGCTCCAGCTGAGCAGGACAATTACCTCCCATGTCTGACATCTGCCACTTCTCTTAATACACCCCAGGACGATGTCACCTTATTGAAGGGGTTTGTGTCTGAAGCAGCTTCTCTCTAAGGTGCTGCGATTGTGTTTCTCCACCTGAACCGTCTCGCCGATCTTGTTATGACTTGAATGTGCATGCCACGGTTCACCGCCCTGCCTGCACGTTGGACCCTGGCCTGATTTCCGAGCGCAACCTCCCAGTTGTCAGGCCTCCTGCTTTCACCTCCCCTGGGTGGAATCATGTCGTTCCACTACTCTCAGATGGGGGTCAGGGCTACAGTGTCTTGCCCACCTCTGATTGCTCAGCAGGCCCTCCCTCCAAGACTTCCCTTGGGTGGATGCAGTGCCCCGAACGAACGGCCTTTTCAAAACAAAGTTTCCTTTGTGCTTATCGGTGGGAATAAGGCATAGCCAGAGAAAAGGGTTTTTCACCCCATCAAAGGTCTTCACATGGGTCAGTCTCATCCCAGAGCCTTCCCATCTCTGGGGTCTGGGACCACTGTTGCACCAACTTTGCCTCTTTTTATAAAACCTGCCAAGTCCTTTGTCGTCCCCTGGAGCCGGGTTTGTCCGGCTCTCCAGGGGGGTCGGAGATAGATTTCAAAGCAGTTGCTTTTCTGCACTGTCCTTTAAATACTGGAAAATGGGGGTAACTGAAACGACGCTCCCCTTTCTTGCTGATGTGCAATCTGGCCCCTGTTTGAATGAATCCTTTGCAATCCTATAGCAAGCAACCCAGGAAGAATCAGACAGACAGATGGGTCAGATTAAGTATCACAGACAGCTCTCATGCCCTTCACCAGTCCCAAAGTGTGTGTGTGGTGGTTGGGGGCGGGGGGACCGGTATGTGCAGCTTCTGCTTATAAAGGTAGGGGAAATTTCTGAGCTCAGGGCTACAGGCAGGGAGGGTTCATTCACCTGCTTTTCCAGGCTCCTCAACTGCAGCTGAGCAGCCATGCTTCCCTGGCTTGAAACTGATTGCTTGGCAGGTTTAGCTGCCTGTGGGCTAGCTGAGTGCACGGAACAGGTAAATAAACCCGATGGCCAGTTTAGATCAGGTGCCTGCATTTATCCAGCTCAAGCAGGGCTGGGGTTTGATTGGGGTGGTGTGGGGAAACCCTACCACTCTGGGTTTCCATTTCTGGCTCGCTGCCTGAGTCTGGGGAAGACACGGCGCTCCCTGCCTCAGTTTCCCAATCTGTAAAACTTCTCCTACTAGGGAGTTGTGAGCCTTGGGCATTAACTCACAACACGTGAGGGACGTTATTTAAATGTACTTCTGCAAACAGACCCAAGGGAACCATTGGTCCAGTGTGCGAGCGCAATTCCTATGGCCAGTCTAGCAGCCTCTCTCTGGCAGAGCTTCAGAAGAAGGTGCGAGGAGCCTCTACTAAGGAATAACCTGCCTCTAGGGAAAGGACCTTGCCAACCCCCACAGCTGGGGGCCAGTTAATGCCCTGCCATAGAGGGTTTATAGCATAGCTGTAGCTGAGGAATGGTCTTCCCAAGGGAAAGGGGAGGGAATGTGGTTGCTTGGGATGTTTACACTAGGCTGGACAAAGCCCTGAAGAATAGAAGAGAGCAGAATCATTCTGTGTTGAGACCTGGGGCCTAGCTATGGGCTCGTCTACACTACAGAGCCTTGGCCGATATAATTCTACCAGCAGCGCCCCCTACTGGAGACTGCTGCCGGAAGGTGCTCTGCCAGCGTTAACGGACGACCTGAGCTAAGCCGACAGACGCTTTCCTCTGTTTGCAGAGTCGTGGCTACCCTGGAGGTCTTGCCGGCCTCGCTATGTTGGCTGGGTGTGTGGGGTTTTTCACACTCCCTAGCCAACAAAGCTATGCCAGTAAAACTTTGCCAAGTAGACTAAGCCCATGGTAACGGTGGCGGGTTTGTCCCCGTGGCGTGGATCAGCCTGTCCTGGCAATGGCTTGGAATTGCTGGCTGAGAAACTAGGCTCTAACAGAGACATGGGGATGGTGTAGGAAGCAAATCCAAGTGTTTTGGGGGGATGTGATTCTGGGTGGGAGGGATGACCTATACTCCTGCCTGCCACAACCTGCCAGGGCTCTGCCAGGCTCTAAGCACAGACCGCTTTGGAGATCTGAGTTCACTGCTCGAAACCTGATCAGGAGCATAAAAGGCCCCAAGCAGCCTTTGTTCTGTTATCTCGGAAGTAAGGGACAAAGTTCAGAGAGGGTGCCAAGCTGGGCTGGAGTCTTTGAGCTCAGATTTTGCTTTGTCCTTCCTTGAAGGCTGTGCTACAGGTGAGTGCTGTTTTCATCTCTGCTCTGGGAGTATTTCTCATGGGTTTTGTGTCCTGATTTGAGAGGGATTGTGTGTGTGTGCGCGCGGGGGGTGGGGGGGGAGAGGATTAATGTGCCATAAACTTTATATCCTCTTCTCTGTAGCTAGCCCCAACCTCTAAATCATCTGTTTCCAAGCTCTGTGGCTAACTTAGAGGCCAGCAGTACGGTCTAGTGGATCAGGTATGGGATTGGGTATAAGGTCTCCTGTGACCTGGTGAATAAGGCACAGGGTTGCATGTCAGGTCTTCCCAGTCCTGCACTCGCAAACCGTGTGACCTTGGGGAGGTCTTTTTGGGTCTCCCTTTCCCTGTCTGCAAAAGGCAGGCAAGCAAGATTTAACCACCTGGGGCAGGTGCTTTGAGATCTGCAGCTGGAAAGTGCTGCAGCGTTTGTTTAGGTCACAAGTGTGTAGGGACATGGATTGTGTAGAAGCGTGAACGCACTGCTCGTGCTCAATAAATATTGATTCATAGCATGCGTGAGGCAGCGAATAGCCAAGCGACAGAGAAATTAAGACGCAAAGGAGATTTTGTGGTGTCTGCATCTGAGAGCTGAAAGAAACGGAAAGGAGAGTTGATGAGACCCAAGGAAGCCATTCCAGACAGTAGGAGATGCTGGAGCCGAGGCCAAGTTTGCCGACTGGATCCTGAAGGCAATCGGGAGCCGGGGAGGTGTGTCTGGATTGGGGCTGATGTGGTCAGAGAGTGGCAGCGGGGACTCAGGATAGCCACTGAGGAGGGACATGCAATAGCTCAAGCAAGATGAGCTGAAAATGCAGGTGATGTTAGTAGTGGCCAGTCAGCTGGATGCAGATTCCACCAGTCAAGGTGTTTGTGGGGCTCATGTTAGTTTCAACCAATTTTGATGCAAAGTTATGAAAGCGCTTTGATCATTTCGACTTTATTATAACACATTGGGATGAAGCACTTTGGGCATATGTATTATAAGCCGAAGGGCTTCATCTCAGCGTATACTCTAAACGAAACATTATTAAACATTACAGAATATATTCTATTTGAAATGAAAAATAATCAAAGCCCTTTGGGCTTATACATGATAAGAAGTTGAAGCATTGCATTTCACCATATATGTATGGAGCGTTATGAAATGTGATATTCAAAGAGAACCGCTTTGATCAAGTGGTTCCAAAACCATTCTTCGCAAATTTCATTCTGCAGGAAATCTTCACAATTTCATCTTTTTTCTTCCGATTTGGGATGAAAGGAAACGGGGTGGAAATTCCGAGGTATGACCAGCTCTAGGGCAGATGCAGCTGTGACCGAGGTGGGCAGCAGAGAAGGGTGACAAAGGCCAGGAATAGCTCAGCTTTGAGGACAGCCCTGAGATTGTGGAGGCAGAGTTGTTCTGAGTTAGGTTGGACATTAGGAAAAACTTCCTAACTCTCAGGGTGGTTAAGCACTGGAATAAATTGCCTAGGGAGGTTGTGGAATCCCCATCACTGGACGTTTTTAAGAGCAGGTTTGACAAACACCTCTCCGGGATGGTCCAGATAATACTTAGTCCTGCCTCGGTGCAGGGCATGGACTAGATGACCTCTTGAGGTCCCTTCCAGTCCTACTTTGCTATGATTCTATGAGCTGGTGGAGCCAGGTTTTGAAACCTCTGTGTCCTCCTTAAGATCTGATACCTGCTAGGCTGCAGATACACTGGCTGTCTCTCCTCTCACAGCCCATCCTAGCTGCTGCTGCTGGAATAGCTCAGGTTAGCTTCACCTGCTCTGTCTTAGAGAAGCTTTACAGGAGAACGGCCTATGAAGGCATCTTGCTGATCTTCAGATCTCTTGGTAATTCCTCTGCATTCTGTTTATTTTTTTTTCCTCCCTAGCTGGCTGATCTAGTCAAGCATCTTCAGCCCTTGAATGCCCCCAGGAATTCCCAGTGCGATGGTCTCCCATGCCCAAGGTAATCAGCTGGCTAGTTATGGACAGAGTCCTTGGGTCTCAGCTCCACATCAGGCATGGAGAGTTGGTCTGCCGAAGCCAGGTCCATGTGACCTGATAACCAGCCCTGGTTATCAGGGAGGCAGCTGTATTGATCTGAGAATGGCTGGAAGCCACCATGACTCATTGTGATCTGGGGTGGGGAAGTGAAAGGACTTGAGACCTGCGACATTTCCAGTCCTGCCCTTGATCCCAGAATATCTGGCTATTTCTCCTGATACGGTTGGTGGTGGGATAGGTATTTACCTAGACGTTAAGCTCTTCGTGTATGTAAGCACCCAGCACAGCGCCCGCCCCCCCCCCCCCGATCCTTCATTGGGTGCCTTAAGATGCTACAAATAATACAAGTAATCACTGGCAATGCTGTTAACAATAACATCATCATCAGAGCTAATATCGCTACCCCGAACGAGGGCTGCTCGCTCCTCTTGGAGCTACGTGTCGCAGGCAGACAGCACTGCATAGGGCCCCATTGGGAAGTCTCCTTTTTAGTCATGAGATCTGGGTGCTTTAATATGGATAAATATATATTTAAAGCAAAGGTTAGCATCTGTAGAAATGGGTGTTTCCAGTAAGGAGGCAAGGCCTGGAGATAGCCCTCCATAGAGGGCTACTGATCTGCCTTCAAAGGGTCAGATGCCAGGGACTGCGTTGTTGGGTTATTATGGGCCTTGCTTTGCCGTCAGACAGCAGGCTACGGGGCAGCAAGCGGGTGAAGGCTCTGTGCCTGCCTTGGGGAGGGGAGAGACAGGATTCTATCCTGGGAGAGCAGCAGCTAGGAGAGACCATCTGCCTGGGGGGGAGCCCCAATATCCTGCAGGAATGGGGCCTGGTTTCTTGTTCTAGCCCTTCCCTTAGGTGCGATTGTGGCTGGCACAGTTTCAAAAGCGGAGTTACTTGGCCCTGTAATCCTGAAAGCCGAGTGACTCCGCCTGCTGGCACTTATCACTCCCTCGCCTCTTGCTGTTTAATCAGCTTGTTTAACCAAGGAGGGAGGGAAAAGGGGAACCTTTGGCTATTTGAAGGTTGCGTGCAAATGGAGGGAAAGGGGATGGATAAAGAAGGGCTGAGTGTGGGGCTGCCTCTATTTAAATACATGCCCAAAGATGCCCTGAAAATCTGGGAGAATCACTGGGCGGCTGGCCTGAACGAGATGGCTAAACAGCTTGGCAGCTGGAGTTTTGGAGCCTTGTTATTCCTGGTAATGTGGGTAGATGGCTCCCATTCAGTGGGATTTCTGCCAGGAAGATGACCACAAATAGTGGCCTTTATTCCCCATGTCACTTCCCCAGGTGTCTGACTTTTGTCGCTGAGATCAAGAATTGTATACGATTCAAAGAGGAACGGGCTGGTTTATCTGGCTAGCCAGTGTTTGAATAGTTAATAATAATCCCTTGCTATTATTTGTAGATCTCAAAGCACTTTAAAAAGGAGAATCAGTATCATTGTTCCCATTTTACAGATGGGGAAACTGAGATAAAGAGACTCATCAAAGGTCACCCTGTGGGAGAGGCAGGAATAGAACCCAGCTCTCCTGAGACCAAGCTCAGTGTTTGTTAGAGACCAGCATGAGACGTGTGGGGGGGGGGGGGGCAGGGGCAGATTAAGAACATAAGAACAGCCATACTGGGTCAGATCGATGATCCATCTAGCCCCATATCCTGTCTTCCAACAGCAACTGGTGCCAGATGCTTCAGAGGGAATGACAGACCAGGGCAATTACTGAGTGATCCCTCTGACAGTTGGAGGCTTAGGGACACCCGGAACATGGGGTTATGTTCCTGACCATCTTGACTAATAGCCATTGATGGACCTATCCTCCATGGATTTACCTCATTCTTTTTGAACGCAGTTACATGTTTGGCCTTCACAACATCCCCTGGCAATGAGTTCCACAGGTTCATGAGTGGGTTGAGTGAATATGTAATTCCTTATGTTTGTTTTAAACCTCCTTACGCCGGTTTTCACTGGGTAGATGATTGCGTTTTAAGATATTCTGAAAACTATGGGCTTCCGAGACGTCTCATGAAGCTCAGCTGCCTCTCAGCATCTGTCTACACTGCAGTCAGGAGGTGTGATTGCAGCCCGGGTAGATGTAGCTGCCCCATATCAAAGCTAGTGTAACTATCGAAGTGAAGCCACCGCATAGATTCATAGATCCTAAGGCCAGAAGGGACCACTCTGATCATCTAGTCCGACCACCTGTGCAGCACAGGCCAGAAACCTGCCTCAAAACCGTTCCTAGAGCAGATTTCTCCAGAAAAACATCCCATCTTGATTTTAAAATGGTCAGTGGTTGTCGGAGAATCCACCATGACCCTTAGTAAATTGTGCTAATGGTTAATTACTCTCACCGTTAAAAATGTATGCCTTATTTTCAGTCTGAATTTGTCTAGCCTCAACTTCCAGCCATTGGATCATGTTAGACCTTTCTTTGTAAGATTGAAGAGCCCATTATTAAATTAAATATTTCTTGTCCAGGGAGGTACTGATAGCCTGGGATCATGTCACCCCTTCACCTTCTCTTTGTTAAGGTAATAGTGAGTGACTCAAGGAGCTCAATCTATCGGGCAGGTTTTCTAACCCTACTATGACAGGGTCGGGCCAGATGGCTACAGGAGAGTGATAGATGGTAGATACATTAGCCCCAGAATAAGCAGATCCCTTTTCCCTGGGTAAGATAACAGGAGCTGTTCCAGAACAATCAGGAACTTACTAGATCCAATTAAGGCAGGCAGGCTAATTAGGACACCTGGAGTCAATTAGGAAGCTACTAGAACCAATTAAGGCAGGCTGGCTAATCAGGGCACCTGGTTTAAAAAGGACCTCACTTCAGTTAGTGAGGGGGCGCGCAAGGAGCTGGGAGTGAGAAGGCGTGCTGCTGGAGGACTGAGGAGTACAAGTGTGATCAGGCTTCAGGAGGAAGGTCCTGCAGTGAGGATAAAGAAGGTGCTAGGGGGAGGCCATGGGGAAGTGGCCCAGGGAGTTGTAGCTGTCACACAGCTGTTACAGGAGACGGTGTAGACAGCTGCATTCCACGGGGCCCTGGGCTGGAACCCGGAGTAGAGGGCGGGCTCAGATTCCCCCCCCAACTCATCCTCCCAACTCCCTATCTGACACAGAAGGCGTTGACCTGGTCTGTGAGCAACACCAGAAGGGAAGGTCTAATTTGGAAAGGGATCTGGCCTGTCCCCGACCCACTAGGTGGGACAGCAGAGATTGTTCTCCCTTTCCCCCATGCTGGCCAGTGATGAGGTTAGCTGAGTGAATGGCAGGTTTGAGCCCACTAGCAAAAGTGGCCAAATTGAGGGCTGCCATGGACCTCTGAGGTGAGCAAATCTGCCAGAAAGCGCAGGACCCACCAAAGCAGAGAAGGAACTTTGTCACACTACATTCTCATGGTGCTTCTCTGACCCCTCTCCAATTTATCAGCGTCCTTCTTGAATTGTGTGCACCAGACCTGGACACAGGTTTCCAGCAGTGGTGGAATAGTGCCAAATATAGAGGTAAAATGACCTCTTTACTCAGGCTGAAAGTAAGTAGAGGGACTTACTGGTATGCTGGGTCCCCCCTGGGCAAGGTGTGGGGGCGGCTCTGGCCCCCAGAAGGGTTGGGACCTTGGGCGGAAGGGGCAGGGCTGGGAACCAGACTCCCTCAGCCGGCCATTCAGGGGCCCCATTTGTGGCAGCGGCAGCCGGGAGCCCCAGGGCTCTGGTGGGGATTTGAAGGGCCCAGGGCTCCTGGCTGCTGTGGCAGCAGCCAGGAGCTCCGGGACCCTTTTAACTTGCCAGGCCCGCCCAGGGCAGCTGCCCCTTTTGCTCCCCGCCCCCCACTGGCGGCCCCAATGGTCGGGTCCAGTAGCGCTGCTGGACCCGGGGGAGCAAAAGGGGCAACGACGTGAAGCGGTGCTTTAGCGTTGGCCACGTGTGGGCCAGTACTGGTGGCTGGTTCTTACCGGTACGCTGTACCAGCCCGCACTGGCCCACTTCCACCTCTGCCTTTACTCCTGCTCAAGATTCTCCTGATACGTCCTAGGATCCCATTAGCTTTTTTAGCCTCGGTGCTGCACTGGAAGCTCACGTTCAGCTGATGACCCACCGTAATTTCTATGCATTATTTTGTCAAACCATCTTATCTTGTACTCGATTGGGATGTATTTGTATTAGCTGGCCTATATTTCCGTAAATACCTAGAGCCTAGTGCTCTAGCAACAACTTTGCCAAGTTCATGTCCTGGACAGAGAACTCGTAAGCATCTGCTGTACTATGTGGCCTGACTTTGGTTCACAGCCTCTGGCTCAGGCCTCAAACCTTGTACCAGGCCCAATCCTACACCAGCAGGCCATGGTGACGGCATCGCAGAGATGCCAAGGGCTGGCGGGCCGTATCTGTCCTCATGCCCAGGAGTCCCTCTGCTCCACGGATGCCACCGAGGGACACAGGGCGGCGATGGCCGGGATGTGGGATTTAGGGCCTGACAACCCCGGCCTTCGCTCCCAGGACAGCAGTGTCACCTTGTCCTTGAGTGGAAACCACCCGTTTTGGATGAGTCCCTTGCTGGAGCTTCAGCTGGACAAGACCGGCCGGACCTGATTGTGACAGTGGGGGGACGGGGAGGGATAGCTCAGTGGTTTGAGCATTGGCCTGCTAAACCCAGGGTTTTGAGTTCAATCCTTGAGGGGGCCATTTAGGGATCTGGGGGGAAACTGGGGATGGGTCCTGCTTTGAGCAGGGGGTTGGACTAGATACCTCCTGAGGTCCCTTCCATCCCTGATATTCTATGATTCTATGTTCGGTCAATTCGTCTTTTAACCAGCTGCATCCTTAGCAGCTACAGCTCAGCAGCTACACTCAATCTGAAAGCACTGGCCGCCAGATCTAGTGGCCGTGCAGCATGCACTGGCAACAGCATCACCTGCTGTCCCACAAGAAGACAGCATGCAACATCCAAATTGCATCCAAGGACTGCTGCTGGGGAAATTTTCCAAGGCAGAGATGGGCGCTAATCTCCTCCTAAAACTTTAATAGGAAAATGGTGCCCTCAAGATGCCAAGTGTTCTGCAACAGATGCTTCGATGAGTGTTATTTTCTCATCAGGTCTCTTTCCGCTATTTGCATAAATCCCTTTGGAGTAAAGTTGTCTTTCTTCCTGACATAGCAAGGTGCAAGTTTATTAATAAAATAACAACTTAAATAACACTTTGTTGCTTCTATTGGCCACGCCAGGGTCTCTTTGCATATCCCTCCATTTCTCCCTTCCCCCCACCCTGCCATCCTCCCATCCCCCACTATTTTGGGACTTCCTGAAACTCCCCCTATCAATCCCCCAATGCCAGGGGCTCTGTGCGTTTCCCATGTCCCCCACCCCCATACCATTGTCCCCCATTTCCCCCCCACACCAGGGATTTCATAGATTCCCAGGCCAGAAGGGACCGTTGTGATCACCTAGTCTGACCTTCTGCATAGAACAGGCTGGACAACTTCTCCAATATAATTCCCAGAGCAGATCTTTTAGACAAACATCCAGTCTTGGTTTAAAAATTGTCTGGGATGGAAAATCCACCACAACCCTTAGTCAATTGTTCCAGTGGCTAATTATTCTCCCAGTTAAAAATTTACTCCTCATTTCCAGGGTTTTCTGTGGTTTCCTCCACTGCAGCTACATTAGTGTGGGAGGCAGGAGGGCTAGCTGCCCCAAGAACATATCTAAGAGGAAAGGAGTACTAGTGGCACCTTAGAGACTAACCAATTTATTTGAGCATAAGCTTTTGAGAGCTACAGCTCACTTCATCGGATGCTCATGCTCAAATAAATTGGTTAGTCTCTAAGGTGCCACAAGTACTCCTTTTCTTTTTGCAGATACAGAATAACACGGCTGCTACTCTGAAACCTATCTAAGAGGGTTTCAGATGGGATCACACATGTGGCAGCTAGACACTGCTATTTTTAGCACGCTGGCTCGCTCAGAACTAGCGTGAGTATGTCTACCAGAGTTGGAAATCCCACCTCCAGTTCCAGCATAGACATACCCTAAGTGGCCCAATTAATGGGAATCTCAGTGCAGAGGCCAGGATCATGGTGGGTCTTGGACCTTTGCCAGGTATTAAAAATTCACAAGGAAAAGAACGGGAGTAATCCAGCATCCACCACTGATGCTCTCGGTGAGGCTGATCTTCGTGTTTTCCCTTGTCTCTGTTGCAGAGTTCCAGACCAAGGAGGACGTCTACTGCTTCGCCTTAACAAAGGCCCTTTACAGTGTGCCCACACCAGTGACTGTCGGGTTTTATGCACCATGGGGACACTGCAAAAACCTGCTCTTACAGAAAATCCAGCGTGAGTGCTGCCCTGGGGAACATAAGGAGGGGAAGGGATGGGAGAGGATGGGGATTACAACCTTATCCCATTCTTGAACGCTCCCTGGGAGGGATGGATTGTCAATCTGGAAGATCCTCGAGGAGGAAAGATTTAAGGTGCTGCCCGGTGTCTAATGTATGCCTTCCTCTCTTACGGCAGAGTACATGGTTAGCGAATCAACAAAGAAAGACCAGCAGGAATTTCGGCGGAACGGGAAAAAGCAGCGTGGAAGCTCTGGCTGGGATCTGCTCAAGCTCCTGTTTCTCATGATCTTCTACCGGCCGGTCCTGACAGAGCAGCAGAAGCAGAGAAAGAATGTCCAGCATGTCTTCATCCATTTCAGTGCCTGGGAGTATGCGGGCAGCGACCATCTGTGGGCAGGCCTCATCACCACACTGTGTGATGGCATTGAAAGCCACTTTGGTCTCCTACCTGTGAGCATTTACAGGGCCGTAGGCAGGAAATGTGGCATCATCGAGAGACCAGGGGATCAGGAATGGGTTAGCAAGAAGTACCTCTGCCTCCCCCTGTGGGCTGCTGTGATCCTTGTGACCGTGGTAGCTATTGGGGTGGGCGTTCTCCTCCTAGTGGTTGGGATCCCCATTGGGGATGCCTCGGGAGACGCAATAGCTGTCGTGGAGGGCATCGGGGTGACGGCTGTTGGCGTCTCTGCGGCCGCTGCCATTCGGGTCGCCATCATGGTGGTACGAAACGTCATCATCACCCAGAAGACCCAGCTGGAGAGACAGATGAATCGGACGGATCTCAGCGCTCAGCTGGGCTTCATGAGCTGTGTGAAAAGCGAAGTGAGGACAGTCACCAGGTTCCTTCACTTCATGGAAATTTTCCAGCGGCGGAAGCTGCAGGTGGTGCTAGAGATCACCCACTTGGACAGGTGCAGCCCTGACAAGGTGGTCGGCGTCCTGGATGCCATGAACATCCTCCTCTCGGATTACAATGCCCCATTCATCTCCATCCTGGCTGTTGACCCGAGCATCATTGTCGACTGCGTGGAAAGCTCCTTGTACATGAAGGGCATGGCCAACAATGGCTACGAGTTCTTAAATCGCACTGTCACCCTGCCCTTCTCTGTCCCTCGGATGGACTGTGTCACCAAGATGAGGCTGATCAGGGACATCACCGAGCGCCGGAAGTGGCAAGAGAGAGACCTAGAGGAGGAGGTAGGCTTCCAGCAGGATCCCAAGATGGAAGCTAACTCCAAATTTCTCTCAGTCCCTTGCTACGATTCTGCCAACCATGAAGCAGAGAATCCAGGTGCAGATGACAGACAGATACCTCTCATTGTCAGAGACCTCAGAACCCAGGAACCAGGAACTGGCGGCTATGGGAAGGGCATCAGAGCCAAAGACCTCATTCAAGAAGCATTTGACTACCTCCTGGATGACTCCTTGAAGGAATACATGACAGACAATGTGGTGCAAATGCGGCGGATCGTGAACACCATCACCATCACCATCAGGATCATGGCAAATAACGTCCCCAAGGACAAGGTGTGTCCAAAGAAGGTGGTGGACTGGGTGCTCCTTGCCAACCAGTGGCCATGCCGTCTGAGCTGGGTCTTGCAGTGCATCGAGGATGAGGAGCAGAGAAGCAGCCTGGCCTGCTGCCAAGGAAGCCCACTCCCCCCTGACATGTTTCTGTGGGAGGTCTACGAGAAGTACATGGAGGAGCTGGACATGCTTAAAGGCCAGATGGAAAAGCTTCTGGAACTGGACCAGGATCCTGAGCTCTTCCACAACTTCTTGAGCAGCAGGTTTCGGGTGGAGGAGGCCATCTTCTACTTGCCCTACACGGTCAACTTAGACCTGTCCTTGAAAAGGCAGATGGAGCTGCAACGTGGCAGTCACAGCCTGAAGCGGACAAAGAAGTTCAACAGGCTCACGACATGCACCCTGCTGGGTATGACGGTGGATGATATCTGCAGAGAGGTAGGTGACTCTCATGCTTCCTGCCACCCCGCAGAGTCAGCAGGAGGTAGACTGTCCCCATGCTACTAAATAGCAAGCCGCGTGACAGCTGCTCCTCATGCTGAGAGGGAGATGAGGGCGACGGGCACCGGAGCTGGGAGAAAACTATCCCATCTAACCGGTGCATTTGCAAAAGCAAACCATATGTGTGCTACAGAACATTTTTGTTGACGCAGGGCTGGACTCAGGGTTTAGGATTGACTGTTATCCTCTGGGGGGGCAAGGGGCCAGAGCCCCATCACTTTTAAGGGGTGAGCAGCAGGAGGAGGGGGCAGGGATGAGTGAGTGGAGAACAGGGTATCAACGGGAAGAGGTGGTGTGGGGATGGGGCCACAGGGGAATGGGTGGTGTGAGGGCAAGGGGAGAAGGGGTGGCACGGAGGCAGGGCCTCGGGGGAAGGAATGGTGAGGGCCCCCCCCGTACTTTTAGGGAACTCTAGACGCTCCTGACTTGGTACATGCTTGAAATGGGCCAGGAAATTTCTTGTTGGAACAACAACTCTGATCCTTGGAGCTCTTTCCTGTGACCCCAAAGCCCTTGGCTGGATCTCCAAGGGGTTCCTCCTTTACTCTCTGAAATGACTTATGTCTGTTTTAGGACTATGGAAGATTCTTAGCTATCTCTTATGTTCACAGCATGCACACAGAGATATGAGATAAAAACATAAATACTCTTGCTGGAAGGTTGTAACGTAACACCACTTTATTTCTTAGAATCCAGAATAACACACAAGAACCAATAAACAGAGGAGACAAAGCAGGCTGCTCCCTAAGGTAGCAAGGCCCAACTCACCCCACTGCAGGTTGATTCTGCATGCTTCCCTACAGAGCCCTCTAGTCTGCAAGCAGGACCAGGAAACCCCCTCGCTCTTAAAGTGATAGCTTGCAATTCCAACACACTCCTCAGTACACCACACTGTGACCTTCCCCCTTAGTTGCCTGATCGACTGTACTTGTCATACCGACTTGATCGGTGGTACCTCCAGTAGTATTCCAGCATACACAAGAGGGATTTTCCAGATACTATTGATAGTCCCACAACCTGCTGGCTGGCACATCTTGTTTGCTAGAATCTGAACGAGCTGACACAGGTTCCTCTCTGGAGCCGTCACGGAATCTTCCTAAGAATGTGTTGTGAACATTTCAAATATATGTATGGCGCTAATGGAAGCTTCCTCTTCTCTTCCAGATGGAAACAGTTGGCTTTAAGGAAGAAAACGTCCTGCAGTACCAACAGAGACTGAGGGACCATAATCTAAATGGCCGTGCCCTGGTTTACAGTGACAACAATGAAATCAAAGAAGCCCTCAGCATGAGCCTTGGCGAGTGGACGCTCTTTAGCATATATTTCCTTGGAGTTCTTCCCCAGCCAAGTTCATCCCCTTCTGTTGCATCCTCGGTCCCATTATATGTCAGGCAGGAGGCTCAGAAGAATGTGTCTGGCTTAAGAGAGAACGTGGCTAGAGGGAGCAGGCTGTCTTTGAACATCTCCAGGGAAGAGCTTCGGGAGAAGAGAGAAATCTGAGTCCTGTACAAGACTGGAAGCAAGATCTGAACTTTCCCCATCTTTCTACCTCTCTGCACTGTCAATGACATGTCACGGACAAAGCAATATGCTGGCTATGGAACAATTAGCAATGTGAATGAGGCACTATAGTGTGTCTCAGGGATTTGGGGCTCATGCATGTCAACACAGTGGATCTTTAGACACTGGATGTCACAGTAGTTTTGTCTGGTTAGTACAGCAGGAGACCGGGAATCAGAATGTCTGGGATCTATTCCTAGCGCTGTCCCTGACTTGTTGTGGTTTTGAGCAACTTGCTCCTTCTTTCTGGATCTCCATTGCCTCATCTGCAAAATGGGTTTAGGGCACATGTTAGCGCATGGAGCACATGCTCTGTGACTTTCCTACCTGTACTGGAGCATTAAGAGCAAAACTTGCCCCATCTGCTGTGTCCCCAGCCACAGTGGAACCAGGATGATGGCCCCATGAAGGTAGCACAGTCCAGGGAGCTCTCTCATGTGCTATCCCTTGCAGCAGGGCATGGGGAGTGAGGCATGGGCAGAGGCTGGGGGTAGAGGCCTGTGGATTCATGTTTCCACAGATCAACTGGGCAGGATTCCAATCTCACACTATTGTTAAGTCAGAAGTGACAGAAGAGGGTCATCCACCCTTCTGTCTACAAAGCACTAGGCCAATATTAACCAGTTAATCCTCATGCATAACATCGGAGATGGGTCACTGTTTTTAACCCTTTCTTTACTTAAGAGGGGCATGGAGCAAGGACGGGTCCAAGGTTACATAGCAAGCCAGTGCTGGATCTGGGAATAGAACCCATGAATCCTGGCCCTGTATTTTGGACTCATGACTCTGGCCAGGAGAAGCTTTTATAGAGTCCCTTTTCAATCCCGCTCCCAATGCATAGCACAAGCAGCTAAACCTGCCCTGGAGAACTCCTCTTGGGCTGACTGGTGGGGAGAAGAATTCTTGCTAAAAAGCCTTCGAACCATGGTTGTGCTGCTTCTGTAGAAGAATCATCCACATTACCTGTGACATTCCCCCCCACCCCCCCACGCCCCCAGAAATTGGTTCCATGGTGGGCCTGGCTGTCTGTGCAGGAAGGTAACCAGTGAATATTTTTGTGTTTAATAAAATTATGTTAACAAATGGTCCTTTCCCGATCTCTTTCCTTTAGAGGCTTTAGGAATTTAGGGCACCCACCCCAAAAGCATCTGAGCACCAGGCTTGGCAGAATTCAGGTTTTTTTGTTTTACAGTGTTGATGGATAATATTGTCACAGAGTCACAGGCCCGGTGCTCTGGAATTGCTCTGTATGAAACCAGACAAGACTCTGGTGTAGTGTGCCATGAAGTCTTTTAGGCTAAAGCCATCCTGGGTTTGGCCTCAGGGCATTCAGCACCCCCATGCACTTCCAGTAGTGGGGTCCACTTGGCTGGTACCCTGAGGGAAGCCAGGGGGACCCTGCACCCCAACTCCACAGTCAGCCATGACTCTCAGCCAGCATATAAAACAGAAGGTGTATTAGTCAACAGGAACAAAGAGTAGAATAGAGCTTGTTAACACAGAAAGCAGGACCGTTCAGTAAAGTCCATCTTGCGGGGAGGGAACCCCAGACCCTTGAGGTCCTGACCCTCCCCCTTGAGCCCAAAACAGAAGACTGCCCTGCTTCCAGCAGCCTCGCTTGTTGCCCCATCTCAGTTCTTTGTCTTGCTTCCTGGACAAAGTGTCACTTGGTTGCATCTCCCTCCTGGTTCTCAGGTTACGAAGGGGATTGGCCATTGCCTACATGCAGACAGCTGGAGGAGCCTCACCTATCCCTGAGGATCTCAATTCTTATCCTTATTCCACCTAGGCATGACTTCAGATCTGGCAGAAAAGCTTTGCTAAGGAGATAGGCCTTGTATTGTGTTTTTGGCTCTGTAGGTTCTCCTCCATGAGACTATTCCCCAGACATCTCCTGGTGAATATGACTCTTGCAAGCTTTGTCCTGGCCACTGTCCCCGAGGAGCGCTGTTGTCTCTGGGTTGTGGCTGGAGAGCCAGTCCCTAGTATAGCTGAGTCCTGAATTGTTAATGGCCCTGGAATTCAGGACCAAGGCTTTGCACAGGGATCAGATCAGAACTTGGAGCCAGTGCAGAGCGCAGGAGGGATGTGCTCTTGGCTGCTCATTCCACTGAGGAACTGAAGACTTGAGACTTGTTGGCTTCCCCCTTCAATCACCCTTAATCCACATGGAGCAAAAACCTCCCCTCTCCTGCTCTGAAATGTTACCATTCCAGGGGCAGAGAGCCTGGGGCCCAGCGGGGCATGTGACATCATAGATCCCTGGTGGGCCAGCAATTAGGGCATTAGCCAGGAACCTGGGTTCAATTCCCAACTCTGCCACAGACTCCTGTATGTCCTTGGTCAAGTCCCTTAACCTCTCTATGCCTCAGTACAATAGGGATGTTAGCCTGTGCTGCCTTCCGGAGGAGTTGTAAGGAAAAAGACATGAAGTATTGCAAGGGGCTCAGATGCTAGGGTGATGGGTGCCAGGTAAGTCCCATAGAGAGCTCTGCAGACCCAGGCGTTTATATGAGGCATTGATCAGACTGTGCAATAGTCTAGGGGAGCTTTTGGCCTTGTCTACACAGGCAAGTTAATGCGCTCTAACTTGCTGAAAAACCACCCCCCCGAGTGCAGCAAGTTTGAGCTCTTTAAAGGGCTAGTATGGACAGGCTGTGGGCGCTGGGTGGATTACCAGGAGCGCTCTCTCCCAGCCCTCACGCGTGACCTCATGCGCACATCCCGGAGTAGCACTTGGAACTTTGCCATGTAGACGACTGTCAAACCCAGAGAGTTTGTGGGGATTCCAACACTGAATAGTAACTCCACCCATCTCAGCGCCAACTAGCTGGAGGAGACAGGGCTGCCAGGGCAGTAGGAGAAGGAGTTGCCTGGTTCTGAGTCTTCTGGCCAATTGGTCCAAGAGGAGCTGCAGCAGGAGTGGGGCTGTGGCTCCCTATGCAGTGTGGAGTCTGATGGTTCGGTGCCACGAAGGGAACCCCAGTGGCCACTGCTTTCAGGGAGCTCCAGCCTTGCATCTCAGAAGCTTCCAGCTGCAGTGTCTCTGCTGTTGAGTTAACATTTGGCACCAGGGCCCTGGGGTGAAAGATGCTCGGGGTGTGGATGGGTGAATCATTAACAGGCACTGACAATTCCATGGAAGGCTCACAGCTCAGAGGTGAAATCTCAGAATAAGGTGACAGGCCCCACTTTAGATCTCTGTAGATAGCACGGTTCTGATGCCATTATATTTTTCTCTTTGCTGGAACTGAAGTTCACTTCCTCAGAACTAGCCCGCTGTTGGTGGTTGAACTCAATGTCCCTTTCTGAGTGAAAACCAAGGTTGGCTTGAATTCATTCTGGAGGGAGCCAGAGAGTTGTATTCATTTTCAGTCTCGCAAAGAGCGTTGACTCATGACTGCGTGATGTGAAGGGGCCAGCAGGTGCAGTCTGAGTGTAGGGTGGAATTTTCAAAAGCATCTATGGCTCAGATTTGTAAAAGTAGCTAAGCATTACTGCACTCAGCTTTGCAACACTTAAATCATTTAGAAGCCTGAGACCAGGTCTGCACGAAGAAATTAAGTCTGTGTAACTATGTCGCTTGCGGGTGTGAAAAATCTGTCCTAACCCCCACTGTAGACAGTACTATGTCAATGGGAGGGCTTCTCCCTTTGAAATAACTACGGCCTCTCAGGGAGGCGGATTAACTACGATGACAGGAGAAGCCCTCCCATCGGCGTAGGTAGCTTCTTCAGTGAAGCATCGTCATTGCTGCTGCATTTTAAGTGTAGATCTTCCTTGAGTCTCATTTTCAGTTGACAGTCAATGTGATTTAGGCTCCTAAGAATATGTCTACACAGCAATGTAAGCCTATGTTTGAGCCTGGGCTAAAACCTAACCCCCCTTGCATGTAACCTGCAATTGTGCTAACCCAGGGCTTGGACCCAGGGTCCCAGGACCCTGCAGGGCTGAAGGCTCCAAGCTCCAATTAAGCCTGGATCCAGGGTCCAAGCCCAATTACTTTGCAGTGTAGATGTACCCCACTTGACTCAGGTCCTGGGAGTCAGCTGGAATTACCTCACAATTCCATGGGACAACTTCCTTAGTCCTCTCTATCCCAAAAATCTGTAACCCATTCTACAGAAAACAGAAGCCACCTATTCTTTGAGAACATCAGCAGCTCAGGTCAGCGGTAGCCCATTCTCTTCTGATCACCGATCTGCATGCACACTATCAGAGAGCCTCCTGGGTTTGCAATGGAGAGCAAACCCATCAAGCTTATTGCAAGGTTCTCCCATTGGCATAAGTAACTCACCTCCCTGAGAGGCGGTAGCTAGGTCGACGGGAGAATTCTCCTGTTGACAAACCCTAACTTCTGGGGGTTAGATCAGTTTAACTGAGTCACTTAGGGGTGTGGATTTTTTCCCCAGCAGAGGCTCCAGAAATCTTTGAGTATCCCTTGCATAGAGGAACCAAACCAACTGCTCTGCATCTGGGCCCTTTATAGCCATGCAGAGAGGGCAGGATTTTCCTCTAACGCAGGTAAGCGCTCCAAGGTAACAGGAGAGAGCTGGGCCTGAGCTGCCAAAGTGGATATAGATTTCAATATTTCACCATCAAAATTCAAGGTTATTGGATCAACTGTCACGATCCGAGCCCTTCTCTATAGACACGTTTATGCACCCGTGGTCCCACACACAGTCCACAACAGGAACACACTCACAGTAAGATGTCCCGTTAACCTTTGAAACATGCAGAGTTACTATGTCTGGCCACTTCCCGGAAATACACCCCATACTCCAGATTGGAGCGAGACATTGACTTGAGTCAAACAAGGACTGTTGGGACACCTGCTTAGTTTGCAGGAAGGTGAGTTTTGGTTGGATATTTGGAACTGTTTTTGAACTCTAAGAATAGTTAAGCACTGGAAAAGGCAGCCTGCATGACCATGAACAAGTCACTTTACTGAGTCTTTTGTTGCATCCGTTCCTCTCTGTACAATGGGGATATTAGCACTGCCCTGCCTGCCAGGGGGCTGCGAGGTGAAATGCATTAAAGATTGTGAAGCATTCCGACACTGCAGTGATGGGCGCTGGGTAAATACCACGGTTAACTGCAAAACCAGCCATTGGAATGGGGCATTGATCAGACTGTGCGACAGCCCAGAGCGTGTGACCGTCACACCCACTGGGCTTGTGGGGATCCTAACACTGAACAGCAGTAACTCTATCCACCCCAGAGTCAACTAGTAATGGAGAAATGGCCACCAGGGAAGGAAGAGAAGGAACAGCTCCCTAGTTCTGAGTCTTCTTGCCAGTAAGGCCAAATGAACTGGACTGGGAGAGGGGCTGGGGCTCCCTGTACTGTGCGGAGTCCAAACATTCAGTGTAATAAGGGGGCATGCACATGGCCCCAAGGCCCACTGCCTTCAGGGAACTCCAATCTTGTATCTCAGGGATCCCCAACAGAAGGCATCCCTTCTCCTTGTTTCTGGGAGAATTCAGTAATTTCTGGCATCGGGCCCGAGATTAGAGATGCTCGGGGCAAGTATAGCGAATTATTAACATGCACAGTGAGTGCTAGGGAAAACTCATAATTCGGAGGTGAATGAATAGGCCCTGCCAGCCTCATTAAATCTCTCTGTAAATAGCACTCTTTCATCTGCATTTTAGCTACCTCTATCATGGAACCAAAGTTCAGTTCCTCAGAACTTGCCCCTTGTTCAGGGGCAGGCTCGATGCCCCGTCTGTGTAAACCCAGGGCAAGTACATTATGGGAAGCCAGAAAGCCATATCGACTTTCATGTTTTCCAAGGGCATCGACCTGTGACTCTGTTATTGCTCTGTGCCATGCAAGGGTCTGCAAGTGCAGAGAAAGAGTAGGGAGAACCTTCAAAAGGGCCTAACAGTCTGAGGAGCCTAAAGCCGAGCTACAGTTAAAATTTAGGTTGACAGAGCTACATCAGTCTGGGGCATGACCAATCCACACCCCTGAGCACCACAGTCTTGCTGACCTGACCCCAGTGTACACAGACCTGGGTAGACAGAGGAATGCTTCTGTCACCCTAACTACTGTTGCTTGGGAAGGTGGAGCTCCTACACCTTTGCATCAGTGTCGTCTGTGTCTAAACAATGGGGCTATGCCAGCATAGCTGCAGCCCCATAACTATGCTTCAAAAACAGTGCTGTGTTTGAATTAAAGTGAATGTAAACTCCACTTAGTGTGGGAAGCTGGTGGGTTTGTGTCTTTAGGGGGACAAATGAACCTGAGGATTTGCTTTGAACAGTCCAGGAGAGGGCTGGACGCTGCAAAGCCTGTGGTTTCGGGAAAATTCAGGACGGGGGTGTGTGTGGGGTCACCTTGCTGGTTGTAGCCATGGCTGGTAGAAGCCAGAATGGGGCTGTAAACAGGCTGCTGGGTCAGAGCTGCTGACCCAGGGATGTCTAGCGCACACACACTCAGGGGGTGACCTGCATGCAGGCAGGATGCTTGTGAGAACCCCAGGCTGGGAGCTACAGCAGCAGAGCATTGTGAGGCACCCCAGATTGCAGGGCAAGTGGCGACATGGCCCCTCATTAGTCTGGCTTGCACCCTAAACTCCATCAGAAGCAATCAGATGAAAGCATTATTTAGAGCCTTTTTCTAACTACTGCTGTGGTGCAAGGGTAGATTTGTCCCGGCTGGCTAAGTCAGACGCTGATTAGTTAGAAGGAAAAAAGAGAAAGGCAAGAACAGAAAACAATATGGTAAAGTGTTAGCAAGAGCCTCATGTTCACATTACAGGTCACATTGTTGTCCAGGGTTCAGCTGACCCGAGGGTGGGCGGCGGTGATGTCACTGGTCCCTTCTTGCCTCGTCTGGTCAGGACATCTGTTAGGATCAGGGGAATGCTAAGATGGAAATCCTGGGGTCCCAGCAGTTGGTGGAGGGGGTGGCAGCCATGACGGTGAGGCTGGCTGACATGCAGTAGACCTTCCTCGCTCCTCCCCTCCTACAAGCTTAAGTAGGTTGCCAAGTAACCCCTGTGACATACTTCCCTGGGGTCAGGGCCGTCCTTAGGCATATGCAGAATTCACAAAAAGAAAAGGAGGACTTGTGGCACCTCAGAGACTAACCAATTTATTTGAGCATGAGCTTTCGTGAGCTACAGCTCACTTCATCGGATGCATACTGTGGAAACTGCAGCAGACATTATATACACACAGAGATCATGAAACAATACCTCCTCCCACCCCACTGTCCTGCTGGTAATAGCTTATCTAAAGTGATCATCAAGTTGGGCCATTTCCAACACAAATCCAGGTTTTCTCACCCTCCGCCCCCCCCACACACAGACTCACTCTCCTGCTGGTAATAGCCCATCCAAAGTGACAACTCTCTTCACAATGTGTATGATAATCACTTTGGATGGGCTATTACCAGCAGGAGAGTGAGTCTGTGTGGGGGGGGGGGGCGGAGGGTGAGAAAACCTGGATTTGTGCTGGAAATGGCCCAACTTGATGATCACTTTAGATAAGCTATTACCAGCAGGACAGTGGGGTGGGAGGAGGTATTGTTTCATGATCTCTGTGTGTATATAAAGTCTGCTGCAGTTTCCACGGTATGCATCCGATGAAGTGAGCTGTAGCTCACGAAAGCTCATGCTCAAATAAATTGGTTAGTCTCTAAGGTGCCACAAGTCCTCCTTTTCTTTTTGCGAATACAGACTAACACTGCTGTTACTCTGAAACCTGGCAGAATTCACAGCTGCTTAGGGCACCTGAAAATTTGGGGCAACACTGGGTCTTAGTGTCTACCCTCCCGGCTTTCCTATCCCTGTTCGGACCCTTCCTGCAGGCTCCCACAGCTGCCTGCTGGAGCCTGGTGACTGTTACTCCACCTAGTAAGTTAAAAGTGAAAAGGCCTCCAGCCTGCCAGACCTATTCGCACAACACTGAAACTGTTAAAGAGCCATTCAAGGGGTAACGAAGCCAACCCCCAGGTATCTACTGTCAGTTTCTGAATTTACTGACAAAAACAGCTGTGCATGATTGTAATATTTACTCAGAACATGTTAGTCTACAGGACCTTAGTTTAAAATATGCTTTAAAAATATTTCATTAGTGAGTTGATGAAGATTATAAAATCACATCGCAAAAAAATCCTTGCATAGATTTTTAGATGCACAATCATCTTTAGCCTTAAATGCTTGGATCTTCAGACATATAGTTTTTTAAATAAATCCTTCAAAAGACCACCTTTATCTAAAATACACATTTTAATTTTAATTACTATAGTAAAAAAAACTTGCTTCCAAAGTCTTCCTGTCCTTTCTGTCCATCCCTTTCTCCCTTCACACACCCCCACCCCCAGTTGAAGAGAGCCCTTAAAGGGACAACGCCCCTTTCCTTCCAGATAGTTGGACAAAGAGTTTCCCCTTTCTTTAGAATCATAGATTATTAGGGTTGGAAGAGACCTCAGGAGGTCATCTAGTCCAATCCCCTGATCAAAGCAGGACTAATCCCCAACTAAATCATCCCAGCCAGGGCTTTGTCAAGCTGGGCCTTAAAAACCTCTAAGGATGGAGATTCCCCCATCTCCCTAGGTAACCCATTCCAGTGCGTCACCACCCTCCTAGTGAAACAGTGTTTCCTAATAGCCAAGCTAGACCTCCCCCACTGCAACTTGAGACCATTGCTCCTTGTTCTGCCATCTGCCACGGCTGAGCTCCATCCCCTTTGGAGCCCCCCTTCAGGTAGTTGAAGGCTGCTATCAAATCCCCCCTCACTCTTCTCTTCTGCAGACTAAATAACTCCAGTTCCCTCAGGCTCTCCTCATAAATCATGTGCCCCAGCCCCCTAATAATTTTCATTGCCCTCCGCTGGACTCTCTCCAATTTGTCCACTTCCCTTCTGTAGCGGGGGCCCAAAACTGGACGCAATACTCCAGGTGTGGCCACACCAGTGCCGAATAGAGGGGAATAATCACTTCCCTCGAGCTGCTGGCAACGCTCCTACTAATGCAGCCCAATATGCCGTTGGCCTTGGCTACAAGGGCACACTGCTGACTCGTATCCAGCTTCTCATCCACTGTAATCCCCAGGTCCTTTTCAGCAGAACTGCTGCTTAGCCAGTCGGTCCCCAGCCTGTAGCAGTGCCTGGGATTCTTTTACTTCTGACTATCTGATGAACTAGTTTTAAGAGAACCCTCCAGCAAAATCAGTATGTTAGTAAGATATAAAATCCTTTTTTATGCCTAAATTTTTTTGGAAATATATTTATTAAAGTTGGTGAAATTTCATAAACATGTCTATTGTTATGGAGATCACACAAAGTAAATTAGTGTTCCCTTTTTCTAAAAGCAATGAACATTGTTATGAACATGCTAAACCTCTGTGACTGATTAATTTTAAATAATGTCTTTGTTTCAGTGAGTTAAATATGTAGTAATCTGGAATGATTACTTTATGAAGGCTTAAGAGTACATTTAAAATATAAAATCAGCTTAGAAATACTGATTAAGAAAATGTAAAACAGAGAAGAGCTGCATCATATAGTCCATAATATTTAATGTTGTTTTCAGCAAGACAGCTGACTCGCCCTTACTACAAAGTTTTTGCAAATAAGTGTCTGACAAACTTCAGGGCATATCAAAAAACCTGACATTTTTATTTCCAAGTTTAGTGCTTTTAATTAGGTACCTTCTGCATGTCGATTCTGTGTGAGGGAGAGGGCACAGGGGCCTCTGTGGGGAACTGTGACTCTCCGGCACCGTGAGACGGGCCAGCCGTCTCGCTATCCTTTGCTGCCTCGTCCCTCCTCCCCCTCCCCCACTGGGCTGCGAGCCCGGGCTGCCGTCAGGCATAGGGACACCAGTTTAATAATACCGCATAGGGCCCCATAAATCCTAAGGATGCCCCTACTGGGGGGTGCAGTTTGGAACTGGGGTAATGCTGGGCCCTCTGGCTTA
This sequence comes from Caretta caretta, assembly GCF_965140235.1. Lineage (NCBI taxonomy): Eukaryota > Metazoa > Chordata > Testudines > Cheloniidae > Caretta > Caretta caretta. Next base: position 4,689,823 of record NC_134228.1, read on the forward strand.
ACAACCTGGGCTCCTTCTCACACTGTGATGCTGTGGTAAGCTGTAGACCCCTCCAGATCCTGCACTCACACAAACATTCACAGACAGGGACACACCCAGCCGCAGATACATCAATGCTTTCACTAGTCATTCATGAACCAACAACAGAGAGGCTCCAGCCAGCTCGCCAGCCTAGGATCCCAGAACTGTACCATCTTGCCCTGGTCAGAAGCCTGACCACTATATGTTTATTACCCAGTCTGCCCCTCCCTCAATGTGGAGAGGACAATGCACCAGCCCATGTTCCCGCTACACTTCAGACAACACACTGTTATTTGAATGTTTGCTTACGTCCATTCTGAGTGGCTTTTGCATGGGCGGCAGCACCTTTAATAGGCAGGGGAAGACTAAGCGTGCCCAAACAGCCCCATGTGGCCCTGCCCACACTCCGCCCGAGGCCCCCTCCCCTCTTGTGGCTACTTGGCTCCAGCCCCCATAGGCTGCTCCTCTTCCAGGAAGGGAATTCTGATCTGAATGAGTGCGCCAAATCTATGTGCTTGGCTCTGCAGGCTGTAACCATGAGATTACATTGTAAGCCCAGGATTCCTGATTCCTAACCTGTCTCTTCACTCTGGGAAATAGTCATGTAAGCCACTGCTGAAGTGTATGCTATGTGCCCTGTAGTGGATGGTCTACAGAGGCAAACCGCCTAATTATGTTACTAATTGAGGAGTGTTATCCACACAGCCAGTGGATGGAATCTGGCCCACCTGACCTATGTTTCCTATTCCTGAGTGGTGACTTCCATGAGTGATGTTGAGAGCAACACTATCGTAACCCATATGCAAAAGAAGCCTGAATGAAAGTTTAAGTCTAGACAACTTTCAGTCTGATGTTTGCTAACTTTTGAGTGCTTGACTTCACAACCTTATTTTAATGCAGCTTTTATATGTAATCTTTATATAGAGGACTGGAATGGTCCACAGAAGCTCTACTTTGGGGCATTTAGGAAGAGAGGGCTGCATTAGTCTCATTGGGAAAATTATCTCTGCAATGAATAGGGCTAGAAATGTAATTTTTTAAAATATGAAAGCAGGAACTGAGTAGAGGACTAGTGATCACCCAGGTCATTTTTTTAATTGCAAAAATTGCAGAATCCATGGCTAAAACGACAGCATGGCAAAAGAGCAGGGGGAAAAGTGTGTGTGTGTCTGGGGGAACCGAAAGCTGGAAAATGTCAGTAAAATATTTTGTCCAGCTCTATTATTTAGACATCTGTTACATTGGGAGTGAAGGAGTTAACAAGATTGACAGGCTCCACACTGGCAATGAACCATTAGAGAAAGCTGGTGGATCCTGTTGGCTCTGCCGCACTACACCTGCAGCCAATTTCAGGCATGGAGAGAGAAGATAAAAGGAGAGGATGGTGGACCTAGATCAGCTTAGGGCTAACCAGGACAGAGCTCCGTTTCTCTTGCTGGGAAAGTAGCCCGATTGCAGCCCTGAGCCAGCTAGTTTGCCTGCTAGATCAGCCCTTCTGAGAAGGCAACCACCAGAAGCACAGACTGGGAGACTAGCCCTGAATACAAGGCTGGGGCCCCACTGAAGGTTTCTAGGCTGATGCAGATTTTGAGTTGGGTTTGGTTTTGTTCCAGATTACCTCTGAACCTCAGATGCAAGAAAAGAAGTAGGATTGGAGGGTGCTTTGGCTGTTGGGCCAAAATACCACTTTACTGGACCTCAGTTAGGACAGAGACATACCCGTGGAGACTAGCAGCTGCGTGAGTTGGGCCCAGAAGGGCCACAAGAGAGAGTCTCTCTATATGTTACAGCTTCCAACTTCCTCTGGGCATTAACAAATTAGGGAGCTAAATGACTGACAACTAGTATTTGCATCTATTGTCCAAACACCTCTGAATTAAACTTTGTATTTTACTGTATAAAAGATATTTTCCTATAGTCTGACTTTGCTTTTTCTTTCCTCTTAGTGACAAATGAGGCAAAAAAGACAAATGAAGATATTTGCTGTAAAGCGTTAGCTATGGCTCTGTTATGTTACCCCTCCAGTGACAATTGGGTTGTATACCCCCTGGGGATATCGCAAAAAAATGCTCTTGGACAGAATCCAAGGTAAGTATCAGGAAGGGTGATGGAACAATGATTCACACTTCAATCCAAGTAGGGTGGATTCAGTGGCTTCTACTTACTTTGACCCTTTAAGTCTCCATCTATATAGATATTATAGGTATTTAAATGATGCCCCTTACTGTCATATCTGAGCACCTCACAACACTCCTGTGAGGTAGGGATGTGCTATTTACCCCAGTTTATAGATGGTAAACTGAAGCAGTGACTTGCCTCATCACACAGGTAGTCTGTGGAAGAGCAGGGACCTGAAGCCAGGTCTCCCAAGTCCTAGACTAGTCCCCTAACCCTTGGGCCATCCTTCCTCTCCTACTGTGCACAAAATCCTAATGTAGCTAGGCACCCTAGTTCAGACAATGGATACCCCCTCAAAGCATTTGCAAATCGGTCCCTCTACCTTGTGTCCCACAGGGGAACTGGAGGCGATCTACTGTTTTTCTGGGCCCCTTTGCAGCTGCATTGGGGTTGTGCAGATCTCTTCCCAATTATCCCGATCCCAACACACTAGCAATTCCTTCAACTGTTTCTGTTTAAGCATTTCTTGTGCTGCCTCAGGTTATTAATTCATCTATTTTGTATCCTCTTCTGCATGGTTTTCTTTATACCAGTTCGAAAAACACCACAGGCCGACGATACTGGCTACATCTTTATAAACTTCAGTGCCTGGGAGTATGTTGGTAGTGACCATACTTGGGCAGGACTGGTCATCGCACTGTGTGATGTAATTGAAAAGAGAGATAGGATACTCATGAGTGCGTTTAGGGTGTTTGGGAGTGAAGTCAAAGTTGAGACTAAAGGATCATGTAAATGGGTTATGAAAACCTATATGAAGTGCACATTTTATTCTCCTTCTAATGTCTTGAGATCTCCAGCAGGGACACAATAGTTAATATCTTAATACCAACTGGGAGTGCAATTACTACCATATATGCCTTCCCTGTTCTGAAAAATTTAATCTTCACCCTAAAAGGCAAGCTGGAGAAAGAAATGAGCAGGGAAGATTTCAGTTCTCAGCTGGGCTTCATGCACAAAGTTAAAATAGAGGTTGAGGTAATTACCAAGTTCCTTCAGTTTATGGCCATCTATAAGCCAAAAGAGATCTGTGTGGTGCTAAAGGTCACTAACTTGGATATATGCACCCCAGACAAAGTGGTCGGTGTTCTCGATGCAATGAACGTCCTCCTCTCAGACAAGGATGCCCCATTCATCTCCATCTTGGCTGTTGATCCAAGTATCATCACAGAATGTATAGAAAAGTCACAAAACATGTGACATTTACTCCAAAAAATTACAAGGAGCAAAGGGGAATCAGAGAGAGCGCATAATAACAGTAAAAAGAAAAGGAGGACTTGTGGCACCTTAGAGACTAACACATTTATTTGAGCATAATAACAGTGTGAATCACCAGGAAAAGAACCCAGCAGAAAACTCTGAAAGATCTGGCACTTGCAATGAACAAGAAATCCTCTCAGAAGCTTTTCAGTATCTGAAAGAAATAGGGAATGAATACATGCCAGGAAATAATATCCAGATGAAAAGGATAGTCAATACTGTGACAAACGTTATGCTAATGATCAAAATGGGACTCCAGACTGAGGTGGAGGTAGAAAAATTTTTTGAGGTGTTGTTGGTTAATTGGGTCATTCTTGCTAACAACTGGCCTTGCCGTCTGAGCTGGATTTTGCAATGTGTGGAAGATAATCGGCAAAGGAATCTGCTTAGTGAAACCAATGTTGGAAGCCAAAAAGATGCTAATCTCTTATTGGACATTTATGATGAGAACTCTTTTGAGCTGAATACGATTAAAACAAAGATTGAAAAGCTTCTAGAACTTGATGGTGATCAGGAAATTTCTGAAAAGATCATGAAGACAGAGAAATTCACAGTTAAAAATGTTAAACAGTTTTCCAATCTCACTATCAACTTGTTTCAGAGGAACAGCCGTGTTAGTCTGTATTCGCAAAAAGAAAAGGAGTACTTGTGGCACCTTAGAGACTAACCAATTTATTTGAGCATGAGCTTTCGTGAGCTACAGCTCACTTCATCAGATGTATACCGTGGAAACTGCAGCAGACTTTATATACACACAGAGAATATGAAACAATACCTCCTCCCACCCCACTGTCCTGCTGGTAATAGCTTATCTAAAGTGATCAACAGGTGGGCCATTTCCAGCACAAATCCAGGTTTTCTCACCCTCCACCCCCCCACACAAATTCACTCTCCTGCTGGTGCTAGCCCATCCAAAGTGACAACTCTTTACATAATCAAGTCGGGCTATTTCCTGCATAGATCCAGGTTTTCTCACATCCCCCCCACCCCCATACACACACAAACTCACTCTCCTGCTGGTAATAGCTCATCTAAACTGACCACTCTCCAAGTTTAAATCCAAGTTAAACCAGAACATCTGGGGGGGGGGGTAGGAAAAAACAAGAGGAAACAGGCTACCTTGCATAATGACTTAGCCACTCCCAGTCTCTATTTAAGCCTAAATTAATAGTATCCAATTTGCAAATGAATTCCAATTCAGCAGTTTCTCACTGGAGTCTGGATTTGAAGTTTTTTTGTTTTAAGATAGCGACCTTCATGTCTGTGATTGCGTGACCAGAGAGATTGAAGTGTTCTCCGACTGGTTTATGAATGTTATAATTCTTGACATCTGATTTGTGTCCATTTATTCTTTTACGTAGAGACTGTCCAGTTTGACCAATGTACATGGCAGAGGGGCATTGCTGGCACATGATGGCATATATCACATTGGTGGATGTGCAGGTGAACGAGCCTCTGATAGTGTGGCTGATGTTATTAGGCCCTGTGATGGTCCACAGAGGTCTCCCTGCCAACACTACAGAAAGAGGGATTCTAGATGGACTCCTCCTGAAGGTCGAAACAGCAGACTGGACTTCTACATAGAGTGCTTCCGCCGACGTGCACGGGCTGAAATTGTGGAAAAGCAGCATCACTTGCCCCATAACCTCAGCCATGCGGAACGCAATGCCATCCACAGCCTCAGAAACAACTCTGACATCATAATCAAAAAGGCTGACAAAGGAGGTGCTGTTGTCATCATGAATAGGTCGGAATATGAACAAGAGGCTGCTCGGCAGCTCTCCAACACCACTTTCTACAAGCCATTACCCTCTGATCCCACTGAGAGTTACCAAAAGCAACTACAGCATTTGCTCAAGAAACTTCCTGAAAAAGCACAAGATCAAATCCGCACAGACACACCCCTGGAACCCCGACCTGGGATATTCTATCTACTACCCAAGATCCATAAACCTGGAAATCCTGGGCGCCCCATCATCTCAGGCATTGGCACCCTGACAGCAGGATTGTCTGGCTATGTAGACTCCCTCCTCAGGCCCTACGCTACCAGCACTCCCAGCTACCTTCGAGACACCACTGACTTCCTGAGGAAACTTCAATCCATCGGTGATCTTCCTGATAACACCATCCTGGCTACTATGGATGTAGAAGCCCTCTACACCAACATTCCACACAAAGATGGACTACAAGCCGTCAAGAACACTATCCCCGATAATGTCACGGCTAACCTGGTGGCTGAACTTTGTGACTTTGTCCTTACCCATAACTATTTCACATTTGGGGACAATGTATACCTTCAGATCAGCGGCACTGCTATGGGTACCCGCATGGCCCCACAGTATGCCAACATTTTTATGGCTGATTTAGAACAACGCTTCCTCAGCTCTCGTCCCCTAAAGCCCCTACTCTACTTGCGCTATATTGATGACATCTTCATCATCTGGACCCATGGAAAAGAAGCCCTTGAGGAATTCCACCATGATTTCAACAATTTCCATCCCACCACCAACCTCAGCCTGGTCCAGTCCACACAAGAGATCCACTTCCTGGACACTACAGTGCTAATAAACAATGGCCACATAAACACCACCCTATACCGGAAACTTACTGACTGCTATTCCTACCTGCATGCCTCCAGCTTTCACCCTGACCACACCACACGATCCATCGTCTACAGCCAAGCTCTGCGATACAACCGCATTTGCTCCAACCCCTCAGACAGAGACAAACACCTACAAGATCTCTGTCAAGCTTTCTTACAACTACAATACCCACCTGCAGAAGTAAAGAAACAGATTGATAGAGCCAGAAGAGTTCCCAGAAGTTACCTACTACAGGACAGGCCTAACAAAGAAAATAACAGAACGCCACTAGCGGTCACCTTCAGCCCCCAACTAAAACCCCTCCAACGCATTATTAAGGATCTACAACCTATCCTAAAGGATGACCCAACACTCTCACAAGTCTTGGGAGACAGGCCAGTCCTTGCCTACAGACAGCCCCGCAACCTGAAGCAAATACTCACCAACAACCACATACCACACAACAGAACCACTAACCCAGGAACTTATCCTTGCAACAAAGCCCGTTGCCAATTGTGCCCACATATCTATTCAGGGGACACCATCACAGGGCCTAATAACATCAGCCACACTATCAGAGGCTCGTTCACCTGCACATCCACCAATGTGATATATGCCATCATGTGCCAGCAATGCCCCTCTGCCATGTACATTGGTCAAACTGGACAGTCTCTACGTAAAAGAATAAATGGACACAAATCAGATGTCAAGAATTCTAACATTCATAAACCAGTCGGAGAACACTTCAATCTCTCTGGTCACGCAATCACAGACATGAAGGTCGCTATCTTAAAACAAAAAAACTTCAAATCCAGACTCCAGCGAGAAACTGCTGAATTGGAATTCATTTGCAAATTGGATACTATTAATTTAGGCTTAAATAGAGACTGGGAGTGTCTAAGTCATTATGCAAGATAGCCTGTTTCCTCTTGTTTTTTCCTACCCCCCCCCCCCAGACGTTCTGGTTTAACTTGGATTTAAACTTGGAGAGTGGTCAGTTTAGATGAGCTATTACCAGCAGGAGAGTGAGTTTGTGTGTGTATGGGGGTGGGGGGGATGTGAGAAAACCTGGATCTATGCAGGAAATAGCCCGACTTGATTATGTAAAGAGTTGTCACTTTGGATGGGCTAGCACCAGCAGGAGAGTGAATTTGTGTGGGGGGGTGGAGGGTGAGAAAACCTGGATTTGTGCTGGAAATGGCCCACCTGTTGATCACTTTAGATAAGCTATTACCAGCAGGACAGTGGGGTGGGAGGAGGTATTGTTTCATATTCTCTGTGTGTATATAAAGTCTGCTGCAGTTTCCACGGTACACATCTGATGAAGTGAGCTGTAGCTCACGAAAGCTCATGCTCACTATCAACTTGGATAGTTCCCTGAAAAGGCATCTGGAACTCATACAGAACATAAATGGCATGATATCAGATAAACTCAACCAAACAATTCCCCATGAACTCTGTGGTGAAAAAGGTGTATGCAAAGCTAGGCAATATTTATAATTATCCTCTTTTCTTCTTTTGTCCATATAATAAATATAAAATGGTCCAAGTTATGTGAAAAATGCATAAAAAACCTGGAGATCGGAGTGTAGGTGCTACAACTGTAGAGCCGTGGGTTGATCTCTTCTGCTCAGCACAAAGATCTGATCCTGTGTGAGGAAAGGGACTTTTCACCATGAAATAATTCAAATAATATTGGAAAGAAGGCCTAGAAAATTATTTAATGCATTTATAATACCACATTTATTTGAACCATGATTAGTAAAAATCAATTTCCACATCTAAAATTTGTATAGATTTGATTATGAGCTGAAATTTAATTATCCAAAATTTCAGTTATATCCAAAGGTTCTGGATGCCTCTCCAGGACCTGGATAATTTCAAAACATTTTATAATTTAAAAATTATTTAAATTTAAATTAATATTTAAAAAAATTAAAAATGGGAAGTCATAAGCTTTTAATACTTCATCTGAATTGATGCTTGTAATGTGAAAATGTATACAAATTTGCAATTTACCGTTTGTTAGAGGATCTTGGCAGATAAGTATAGTTCACGTAATTCAAGATACAATAAAGCTTTACAGGCCTAATGCCTGGGCAAGACTTCTAATTTATTGGGCATACATTTATATACTGTATGTGTAAACAGTAATAGTTACCATGTCATCGAGGAGAGAAGGGGAATAAATAAGAAACGAAGTCAAACAAAGGATAAGGAAATCATTAGATTTTTTCTGTTATTTCTTAATCCTAACAAGTGCTTAATGAGAAAAGGAGTACTTGTGGCGCCTTAGAGACTAACCAATTTATTTGAGCATGAGCTTTCGTGAGCTACAGCTCACTTCATCGGATGCTAAGTGCTTAATGGTTAATCTTAACTTTTGGTTAATTGTTGGTGGGCATGACTCCGAAGAACTTAGTTGTTAGTTTTTCACTGGGTAAAGCAATGTGGTTTTTTTTCTTTTTACAGATAAAGAAGGTGCTTAAAGGAAATAATAGTACTGGAAATATTGAAATATATAAAGAGAACATAGAGAAGTACAATCTGAATGGAAAGGCTCTAATATTCAGCAAAAAGGAGGAACTCCGAAAAATCACAGGCATGAATCTGGCACACTGGGCCAACTTCAACTGTCCTATTCCTCGGAGTTCGCCTGGAAACTGGTTTTTCCCCATTCATCTCTGCCCAGAGCTGCTCTCTCAGAGATCCTAATAGCATGGACATTAATTCTTCCCTCAGTTAAATGGACACAATTCCTGTTAAAGCTAAAGGGTACCAAAATGCAGAACTGAAACCAAAGCTTAGCTATAAACTGGGTTTAAAAAAAAAAACTTAAAACATGCTGGCATAGTGGGTGTAGAGCTACAGTATAGATTGGACCTCTCTGGGTCTACCCAAATGGCAGATGTTTGAAACTAAACCTATAGCAAAATGAACATGTGCTAAAAAGACCTTGTTTTCCAAAACGGAGAAGACATTCCTGACTGGACTGGATTTGAGAGGTTCTTTTTAAGTTTATGTGCACTTTGACTGGCTGACTCAGACTTCACCATCTCATAGGTTATAGTTTATCTCAAATCTTAGTTTCCAGCTGTGACGTGTTTGGGCCAAAGCTGCAGCTGGAGCTACAGACTGGAGTGGGGCTGCAGTCGCGGTCGGGGCCAGGAGCAGAGTTGGGGGCAGAGCATGGCTGAGTGGCACTCCCTCCCCATGGCCTGTGGGGGCTGGCCTGGGCCTTGCTGCAGCCCACTAGGGGGTCTCACCCCACAGTTTGGGGACCACTGCATTAAATGCTGTGCTATTCTCTCACTAAACTCAACATTTCCAGAAAAGTGTAATTTGAGGCAAGTTTCGTTGCCAAATACTGCTGCCTTGATTATAGTTCTGAGAAAACATTAGAAGTGAAAACAGATGAATAGGTTTCCCAGACCCTCACTATCTCCCCAAATCATGTGCACCACAGGGATACTAAGTTTAGCACAGGATAAGGAGGACCTCCCTTGTTTGTAGAAATCCCTTATTAAAATACTGGCAAAGCATAAATGGTTCATATAGTTAGTACCATTTCACTAATTGCCTATAACATACTATATCATTTTACTGTTTTGAACGTGATTTAGTGCTGGAGACACAATGTAGAAATGGTTTTTTTGCAAATCTAGTATCTCATGCTGATCTCTTTAGTTAGAGACAAACTAAGACCTTCACTAAAACAAGAATGACACACAAACATTGACAAAGGCTGTGGGGTTTTACAAATCTTGACTACAAGAGTTTTTTGTGGGTGTTCATGACAGGTACTGAAAATCTGTAGGCCGGTACTGAACAGCCTCAACTCTCATTTACTTTAATGGGTGTTGAAAACACTTTATACCTCTCACTTTGCATTTTTCCAGAATGCAGCCTGAATTTATGCAGGTAACTAGTCAAATTACTTCCCTTTTAAGTGCCCTACACTGGCTCCTCATCCAATTCTGTATTAATTTTGAAATTTTATTAATTAAGGCCCTTATTTACTTCATCATGGGGTGCGAGGCTTAAGTAAATGTTTGCAAAACGCCTTGAGTATCTCTGATGAAAGGCACTAGAGAAGGACAAAATAAATTTATATTGGATTGAATTTTTAACACCCTATATCCTTGAAGTGCAAAACGGTAGGACTTTGTCCATGTTACATCTTGCGGTGTCTGAGACAATCTGGGACCTCTGGTTACTCTCTATACACCACAAATTTAGAACTTACTGCCCATCTGTTCGTATGGCCCCCGGGGTTGCAGGGGGTAATATAAACTAAACAAACACGGACTGCTCTTGTTTTTAAAATGCTGCGACATGTCCTGTGCTGGATGCTGTAGAAAGAAATTGTATGGCTGCTGTTGAATATTTGTGTTTGGTCCTTTTAGTCTCTCTCTCTCTGGCTCTCTTTTTTTGTTGTTGTTGCTTAGTTTAGTAAACATACTCCAGTTATCTTACAGCCTCAAGGCAGAGATTCTGTGCTTGGTGAAGGATAGCGGAAATGGGGCCTTTCACATGCATTAAGGCAAGGTTGTCTCTTTTGGCCTGGTCAGTTACACAATATTCAGAACCTTGCGGGGTTGTTTCCCTTAGGATGAGAAATCAATTACAGGTACGTTCTCAGGGTAATCTTGTTTATTTGTGTTAAGTAGACAGGGGGGGGGGTGAACTGATCTTTTGGCCCCTGAAATGTTTTCATGCTTTTTCATCCTGGGAATCACTTCTTAAGACTGAGATCCTCCTGGAAACGCCTCGCCTCCCAACTGTGCGCTATCCCTGGTTCCCGCCAACTGCCGCGGAACCTTCGGGGCCCAACATTCCACCCCAGCTCCTTCCAACTGCCGCGGAACCTTCGGGGCCCAACACAGCTACCTCCCATTCCCGGCATGCAACGCGCCACCCGCGGCGCTGCCAGGTGCGGAGACTACAAATCCCAGCATGCAATTCTCCCCCAGGAAAGCCGGAGTCGTCGATTCCTCCCTCCTGAGGGTGGGGCTGCGAATCCCACGACGGACGGGCTGGGCAACCTATCCTATTGGGCTCCCGTCGGAAGAGGGCGCGGTTATTACGAGTGGCAGGCTCGCTGACCTATCCCCTGGGCTCCCGCCCCCTGAGGGGCGGTGCTTCTGTGAGTGACACCCCGGACAGCCTATCCCCGTCGGCACCCCCTTCCCGTCGGGCCTCGGCGGCCTTGGTTGGGCGGCGGGTACCGGGTAGACTCCGCCATGGGCTGGTGGATGCGGGCGGCCGGGCGCTTCCTGCGGGGCGCGGCCGGGCGCAGGCCCCTCCGGTGCCGCTCGAGCCGGGCCTCTGCCACCCCCCCACCTCCGCCGCCCCCCGTCTCGGAGCTGGACAAGGCGGACGCCTGGCTGCTCAGGAAGGCGCATGAGACGGGTCCGTGCGGGGAGGCCCGGCCGGGAGCGGCTGAGGGGCCTGTAGGGAGGGGGCGGGGCCCAGGGTGGGGAGGAAGGGGGGCTGTGGGGAGGGGCCCAGGGTGGGGAGGAAGGGGGGCTGTGGGGAGGGGCGCAGGGTGGGGGGGGGCAGGGTGGGGAGGAAGGGGGGCTGTGGGGGGGGCAGGGTGGGGAGGAAGGGGCCCATGGTGGGGGGGGCAGGGTGGGGAGGAAGGGGGGCTGTGGGGAGGGGCCCATGGTGGGGGGGGCAGGGTGGGGAGGAAGGGGGGCTGTGGGGAGGGGCCCATGGTGGGGGGGGCAGGGTGGGGAGGAAGGGGGGCTGTGGGGAGGGGCCCATGGTGGGGGGGGGCAGGGTGGGGAGGAAGGGGAGCTGTGGGGAGGGGCCCATGGTGGGGGGGGCAGGGTGGGGAGGAAGGGGGGCTGTGGGGAGGGGCCCATGGTGGGGGGGGCAGGGTGGGGAGGAAGGGGAGCTGTGGGGAGGGGCCCATGGCGGGGGGGCAGGGTGGGGAGGAAGGGGGGCTGTGGGGAGGGGCCCATGGCGGGGGGGCAGGGTGGGGAGGAAGGGGGGCTGTGGGGAGGGGCCCATGGTGGGGGGGGCAGGGTGGGGAGGAAGGGGGGCTGTGGGGAGGGGCCCATGGTGGGGGGGGGCAGGGTGGGGAGGAAGGGGAGGGTGCCTCATGGTGGGGGGAGGGGAGCTGTGTGGAATGGTGGGGAGCGGGAAGGGGTCCGTGGTGGGGGGGGCAGGGTGGGGAGGAAGGGGGGCTGTGGGGAGAGGGGCCCGTGGTGGGGAGGGGGAAGCGGGCCCAGGATGAGGAGGAGGAAGGGGAGCTGTGTGGAAGGGACCTATGGTGGGGAGCGGGAAGGGGCCTGTGGAGGAAGGGGGGCAGGGTGGGGGGGAGGGGGAAGGGACCCATGGTGCGGGGGCTGTGAGGAGGGGAGCTGGAGGGGAGGAGTGGCTATGGTTGGGGGTGGGGGCCCATGGTGGGGGTGCTATAGGGGAGGTGTGCTCTGGTCGCAGGAGGAGGTCTGTGGTGGTGGGGCTGTTGGGTTGGAAGTGGAGTGTGTGGGGGAGGAAGGGAGGGAGCCTTTAGGGAGGTTGTGGGGGGCTGTAGGGGAGTGGGGCCAGGGTGGGAGATAATGGGGACTGGGCATAAGGGGCTTTGGGGCAGCACAGCATGTGGAGATGGGGGCACGGGAGGGTCCGTGTACTGTGAGGGCAGGGTGGTGGAGGGGATGGCATGGGGTGGTAGCTGGTCCATTGTTGGGTATGATGTGCCCTGAGGCATTGTGGGGGCCGGGCTGCTGCCACCTGAGACACGAAGTGAAGTGGGGTGGGTGACACAGGGAACATTGAGGCTTAAGGCTTGGTGTGGTGTATTGGGGTTCAGTTGGGGATGGTGTAACGTGTGGGGTGGTGAGGATGGGAAAGCACAGAGTTGCAGGTAGCCTGATTGGTACAGGTAGCCAGGACGCTGGTTCTATGTTTTATCTAAAAAATAGCACATCCCATCGCACCATGTTGAGCCATCTACCTCAGTAATGAGACAAAGAGGAGGGCACTCATCATTCTGTCACCATTATTCTAGTGTACAGTTTCCCCTTAATCATGCTGTGGCATTTTGATCAGTACTGATTTGAAAGGAAGAGCCACCCCCTCACTGAATCATTGGTGCGTCCCACAGCGCATGGGCTTGGAAACTTCACACCTGAGTGCTGTCCATACTAAACCCTGCTTAAACATTGCAACCCAAGATGATGCAGCTACCTGTTAACTTGATAGGGTGATAGACTGAAAAGGGAAAGTGGGTTTTGATGGGATGAAGCCAGAACTAGAGACCCAAGGAAGATTTTAACCTGTGTTAAAGATGAGCAGTAATCACGGTTGCCCTTCTCACCTAGGTCTGGTAGATTGTCTTTGAAAGATCTCTCTCTGGAGTTTCCTACGGGTGTGACAGAGGTTTGAGACACTACAGGATCATGTGGAGCTTGGATGCTGTGGAGTCCTGCAGTTGCTTGTGTTCCCATGTTCCAATATAAAAGGGATGAACATGCTATAGACAAAATCCCAAGGCTGTGAGAGTTAATCTTTTAAAGAATCTGCTTCCCAGACATAATGGTGCCTCATATCCTCTCTACCACAACAGGTAGCAGTAAAAACAAAATAACAAATGGCTGAAGAGGAGGAAACACTCCCTTTCTCCTGTTCTCTACTCAGGTTTCCTGTCCTGGTTTCGCAATGGCTTGCTGGCGACCGGCGTTGGAGTAATTTCTTATGTCCAGAGCGACATGGGACGAGAGGCAGCTTATGGTAAGTAACACACGCTATAGATGAGCAAAGGGGAGATTTGAACTGGACGCTGCACCAATGAAAAGTATTATTGTCACCAGGTGAGTTAACCCACCACTGAAATGTTGATTTTTGTAACTAAGGTCAGTTCACTTATGCCCCATCAAACAATTGCTAAGCCCAGAGGTGGCCACATGTCAATTATGGGTGAAGCAATCCAGTCCAGTGTGTACAGAATTAGTAGATTTCATAAGACACTTTGAACCACATGGCTATAGCAGCTGTTTTCTATACCTGTAAGATCAGGGAAGGTTTATGACCTGTGGTGTGCAGGAGGTTAGACGACCAGTGGTCCCTTCTGGCCTTAGAATCTATTAATCATTTTTTATAAAGCTCCTACAAATGTATTGTCTGTATAGATCTTTAGCCAATAGACTATAATGGCTTATATGATTATAATAGTCTATACAAAGAAGTTAATAGGCATCTTGAAATTGCCTTAGTGCAATTTACATTCTAGATCATGATGGCTCCAGCACTGTAGTAATGGTCTGTAAAAGGCCTCTGAATAGTGATGATAGAATGCATACAGGTCTACGCTGGGGGGGGGCGGAAGGGGGGCATCGATCTAAGATACGCAACTTCAGCTACGAGAATAGTGTAGCTGAAGTTGACATATCTTAAATCAACTTAGAATCACTTACTTTGCGTCCTTGCGGCGTGGGATCGACGGCCGCCGCTCCCCCGTTGACTCTGCTTCCGCCTCTCGCCATGGTGAAGTTCCAGAGTTGATGGCAGAGCGATCAGGGATCGATCTATCACGTCTACACTAGATGCGATAGATCGATCATTACCCTCCGATCCAGCGGGTAGTATAGACATGGCCTCAGAGTCATGCATGGATCCAATGTCCAGCTTAGCCCATGAATCCCTGAGGAATGACTTTGAACAATTTACTTAACCCCGATATCACTTAATTTCTGAGTCTGTACAATGGTGAGAATACACCCATTGTAATGCATTTTGAGAGAGCCATTGAAAAGATGTGGTAGGTATGGATCATACATACAGGCTGCAACTGCTGTGAGTTACTGAGATTGAACTCTTGGGTTATTGAATTTCTGTGTGTGTTTAACTCTGTGCTCCAGGAAAGCTGTTATGAAATGAGGAAGGCACTAGCAGATATGCTAAAATGGCAGCAAACTGACCTTTATTTCCTAGAAAGAAGTGAACTGTAATGTGTATAAATGTGCTGGACCTTAGACCTTAGAAAAGGAGATGTAGCTGCCCCCAGATGAGCTTTAGAGGGTGATGTAAAATATGGGGGGTGGGGGAAGATGAATGTGTAATACAGATGTCTGTAATAGGGTGACTGTGTGAAAGTAACTTCATTGTTCTTGTTGGGCTAGAATCTTGAAGTCTGGTGCACTCATTGGAGGAAAAAATACCAGATTTGATCTTTATATCAGAGGTCATCAATCTACCCATTTACAGAAATGGTGTTTCTCTTGTGAGGCAGTTATATTGCACACAAGGCCTACCATTTGGAGAAATTAAAGTCACTAGTTTTTATGGGACTTCTACCACAGATTTGTCAGAGGCATGTGACTGCGTGACAAGATGCAGTGTTGATAGCCATGTGTGCTAGAAGGGTGGGGCTGTTGTCTTTGTAAAACATACACATTAGGATTACAACAAAAACTAGTGATGACCTTTTGACTCAAAGCCCTTTGTCAGTGACATGGTGACCTTACCTAGCACTGTGATTCGAGGATCCCAAAGCATGGT
Source organism: Caretta caretta (assembly GCF_965140235.1). Taxonomy (NCBI): domain Eukaryota; kingdom Metazoa; phylum Chordata; order Testudines; family Cheloniidae; genus Caretta; species Caretta caretta. Next base: position 4,705,365 of record NC_134228.1, read on the forward strand.
ACAAGCTCAGAACTACCTACTCTGTATGGCAGGTGTTATCTCTGTCAGGCCTCTTGAGATCCCTTCTTGGTTCTGCTGTAGACTTGCTGAATGAGATCTTGGGTAGGTCACTTCCCCTCTCTTTGGCTGCTTGCCCATCTTCAAAATGGGAATAATAAAGTCTCCTCCCCTGAGGATTGAGAGACCTAATGTGTGTTTTCATAAAGCACTTGAGATCCTTTTTAAAGGTGCTATACAACTTCAAAGTATTTGTGCTGGTCCTCTAATCTCATCTTGCTTCATTTGTTCATTGATGCCACATGCTAGTATTTAGCCTCCTAATTCCCTATGAAGAAAGTAATGTGATGACTTAAATAGCTGACTGGGACATAGATGAATCAGCTAGGAGGAGGACTCTCGCTGCTTTCTTCTGCACACAGACTACAGGGGAGGGAGAGGAAATGCAAGAGAAATACATGACAGTCATAAAGAATTTTGGTTGAGTATGGTTATTTTAAAGCTCACCACAGTGTGGTGCAGTGGATCTTCAAAACCTGAAGAGAGAAGAATTGTCTTTGTAAGTTGACGCACATGTTATGACGAGTTGTGGGTTTATGGTTGAGCTGTGTCCAGCTGAAGAGTTCTTGACCTTTAAGACAGGAAGTTCAGGCCAACTTTTATCTCTTGTTCTGTTTTTAAAAATTGTCTTGGTCTGTTTGATTACAATGAAAGCCATTTGGGATTTTGATTTCTTGCAGTGTTTGCAACTCAATTGCAGCCTGGGGCTAACACAGAGGAACTCTGTGGCAGAGTTGGGAAGAAAATCCATGAATCCTGGGGCCCAGTCATGTGCTTTAACCATCCTTCCTACCTCCCAAGAAACAACTCTTAAGAACAACGTGTACAAAGTTGTTTTCCTTAAACCCTAACTCAAAGTGGAGAAATCATAGGGAAGACTTTTTGGCATCACCTGCCCTGGCAGAATTGTTGCCTGCAGTGTTCTAGCACATCTTGCTTGACTTGTGTGGATGCGGATTTATTAAGACAACCCCCTAGGGAGTCTGGAACAATTTTATAACACAGTCAATCTATGTCTACGCTAGTCAGGGAAACCAACGGTTTCCAGCAACGGTCAGGCACAATGCCTGTCGTAACTAGCATGGCCCTGATTCCGTTATAAAGAGGGAGACTGGCCTAGAAGTTAGGGCACTAGGCTAGGACTTGGGAGACCTGAGTTAAATTCCCTGTTCTGCCACAGACTTCCTATATGACCTTGGCCAAGTCACTTATTCTCTGTTTTCCTTACCCCATCGTACAGGTGGGGATCTTAGCACTTCCCTACTTTCCAGGGGTGTTAGGAGAATAAATACATTAAAGACTGTGAGCTGCTCAGATATTTCCCATAGATGGCTGGTTTACCAAGCTCTGCTCCAGATGCATAGATGGATTTCATTCTCTGTTTCTACTCTAGGTTTCTTCATTCTCGGCGGGATTTGCGTCTCTTATGGCAGCGCCTCCTACCTTGTCAGCCTCTTCCTCCTCCGCCGCACCATGATGCTTGCTTTCTCCACGGCCCTGCTGAACGGCACAGTGGTCACAACGGTGGCGCTGTTCTGGCTGTGTGCCATCTCCCTCTACATTGGTCGCCTTGAGGTTGAGATCATACAGGAGGACAGTAGTGATGAATGCCAGAACACAAAAAAGGATGATGGGAAGTCAGATGAGTGAAGACCAAGGTCCTGGGGAATTTTGCTGCTTTCATGATGGTCATTTAGAATGTTCTCCAGCACGCTCAGTGGACCGAGTTTTAATGCAATAGATACAGCGCCCACAGGCTGTCCTGCTCACTGTTTCCAAGGGCACGAAGGAAGGGCAGCTTTATTTTAAATAAGACGCTGCGTTGGCTGCTTTATATTTATTTAACATTTTCCAGATTGGCAGTGGGAATTAGCATTAGAAAAATTGGATCATCGAACGGAAATATGGCTGCAGGAGACCCTGCTGTGGTAGTAAAAGAATTGGTGGGACGGCTTCCCAGCTGGGAGCTTGCGTTGCTGTCAAAATGGATCTCTGATGCTTTTAAAGAGCTGGCTGTCCACTGAGATCCTGTGCTCCCGTCTCCCACAGACATCCCATGCCTGTTCTGCCAGGTATGCAGAAGCTGGAAATTTTAAGCCAAATTCAGCTGATGTTTCCTAGAAATATTGAATCGCAACAGTATCCCATGGAGCTCGATCCTGCTGCCCCGTCTTATGTTGTAAAGTTAGCATATCACACTGAGGTTATTCATTGCACCTCTTGAGCAGCTCGATCCTGCTGCCCCAGCTTACATTGTGAAGTTAGCATATCACATTGAGGTTACTCACTGTGCCTCTTGAGCCCATTTTACATCCAGATCAGTTAATGTTTGTATTAAAAACATCAAAACAAAACTGCTCTCTTCCTGTGTCTGAATGAAATGTACACTCTGGGATTACTCTGCTTTCTCACTCTCCCCATATCCACTTGCAGAAAGGGCCTGGTTACGTTGTTATGCTGGTTAAATTTCCATTCATTTCCAGGAGTTTTGTTTCCATAAAGGCTTCAGGATCAGGCCCTCATGTGTTGCCCTTTCTCTGCTGTTGCCTCCAGAGATGAACAGTTGTAGGGGTTTTTTTTGTTTTGTTTTGTTTTTTTTCTGTTGCACTCCACAAGCACCTACCTGGGAAGCATAAGACTGGGAGTTAGGAGTGTACAGTTCCGCTCCTACCCTTGCTACTGCTTTGCTCAGATCACTTACTGCTCTTTGCCTCAGTTTAGTTATCTCTAAAATGGAATATAATTGCCTACTTCTTGGGTATAAGGTTTGTAGAGCATATTTGAGATCCTCCAGTGGGAGGAGTTAAGGATCGGCAAAGTGTTTATTTTTGATCTGTAAAACGGTTTACTTAGTACAGTTTAGATGCTGCCCTTTTGACGTCTGGCAAGTTGTCATGGTGACTCATGGTGTTTGAAAGTTTGGCAGGGCCCTGGAGAAGGCCCTGTTTGCAGCCCTCCACACAACAATGGGTACATGTGGGTGGAAATGACTCTGTGGATAGCTAGAAGTAAGGCCACCTATCAGTGTGAGTAAAGGGAGGGAAATAGGATGCAGCCACAATCGGGTTTCTAATTGGTTGCATCTGTTCCCCTCCCCCAGACATTGTTACTTTCATTTCTTCTAATAGTTTGTTTTCACTGGTCTGAATAATCGTTTGCCATGTTGTTCATTTGAAACATCAGGATGTTGTGACCTGGAGGCTTGATCCATCCTGCAAGGCAGGAAACAAAATCAAGGGCCTGGATCCTTGACAGTGGAGAATACACTTTGTACTTCCTTGCCCCATGGGCTGCCTTTGTGTCAGATGTAACTTATACCAGCATTCAGAGTTATGCTGGCTGTCCGCAACTCCCAAGTGCTGATGTGCTAGCAAAACATCAGATTGGGAAATCCTGGTCATGCCTTCTGCACCAACGGGGTGGGGTGTGGTGTAGGAACCTCTGTGCCAGTTATGCCCTGTTGGATGTGTCTCTGCTGGGAGGCTCTCCAAGGGGGCTGGTTATGTTGGCTTTAGGGTCAGAATCTCCGGGAACTGCGATGCAAGCATTTTTCCAACACAACACTAGGGATAGCAGCTTTTGCAAGCATTTTTCCAACACAGCACTAGGGATAGCAGCTTTTACAAAGTGCTCTAAAACCCCCAGCCAAAAAATGCAAAGGATGTGCAAATAATTAGGTGTGAGGCTTTTTGTAGTGTTCTGACATCCCTCCAACAAAATCCTCTTACTTTGTAGGAATACCAGAGGACAATATTAGTCTGTGAATTAGGAAGTCTTGCAGTTGGTATCCTAGCACCTCCTGTGTGGGGAGTAAATACTAAGAGGATCTTATGGAATTATTCCAGCTTTACACTATTTGATAGAGCAGAATTTGGTCCCGTCTCTCGGCCTCCAGGAAATGATGCTCATGAAAGCCGGGTGATAAAGACACGTTGGCTATTTTTCAAACCAGAGGTGGCAACCCCATTGATTTAAAGCTCTCTGGGCAATGCATAGTTCGCAGAGGCAACGTCCCCAGGGGTTGTGCACTGGAAATGACTCCGCTCCATGCATTAGTAATTGATGTAAATGACCTTCAGAGCATTTGGCATTACGGGCTTCTGGAAGGTGAGGAGTTGAGCAGATGGAATGTGTTAATCGCAGTTTTCTTAACTAATGCAAAACATACCTGGACCATTTTCCCCTGCTGCAGCCTCTGTGGTGTACTTAATCTGCTTTGCACTGCTGTAGCATCTCTCCTGAGGGTTTCAGTGTCTTGCTGATATCTCCATCTGACCTGCTGCTTTTGCCTGGCCTTTCTAATGACGATTAGCTCTCTTCCCTTTCTGAGGCATCTGCCTTTTTTCCTTATTAGTTGTCCACCTATTTAAATTATACTGTAAATTTTTTGGGGCAGGGACTTGTCTGTTAAAGCACCATGCAGTCATGTTGTATGTGTTGTGAATAAAACATATAGGACTGTCAGTTTGGCACATTTCACTAATAGCTGTTGTGAAAACTTTTTTCTCCAGTTTATAAACTCTGTCCTATTTCCCTATGGTATCTGCTGCTTGGCTCATTTGGCGAGCACCTTTTGAAATACCCAAGAGGTACAATGCCCAAGAGACTAGATGAGCCCTATAACTACCCTGGGCTTTGCAAACGCTGCCAGTCCTCATTATTTTGAAGCAATTTCTACGAGAATCTTTCTGATAACCTTCTGATAGCTGCTTTCCATGATGGATGCAGCAGCTGGCCCAGTAAAGTTTGTAGAAGTTTACATTAACTTATCACGTAAAATCTCTTCTTTTCCCTTTGAGTTTGAGTGAAACACTGATGTACTTTTTTCAGAGTAACAGCCGTGTTAGTCTGTATTCGCAAAAAGAAAAGGAGTACTTGTGGCACCTTAGAGACTAACAAATTGGTTAGTCTCTAATTTGTTAGTCTCTAAGGTGCCACGAGTACTCCTTTTCTTTTTACTGATGTACTTGAGCAAGATGAAGCAATGTCGGATGGTTATTCATGAAGCATGGTCTAGTGCCTGGAGCAAGGGATTAAGTCAAGAATCCTCGGTTATGTTTTCAGCTCTGGGAAGGAGTGTGGCCTAGTGCTAAGTGTAAGGGATGGGTTTGCTTTGGTGTTCCTGGGTTTTATCCCCTGCTCTGACACTGGCTGGGTCTGTGGCCAAGTCAGTTTCCTCATCTGAAAGGGAGAATATTTACCCAGATCTAAAGAAGAAAACTGCAGTCAAATATTGAAGCTTCTAAGCATATGATTGAATGTGAAACATTACTGACAAATAATTTTATTTCTTTTAAATGCCATGTATGCATGAAAGCTAATGACAAAGGAGGGTGTAAGCAGTAAGAGATGGAGCAAGAACGGAACAGAAAATGCAAAGAGCAGTGGAAGGGTCTCCTGCTCTCTTCTCTGGACCCAAAAATAAAAGCCCCCTCATGTAACTTACCTCAGAAGAGCTGCTGAGTCCAGGGCTATGGCTCTGAATGTCTTGTTTTAATGCATTGTCCAGCTGCATTTCCTGTGAGAGGGATTAAAGTAGGGACCATCCATCTGCCCAATTCCTGTCAGTCTGAAACCTTTCCAGGTATTCTTAAGCACAGCTTTGAAAAGTCTGACAGAGTGAGTTTTGCTGTCGTGAAAATCACTTCACTTCTTTAAATCTGCTAGCAAATAGCCATCAGATCCAGTCATCATTGAAAATACACTGGGTGCTTCTTCACAGATCATGTGCTGTTGACTGACAGCTTCTGGGCCTCTGCTAGAGAGGCAGGGATAGATGTGTGTATGAATTCCCTGGTACCAAACTGAAACCTACTCCCCAATTTAAGGCATGTTTGCAAGCAAATGGCCTGATTTTCAGAGGTGCCATGCACCCACAACTCCCATTAAGACTGGCAACAGTTGTGGCTGCCAGCACCTTTGACAATCAAATCCTTGGCTGTTCACAGTGGGTTTCCATCCCTGCCCGAAGCCCTGTGTCTTGCTGGGAGCTCTTCATACTGCTCACCTGACATGTTCTGCTGCTGTTCCATGGCATTTCATTCATTTCATGGTTTCTTCTCATGAAACCAAAAGGGGAGAAACAAGTTGATTCCTTTTTTTTTTTTTTAATTTTATTTTCATTGAAATCCTGGACCGCAGAAAGCAGCCACAATGACAACACCCAGTCAACGATGGAAGCTACCTTCATCGGACGAATGGGAATGGAAAAATTAAAAAAACACACAGAGATCCTTTAGCAAAAGTTACAGAAAAAGAACATGGCATATAAGCACTACTGGTTGGGGTTGGGTTTTGTTTAACAGAATTATACAAATCTCTTTTTTTTTTTTTTTAAATAAGTGCTAAAAGTCATGACATCGGTTTACCTTTTTAAGTGCAGCCAATGGAGTTCTCTTTGCCTCCTTTTGTTCTCCTAGCTTGCGGGAAGGAAGGGGTTCAGAGGTGGCTCTGGCACCCCCCTGAGGGCTTATTTTTGTTGGATCATTCAGTTGAAGGGCTGTGTTTGCAGGGGGAGCGGTTGGATTGCTTGGAAGAGGCTCTGTCGTACAATGCCAGCCTTTCAAACTAGTCACTGGTTCAAATCCAGCCCAGCGTGACCGTGAACACTGCTCGCTGGTGTGCGGTGATCTGGGAAATTAGTTGATCTTAATTTAGTTCCTAGTTGGCCCCACAGCAGTTCCCTCTCTTGGCAATCTCAGCGCAAAAGCCATGGATTGAACAGACCACAGAAATGGAACTTCTCATCCCTAGTGGGGGGCTTACCATGGCAGGGGTGTCATTACACATCAAGGAATAAGGGACTACAGTAAATCAGCGTCGCTTCCAATGACTTTGCTGAATGACAGCCCAGATCTATAAAGGCATTTAGGCACCTAAATCTCTGATTCGGGCACCATCCCAATCCACAACCCCCCCACCCCTGCTCGGCATAACTGGTTAGTTGCCTAAACCTGGTGCCTAAATCTTCCCTGGGTACCCAAGTTTCTGCCTCTGGGCATATGCACAATGCCTCATTCAAGGCATCTGGGTGTCTATCTCATGCCTAGGCCCTAGCATGATCTACACACCTGAGGAAGATAGGCGTTTGCTTGCGAGTCTTGAGGCGGTGGCCATGCTCCGAGCACACCTATATACTTGGGTCCTATTCAAATCTGGCCAGAGAAGAAGGAGATGCTGCCCACTTTATAACTTTTAACTCGGTGGTTGGAGCACTCACCGGAGGTGTGGGAGACCAGGGTTCAATTCCCCTCTCTCCCAGATGATGAGAGAGGATTTGAACGGGGGTCTCCCACCTTTCAGGTGTGCCCTAACCAATGGGATATTCTGATGTCAGGCTCTCAGATTCTCCTGTTGAAGTTGTTCCCCTTTGGATAAAGAAATAGAGGAATCAGGGGGACTGAACTGTGGATGGAAGCCCTAACCACAGATGACCATCGTTCTTACACACTCTGGTCGAATGACCATTTAAGCGTTTATCGAGTATCTTAAGCAACATTTGACAGGGAGGTGAGTGCAAATGCTCTTGCTGTAGCTTAAAAGCAAATGCAATTTGTGGCTGTGTGGGCTGGATTTCAGCTGAGCATAGCTAGTGTTTGAAGCCACTGGAAGCTGGGGAGAGGGCTCACTCCCTCTTAGGAAAAAGGCCCTGCCATGAAAATGATGGTAATGAGAAGAACAGGAACTCTCCAGCCAAGCCGCTAGAGCAACCTGGAAACCCTTTTTTTTGCATCCAGCTTCCATTCATCCTTCCTTGAACAGGAGAAAAACACTCAGTGGAGTTGGGGGAGAAGCCTCTTTTTTTTTTTTTTTTTTAACCAATTCCCCCTCCTTCTAGGGAGGAATAAAAGGAAGTTTGCTGCTGGCACAGAGCAGGGTAGCAGAAGGCCTGGCTGAAGAACATAAGAACGGCCATACTGGGTCAGACCAAAGGTCCATCTAGCCCAGTGTCCTGTCTTCCGACAGCAGCCAGTGCCAGGTGTCCCAGAGGGAAGGAACAGAAGAGGCAATCACCAACTGATCCATCCCCTGTCGCCCACTCTGAAAGATCAAAGCACTCTCTTTATTTTGTTGTTAATCTGCAAGGAAAAGCACTTAAGCATAGTTAGCCCTTACAGAGCGCTGGGCCAAACTGCTCGGTGGGTCAGAAAACAGGCATAAGTGGCCAATTAGTCTGACCTGCAGTTATATGCGGCTGGGACACGACTGAAACTTACAAGCTGAAGAGGCCAACAGGGCTGGGAGGGGTAAGAGAAGCAGCCACCTGGAGCTGGTAAGATAAAGAGGAGGTGATGAGGGATGGGCGCATTGTCTTACACATTGAAGCAGCTATGGAGAGGGTGTAAGTCACCTCATTTTGCCTTCCCCACTGATCAGAATAAGCAACTCACTTTGCTACTCATGCCCTCCCTGCTGCATTTACCCCACAGATTTCTACGGAAGCTGCATCCATTTGCTCCAATTTACATTGCTCTCTCGGTGTCTTGGCTTCCCCAAACCCTGTTCTGCTCTTGGTTACCATGGAATCACTCCAGATTTTACCCCCGTGTAACAGAAGAGGAACAGAATCTGGCCCCCAGTTTCAACAATGGGGATGATATTCAGCTCCATAATAAGTGTCTGGCAGTAAGGATTGATTAACGTTTATACAGCATTTTGAAGCTGGAAAAGTACGAGGGGCCAGATCCTCTACTGCTGTAAATCAGCCTTGCTCCATTTTTTGATGGAAATCGGGTCACGTCATGAGTGCAAAGCGTCCTTTCTTCCCATGCACCATTATGCAATAATGGGAGAAAAGGCAAAGAGGGGAAGGAAGCTCATCCTGCTTTTAAAGATATAAATCAGGAAGGGGGGGAGGGGTGAGCTGATGCTTGCTGTGATTCTGGCTCTTCCACAAAGGGTAGCTGATTTTTAAAAAGTGCAGATTCTGTTTTCTGGTGTAAATCTGGAGTAACTCATGGACCTGCTTTGGATTTACACCAGCGTAACAGGAGCATCTAGCCCAGAAGGATAAAGCTATGAATCAGGGAGCAGAATACTGATTTGTGCTGTGATTTAGTTGTGGGGCGGGGGAATGAGACATGAGGATTGATTCCAGAATAAAGATTTTTCCCTGCTGAAACATCCAGCAGCTCCTGTGGTCGCGAGCCCCCGAGATGAGTTTCAAAGGAGCACGGACTTCAGCGCAGAGCTCAGTGCAGAGTCAGTTCGGGGTGGCGTATCTAACGAGACGCCTTCAGGGCAGCTGCTTGGCTTAGTCCTCTTTGCGCTCTGTGGCTGACAGGCTGTGGATGCCGCCGCTGGCCATGGAGAAGGGCAGCGTAGAGAACAAGGATTCGGCAGCTGTGAAAACGCCCCCCGCGGCGCCCGAAATCTGCGCCAAACCGGTGGCACTGGCTGAGTTCCCGAACGGCGCCACCATGTTGAGCCGCTGGATGTGGTGGTACATGAGTTCCATGGAGGCCTTGGACTCCACGCTGCCAATGTCCATGAGGTTGATTGCATGGGAGGCAGGCAGCACATTGCCTGGCACAGCCAGGGTCACGTCAGCTGGGGCGTATCGGATAGTGCTGGTGGTGTAGAGGCTCTGGGAGCCGGTGGTGCTGGCGATGCCGTGGTGCCCGCCAAGCTGGTGCACCAGCGGGAGGACCACGTTCCCCGCGTGGAACCGCTGGAGCGCCTCCATCTCGCCAGGATAGACCAGGGGGGCGAAGGGCGTCGACGTGGCCCTTTCCTCGCACGGTGAGCCCGAGAGCGGGGGGGAGAGCGTTTCAGCTGAGGGGGCCGGCAGCATAGCCCGGGGAGATGTGCTGAAGGGGGCCTTGGCCAGGCCTCCGCTGCTGTCCATCTCGGGAGGGGTGAGGACTGAGTCCGGGATGGAGACGTACAAGTGGGAAGTGGCTTGCCTCAGAATGGGCTTCTCCAGGCTAAGTGCTTTGCTCACAGTGTAGGGGGGTCCCTCGTGGAGGGCATCCCGGGCAGAGGGGTAGGTCCACAGGGCGGCCTTGTCGTACTTGGGAGCCTGGCTCTGCTCTGTCTTAATGCTAAGCGCTGCGCTGGTTTTCGGTGGGTAGCTCCTCTGGGTCTGGATGACGGAGGCGAACTCCGATGTGCAAGGCTGGCTCGGCCCCGCGTTCCTCCCTGCCACCATATTGTACCCGTTCACCCTCCTCTCCAGCGCCACCGGCTGGGGCGGGAGATCAGGTTCCTCCTCGCTGCCGCTGTCCGACTCCTCAGTGCTGACGAGCGAGGCCTCCCGGGGGGGGCTCTCCGGCTGGAACTCCAGCTTGATCCGTTTGCTCTGGGGCCCCCTGCGCCTGCTCTCGGCGTCGCTCGCCCCAGCGCCTTCCGACACGTCCTCATCCTTGTAGCTCATTTCCGGGCTGCTGGCGTCGTTCTCCGCCATGGAGCAACGGGCCCCATCGTCCGGGGTGCTCCGGGAGTAACCTTTGGCCAAGGCCCCAGCCGCTTTGGGCAGAAACTGGTTCCCCTGCTTGTGTTCCGGCCCATGGTCGCTCTCTGGAAGGGAAGAAGAGAGGGTGATTCAGGAGCAGCCTACTCAGCAAGGGATCTGGACGGAGGTTGTTAAACTCCACCTAGCTGCTTTCTGCCAGCAGGCGATGGGTTTATTTTATCTAACAAAATATTTTTCCAGCGAGACACCTAATGGGAGGTTACATCCCATTTTATAGCTGCTTCCTACCTGCAGAGCAGCTAATGATCACAACCTCATGGCATGCACAAACCAGCGATGCAAAGTCAACACGGCATGTTTCCTCTTAGACTGTCCCCCTCCTGCCAGGTCGGATCTGATTCTCAGCCTTATGGCCAAAGAGGAGAGGACAAAGATTAGCTCCCTTAATAAGTTTGTGCTTTTCTTCCATCTGAATATTACAACTCCGGTTCAGCGCCACAGTGCTGACCACCTCTGCTATACCGACGGAGAAACCAAGATGCTGAGCAGCGCCCGAGGTCACACTGTACCAGAACCAGGAATAGAACCCGGGCGACACAATGCACAGGGCTGTGTGCTAATCACTAGCCCAACCTGCCTGTCTCCAGGGTTGTCTATAGCTTCAGTGCAATAGGATTCCTTCATGCTCTGGGCTGGTTAAGGGCCCAAACTTGGATCCTCTCTATAGGGCAATACATTGGAGATGGGGAAATGCTGTTTGGGTCCCATCTATTTCATTCGTCACCAAGGGCCAGTGCTGGTTTCTTCTCTACATGTAGAGCTGGTCAGAAAATGGATATTTTCCATGGATTTTTTTAAAATTAAAAACAACTAGATTTGGAAGGATTTGTTTTTTGTCGGTAAATGCTTATTTCACCATTTTCACATGCAAACCGATGAAATAATATTTCCATTGATAATAATAGAAATGTACAGATAGGCAAAGTAAGAAAAATGCTACCAGGGAACTTATTACAGTTTGATTTAAGGCTCCTTAGCATATTTTGACATGGGGTTTAACAGACATAACGCTTTAATGTTTTGAATTTCAATGGGTCCTGTCAATAAATAGTTGTCTGACACCCCGTAGTTTCTCGCAATGTTGAAAATTTAAATTGATAAATTTTAAAAATGCTTAAAATAAACATTAATAGGGGTTGAAATTATAAAACTTGAATTCTGCCAAGCCTAAAAACAACACAGTACATTATTTTGTCTAAGTTTTCTACAGCACATTTCATTTTTTTTCCCATCAGATTTGAATACCAAAAAAATTTCATCTGGACAAAAAAATCTATTTGGAAATGCTGCCACTGTGCATCATGGAAATTGTACTTTGAGTGCCTCCTGCTTCTACGCTCTATTGGCCAGGCTCTCTGTGGGATGACATTTCCCACGATGCCTCTGGGTCTTGCCTCTTGCAGAAGGGAGATCGTGCACCATGGGAGTCCTTAGCTGTGGGGCATCATGGGAGATGTGGTCTGGCCAGGGATCCCAGCCCATACAGGAGAATGGGGACACAAGACAACCACACTACAACTCCTATGAGGCTCTGTGGTAGCATATCCAAATCAAAATACTTCCGGTTTTGGATGAACTAGTTTGTTTTTCCCATGCAAAATGTACGTTTTCCACAGGACACAGGCACTCAGCGCGAAAAATCTGGTTTCCACAAAAACCCAATTTTTCATCTGAAAACTGTTTTGATGGGAAACTTTCGACCAATTTAATACTATCTTCTGGTGTAGTCACACCCTGCCACTAGGCCGTGGGCCAACCCTCTACTCGGTCATTGTAGCTCTGCCTGCTCTGGATTTCGCATACGTAACCAGGCTTTGCAGGTTGCTGTCTGAAGTAAGATGCACAGGGTTCCGTACTCACGTAACTACAGTAACACATGGGGAGGGAGAGAGGCTGGGCTGGATTGGAGAGATGTTTAGGGTGGGGTGTGTCTATGGTCAGCTTTTAAGGAAGCAACGGTAGGTGCTGACTAACACGGTCTCAACTGGTTCCCCAGGCTCCCCCATTCATCTGTCCCCATCTGATGTCTCCTGTCTTATAGTGGGACCGTCAGCTCTTTGGGGCTGTCTTTGTACAGCACCTACCACGGTGGGGCCCTGGCATGTGACTGGGGCTACCATAATACACCTAATCGCAATCAACTAGCACAATGGGGTTCAGGCTCCTAGGCGCTACCGTAATACACCTAAGAATAATACTGGAGGATTTTAGCAACTGGTGAGCGTGAAAGGCAAGAGTTGGGTATCTTTCAAGTAGGCCAGCCGGAAGGGGGTCCTTGCTGGTTGCTGGGAGAGTGGTGATGACCGAGTAGGACCCTGGCAGACCATACATTGGCACAGGTGTAGGGGTCTGATACACTGACCTGGCTTCCAGTGCACCATGAGGAGGAGGGTGCGTGGAATTCATTATGACTAGGGCAAACCTGATGTTTCCCGCAGCTTTAGCCCTGTGATCCTTTGGGACTCCAGAGAGCCTACCATGGCGCTGTCAGATTTGAAAGCTAGAAGTGGGGGCTGAGAAGAGGTAGTTAGAAAGGGATAGTGGGAGCCAGGTCTCCTGGGTTCTGGTCTCTCCTGTGGGGACAATAGATCCTTATGTCCCAGGAGGTTGCATTAATTAATGCCTGTAAAGTGCTTTGAGATCCTCAAATGAAAAGCAGTTGAGAGGGGTGAAGTATGCTCCTCTGTTGTGCATGCTGCTACCTGGGAGGTTGTCAAAGGGAGCCGGGCAAGAGACGAACACAAGTACTGAGTGTTTGTGAGGGGCAGGAATTTACCTGTAGATCCAAAGTTTCTACCGTCCCTGGAAATCCGCCTCCCCGGCACACACACGATCTGACCCTCTAGCAAAGGACTGCCACACTATGCTATCTCAGAGCATGACCCTATGATATAATTTATCATATGCCAAGAGAGGTTAATTAAGATGAGGCTGTGTCTGGAGTGAAATTAACGATGCTTTGCCCTGCTGTGGCATCCTTCCCCGGAGGATCTTAAAGCACCTTACAAGCATTCAGTCAAAAAGCCCCATGATACTTGCCCCTGTAATGGGTAGGAGAGATGATGTATTTCAACCCTCCCTGAAATGCAGCTACCTCTGGGGTGGGGTGCAGCGGCCTGTTAAAAGCCATAGAACAGGCAAGGAAGTGAACATGAACCCTCCGTGTATTTGAAATTGCAGAAGGATTAGGGGAAGCTGATAGTTCTTGCCCAAACTGGAATTTGGCCAGGACACAGGGGGTTAACGTGTGTGAATCACTGGAGCTCTGCGCAGTCAGAGCTTGGCTGATTTATGCCAGCTGAGGAGATGCCCTCAGGTTGCTGATGAAAATGATCCTTAATGATCATGAAGTCAGGGCTTACTTTTTGCCCCTTATCTGCAAGCCCAAATCTCCCACAACCACAGTGAAATGCCCTCTGGGGTCATGACTTAGAAGAAGGGAGAGCATTCCTTTTTGAATAGCTCCCCACCCCCTGCATGACTGTACCTCCCAGAGCCGCAATGGGGCTAGAAATGGCTTAGAAAAAAGAGCCTCCCCCCCCCCCCCCCCGGCTCACCTAGAGAGATGGGGCTGGGACTGCCAGTCTGGGGCATTCATAGATTGTAAGGCCTGAAGGGACCACTGATCATCTAGTGTGACCTCCCTGTGTGACACAGGCCAGAGAACTCCCCTGAGTTAATTCCTTCATGGTGGGTATATTGGCAAAGCCAAAGCTAAAATACCCATCAGAGCGCAGCAGTGAGCTTTACCTTTGAAGTCGGGTTCCAAGTCGGACACGTCGGAGGCATCGGTCTGTCGGGCTGGAATCCCAGGCAGCTGGAAGATGTCCAGGGCCATGTTCTTACACTCGGGTTTGCTAAAAGGGTTTGGCAAAAGTAAATCAGAGAAACAACAGATCAGGTTGTTCCCTCCATGGATGGGATTTCTGTAGCACAAGCTTAGGTGCCGTGGGAGGCAGTATGGGCTAGTGATTAGAGCAGGGAACTAAGAGCCAAGACTCCTGGGTTTGAATTCAAGGTCTGGAAGGGCAGTGGTTAGAGCACAGTGGGATGATTGGGATTCAGGACACCTGGGTTCTATCCCCAGCTCTGGGAGCAGAGTGTGGTCTAGTGTTTAGAGCAGAGAGGGGCTGGGAGTCAGGACTCCTGGGTTCTATTGCACTTCGGAAGTGAATTCAGCTAAATCGAATTAAGTCCATTTTAATTCTGGATAAGAGCACCCACGGAGGGGTTTAGTTCAGTTCAACTAATCCATTTTAAAAGTGAATTCAGACTAAACTTTCCTGAAACTAGGTCTACACTAGAAACTACACAGCGGTACACCTGTAGTAAATCCTCCTTGCCAAGAGGCGGTAGCTGGAAGAAGAAGAAGTGGGTTTGGGTCAACTTAACTGTGTCTCTCGGGGTGTGAATTTTTCACATTCCTGAGTGATGTAGCTGAGTCGATCTAACCGTCTAGTGTAGACCAGCTCTGAGTGTCTCTGTACAGACAAGCCCGTAGGCACCTAGGAGATTTAGGTGCCCATGGGCTTAGGCGCCACCTTTGAAAATGTCAGCGGCATCTAAAAGGTGGACTTAGGTGTCTAAGTAACTTGCCAGGGTCACAGGCAGTTTGTGAGGGAGCTGAGAATTTAACCTAGGTCTCCTGTGGCCCAGTCTAGTACTCCTATCATAGAATCATAGAATATCAGGGTTGGAAGGGACCCCAGAAGGTCATCTAGTCCAACCCCCCGCTCGAAGCAGGACCAATTCCCAGTTAAATCATCCCAGCCAGGGCTTTGTCAAGCCTGACCTTAAAAACCTCTAAGGAAGGAGATTCTACCACCTCCCTAGGTAACGCATTCCAGTGTTTCAGTGAAAAAGTTTTTCCTAATATCCAATCTAAACCTCCCCCACTCTATATTGGATGGGAATCCAATTGTTGATAACTGTTGTTATCTATATTGGATATCCCCCAAGCCATCCTAGAAAGGGCCTCCCAAAGGAGACAGAGCAGTGTGTGCTGATCCTTGGTAGACTGCTAAGCCTGCTGGGAGGCCATGAAATTAAACCAACTGAGCCCTAACAAAAGAACCGAAGAAGGAAAACTTGATTTCAAGCTGACACAGCCAGCCACCTGCAGGCTGGTCTCTGCAAAACAACTCCACTAGGGCTATCGCCTTATTGTCCAAGAACAAACAAGGACAGATTGGAAATCGCAAGCTCTCTCTTTTAGAAAACAGCCAGCTTTGGGGTTTCATTGTTTATGGACGGGCAGAGTTGGCTCCGATTCAAATGAGCCGTCCCCTGCAAACGGCTCTGCCAGAGCTCGGAGTGGGAGGAAGGGGAAAAGCACAGGGCCAAGTTCTCCCCTGGTGTAACACCCACAGCGTCACGGTGCAGCAGTGTAACTCCCTTGAGGTAGATTGTGCTACACCAGGAGTGAAATTGGCCCACCCTCCTCCATGTTTCTATCAGCTTGACTCCAAGGATCCCAAAGCACTTTATTAACAATAATTACGCCAGAAGCCCTACAAGGTAGCCATGACAACCCCCCATCATCTTACAGAAGGTGAAACAGGACATACACTATTCTAAGCATTAGGCTTCCCCTCGCTCTAAGCTGAGAGGCGAACCCAGGAGTCCTGGTCCCCTTCTCTAGCCACTTCCTGCTATAGAGAACTAATCACTGGGTTGCACTGTCCTCCCAGGGTTAGCCATAGAACCCAGGACTCCTGAGTCCCCCAGACCCTCTCTGTAAATCACAGTCCCATCCCATATAACAATATAGAGAGTAACCACTAGCTGGTCTCCCTTCCAATCTAGCCCAGCCAGGGCGCATGACTGGGGAGGCTGGCAGAGGCTAGCGACAGGGCAGCGCCCCTGAGAGCGACCTGCTGACAGTGGGCTCGGTCTGGGTTGGGATGGGGAGGGTCCCCCTTGCCGCCCCTCATCATTCATCACGTGCTGCTTCCCAGAGAAAAGAAAGTAAATAAGTTTCCATTCCGGCAAGGCTGAGAGAAAGTTAATTAGTCTCTGTAATTACAGCACTAATTAACTAAAATACTAATCACCCTGACAAATCATACACTGGTATCTGTAATTACTTACAGGATTAGCATAATAATAGCTCCTTTTGCTTTAGCGGGGGGAAAAAACCAGCCATTAATAACCATCTGTTGTAGTCATTCATATATTAATTTATTTTAGATATAAAAAAAAAAAACCCTCTCCTCGCCAGAGAAAGTGTGTCATGCTGGAGTCGCTTTAATGGTGCAGGTGGGGGAGACACTCCAGACTAGTGGCGATTTTTTGCAGTGCGACACCCATCCTGCGATGTTTGCTCAGAGCCGTTTTCTGACGCTACGGAGGCCAGTGATCAAAATTCTCCAAAGCCAGAAGGGACCATTGTGATCATCTAGTCCAGGGGTTCTCAAACTGGGGGTCGGGACCCCCCCCCTCAGGGGGTCATGAGGTTATTACATGGGGGGTTGCGAGCGATCAGCCTCCACCCCAAACCCCGCTTTGCCTCCAGCATTTAGAATGGTGTTAAATATATAAACTAGTGTTTAATTGATAAGGGGGGGGGGGGTCGCACTCAGAGGCTTGCTATGTGAAAGGGGTCACCAGTACAAAAGTTTGAGAACCACTGATCTAGTCTGACCCCTGTTGCATAACCCAGGCCAGAGAACAGCCCCCAAATCATTCCTAGGGCAGTGCTTTTTAAAAAACATCCCGTCTTGATTTAAAAATGGTCCGTGATGGAGAATCCACCCCGACCCGGGGTGAGTTGTTCCGCGGGTTAATTGCTTTCGCTGTTAAAAATGTACATCTTCTTTTGCGCCTGAAGTGGTCTAGCGTCAAGGTCAGGGGCCACATCCGGGTGCCTCTCGGCGCTGAAGGGACAGCCGCCTTGTGCAGCGAAATGGCACGCCAAGCTAAGCTGAGGGGCGGCCCCCGATGAAGGGATATTTACGGCCAGATCCATTGCTTGGGCCTGGTGCAAAGGCCCAGGTGTCACAGCAGCCAGGGCACTAGACTATGGCTGTATCCACACGCCAGCGGGGAGTGCTGATCAAGGTCGCACACTAAAAATAGCAGCGTGGTTGGAGCAGTTTGGGCAGTCGAGCAGGCTTGTACGAGGGTGGCTGGCCCACCCCACTGCCTGAGCCACTCTGGCTCTGCTGCTGTTTGGACTGAGCTGGCTCGTGTCTGCCCACCCATGTGGGGAATCACAGAATCATAGAATACCAGGGTTGGAAGGGACCTCAGGAGGTCATCTAGTCCAACCCTCTGCTCAAAGCAGGACCTAGTCCCCAACTAAGTCATCGCAGCCAGGGCTTTGTCAAGCCTGACCTTAAAAACCTCTAAGGAAGGAGATTCCACCACCTCCCTAGGGAACCCATTCCAGTGCTTCACCACCCTCCTAGTGAAAAAAGTTTTTCCTAATATCCAACCTCCCCCACTGCAACTTTAGACCATTACTCCTCGTTCTGTCGTCTGCCACTACTGAGAACTGTCTAGATCCATCCTCTTTGGAACCCCCTGTATCCACTGTACCCCCTGTAGGTAGTTGAAAGCAGCTATCAAATCCCCCCTCATTCTTCTCTTCCGCAGACTAAATAATCCCAGTTCCCTCAGCCTCTCCTCATAAGTCATGTGTTCCAGTCCCCATATCATTTCTGTTGCCCTCCGCTGGACTCGTTCCAATTTTTCCACATCCTTCTTGTAGTGTGGGGGCCCAAACTGGACACAGTACTGCAGATGAGGCCTCACCAATGCTGAATAGAGGGGAACGATCACGTCCCTCGATCTGCTGGCAATGCTCCTACTTATACAGCCCAAAATGCCATTGGCCTTCTTCCAGCTGCTCTGTAGACATACTGTGTCAGGAGACCTAGGTTCTAGTCCTAGGTCTGCAGGGTGAGCCTGGACAAGTCACTTCGTATCCTGGATCCTCCCACAGAAATCAGTGGAAATTAGGTCCCCTAAATGCCTTTGAGGATCTGGGGCTTGCCTCTGTTTCCCCCCCCTCCCCCCACTATCTTTTACTGTGGTTTGTGAAGCTCTCAGCACAGGTTAGGGGCTCTGGGTGGGGAATGGGGTCTAGTGTTTAGAGCAGAGGGGGCTGGGAGTCAGGACTCCTGGATTCTAGTCCCAATGCAGGGAGGGGAGTGGTATCTAGTGGTTAGAGCAGGGAGGCTGGGCGCCAGGACTCCTGGGTTCTGTTCCCAACTCAGGGAGAGGAGTGGTGTCTAGTGGTTAGAACAGAAGGGAGTTGGGAGTCAGGACTCTTGGGTTCTAGTCCCAGGTCAGGGAGGGGAGTGATATCTAGTGGTTAGAGCAGAGGGGTCTGGGAATCAGGCCTCCAAGGTTCCATGTCCTTCTCTGTTGTGGCATGGCGCATGTCATTTCCTCTCCCTGTGCCTCCATTTCCCCGTGTGACCTCAACCAGGGATTCTAAGTGCTACTATAGATGACTGTATTTAGGCACCCGACTCCTTTGATTTCAATGCGAGTTAGACTCCGAAACACCTTTGAGGGCTTCTGTTCCTATACCTGGGCAAACCGTTGCCTGGAATACATGAGCATGGGGCCCAGCAGAGACGCACAGCTCTGTGTGCGTCTATCAGAGCAGGACTGTGGGCGATGCAGATTTCCCCCTGCAGCCCTAGCAGGGAGGTGGACAATAGAGATGGAAATGGCAGCTACCTGCTGGTCTCAGATCACATTTCCCAGGGTGTCTTCCACACTCTGCAGCTATAGAGAAATATTTTCTCAACAAATTACAGCCCTGCTGGAATGGGATGGGGGGCAAAGGAGGTTTTCAATCAGGTTTGCTGCTTCTCTCAACATTTAATAGTCTGTGCAAGCTAAAACAGGCTGGAGCTGGATCCTTGTCTACCAGGAACTGCTGCGATGAAGAGTATTAATCACTAAAACACTTACAAAGCGATCAGCCAGCCTGGCTGGATCTGATGGGCAAAGCACTAGACTAGGAGGCAGGACTCCTGGGTTCCGTTCCCAGCTTGAGGCGGGAGCATAGTCTAGAGATTAGAGCAAGGGTGAGGGGAGTGTGGTTAGAGCAGCGAGGGGGGCCTGTGGGGCAGAACTCCTGGGTTCTATTCCCAACTCTGCCACAGTATGACTGTGGGCAAGTCACCACAAGACTCTGTGCCTCAGTTTACAATGAGGCTAGTAAATACTGCCCCCACTTCCATGGGGATTGGGAGGATAGGTCATTTACTGCCTATAGGGACCATCTCCTCCTATGTGTTTACAGAGCACCCAGCAATGTTCCCTCTAATTTTTTCCATCCATGTGGGGAATAAATGTTACGTGCACTGAGGTATGTGTGGATGTGCACCACCAGGAGAAACAAAAAAAACCTAGCGACAATATATATTTTTAAAAAGTTAAATAGGGATAATTACTCCAGCCAGGACAGGTTAGGCATTTTAGAACTCACTACTCAAAGAATTAAATGTAAGTGTAAGAGAAATACAAATGATGACAGGCATAGATCAGTCAAAACACTAAAATAACACACTTTGAAAGAATAAAATTACAGAGAATATATGTGCATTGCAGGAAGTACCAAGAAGTACCAACAACAACAATAATACAAGTATGGGTTGGGAGGTGAGTGTGACACAGAGACAGTGTGTGTGTGACACAGTGTGTGTGTGTGTGTGACACGGAGACTATGTTTGCGTGTGCGTGCATGACAGTGTGTGTGAGACACAGATTGTGACACAGAGACAGTGTGTGTGTGACACAGACACAATATGTGTGAGACAGTGTGTGACACAGACAGTGTGTGTGTGTGTCACAGAGACTCTGTGTGTGTGTGTGTGTGTGTGAGAGAGACACAGAGACAGCATGTGTGCTGGCTGCTGGGAAAGTTTCTGAGATGCCCTGCGCTGTCTCTTTAAGACACTCATTGAAAGCTCTCCTGCTCTGTCCTGAGCCCTGGTGTCTCCCCTCCTCCGCTCTGCGGAGATGGGGGTACATGGGCAGGGGGAGGGGGAGAGAGAGAGAGAGAGAGTGCGTGTGTGTGTAACAGACAGACAGATACTGTGTGAGCTGCTGCTGGAGAAATCTCAGAAACAGTGCACTGTCTCTAAGAAAGGCACTCAGCCACTCACCCTTCTCCACAGTAGCTCCGAGTTCTGAGTCCAGCTGTGTCCCCTCCGCCCTGCTCTCCGGAGATGGGGTACAGGGGCTGGGTGGAGGGGGACACCCTGACATCAGCACCCCCCCGCACAGCCAGCAGGATGGTCCCGGGAGCAGCTGCAGGACAGAGCAGCACGTGGAAGGAGGGGCACCCGGCTGTGCGGCATTTAATCTCTCCTGCCCAGCGCAGTTTACAGGGAACACAGCCCCGCACTGATCCTGATTGGCTGCTCCCATAATCCAAACATTAGTTCATCATACAGTGCTTTGGGATCCTCCGACAGCCTGCGCACACAGCATTGCCCTCTCCTGGATGAACTCAGAACAGCTCACCTGGGTGTCCTAGACCCTACGAAGTCAGCAGTGAATGGGGATTGCCCCGGAGCTCAGCAGGCAGCAGCTGCCCGAGCTTTTGGAGCAGGAGCGTCTTATCCAGCAACGCCCCTCTTCGGTGGCTTGCTGATTTGTTACAACACAACCATGTGCTCTCACCTGAGGATGTAATTGACCCAGACCATATTCCTCTCGCTGGGGTTCTTGATATTGACCGAGATGGTGGCACACGACTGAATCCACACAAAGCCCCCATTCTTCTGCAGCCAGCGGTAATATCGGGTCACGACCTGGCCTTTTTTCAACACTAATTGAAAAAGAAGTTTGTCAGCTGAAGGCTGCCAGGCCCCACCCCTTCCCCTCTATCATGAGCACAGCGAGCCAAGAAAGGGGCTTTTACCCTCCCCACGATCCCAGGAAAGGTATAGTCCCACTTATCACAGCCAGGGCTTCTTAATGGTTTATCCAGCTTGTCATCATCTCGGATGTCTCTGTGGCCCCTTTCATCTCTCTCCAGTGCTGATGTCCCCAGTTCAAGCTGGAGGTTGATCAACTGGA
This sequence comes from Caretta caretta, assembly GCF_965140235.1. Taxonomy (NCBI): domain Eukaryota; kingdom Metazoa; phylum Chordata; order Testudines; family Cheloniidae; genus Caretta; species Caretta caretta. The sequence continues at coordinate 4,726,942 of NC_134228.1, forward strand.
GAGGGGTCAGAGAAGAGTCACGAGAATGATAAAAAAGATTGGAAAACCTGCCTGATAGTGAGATTCTCCAAGAGCTCAATCTGTGTAGGTTAACAAAGAGAAGGTCAAAGGGTTACTTGATCCCAGCCTATCAGTAACCATACGGGGAAAAATATGTGATCATGGGCTCTTCAGTCTAGCAGAGGAATGACTAACACAATCCAATGGCTGGAAGTGGAAGCTAGACAAATTCAGACTGGAAATAAGGTGTCAGTTTTTAACAGTGAGAGTAATTAACCATTGGTGCAATTGACCAAGGGCCACGGTGGATTCCCCATCACTGGCAAGTGTTCAGTGAAGATTGGACGTTTTTTATATAAGAGATCTGCGCTAGTTCAAACCGGAATTAATTCAGGGCATTCCTATGGCCCGTGTTAGACAGGAGGTCAGAGTAGACGACCAAATATGTTAAGGGCTGTTATAAAGAGGATGATGATCACTTGCTCTCCATGTGCACTGGAGATAGGACAAGACATAATGGGCTTAATCTGCAGCGAGGGAGATTTAGGTGAGATATCAGGACCAACGTTTGAACTCTCGGGGGAGTTAAGCTCTGGAACAGGCGTCCAAGGGAGGTTGTGGACTCCCCGTCGTTGGAGGTTTTTAAGACCAGACTGTCAGGGCTGGTCTAAGTTTACTTGATCCTGCCTCAGTGCAGGGGGCTGGACGTGATGACCTCTTGAGGTCCCTTCCAGCCCGACATTTCTATGCTCACAGTGGTCCCTTCTGGCTTTTGAAGCTATCTGACTCCATAATACACGCCGGGGCCCGGCTCAAAGGTTTGACAGGTTAAGGGCTAGTTATGATTAATAACGGATTGCACCTTTCATCCAAAGCAGCTTTCATGCTGCATATAAAGGCCCGAGTCCAGCTGCTCCCTCTCTAAGGTGGGATGCAGCAGCTGTTTGAACATCTGCCCTGCAGTTTAGGCCAGGAAGTGTAGAAAGAATCCTGCGTCCAGTTGAAACTGGAGCAGGAGGGGAGTGGTTTAGGGAGCAGGGATTTAATCTCCAGGGTTGGGATCTCGCCTGGACAAGCAGGGGTTAAATGCTCGGATTCTGACAGGGATGTTCGGAGAATCTTTAATGATCACAAGGGGTCAGGATCCAATTTGAAAGGTGGCAACGCCACCAGCAAGGCCAGCCCTGACTGCAAAGGGAGAGCCCCCCTAGTACCATGTTGGGGTCAGCACTGACTCAGAGGAGAGAGTGCCCCCTGCTGTGTCACTCATGGCAGCCCCAGCAGCACAGCGCCCCCTAGCACCGCACTGGGGCAACGGGGTCAGCGCTCCTTAAAGTTATCAGCCGCTTCCTACAACACTTTCCTACAGCACCGCACTGGGGCATTGAGGTCAGCATCAAGTGAGAGCAGCATGCTCCCTAACTTGCCATGAGCACTATTCCCTGTGGCGTCCTGAGTGATCCTGAGAGGGCACCCATCCAAGAACTGAGCAAACCCAACACTCCTTAGCTTAGTAGCATTGCTATCAGCCCACCTGCCCAGGGGCATAACCATTGCCTGCTAGTGCATCGTTCAGACACACCACACGGACCAAATCCATCCCTGGAGACAAGGGGTTGCAATATTCCCCTAGGTCTCTTGCACCCCCTTGCTGATCCACAGCCCATTCCTGGGTGCCTGCTTGGACTTCTCCAAAGCCAGATCAGCACTGGGTAAGGAACTATCAACCCCTAGTTTAACATGGCACACGTTACATGGATTAAATCTGGCTAATTGATAGATCTCAAAATGTCACTGTAAACAGGAAACCCACATCCAACAGATGTCTTTCCAGTGAGGTCCCACAGGGATCAGTTCTTGGCCCTACACTATTTCACATTTTTATCACTGACCTGGAAGAAAACATGAAAATCACCACTGAAATGACACAAAAATTGGTGGAGTGGTAAATAACGAAGAGGCCAAGTCGCTGATACAGAGCGATCTGGATCACTTGGTAAACGGGGCACCAGCAAACACCATGTGTTTTAACATGGCTAAATGTCAATGGATACACCTGGGAACAAAGACTGTTGGCCGTCCTTACAGGATAGGGGAGTCTAGCCTTTGGAAGCAGTGGCTCCGAAAAACATTTGGATAATCGGCTGAACATGCAGTCGCAGTGCGACACTGGGGCCAAAAGATCTAATGCGAACCTGGGATGTATAAAAAAGGGGCATCTCAGATAGGAGCAGAGAGGTTATCTTATGTCTGTGTTTGGCACCGGTGCGTCTGCTTCTGGAATCCTGTGTCCAGTTCTGGGGCCCACAGTTCAAGAAGGAGGCTGATAAATTGGAGAGGGGTCAAAGAAGAGCCACGAAAATGATTAAAAGATCCGAAAACCTGCCGTATAGTGATAAGACTCAAGGAGCTCAAGCTATTTAACTTAACAAAGAGAAGGTGAAGGGGTGACTTGATTCCAGCCTATCAGTATCTACCTGGGGGCTCTTCAGTCTGGCAGAGGAAGGTCTAACATGATCCAATGGCTGGAAATTGAAGCTAGACACATTCAGACTGGAAATACGGTGTCAAGTTTTAAATGAGTACTTAGCCATTGGGACAGTTTGCAGTTTACGAAGACCCTTGAGGCTCAGCAAGACTTTCCGGGGATTCAGCACATCAGGTCTGCTGGGGAAAGGACAGGTCTGATGGCACCTCTTGCTGGACAGACAGTGCCACATGCCCGCCTGGAGGAAATCCAGCTATGGACAGAGTGCATGCAGCACGGCTGGCCCCGTCGCCAGGGAGAGCACCCCACGCAGGAGGGACAAACAGGGAGGCAGGAACAGAACCCTTCTCAAAGCAAACCTGACATAGCCAGACTTCAACAAGCAGCCACAGAGACAACTTGGTCTTTGGAGCTGCTCCCGACACTGGAGAGAAGCAGCTTAGACCCAGATCGGGGCAGGCAGCTTTACCCAAGCGGAACAAAAATATGCAAATGACAAAGAGGGAGAGGGCAGGGGCATCTCCTGCAGAGGCAGTGACGGGGGAGGAGAATCCATTGGCAGAGACAATTCAGCAAGTATCCCAGGAGAGGATGGGGACACAACTTTCCTTTGCACTAGGAACCCGGCGGCATCCCGCACGCCGGCACAACTTGCTGTGTGTCACGGTAGCACTAACTGAGAGCAGGGCACCATGGTGTGCTAGGGGCTGGACCCACACACCCAGGGAGAGACAGTCCCCACCCAGAAAAGCTGACAGTCGAAACAGACCAAGGAAGGATGAGTAACCTCATTGTACAGATGGGGGAAACTGAGGCACTGAGATTTTTTTTTTAAGTGACGCATGCTAGGGGATCTGTGGCACATCTGGAACACGAAGCTGGTCTCCTGGGTGCCCACTGCCTCATTCCCACAGCACTTCCTGCCTCCAGCTGATGAATTTTACAAGCTAGGAAATCCAGCAGAGAGCCCTGCCCGCTGGGTTCTGAAACGTCCCTTTATATGCCTATCCCCACCGACATGGCATGGACCCTTCACCCCAAAGAGAGGATGAGCTGGGGCAAACCAGAGCAGGGGACCGTAACTAGGATGCTTACAGTCCAGGTGGCTCTGCCGGATTCCTTCCACATCCTCACCATGGATAAACTGGTAACAGCTTTTCCCTACCAGCTCCGAGGGGCACAGGTCCATATAATCGCTGATCCTGTGGGCGGAGGAGAGGCAGGGAGTTATAAAGGCAGGGAGAAGCAGAGCGAGATGGGAAAGGGTGGACCAGCTGAACGCCACTGTCCCCCGTCCCGGCATAGAGACTGGCTAGGAAGGGGTGGCGACCTGGCATGCACCAGGATGCTATTGGATGGTAGGGGCCAGATCCCGAGTGTGGGTAAATTGGCGCAGCTCCACTGATTCCAGTTGACACTAGCTGGGGGTCTGGCCCTATTGACTGTAAGATCCACGCCAGCTGGGGATCTGGCCCCATCAACGCCAATGGGGCGATGGTGGCTTCACACCAGTTCGGGCCTGAAACGGAACAGATCCCTTGTAGCGGGGCGAGAGAGAATCCCAGAATACAAGGCTGTATCAGGTATTAACCTGAGGCCAAAATAAAAGGCACAGGCCAACTTTATCTGTGACACCCACTGCAATGACTCTAGATTTACCCCCGGGTGGCTGTGCGCAGAATCTGGCACCAACCGAGTCACTCCAGACCCAGCCCCCTGCCCCTGAACCCACCTGCTCTCACAGTACACGATCTGCAGGTCCATGTTGACCCGGAACACAAACATGTGGCATTCGATGCGCACCTCACTGAGCGTGGAAGGCGGCAACGTGTGGGCCAGGGCCACCAGCCCCAGGACTCGGCTGAGGACCGAATGGGCGTGGGAGAAGGACGGCAGGCGGGGGCGGAGACGGCCAGTGACATGAATCACCTGTGTGTGGTGGTGGGGAGCGGGGGGTCGGAGAGAAAGAGAGAGAGTTGTGTACGGGCGGGGAACATTTATCCACTGAGACAGCATCCCCGTGCTGTACCACTGCCCGAGAGTCTGGGCCCCTAACGCCAAGGCCATGCTGGGAATGAGTCAAAGGGAGCTAGGGGTCAGAGAGCGGGATATGGGCAGTCATGCCTAGTGGTTAGAGCAGGAGTCAGCCAATCAGGCAACCTACTCCAGACCAGCTGCCCTCAGGACCGGCTCTGCTGCAGGTCTTGATTCCTGACACAAGGTGCCTCCTGCTCGCGCCGATCCAGCGGCCATGGACTCCTGGATTCCTTTGAACTTTTGCTCCATTGCAGAGCTGCCAGCCACAGGGAGGGAAGGGGAGAGAAGGAAAGGCTGGCACCAACCATTCACAGCTTGGACCCTGGGCAGCAGAGCACAGCCTCAGCTGGGAGGAAGCATCAGGGGCAGGGCCTGCAGGGAGGTCTGAACATGAGAAAATGACCCAGGCTCAGTAGAGGTGATCAGCTAGTAGGGAAGGAGGGAGGCTTTGGGCATTTGCATTGCAATTGATCAATCAGGTCTTTGGGAGCAAGGAGCTCAGATCTGATCACCCCCACACCATCAGCCTCAGTAGGAAGACACTGAGGACGAGGTGTGTGCCCCCCCAACACAAGGGTTTTGGCATTTAAGGCCACTACATGCAGCAGATCACTCCCTCAGGCCCCTTTACCTTGTAGCCAGAAGTCTTCACGTGCAGCCCTCTCTTGGTCAAGGTGGATTTCATACGGACGAAGAAGGATCGTTCCAGGGCGTCATGCTTGGGGGGCGCGTGGGAGCTGGCAGGATCTGAGACAGACACAGGGCGATCAGTGTCATGGTTCAGACACCCAGCCCCCCACACAGTGCGAGGGGGGCATGGCCATCCACCTGGGGCTCCGGCGAATTACCATGAGGGGCGTGGCCTTTGTCAGAGCGAGGCTGGCCCTCAAATAACTGAGGGAGGCTGGCCCTGGAGGCATGAGGCCTGAATCAAAAAGCAGGTGGCTTCCTGCGAGGATCAGGGAGGAACCTGTTTTCCTGCTGGGGCAGGGGCTGGGTCATCTTGTACAGCCTCTCAGGCGTCACTCCTGCAACCCGCTTATCCCGCGCTCCCTTGTGCCCCACTTCGGTGTGGCACTTGCCCCTGGCCCCCATCCCGATGACTGTCATCCACCCCACAAGGGGAGAGGCCCCAGCGTAAACCACTCCGCTGCTACATCTCTCGCCCAGCCCCCAGCCTTGGTCACCTCCTGGCTCTTATGCTGGGGACTCTTTGGTTTAACTGGCCCTATCGGATCATCTCCCTGATCTCGAAATAATCCACCAAGCCCCCAAACCCCCACATGCCCAACCCTGTGGGAACAGATCCCTTCGAAACCCAATTCCGCCATTCCCCGCCAGGACCCCTGTATGCAAACACCTGCCAATCTATTGCAATTTTGGAGCAGCAGTTTTGCTAAGACCGTGTGCCCCTCAGCTCTGTGGCTTGCAATTCCCCACCCCCCTTAAGAATGGCACCCATGCCCAGCAGAACTCCCTCCCCCGCAGGAACACACGTCTCTCCCCCCCAACACCTGCACCAATCTGCACTCCCCCAGCAATGCAGAGGACGGGCCGCTGTCTGCTTTCCATCTAGGGAGGCAGAGCGCGCTCCAGGCTGAGCTTTATATCTCATTCTCTTTTACGCTCCTGCTTCGTATAAATCTTTTAAAGGTTCCCCAGATAAAAGCCAAGCAGACGGATATCAAATGAGATGGAAGGCGACTGAAGATTGCCTTTCATTTCTCGCCACCCACCAGTCTCCTGGATGCCGGCTCCCCCGCAAGACCCTGGTGGTTGTGGGTGTGCAGGGAAGGGACTGGGGGGACGGACACTGACAACGCCTGGGTGAAGGCGGCTGGCGGGGGCCAGGTGAGACTGAGGGAATAAGCAGCCAAAACAGAGTCTGGTCTCCTACCCTCCCCGGGGAAGCAGCTCACACATGAAGGTGACAAAGGGCTGGGAAATCCAAGGCTCAGGGAGTGGAGTGTGGGGGGGACAAAAGGAGGGGAAAGGGGTTGGGAAGAGAGAGAGAGAGAAGAGGAAAAGAAAGGAGGAAGAGAGAGGAAAGGGGAGAGAGGGACTGGGGAAAGGAGAAAGGAAGAGGGGGGAGGCAAAGGGAGAGAGGCTGGGGATTCCAGTGGTTAGAGCAGAGAGAGCAGGGTGTCAGGACTCCCGGGTTCCACCCCATGCTCTGGGACAGGAGCGGGGTCTAGTGGTTAGAGCAGGGTGGACTGAGAATCAGGACTCCTGGGTTCTATTCCTGGTGGGATGGGAGTGTGGTGTAGTGGTTAGAGCAGGGGGGACTAGGCATTTGGGACTGCCAGGTTCTTGTCGCAGCTCTGGGGCAGAGGCAGAGGGTTGGGGGTAGGGGATGGGTCCACAAGCTGTTTCCGGCCAAGCAAGAGAAGCTGCTTTACCTGGCTCAGAGGCCTCGTTCAGGGAGGAGGAGCAGGAGGAGGAAGAGCTGGCCCCAGTGAGGCCTGGAGGTTTCTGGCTCTCCGGCGGGGAGCCGACAGCATCGAAAGGCAGCTTGAGCCCCAGTTGCTCGGCGACCTCAGGGTGATCTCCAGGATGGATGTAGTCAAAGACGCTGCTGCCCGTCAGCTCCACCTAAAAGGCAACAGAGACGGGTGGGGGGTGTCAGAGCTGGGCTCCCCTGTTTGGGGAGAGAGAGAAGCTAGCTGGGGCCATTCCCCTCCGGGATCCCAGCACCTGGGACCACCCCCTTGCAGGACTCATGCCCGATGCGCCTAACACCAAGCCAGCTGACAGACCCAACCAGCCCTTGGCTGTCACCTGGCGCCTCCCCTCCCCACCTTTCTAAGCCAGGCCCTGGTGCTGCCCTTCCAGACAGCCATCAGAGAGGAGAGAGATCAGATTGTCTCTTTGTTCTGTGTCTGTACAGCCCCTAGCACAATGGTGGTCTGGTCATGACCGCGGCTCCTAGGCACTACCACTGTCTGAATAACTAATAATGGGATCCAGCCACAGGGGCGAGGGAGGAGGGTGAACCCCGGCAAGGTCCCCTCGATCGGAACATGCTGTTGTATCACAGGCAGGCTTCTCCTCCCCTGGGCTGAGCGCTGGAAGGCTTGCCAGGGATGTAATTAAAAGCCCCAGCTAGCTGACTGGGAGACAGCCCCCCCCTCCACCCCCCCGAGAGGGGGCAAATAACCTAACTAGTTAGCACAGTTGCCACCTTTCACATGGTGAATAAGCACCCCCGACTTCCACAATAAGCCAAAAATCAAGCTCATCCTATTTCAAAACAAGCCACTCCCTAAACACCCCAACACTCTATGTGACTAGTCCCCCCCCCCCCGCAGCGTGCAGCCTGGGACTGTGGTGGGCCCGCTGTGCACCCCCTGACTCGCTCCCCTCCTTGCCCCTGCTTGCTGGTAGCCGATCCAAAAAAAGAAGAAGCCACAAGCTACAAGCCAAAAACTAGCCAACTAGCAACTCACAAGCCAATTAAGCCAAAAACAAGCCCGATTTCGGCGTTTTTCCCGCGGATTTGGCACGTCTGCTAGGTAGCTGATGGAGCGTGATACATTTCTGCCTGGGCTGATCAGATGGGCTGGCCTGCGATGGCAGGGATGGGACCCGATGCTTCAGGAGATCCTGTGTTACCTAGGCGTGGATTGCTCAACACCCACGGGGGTGTTGGCGAGGGCACAAGCCCAGCAGGGCATGGACCAGGTGCCCCCTTGTGAGGCGAGAATACCAAGCAGGAATGCCTCAGTGGTCCCAGAGAGACACAGCTGCCTGCCCCCTCTCCTGTCAACCAGCCCTCGCTCTCACCAATCACACAGGGCTGAGCCTCGGCTAATGCAATAAACCTCTGGACGGAGAGCCTGTTCTAAAAGCCCCCCTCCCCGCCGCCCCCAGACACGCGCCCACTGCCCCAGCCAGAGCGAGGTCAGCCGGCGTGACCTCCGAGCCGCCTGCAAAGGAAGGGGCAGCGTCCTCATCACCGTGCCAGCCTGCCCGAGGGCAGCGGCGTCCCGTTGGAATACTTAAGGTCAGCGCTTCGGGTTAACGTTTCCCACCACATAATGAAGAGGGAGGATCAATAAATAATCATGCCAGGCTATTTTCTTCGCCTCCAGGGTTCAGGGGCTTTCCGAAGGGCTGAGCCTCATCAAAAGCGGAAAGGAGCAAGCCTGGGCGGCCAAGGCGGCGGCTGGAGATGGGCTAAGGAGCAACGCTGCGTAGGAGACCACCACCACCCTCGGGAACGGTGTGCTACACATGGGGAGGGGGGCGAGCCCACAGGCATCATGGCCTAGTAGGATAGAACGGGGCGGGGGGGAAACAGGACTCATGGGCTCGTCTAGGGGCTGCCTTTGTGTTCGTACCGCACCTAGCGCAATGGGGTCTTAGCCTGTCACTGGGGCTCCCAAGTGCTACCGCAGTACACCTAATCCCACTAAAATGTACAACGCCTAGCACAATGGGGGGGGGGGTCTTAGTCTATGACTGGGGCTGCTGGGCACGACCATAATACACCTAATAGCAATAAAAACATATGGTGCCCAGCACAATGGGGGTCTTAGTCCATGAGTGGGGTGCCTAGCCACTACCGTAATATATCTAATAGCAAAAAAACACATATTGCACCTAGCACAATCTCATCTTAGTCCACAACCATGGCTTCTAAAATCTCATAATATTCTCCACGCTGGGAGGAGAGTGGGTCTAGTGGTTACAGCAGGGACGCCGGACACCTGGGTTCCGTCCCCAGCTCTGGGAGGGGAGTGTGCTCTAGTGGCTACAGGAGGTCACAGTGAGCTGGGATTCCTGGGTTCTGCCACAGATTTGGAGAAGGGAAGCCGGTGCATGTCGCGTTGTCGCTGCGTGCCTCAGTTTACCCTGAAATAGGGAAGGATAATAACTTGCCCGGGGGGGGGAGGGTCACAAGGATTAATTAACATCTATGAAGGGCAAAGGCTAGGCATCCTGAGCCAGTGACCATGGCTGCAGCTGGCCCCTTTGCCGTTTTGCCACCAAGATCTCAAAGCACTTGAGGAATTCAGTCTCATGCCGCCTTCGTGCCTGCAGGGAAGGGCAGGAGAGAGATTGCCGTGGTCACGGTTCCTCATCGGAGGCGCCCAGAAGCCACCGAAATGGGAGCCACAGAAGAGCCTAGAGAGCGGCACGCCTAGGGGCAGCAGCCTGCTCTCGTTTTCACACTCAGGGGAGGTGAGGCGCAGGGACTCAGCCAAGGGCTCCCAGGCCTGTGTGTTAGCCACTAGCCCACGCTGTCTCCCCAGCTGGCAGCACAAGGCCTGACTACTGCAAACCCAGAGGCTTCTGCCAGCTAAAGGGGATTGGGCACAGGGCAGATGAGGAGGGGTTTATCTTTCCAGCTGGGGGCCCGGGGAGAGCGTGGAGGGGAAAGAAAGAAAGAAAGAAAGAAAGAAAGAAAGAAAGAAAGAAAGAAAGAAAAAGGGCTGAAGACAAAGAGATCTTTCCAGGAGGGAGATGGGGGGGGGGGAGAAGAAGGGGAGCTGGACAGTGTGTGTGTCGGGGGGAGGGATGAGAGATTCCCCTCCATGAATGAGGCTGGATAATACAGCACTGGGATGAAGTCCCAGCAGCCCCAATCCAATTCCTTGCCTCAGAGCCATAAGGCACCCCCCTCCCCGGCCCCGAAAGCCTGCGGCAAGGTCCTCTCCATCAGCACTGACTGTGGTATCAAAGGCTGCCTTCTCCTTGCCTGGGGTTGGCTCCGGGTCTGCAGTGCTCGCTGGGGATGCATTAAAAGCGCCTGCGATCTGACTCAGGCACGGAGGCCCTAAGGAGCTTAAACTATGCCCCAGCCAGGTTCCTTGGTGCCCTCCATGCATGGGCCAGAGACTCTCAAAGTACTTAACCCTCTTTCACTGAGCGGGGAAGGCACCTAAGGCTATGCAGTGAGTCAGTGGCAGAATCAGGCATGGAAAATCCCTGGAGTCCTGACTCCCTGCCCCCTACTTTAACCACCAGACCCCACTTCCTTCCCAGAACCAGGGGCAGAATGCAAGAGTCCTGTTGTATGACCTGGGGAAAGTCCCTTCCCTGCTCCATGCCTCAGTTTCTCCTCCTACCCTTTGGGCTGTGACCTCTTCAGGGCAGGGACTGTCTCACGCTGTGTCTATGCAGCACCCGGCACAATGGGGTCCTGATCTCAGCTGGGGTCTGTGCAGCACCATCACAACGGAGCCCTGAGCTCAGTCAGGGGCCTCTGGGCACTATCTTACTACAACTAATTATGTGTCCTCACTGTCAGTCCCCTAAACAAGGCTTTGCACCACACTCCCTCTTAGAGACAGGAGAGCCCAGGAGTCCTGCTGCCCTAACCAGTGGACAACACTCCCCTTCTTGCAATGGGAATAGAACCCAGGAGTCCTGACTCCCAGTCTCCCTCATGCCTGCTCTAACCATTAGGCCAGGTACAGAGCATCATGCATAATTCCCTTGTCATCTCGTCTATTTCTAATGCATACTGTATTCAAAGATCCCAAAACATCTGACAGACTGGGATGGGAATCAAATCACCCACCACGGGGGTGGAGTATGGCAGCTGTTATACAGGCATCGCTCACCCAGCACTGACATGCAGCCACCTCTGGGGTGGGGTGTGGCAGCTGTTTATATAGGCATTGCTCACCCAGCACTGACATGCAGCCACCTCTGGGGTGGGGCGTGGCAGCTGTTTATACAGGCATCGCTCACCCAGCACTGACATGCAGCCACCTCTGGGGTGGGGTGTGGCAGCTGTTTATACAGGCATCGCTCACCCAGCACTGACATGCAGCCACCTCTGGGGTGGGGCGTGGCAGCTGTTTATACAGGCATCGCTCACCCAGCACTGACATGCAGCCACGTGGCAACTGCAACAGCAATAACTGCATGACAGCCAAGACGAGACGAAGAGCCCAGTGTCCAGGTGGTGGTTGCTCCACAGGGGCTTTCCCCCGCACACAGGTGCCCAGCTGTGCTAAACTCACCTCCAGCGGGAGCTGCCAGGGACGTGGCCGGAGCTCCTCACCCGGGAGAGGAGGCGCTATCCCTGCACAGGGCACTGCTGCAAGATGCTGTCTCCTGTACCCTGGCCAGGAGCTACAATGGGTAAGTGGGTCTCCCCTGTTTCCCCCACCCCCATGGAGAGGGAGCGTTCCAAGGGAGACCCGGAGGAGGCCCACTGTCATGGACAGGGCAAAGCTCCTGGATCATCGGTGGCTGAGTAGGGGCCCAGGTGCGGGAGAGGGAGCAGAGGGGGAACATACTTGGGGATCTTTGGGGTTCGTTTCTCCCATGCCCCATGCACTGGACCCCAGCACGGATGGGAACAGCCCCCGGTCCCCTTGCGCGTGGCCCCTCCTGTGGTGAAGCGATCCTGGGAGAGCAGCAAATGCAATTTTAGTAGCTACTAACGAGGCAGAGCTTGCACCATGCAACCGGTCAGCTCGCCATGGCCCCCACCGTCCTTTTCCTGCAATGAGCCACCAGCAGAACCCAGTGATGAAGCTGGCTTCTCTTGCCTGCTCCGGGATGGAAGTGAAATCTAGTGGTTAGAGGTGGTTAGAGTGGGGCGGGGGGTGGCTGAGAGTCAGGACCGCCCGGGTTCTGTGCCCAACTCTGGGGCAGGAGTGGAGTCTCGTGGTTAGAGCAGAGAGAGCTGGGTTCTGTGCCCAACTCCAGAGGGTTGGGGGGGAGTGTCTAGTGGGGAGAGCAAAGGGGGCTGGGCGTAAGGCTTCCTGGTTTTATTTCCAAGTCACAGCGAGGACAGTTGTCTAGTTGGTAGAACAGGAGGGACTGGCAGCCAGGACTCACAGCACCTGTAATGGTGAGGGACGAGAGAGAACTCAAGGCAAGGTGCCTGGGTCCTATCCTCATCTCTTGTTCACTGGACGACCTTGGGTGATCGCCCCACCCTGTGCCTCAGTTTCTCCATCAGGGGCTGTTTCAACAGCTGCAATCCCTTCCTCCCCCTGACACTGAACCAAGTTAGGTTTGCTGCATCCGGGCTGGGGACTGAGCGCTCCCCGCATACTAAGGCCGGGAGGGATGTACTCTCCGGAGACCAGCAGAATGCAGGAAGTCGGGCCGGACACCGGTCTGACGGGCTCTGTCTGACAGGAGCTATTGTTCCAAAGCACAAGAAAAGAGCTGAAGAACATCTTTGAAGTTTCTCTGTTCTTCATCTTGACAACAAGAGAACAATGGGAAAGGCAGAGAGCTGGTGGGGAGGTGCCAGGGGGCAGCGGTGGGAGCCTGCAGCCCGCCCGATCGATGGATTGATCCTTTCCTTTGCTCAGCACAGGGCTCTGAGCCCAGGCTGTGCCTTTCAACTCCACGTTTCCCCTACAGCGATTAGAACGGAAAGGGAAAGAAAAATGGAGGTACAGAACACCGTGCTGCATTATGGAAGGGAGGGTGAGACAGCGTGGGACCAGGGCTGAGGTGTTTGGGCTGCGCGTGGGTTGGGGGACTGGGGGTGGGGGTCGGCTTTCCAGATACTCGGCTCCAGTTGGGGTTAATGGTCAGACGTCACCGTTAAGGTCTCAAAGCGCATCACGGGTATTTAACCACACAGCCAACCTGCCCAGTTATCCCATTTTATAGGAGAGGAAACTGAGGCACGCAGAAGGGGTGTCCGAGGTGTCAGCACTGGGGATAGAATCCAGGAGTTTTGACTCTCAGTTCCCCCACTTCCCCATTCAAACCATTAGATCCCCACTTCCCCTCCTAGAGCTGGGATGAGAACCCAGGAGTCTTGGCTCATTTGCTGAGCTGCCCTGATGGCTCAGGGTCGACAGAGAATAGTCACAGCACAGTCCACCCCAGTCATGCTCCTGATCCACCCCCCATGGGCCCTGGGGGGCAGAAAATAGGTACAGTTCAGTGCACTCTGGCCATGCCCCCAATCCACGCCCTACACCAGGGGGCTGGGCGCAGGGTCCTTCCACCAACTGGTGCAGCCCCCCCCGCACCACGTGGAATTCCACCACATTAAGGCCCCTTGACGCTGACCGAGCAGCCTGAATTCACGCAGCTCATCTGGGGCAGCGCAGGGAACTGAACCCAGATCTGATCCCTGCCCCTTCCCCTGCCGGGCAACCTGAGAGATCAAAGTAACCGACCGATCTGAAGCATTTTCGACGCGCATATGTGTGTGTGTCCCTGCTGGAGGGGGTGGGCCCTGCTCTCTGTGTGTGTGGCTCTTCTGCCCTTTGCTGGAAGGGCTGAGCCCTGCTCTGTGTGTGTGTGTGTGTGTGTGTGTGTACCTGAAGTCCATCACTGAGAATTCACCAGGGCATTTAGACAAAGGTGGCTCAGTTCAGTGTCCCTCTGCCCGGGTGCTCCCCCCCACCCCCCGACGCACACCAGCCGTAGTCACTCCAGCCTTTAACGCAATCACCAGTCATAAGGCAACACGTGTAAGAGAGCCCTCATTTGTTGCCGAGATAATTACTGCTATTCACTATTCATGCGGCGAGGGCCAAGAGACGCAGCGACAGACGAGGAGAAGGGGAGGTGCAAGTGAAACTCAGCTAAGACAAAGCCCCGGTGTTTGCTAAGGATCCGCGGCAAGGCTGTTACCATGCGTGTCCTGGCTTTGCTGGGGACGTGGTGGGGGGAACTCCTGCCTCTTTTGTGCAAAGAGACTTGGTGCTAAAATGGCATCTGCGTGGCGGAGGGCCCGGGTGGGTCGGGGGGGGGTGTCCTGGATGAGCCCTAAGCCCTCCAAGAGCTGATTTGCATCGTGTGGTCTGTCTCCACTGGCTTCATAGAGGGGGCAGATCAAGGTGCCAGGGCGGGGTGAGTATTATCAGGTTTGGCCAGGGATAGAAGGGGGTTCTGCTTCTGGCTGCTAGGCCAGGGTCAGAGCTTGGGGAAGATCCTTACCCCTGAATGCAGAGATGGGGCTGAACCACCATGGAGCTGGGACATCTGGACCTGAACATGTGCCGGGTCTAAACAGTGTAGGTTGTGCCCATCCCTGCCCAAAAGGCTTTGGGCCTGATGCTGAGTTATTCCACCTCTGCACTTGGGGACAAGGGTAGGGGGAGGTGGCTTTAAGCCCCCTTTGTGCTCCCCATATTCTGTGCCTGGCTCCCAGTGTCACCTAGAGCAGCTTCAGGGCTGCTCTAACTCATGTTCTGCTCCCCATGGACCCTGGGGGACAGAGAATAGTCAAAGCGCAGTGCACTCCAGCCACACCCCTGATCCACCCCCTATGGGACCTGGGGGGGCAGAGAAGAGCCACAGGGCAATGCACTCCAGCCACGCCCCCGATCTGCCCCATGGGGGGGCTGTTTTGACAAAACAGAAATATTTTGCAAAATCATATAAAAAAACGCCCATAAAAAGTTTTGATTTTTCCTATAGAAACTGACTTGTCATTTCAAAAATTGCTTTTATATATATAAATCAAAATGAAATGCTTTGATTGGCCCAATGTGAAAGTTGGGTGGGGAGGAGGAATTTCATTTCACGAAAAATTTTGAAATTTTGGCTTTTCCTCCCGATGAGGGATGGGAAAAAAATAAACAGAAATCTCAACATTTCTCCCAGTGCAGAAAATCAATTTTCCGACCTGCTGTAGTTCCCATCAGATACTCAGACTGGTGACGTGCCCCAAGGATCCCTCTGCAGGGTGGGGGAACAGGAGACGTCTGATTGCCCTGGAGCAAACCCCTCTACATCTAGGCCTCCCCTGGCTCTGACCAGTGGGAGCCCATTAGCACATCCAGCCCCCAATACAAGACAATTCAGACCTTACGCTAGTCTGACTACTCAGCACTTTCCAGCTGCAGATCTCAACTATGTTTCAAAGGAGGTTGGTATCATTATCCCCATTTCACAGATGGGGAAACTGAGGCATAGAGCAGTCCACAGTCACCGAGAAAGTCAGCAGAAGAGTTCTGTCTCCACTACCACCTGCCCCACCACTAGACTCCACTCCCTTCTCAGCCCCAGGAATAGAACCCAGAAGTCCGGGCTATCAGCCCCAGGAATAGAACCCAGGAGTCCTGGCCACTAATCCTGTGCTCTAACCCCAGCTGCAGGAATAGAACCCAGGAGTCCTGACTCCCAGCCCTGTGCTCTAACCACTAGCCCCAGGAATAGAACCCAGGAGTCCTGACTCCCAGCCCTGTGCTCTAACCACTAGACCACCTCGATCCTGTCTGTTTCCATTAGACAGTCACAATCTGGATCTTGCTCTCACTGAAGTCAACGAGAGATCTGCCATTGGCCTCAACGGGAGTCGGGTTGCTGGGCGTAACACTGTTGCTCAGCGGTGAAACGGGAGGCACCTTTCCAGCCACTGATGCACCGGGCCCGGCAGATCGTCACCTTGTGATTCTCACTGCAGCCCACCGGGTCACGTTGCTCATGCATTTTAAGCCGACGCACGGTCTGGCCACCTGATTGGAATTTATTTCCAGCGCGTATCCATTATTCATGTTAGTACACAGCTCGCATCGCTCCTACCTGCGAGAGCCCGAGGTAAATAGACACCGTCTCGGAGATGTAAAGAAACTTCCCCTCTTGGTTTAGTGCAAACACAAACCCGTCCAGAGACTGAGAAGAGAAGAGAGAGACAGAGAGAGAACACATTTACTATGCAGCTCACTCGGGCCGGGCACCGGCAGGACCAAGCTATCAGTGCCGATGGGATTAGCTCGCCATCGCAATAGGCTTTCTTCTACACGCTCTGTGCCCCAGCGAAGTGACTCGATTGCCAGAGCTGGCCATCGCCTGCCTGGCTTTGCAAAGACGACAACTCAATTCCGGAGGGGGGGGAAGCGGGGACAGTGGGTGGGAAAGCCAAGCTGGGACCAAAGCCGCCGCTGAAAGCTGCAGCTTGGGAAATCTAACGGCGATCTCCTGTCTGTCTGTGTCCACCTGGTGTCACCCGTCTTACACTTAGAACCGACTTTTTGTTCCGTATTTGTACAGCGCCCGGCACAATGGGATCCTGGCCCATAATTGGGGCTCCTAGGTGCTACCGTAATACACCTAATAGCAATACAAATGTACAGCGCTTGGCACAATGGGGTCCTGGACTCTGACTGGGGTGCCTAGGTGCTACCGTAATACACCTAATAGCAATACAAATGTACAGCACTTGGCACAATGGGGTCCTGGACTCTGACTGGGGTGCCTAGGTGCTACCGTAATACACCTAATAGCAATACAAATGTACAGCGCTTGGCACAATGGGGTCCTGGACTCTGACTGGGTGGCCTAGATGCTACCGTAATACACCTAATAGGAAGAAAAGTGTACAATGTCTAGCACCATAGGGTGGGGGTGTGGGGGGGGAGGGGCTGGTCTGTGACTGGAGCACCTACATGCTACTGTAATACACCTAATCAATAATCATCCCAATGGTTTGATCCTTTCACAGTGCTATGGGAGGACCCAGGTGCCCTGTCCCATCTCCAAGCGCCCACCGGGGCCCGGGCCCAAAAGGGGATCTCGGCCTACCTACCACAGACCATCATCAGACCATTGTGCAGGGGCGATGAAATGTCCTGCACTGCCAGCCCCAGAGGCTGACAGCAGCTATGAGCCCACTGGCTGGCTGCAGGGCAGGACCCGAACACACCCTGCTTGCTACCCCATATGCCTCACTACAATCAGCACAGCTGAGCCGAGCTCCGGCCTCCCTTCTGACCTGGCCAGCTGTTGCTCATTTCACACAATCCATTAGTGGCCACAGCTTTGGGTTCCCATTGCCTTGGCTTAGCTTTAACCACCCGGTCCAAGGCTGCACAGCCCCTTAGCCAGCCCCCCTGAGCCTTCAGAAGCAGCTATTTAAATAAGGCCACGTCTGGCCGGATGTGTGAGTAGGGAGGGGTCCACGAGACGAACCTCCCCCAGCAGCTGCCTGCCAGCATCCCAGGTGCTGAGCCCACTGGCTGGTTTCAGGAGTGAGGGTCAACTGTGCGGGCAGGCCCCCGGGGTCTTCAGCCTCAGCCCCGAAGGTGTCTAAGATGCTGAGCCGTGACCTGGTGGCATGCCCCTCCCCCCTTCCACGCCCAGCTGCTCAGGGGAAAGAGGAATAATGGGCTGGCTTTCAGATGAGATGCAAATTTATATCCCACTGCAATTTATGCAAGAGACAGGAAGGTTATTGTCAGTGCCCTGGCCAAATTCCAGCCCGGTTGATTGTAGCTCACCACTTTAAATTCCCCTCTCAGTGGGTGCAGGATTGCTCTTCATGGCCTGCCCTAGACTGGCATGCAGCCACAGCCCCTGCGCCCCTCCCCACAAGCGGCTGCTTCTGGGCAAGGGATTCCTGTTTAAACAGCTGCTACGCTCCACCCCAGAGGTGGCCCCATCTCAACACTGTGTGAGTGATCCCTGTATAAATGTCTGCCATGATGCACCCCAGAGGTGGTTGCATCTCAGCACTGGATGAGACATCTTTGTACCAATAGCCCCCACTGCCCCACGTCAGAGGCAGCCCTAGCTCAATATCAGGTGAGGGGGCCCTGTATAAACATTTGCCACATTCTACCCCAGAGGCAGCTAAGTTAAGGTGCACTGCAGGGAGTCACACTCAGGAAAGCAAAGCCTGGCATTTCGGCACCAGATGATAGTACCCTTTATAAACAGCTGCCGTACCCCACCCCAGAGACAGCTGCATTTCAGTGTAGGGTGAGGTTATCCAGTCTGTTAAGGGGCTTGGGGTCCTTAAACCACCCTCCCCGACCTGGGTTTATTAGACTGACTACTGGGCCCATTTGTGATGGCCTGAGCCAGGATTTACCCCGCTGAACATGATACCCTGCAGCACTCCTGAATTGCGTCTGCAAAAGGAGTCAAGATGACTCTAAGGGCCAAACTCCACCCTGGTGTAACTCAATGGCATTACACCTGCTTATGCCATGGCTGGATTGCACAGTGCAGCACTGCCCCCAGTCAGCTGAATGGAGTGTTAACCCTGCTGCCCAATGACGTTCCCCCCAACATTGTTAACCCTTTCAGTGCTGGATGCCTGAGGAGGAACAGCCATCACGCTGAGGAATTCCCCCCCCCTTCCCCCGGAGGGAAGGGGTGGGCACCCCGTAGATTAAGAAGACCCACATAGCTAGAGTGCACAATACTCTGATGAGCACATTGTGAGTGCATGATTCCCAGCCGGGCCACCAGGGGGCACTGGACAGCCCAGACAGGCTTGCCTGGCTGTATTTCGTGCAGTTGTACAGTTGGCTTCAAACTTGGGTGATTTCTGGGTGGCAGATTTCTTTACCTCCCACCCGCAACCCCAAGCTGCAGCTGGCCTTGATTTCCTGGTCTAGTGAACTGAGCACAGGATTGGGAGCCAGGACTCCTGGGTTCTCTTGCCAGCTCTGGGAAGGGAGTTGGGGGCTGGTGGGTTAGAGAAGGGCAGGATAGGAGTTAGGACTCCTGGGTTTTATTCCGAGCTGTTGGGAGGGGAGTGGGGTCTAATGGCTGAGAGGGTGGAGGGGTGGGCTGGGAGTCAGGACTCCTGGGTTCTATTTCAGGCTCAGGGAGTGGAATGGGGTCTTGTGATTACAGCAGGGTGGGCTAGGAGTTAGGACTCCTGGGTCCTGGTCCCAGCTGTTGAGAAGGATGCTGTCGTGAGCCTTTAGAGCAGGATAGGCTGGGAGCCAGGACGCTTGGGGTCAATTCCAAACCCTGCCACTGCCCTTGCATGGGATCTTGAGGTGAGTCACTCCACCACCTTGCAAGCAGGGATAAGGACACTGGCCCTGCCTCTTTGCAAAGCTCTTCCAGAGCCAGAGCTGCAAAGCCTTCGGAGGAGCCAGACTCAGCACCGCTCGGAGGGCCCCGCAGACCAACCAGAGGGTGGCGGGGACGCAAGGCGAGCTACGGTCTCTGATATAGGCAGTGCGTGCGTGTAGATCCAAGGAACGGGAACAATTGTTCTGAATGCCGCCTGAATACATTTATGCTAGTACAATCCCCCCACCCACCCTGTTATGGAGAGACATGATAATAATGGGAGATGAATGCCACTGACAGTCACGTTAACATTCAGCCGCGTTAATTACCACTGCCAGACAAAATTGCTTTTTTATCAAGTGGTTGCGATGAGCCACTCGCAGGTCAACAGTAATTAAACACTTGACACCCTTTTTGGGGGGATTGGGGTGGCTTTCATGTGATGGGGAATTGATGTGTGTGTGTGGGGGGGGGAACAACCCCCCCCAACAGATTATTCTTATGTCAAGTTTATTACAGGTGAGGGAGGGGAAGGAGTTAAACATGAAAACTACCAGCCCCTCCTGACACCGACAAAGTTTTCAACATGATGGACTAGAATCCAGCCTGTTCTGGGATGGCCCAGAGAGAGTTCTGTGCCTGGCTCCGGGAGGGGAACGGGTTAGCACAGGGGGGCTGGAAATCAGTCTCCTACTATAAGGTGGACACACAACTGGTTGGAAAACTAAGAGTAATTATAAATGGTTCACAATCAAGCTGGAAGGGCAAGTCGAGTGGGGTCCCGTAAGGATCTGTCCTGGGTCTGGTTCTAGTTAATATCTTCATCAGTGATTTGGATAACAGCATAGAAAGTACACTTAAGAACATAAGAACAGCCGTACTGGGTCAGAACAATGGCCCATCTAGCCCAGTCTCCTGTCTTCCGACAGCAACCAATGCCAGATGCCCCAGAGGGAATGAACAGATCAGGGAATCATCAAGTGATCCATCCCCTGTCGCCCATTCCCAGCTTCTGGCAAACAGAGGCCAGGGACACTTATAAAGTTTGCGGATGATGCCAAGCTGGGAGGGGTTGCGAGCGTTTTGGCGGGCTGGATTAGAATTCAAAACGATCAACTGGAGAAATGGACTGAAATAAAGAGGCTGAATTTCAATAAGAACAAATGCAAAGTACGCCACATAGGAAGGATCTGGGAGTTAGAGTGGATCACAAACAAAATATGAGTCAACGGTGTAACGCTGTTGCAAAGAAAAAAGAATCTCATTCTGGGCTGTATTAGCAGGCGTGTTGTAAGCAAGACACGAGAAGTGATTCTTCCGCTCTACTCCACGCTGATAAGGCCTCCGCTGGTGTCTTGTGTCCAGTTGTGGGCGCCACACTTTGGGAAAGATGTGGACCAATCGGAGAAAGTCCAGAGAGAGCAACAAAAATGACTAAAGGCCTAGAAAACATGAGCTATGAGGGAAGATTGAAAAAATTGAGTTTGTTGGAGAAGAGAAAACTGAGAGGGGACACGATAACAGTTTTCAAGTACATAAAAGGTTGTTACAAGGAGGAGGGAGAAAAATTGTTCTTAACCTCTGAGGACAGGACAAGAAGCGATGGGCTTAAATTGCGGCCAGGGAGATTTAGGTTGGACATTAGGAAAAACTTCCTAACTGTCAAGCTAGTTAAGCTCGGGAACAAATCACCCAAAGGTATTGTGGAATCTCCACCATTGGAGGCTTTTAAGAACAGGTGAGACAAACCCCTGTCAGGGATGGTCTAGACAATACTTAGTCCTGCCTCAGTGTAGGGGACTGGACTATTGAGGTCCCTTCCAGTCCTACATTTCTAATGCTTTCTGTGACTTCTGGGGTCTATGGCCAGCTCTGGGAGGGGAGGTCAGTCTAGTGATTAGAGCAGGGGAGGAAGTGGGGCTGGGAGTCAGGACTCCTCGGGAGAGGAAGGCAGTAGTGACCAGTCGACACGGCCGCATATGTCGGATGTTCTGGGAGTCAGCCCAAGGAGCCGCTGCAACTGGGATTCCCTGGTGGCCTTGGGGAGAGAGATCCGTGCCTGCCGAGGTTGGTGCCCTGTCTCTTCCACAGGTGGTGGTGGTGGGGGGGAAACAGAGTGGTGGGGGCCAGGCTGTTCCTTACTTTGTTAGCCTGTGAGCGTGCTTCCCCATGGGCAGCCCTCAGGTAGAGGGCGAGGAGGGTTGGAAGAGGGGATATTGGCAGGCAGGGAAGGAGTATGGAAGGGAAAGGAGAAGAACCTACCCAGTGCCCCCTTTCCCAGTCCAGCAGAGCCCGTCTCTCTCGAGCCAGCTCTGGGGTGGAGACCCTGCGCTGCAGAGAGAGATGGGTCTGAGCTGGAGTGGATTTGGGGCACCTCAGGCTTTGTTCAAGGGGGGTGGGGTGGGGGGAGAGATTCGCAGAGTCTGCCTCCGGCTCCAGATTTTCTAGAACTTTGCCAACTGGAGGTTGCACTTGGCCCCGGCTACGCGTGATCTCTGGGCAGCAGCAGGGTTCTCAGTTTGGTTGGTTGGTCTAATTGGGCCACCTCACAGAAGCGAGGCTGTTTTGGGGGGCTGTGGAATCTCAGCTTCCATTTAAAAGACTTGTTAAGTCTCTAGGTCTTACGCAGAGAAAACCTTGAGCATCATGAACCGAGGGTGCCACGTCTGCCGCCAACGGGCTCTGAGAGAAAGGCAAACTGACCTCCTGTAACTCCCTGGCATGTTAACTCTGAAACCTAGCAATGGCACATCACGTCTCAATGTTAACTCTTTAATTGCTGCTCAAAGCCAGATGCGCTATTGCAGAGCTAGGAAGGGAACCCAGGCGTCCTGACTGCCCGTGCCGCTGCTCTAACCCATGCCCCTCCCAGAGCTGGGCACAGAACCCTCTCTGGGCCATCCCAGAACAGATTGTGGATTCTATTCCATTGTGTTTAAAACCTTTTCAGTGCTGGGAGGGGATAGTAACTTTCACATTTAACTCCTCCTCCTCCCTCACCAGGACAATCTACTGTAAATGGCACCTGCATTTGTTGTCTTGAGTGGGCAGGGCTTGCTTTGTGGGTGTGGCTTGTGAGAATGACTCACTCCCCTCCCAGTTTGACCCCACATTGCTCATCCTAAACATCTGGGCAGGGATCTCTTTATTCCTCACAGTGGCATGCTCCCCCGTTACAAATACCCTGGGAGCGCTATGGGCTGATGGCTACAGCACTGGGCTGAGATGGGGGGAGCTGGATACTATTCCTGGTGCTGCCACTGGCCCAGTGGGAGGGCTTGTCTTTTCCCAGCTCTGTGCCTCAGTTTCCCCAACTGTAAATGGGGCTACTGCCCTGCTTTGTAAAGCTTTGAGATCCACTGATTAAAAAACACTATATAAGAGTTATAAATTATATTTCCGCCCAGCTCTGGGGATAGAACCCAAGCGTCCTGACTCCTGGCCCCTCCTGCTCTAACCACTAGACCCCACTTCCCTCCTCCATGAGCTGGGATCTATTTCATGGAGGAAGTATAGCTCCTATATAACTACTGTATAGGGCATTATAATGAATTCTTACTGAATGCCCTTTGAAAGTTAATGGCTTAAATCAGAGACTCCCCACCTGGGGTCGTGCACCCCACAGTGTGGGTCGGGTGGAGGTCACAAGCAGGTTTCCAGGGGTCACACCCATCCCCTCGCTTTCTGAATGGGGAGACACAAGGGGCTCCTGAATATCCTGGTGGGGAGGATCCCGGTACGATTTCCCCGTTGTAACACTGGACGGGACAACCCTTAGGAGCAGATTGGGAACCACGGGGTTAAATTAAAGGGGGTGGGGGTGGGGGCAGAGGGAGGAATTATAACAACAGATGAACCAGGCAGCACCAGGCTATTCCACTGCAGGTCACCCTGAGATCTGGGGTCCCCCCCCAGCCTCAGACAAGTCCACCTGATTCCCTGCAAAGCAGCTGCCAAGCTAAACCCACCCCTTTCCTTACAGCCCCCTCGCCCCCCCCCAGCCCTTAATGCAATTACTTGGAATGAAGCTGCATTAGTCCCAGGGTGAGCGCTGGGTACCAGGAAGGCAGCAGGTGCCCGGGACGTGGCGGGGGCTGCTGGGGAGCAAATGCAGTTTGCGGGGGCCTGGCCGAGCCGCGCAATCACATTACAACCCTGCCCCTTGGCGCGGCACCGGCTCACAAGCCGGTAACTCAATAACGCGGCTGCTCACCTCGGCGCTGGGTGCTTAACACCTGTCCCGAGCCCCTGGCGGACCTCCCTGATTCGGGGGGGACGCGGACACCAGGGGCTGAGCTGAGCAACAGAAGCGGCTTTTGCTCTGTCTGCTCCATGTGGCTATTGGGGGGAGGCTGGGAGTCAGGACTCCTGGGTTCTATTCCCAGCTCTGGGAGAGGAGTGGGGCTTCGGGGGTGAGCAGGAGTCAGGACTCCTGGTTCTATTCCCAGCTTGGGGAGGGGAGCAGGGGGGGTCAGGACTCCTGGGTTCTATTCCCACCTCTGGGAGGGGGAGGTGTGCAGGACTCTGGGGATCTATTCCCAGCTCTGGGACAGGGATGGGTCAGGACGCCGGGGTTCTATTCCCAGCTCAGGGAGGGGAGTGGTGGGGGGGGGGGGTCAGGATTCTGGGATTCTATTCTCAGCTCTGGGAGGGGACTAGGGCCTAATGGTTGGCAGGGTGGTTGGGTGGGAGTCAGAGCTCCTGGGTTCTATTCTCAGCTTTGCCACTGATGTGCTGAGGAAAAATAACTTCATACCTTTGCCCCGGTGAAGGGCTGCAGGAGACAGCTTCCCCTTGAGCCGTCCCTTCCTTTGCCAACCCAGAGAGGAACTGAAGCTGAGCAATATGGCAGGAAAGATGGTCCCAAAAGAGGAACTGCCACAGGCATGGGCCGGAGCCCCGCTAGGGCCATGAGCAGCATGCTAGAGAACTGATCTCAAGGGAGGAGACCAGGGGAGCAGGGCTAGACGCTGGCTGCGAGAACAGCTGAGCACTCGCTAGACACACGCTGGGGGCGGATGGAAACCCCAGGGAGGGAGATGAGCTAGTGAAGCTAACGGACAACGTTGGCCCAAGAAGAAATGACCAGGAATCAGTTGCGGCTGGAGATTAGGAGAAAGTTTCTAAACGTCAGAGAAAGGAGAGTCTGGAACAGCCTCCCAACAGGAGCAGCGGGGGCCAAACAACCAAAGATGATCTGACGAGGGAGGACTGGATCCATGACCCTATGTCCATCCTATGCGTCATCTGCCAAACACCCCTGTGGCTGCCGAAAGGTGCTGTGATTATTTCTACTTCAAACAGGATGATTTTCGAGGGGGAGATTCACAGGCTGGAGGGTTCCACGGGGAAGGAACCGGCTCCATCTCTATGCCAGAAACACGGGACTCGCCCGGTTTGGATCAGAGTCGAGACCCATCAAGCCCGGTATCCTGTCTTGGACAGCACCCGGAACCAGATGCTGCAGAGGAAGGTGTAAGAAGCCTGCCAGGGACAGATGTGGGATAAACTTTCCCCACACCCTGAAGCGTAACCCTAACTGCTTCCCAATGCCAGTGGGCGCACTGGAATCAGGCAGTGAGGTCAGCTGGGCCGACCAAATTCAGAGTACCCCTGCTCACGTATGTCATGATCTGTATCTACAGGGGTTGTGTAAGGTATCCCTGGAAAACCAGGGACACACTTACCATTAATATTCCTGCACGGGGTACGTATGGGAAACACCCAAAGCCCTATACAAATGTGAAGGAAATATTCGGCTAAAATATGTTTGGCCCGGACAAGCCTGGGGAGTGGGGAACGAGGAAAGGCCCACACCTCCATCCAGATGCCATCACAGCTCAGGGGCCATGCATGGGCATATCGGAGGCTGCAGGGACAGATCGCTTTGCATTGCAGAAAGCATCAGCGGGGGAAAAAAGAGCCTGGAACCTTCCCCATGAGAGCCATGGCACTTTTCCCCACGGCTGGGACCCTGGTCTGGGAGAAGTCTCCGGACTATAAAAGAGAGGGGCAAAGAACCCCTAGGTAGGACTTGGTGGAGACCCTAGGCAGGGGGTTGGGAGCAGAGGAGTCACCTTGCTGTAGGAGGTGTGGTAAGAATCTTACCTTGAACCACCCCAGACCCATAGGGTTAGAAGGGACTATAAGGGTCATCTAGTCCAGTGGCTCTCAACCTTTCCAGCCTACTGCCCCCCTTTCAGGAGTCTGATTTGTCTTGCGTATCCCCAAGCTTCACCTCCCTTAAAAACGACTTGCTGACAAAATCAGACCTCAAAAGGCAAAAGTGTCCCAGCCCCACTGTTACTGACAAATGGCCGACTTTCTCATTTTTTCCATCTAATTATGAAATAAATCGATTGGAATATTAATATTGTCCTTACATTTCAGTGGATAGTCTACGGAGTGGTGTAAACGAGTCAGCGTCTCTTTGGAATTTTAGCTTGTACTGACTTTGCTGGTGCTTTTTATGTAGCCTGTTTGTAAAACAAGGCAAATCTCTCGGAGTTGATGTACCCCCTGGAAGACCCCAGTAGTACGTGGGCCCCTCGTTGAGAACCACTGAGCTAGTCTAACCCCCTGCCAAGACGCAGGATTTGTTGCATCTACCAACAAAGCCCTTTCAAGTCACTTTTATTTGCTTTTGTGCCCGTTTCCGACGGTATCCCTTACACCTGAACTCACTTAAAACCTCTCTCTTTTCCATTACAGAAACTTGGCTGTTTATTCTAATTTATTATCTGATTTATTCTAAAATCAACCTTTTATTTTGAATCAACCCCGTGCTGGGTTTGGGGTTGGGAAGTCAGGACTGGGGAGGTCACCAAGGCTGGTGGAGCCCAGGCTGTGGCTGGGGGGTGACAAGCAGGCTGCGGGAGCCAGGGCTGCCCAACCCTCAGCCCATGGTTGCAGTCAAGCTGGGAGCTAGAGCAGCTGAACGTCCCAAGGCACTCGGGGCGACTGGACGGGTAGTGACACAAACTTCTCGCTGGTCTGGGTTGGCCCCCAAAACGTGACAGGCTGAGGCTCGGGTGATCTAGGATCTAGTCCCAGCTCAGCCGCTAGCCTGCTGGAAAGTCACTTCCCCTCTCTGTGCCCCAGTTTCCCCATCATAAAATGGAGATCAGAATACTGATGGCCTTTCCTAAAATGCTTTGCGATCCACACGTGAGAACAGCTAGGGCTGTCTTATTGTTAATCTCTTTTCCACCATTTCCGTTAGCAGGAACGAGTCTAACCCTTGCGACAGCAGGGTCAGAGCGGCCCTTGGGGCGCCCCTGACTTGATGGATCTTACACCAGGAATGGAGCGTCCTTGCTCTTTTTTATCCCTTCCTTTCTGCTGCCTGGGGCCCTCCTTGGAAGCCGTTGGTGGGGAGCTAAGGAACCCGCCTGAGTCCGAATTAACCTGATAGGTGGTGGGGGTGTTCTTCATTTTGCTCTTAAATTCTCAGTCCAAATGGGCTTTGAGTGTCCGTTGGCCTGAGCGGGAATGCGAGCAAACTGCAGGCCTGGGACCCAGGGCAGAGCATCCTCCGGCAGGAAAGGTTCCCATCCCCCACCCCATCCGATTGCTCCGGAGCTCAGGGGAGAAATTCTCCGTCGTTCTCAAGGGTGGTTTGGGGGGGGGGGGGGGGGGGCTTTTGAAAGATGCAGACCCATGGTGTATTGACTCTCCTCTGCAGTTCATGTTCTCTTTAGCTCGCTCGGTGGGTCCGAATGGGGCAGCCGACACCCCGGCAATCGAACCAGGGACCCCCCTGGGTCCCTGAACTAAAGCAGAAGTTGCTACAACTTGAGCTAAAATCAGGAACACCTCACTGGGGTCTGCAACAGACTCAGGCCCTCTGCAGATGGCAGCGGGATACTGACTAGGGATGGAAGAGAGATGGAATTGGAGCCGGTGGGTTAGATGAGCACAGATGCGGCCAGAGGGTTGTGCACGGATTGAGCCTTTAAGGCTTCGTCTTGGCGAGGAAACCTGGCTGCACTTAGATCAGGCTGAGAAAGCACAGAGCACAGCAGCCCAATCTAAACTCAGCTGCTTGTCCTAGGCAAGACAAAGCCACCCGTGCCCCGATGCATGATCAGTCGAGGCCTGATTCTCCACTGAGCTACGCCTCACGCAGTCATTTGCGCCCGGGCTAAATGTTACCAGCTCAGAATGGGGGTGAGGTTCACGGGGGCTGCGCGACGTGCAGGGTGAGGGAGGATCGGCCCTTCCGTGCAAACACGCTCGTGTCAACGTGGCTCAGTCCCCAGGCGCTGGCTTTAAATGGGAAGGAAGCGGGACTGGGGGGATAAATCCCAGCGGGAGTGCGGGTGGGTTTCCTTCAGAGATCGGACGATCACGCTCATTTCTTCCTGGGAAATCTGCATGCTAAGAACCTGCGAGGGCCTGTCCAAATCAATAAGGCACCTGCAGAGCAGAGATGGCAGCGTCCTTCTCAGAGTCAGCCCCGGGGTCAGAGTCTGTCGAGCCACAACCGCTCTCCTCGTGACAGCTGGAGATCAAATCCAGAGGCTCAATGGCATCGCCTGGGTGACAGGCAGTAATTGCTGGAGAGGAGCGGCTCAGGTAGCAAAGACTAGGAGCCTCTGCAGGCTGTGGATAAATGCCGGCGGTGCCTTTCATTTCGCCTGCATCGGATTGGCAGCTAACAGGGTGGGCTGCTAGGGTTTTGTCAGGCCAGCACTGCAATGCAGCTACCTCTAGGGTGAGGCACAGCTGCAGTGTATACAGGGATCGATCAGACAGTGCCGAAATGCAGCCACCTCTGGGGTGGAACCCAGCCGCTGTTTAACTGCTGCACAGCAGTGACACACAGCAGGATACGGACTAGGGATGGGAATGATCCACATCGATGGAGGGATTTCCTCTTTCACCAGGAAGATGGGATCTGGAGCAAGCTGATCAAACCCGTGGCCAGGAAGGGACGCCCTCTCCAATTTCAAAGCTCGGCCCCAAATTTCATTGCTGCCTTTTGCACCATTTTCAGGATCAGCCCCATTTTAGTGCCCCCCTCTGCCCCCCGTGAAATGCCCCACAATGGCCTTTGGATACTAAGAATTGGGATGTGCAAGATCAGATTCCTTAAAGGATCAGATTCACTTGGGGATGTCTCGAGCAGCTGGCTGTGGCATGCCAGCCGTATGGCCCATCCTGGAGCTTGGCAAAGAATGGATATTTTGGTTCACGGGCAAGTCTGAAAACTGGGAGTTTGGGGGGGGGGGGAATCATTCTGGGTGGGACTGAAAACTAAATTTTCAAAAACCTTCAGCAACTAGAAAAGTCAGGGGGGTGGGAGGAGGGGAATGGTTTTGGGGTCAAATGAAACTTTTGAATAAAAGTAACTGGCTGTAAAACTTTCCTGCCCCTGTTTGTGGAGAAGGACCAGCTGCTTTAGAAAGCAGGTAGGCAAGGAGCTCAGGGCATCTCCAGTTTCAGCTTATAATCCTTTGCCAGAGAGAACAATACCCAAGGCAGACTGCACATAGCTGGGGCCAGGAAGGGATACCCTGCCTGATCTGCAGTTCGGCCCAGATTTCCATGCTGCCTGTCGTGGTCTTTTCAGGATTAGCTCCATTTTAATTCCCTCCCACCCCGGCCTGGGTCCCTGAAATGCCAGGTCTCTGTTTTCTTTTCCTTCCCTCTCTACCTATCGTATCTATCGACTTTGACCACTCTTAAACATTTTCAGGCGGCTTGGAAGGCAATTTTGAATAAAAAGTCATTTCAAAGCAAAAAAAATCAAACCATTTTGGTTTTTTTTACATGTTGAAACGAAGCATTTCCATTTTTTCTGATTTCTTTTTATGTTTTTTTTTTTTTTTTAAGTTTTGCAGCCAAAACAAAACAACCCAAATGCGCAAAATTTTGGTGCTGGGGTCACCTAGACTGCATTTTTTGCTGGAAAAAAGTTTCGGGTGAAATTTTTCACCCAACTGTGGTAAGCTCAGGACCATGGAGTTTTCTTCATTATCTAGAGAGATGGATTTATTTATTTTTAATTAAATGGAAGCTTAGACTGCAGCACACAATTCTGCAGCCACAAAATGCAAATGAGCCTGCCTACAAGATCAGAATCTAAGGCGTCCCACAGCATCCCAGGGCCCCAGTCTCTTATATGTAGGGCCCGACCAAATCCACCATCCATCGGGGTCAATTTCACAGTCATAGGAAAAAAATAGTAAATTTCATGATTTCAGCTCTTTAAATCTGAAATTTCACGATGTTGTAATTGTAGGGGTCCTGACCCAAAAGGGAGTTGGGGGGGGTCACAAGGTTATTTTAGGGGGGTCACGGTATGGCCACCCTTACT
The DNA here is from genome assembly GCF_965140235.1 of Caretta caretta. Classification (NCBI taxonomy): domain Eukaryota; kingdom Metazoa; phylum Chordata; order Testudines; family Cheloniidae; genus Caretta; species Caretta caretta. The sequence goes on from NC_134228.1 coordinate 4,756,482, forward strand.
TCTGCGCTGCTGTTTGCGGGGCGCTGCCTTCAGAACTGGGCTCCCGGCCAGCAGCCACCCCGCTCCAGTTGCCCAGCTCTGACGGCAGCGCAGAAGTAAGGGTGGCCATTCCGTGACCCCCCTAAAATAAGCTTGTGACCGCCCCTGCAACTCCCTGGGTCAGGACCCCCAATTTGAGAAACACTGGTCTCCCCCGTGAAATCTGTAGAGTATAGGGTAAAGATCAGATTTCACGGGAGGAGACCAAATTTCACAGTCTGACATGCGTTTTTCATGGCCATGAATTTGGCAGGGCCCTACTTATGTGCATAGTTGCTTCCTTCTCCGTAACAGGCAATACTTAGTTGTGGCTCTTCAGAAATTTGAAAAACAGCATCAGCCCCGTAACTAGGCTTGGCAGAATTGGATTTTTCTTTTTCTGTAATTTTGATGGGTCATATCGATGTTTATTTTGAAGCATGTTTTTGGATATTTATCGATTTAAAGGCTCACGGTTGTGCAAAATTACGGGTTTGAAGCCTCTCTTTCAAGATTTTTATCCTTTTAAACTTTCACAGTCCCAGGAAATTGTGCGACAGACAACGGGGGTGGGGGGGGTCAGACAATAATTACTGAATGACAGTAGAGGCTGAGATTCAAAAGTTAAAGCTTTAGAACGGTTAAAACACAAACTGTCCACGTCACGTGTCAAAATAGACAAAGTTAATACCCTTAACTCCAGCTCTCATGAGTTCTCAAGTAGTATTTTCCTTACGCCGCCTATCTGTACATTCCAGTTGTCATTGATGGAAATGACGTTTCCTTGCTTTGGTTTGTTTGCCTGCATGCACGCGTGCTGTGAAATGAACGGTTCCCGACATTTACTGATAAAAGTCAAATCCTTCCAAGCTTAACCTTAACTAGGCAGGTTTTTTTTCCCTTCAGATCATGTGCAACAGGGCAAGGTCTGCGAGGAGACGTAGTGCTGGATGTGGGACGGTGCTTTGAGGGGTGAGCGATCAGGGTGCTTGGATATTTCAGGGATGGCAGATCTCGAGAGTAAGGTTCTCAGAAGATCTTGTGCTTAAGAGATTAGGACTCAAGAGACACTGGGTTTCTACCCTGGCTCTGGCTGACCTTGGGTACATCGCTTAATCACTCTGGGCCTCAGTTTCCCTCTCAGTAAACTGGAGGTAATGATCCTCTCTTTGTTTATTTGGACTGTGAGCTCATTGATTCCAAGGGCAGATGGGACCACTGTGATCGTCTAGACTAGCTGCCTGTATAGCCCGGTCCAGACAACTGCCCCGAAATCATTCCAGAGCAGCTCTGTTAGAAAAACATCCCATCCTGATTTACGAATCGTCAGCGATGGAGAGTCCACCACAACCCTGTGTAGGTTGTTCCAGTGGTTAATGACTCTCACTGTTAAAAATGCACGCCTTATTTCCAGTCTGAATTTGTCTAGCTTCAGCGTCCAGCCACTGATGTTAGACCTGCCTCTGCTAGGCTGATGAGCCCATTATTCAATATTTGTTCCCCACGTAGGTACTGATAGACTGGGATCAAGTCCCCCCTTAACCTTCTCTTTGTTAAGCGAAGTAGATCGAGCTCCTTGAGTCTCTCACTATAAGGGATCTTTTCTAATCCTTTAATCATTCTCATGGCTCTTCTCTGCACCCTCTCCAATCTATCAGTGCCCTTCTTGAATTGTGGGCCCCAGAGCTGGACACAGGATCCCAGCAGCGGTCGCACCAGTGCCAAATACGGAGGGAAAAGCACCTCTCTGCTCCTGCTTGAGATTTCCCTGCTTCTGCATGAGCCCTTTTGGCCCCAGCGCTGCATTGGGAGCTCATGTTCAGCTGCCCCCGCCCCTCAGAAAAACCCTTTTTCAGAGTCACTGCTCGTGCTACGTAACGGCAACATTCCGCGTTATTCTGGGGTCCGAGGCAGGTTTGCTGCGTGATGCCTCCTGCCTGCACCCAGGGAAAGTTTGATGGTGGCTGCCTCAGAAATTCTACTTCACCGTTCCTGCCTTTTCCATCTTTGGGGGCTTGGGAATCCCTTGCCCCAGCAGGACAGCGCCCTGTCTGGGGACTCACCTGGCGTCACTGCAACTAAAACAGCGGGCGAGGGTGGCAGCAACGTGCTGCGGGCTGCACAGACCCACAAGATCTTGCTGTACACACAGGGACAGGAAAGAGCATAGCCATGGACCAGGATCAGCACGCAGGTCTGCGGGCTCGCAGTCTGGTGTCCTGTTCTCCAGACTAAGTGGCATCTCCTCTTTATGCACTTGTATGTGTTAGTGGTGACCTCCCAGCTCCTCCAGACGTTCAGAGCAATTTGCTGCCTAATGTAAGTACTCAAGAAGCTCACCTTCGCCCCAGGGGCAATATAATTCCTGCTGGCCTGGGCAGGGGGAGAATCCCCAGTGCCCAAAGCTGGCAGCAAAATGCCCGAACTGCTAGGCCCATGGATGGCTGTGACGGCATCTCTAATATTTGTATCCGACTGTGAACTCTCCCAAACTCCTTGGCTTGGGTGATTTGTACAGGACCATTTAGGTTGGTTTGTAGATCCCGCCCAGTTTGATTCGGGCACAGCTCTCATTTGAACACATAAAACCAAATTAAAACTGCTCCCACTCTCTAGCCCCCATGGCCATGTCATGCAACAGACACTTAGAATGGGATCCTGCCGATGGGACGAAAGGTGCAGACAGCCAGGGATTGCTCACCCAGCGCTGAGATGCAGCCACCTCTGGGGTGGGGCACCGCAAGAGGGATTGCTCACCCAGTGTCAAAATGCAGCCACCTCTGGCGTATGGCACGCAGCTGTTTATACAGTGATTGCTCACCCAGCACTGAGATGCAGCCACCTCTGGGGTGGAGCACCACAAGAGGGATTGCTCACCCAGTGCCAAGATGCAGCTGCCTCGGGGATGGGATTCAGGGGCTGTTTATACAGGGATTGCTCATGCAGTGCTGAAATGCAGCCACCTCTGGGGTGGGGCTCAGGGGCTGTTTATACAGGGATTGCTCACCCAGCACTGAAAGGCAGCCGTTTCTGGGGTGGAACATAGCTATTGTTGGACAGCTGCCCAGTAAAATGATGCAGCAGTTTTAGGGGAGAAAGTATCCTGCTTCTGTTTGAAACTGCGGGAGTATTTAAGGAGGAAAAGTGCCATTACCCGGGACGGGATCAATATCCCAAATCCCATGGAAAGTGCCACGGGGATCTCTGACAACACTACAAGCAGCCAGGCCTTCAGTTTTGCATCTCCTGGGCATCTTCAGCAGCACAGCACCCCCTCGCACCGCCTGGCGTCATCGCTAACTCAGAGGGGAAGAGCGCCTCCTACCCCACTCCCTGCAGCACAGCGCCCCCTAGTGGGGCGGTGCAAACTGAGAATGGGAGAGCAAGACTCCTACAGAGCCCCCCCCCAACCCACTCCCTGCAGTACAGCACCCCCTATGGCCCCATTAGTGTCAGCCCTGCCTCTGACGGAAAAGCACCATCTCCCCGTTCGCAGTACCTTGGGGTTGTCTGACTTGTCACCAACCCAAGTACTGGGCCAGCCTGATCCTGCACACCTTGGGAGTTCAAAGCCGACACCGGGCAAGGGGCGATGGGGGCTGACACGTTAAAGGCATGGGCCCTTCCCTTTGGATTTGGAGGGGGCCACAGCGCAGGCTGGGCTTGATTCCACACTGGTGCACGGAGAGAGCTGAAGGCCACCCGATGGGAATGCCGGGGGGAGGGATAGCTCAGTGGTTTGAGCATTGGCCTGCTAAACCCAGGGTTGTGAGTTCAATCCTTGAGGGGGTCATTTAGGGATTGGTCCTGCTTTGAGCAGGGGGTTGGACTAGATGGCTGCCTAAGGTCCCTTTCAAACCCGATATTCTATGATTCACGACACAAAGCAGGCCACCCAGAATGGGGCCCCCCCGGGGAGCAAAGCGACGGGGAATCAGGACCCAACAGAGCCACCCCAGGAAAATTGCTTTGCCAGGGCTCCAGGCACCCCTCTGCCCTGTGTCCGTCACTGACCTGGGTGGGTGGCGGAGGGGAAGGGGAGAGGGCTGGTTAAAATATTACCTTATGCCACTTCCGACAATTAGGCAGCAGCCAGGAGGCCGCTGTCATGAGAGCTCTCCAGCGATAATTAGCCTGATCCATCGAGCTCAGCCACGCTTGCCCTGAAATGTCAGGGCTCCGAGCTGCAAGGGAAGGGGCTGGGCAGCCGCAGGGCAGCACCGGGAGCAGAGACCGTGAACCCGCCACCTCCCCCCTGCCTCCTCTGGGTGATCTGTAGAGCCTACTGCCAAAACAAGCCACACTTCCCTAGGCCTGGGGTGGGCAGGGGAGACAGAGAGGCCAGGCTGGCCCAAACTAGTGAATGGAAAGCCTCCCATTGGCTTCAGTGGGCATCGGTTCAGGCCCATAGCCTGGGGAAATTGGGAGCAACTGGACCAGGTTCTGTGTTACATCCAGTGCCCATGGGGGCGGATCGGGGGTGTGACCAGGGTGCACTGTGCTGTGGCTGTTCTCTGCCCCCCCAGAGCCCACGGGGCGGATCGGGGGCATGGCTGGAGCACACTGAGCTGTGGCTATTCTCTGCCCCCCACGGCCCATACGGGGATCGGGTCTCTCGCCAGCCAAGGAGGAGAGGGAACTGGGAGGGGAGAGAATGGGATGGGATGCTCACTCTGCTTTTAACAGAAGAGGGGCCCTGTTCTCCCCCCGATGCTTTAACCCCTTCTGGCGAGACAGGGAGTTTTCCCGAGCTCCTAGACCCCCCACCCCAACTATGCACCACCCCAACCGCCATGGGGTTTGCCCCCCTTTCTGATAGACACACACCATTGTCCCATCCCCCCCCCGCCGCATTCCCTATTAGCCAGGCAATGCTCAATTCATCTCTCTCCCCAGGTTGGGCTCTGCATCCCCTTTAACCAGGGAAGCCAGGACTCACCTGCAAAATGTGTCCTCCCAGATGCTGTTCAAAGAGCTTGGTCAGCAGAGCTGCCATGTTCCTCCTGCCGGGACCTGCAGAGAGGAATGCAAGCGGTCAGAGCCAGCCCCCTGCTGTATGGTGCCTTCTCCTCCTAGCCCGTGGGTGCAGGCTGCAGGGGGTACTCTGGCATTATGGGTGTGATCGTGAGGGACTGGACCACACCAGTTCCATGCCTGATGGAACCAGTAGCCTCCAGCTCCCTCCTCTTGGCTGAGTCACTCTCCCCACCCCACCCTGTGCCTCAGTTTCCCAGTAAAATGGGGATGGTAGAGAATACGTCCCTTACTCCCCAGGAGCGCAGGGACTTCGTGAGTCAGTGACAAAACTTTGCCTGTCTTTAGCAGCTGCAATCAGAGGAGCTCAAAGCATTTTGTAAACGTGACTGATTTAGGCCTCAGACACATGCATGCCGGGGGGCTGGCAGGTAAACCCCCATGTGAAGGATGGAGGAAACCATGGTACAGAAGTTGCTTAAGGCACCGAGTGAGTCAAGGGAAGAAGCTGGAACAGAACCCAGGAGCTCTGGCTCCCAATTCCCTGCTTTAACCATTAAGCCCCATGCCTCCCTCCCAGTGCTGGGAATAAACCCGAGGAGCTGACTCCCAGCACCCTTCCAACCATTAGGTCCCGCTCCCCTCCCAGAGCCAGGGATAGAACCCAGGAGTCCTGCCTCCCAGGCCCCTTGCTCTAACCACCCGACACCACTTCCCTCCCAGAGCTGGGGATAAAACCCAGGAGTCCTGATTCTCAGCCCCCCCATGCTCTAACCACTAGACCCCACCTGCCACCCGGTGGGAATTTTCCAAACCATCCTTGGCTTTGAGCGATACCCCAGTGGCTGATAGTGCTGCATTAGATCTGATCTGCCATGGGGGCGTAGAGCAGGATGGGGTGGGGGGATGCAGACTGAGACTAGACTGTGATGGGGATTGGGGGGGGGCACAGCAGGAATCTCTGGTGCGGGACTGATCAATGAGCTGAGGAGGGCGAGGAGCTGGGATGAGGACAGGGAGGAAGTAGACAGCAGTACAGCCCCTGAGCCACCCTCCGGCCTGACATCCCTGCTGCAGCTGGAGACAGGGGGGAGAATCAGGGTCTCCTGGGCCCCCCAGAGTCTCAGCTGTTCTCACTTCGGGGCCAGGCAACTTGCTGAAACCAAGGCAGGGTCACGGTGAGTTACTTATGTTCCGCCTCCGCCGCCCACCTGGAGGCCCAAAACACTTGGGAGCGTGGAAGCTGTAGCCCTTCAAGCAAGGAGAAATGAGATGAACGAAGGGGGCGGGAGGGTTCTTCCCCAGCCGGGGTAACGGCTCTGAGCACATAGCCTGAAATAAGCATTGTCCACGCCGTGAACGTCAATCTCCCCCAGGCAGAGTTAATGCGAGTTATAACTCAAGTGCCATCCACACACAAGACACTGGTCACTCACGGGCAGTGCTGTTTTTAAAGCTGGCTGCCCTGCCGGGGGAGGGCGGGGGGGTCAGAAGTGACATCTCCACTTAGCTCAGCGCACCAGCTGCTAACACGACCCCTCTGTGCTGTGTTTTTTTGGCCAGGTGGCTGCTCTCACCTGAGCTAGGCTCAACTCTGTAGATAACTCGAGTTAACTCTGCAGCAAAGTCGTTGCCTAACAACTCTCACCCGTGTTACGGGGTCAGCCCCAACACGGTTACTCCTGATTTACACCTGGATCAGGGCGAGGGAATCAGCTCCCTTGACTCCAATGGAGTTATTCTGATTTATAAAGGGGTGGGCAAGAAGGGAGGGATTGTATCTACCAGGGATCAGAGAACAAGTTTCCCTGAAGTCCAGTGAAATGTATAAGGCAGTGTCTGTTTCCTAGAGGTTTGGGGGGCGGGGGGATCTTATAGAGCCAGGGTCTCATCCTGCATCTTAAACCACACACACACACACACACACACACACACACACACACGGTTTGGTGAAGGAGGATTTGCACATCACACAAGCCAGAGAGACCTCACTGACTGGGGAGAGGGAGAGAATTTGCCATTGTCCTTTGAACATTCCAGGCGGATGGCAGTGGAATACTTATCAGCTCTGCATTCACAGCTCCCCCAAAAGCCTGAAAGGTTCACAGGACCTGAGCTTAACCTTTCTTTCAGGCTTTTCTCATTGCTACACAGAGCCCTGGCTCACAGCAGCTGAAGGCAAAGATCCCTGGCTCCTGGGGTCCACGGAGGAGCTGGAAGGGGGCGGGGGCAGGAACAGAACTGTTCAAGGCAACACAGAGCGAGGCGGCTGCGGGTGCAGGGAAGGTGGCCGCCTCCAGGTTGAAGGCAGTGGTTCCCCATGGGTTTGCCCCAAGAGCTGGCCGAAATTTTTTTTTGCCAGAACTGTTTTCCATCAGAAAACGCAGTTTTGTTGAATCTGAAAAGGGTCGATTTTGATGAAATTTTTGCTGGGAAAAAAACGTTAAAATAAATCAGTTCAACTTTCTTGCTTTGATTCATTTGGTTTCGACTTCTATGGCCCGTGGAAATCTTCATTTTGTTATATTGATACATGATATTTAATAGAGCTTATCCTTACATTTATAAAATAACGCTTCGAGGTTGTGAAAAGGAAACGTTCGCAGGCTTCCAAGAATGAATTCTTTGGGAATTTTCAATCCACGTGCCATTCTCAAAATTTCAACGCTTCGTTCCAATTCAGGACGAAAATGAGTTTCCCAGTGTCAGATTTCCCCACAGGAGGCAAATTCCATTTTCTGATCAGCTCCCTGCTTCACCACGTTTCTCAGCTGTCTCCCCACATGGGACAAACATGTCTCTTGACCCCGTTATGCCCCGCTGATGGACTGGACCTTTTCATGGAAAAAAAACCCAATTTTTTTCAATGAAACTGGAACCAAAACATTGAGAGTAAAATTGGATGTGTGTTCACTTTCCTGTTTATATATTTTCTTTCTTTTCTTTTTTCCTTTCCTCCATCTCCCCTCACCCCTCCACTCTCTTTCTCTCTGGGGCACGCACACTCTCTCTCCTTCTTTCTCTTTCTAAATTGGCTGAAATCAAACTCAGGAGTAGCTGGGCAGGAGTCTCTGGCCCGGGTTATTCAGGAGGTCAGACTAGATAATGGTCACAGTGGTCCTTTTCTGGTCTTAAAAATCTGTGCATTTATAGGGGGCGGAAATCACTAAATTTTTAAAAACTAATCAAAATTGAGTCTGTTCTGAACTGTCTGAAAAGAAAAGAGTTTTGACATTTCAAGGGGAATTGGCTTTCTTTTTTCAACCTGCTCTATTCCCTGCCCTCCCCGGCTCTGTCCCATAAGCCATGTGGTGTGGGTGTAAGAACCTTCTCCTCTGCTGCTCCAACTTTCATGTATCCTTCTGCCTCATTGTCTGCCCCCTTTGTCCAAACCTGGAAGCATCACCTCCACCCTCACCCCCAAACCCCTTTCCCATACACTTTCATTTCCCCATTGTCCTCTGTTACCGTAAAACTCTCGCTAATACGAGGATCTTTCCTCTCCTCAAAGAATTAAGCACAGAACAACAGTGCTGCTTTATAAAACACAAGGGAACAGCTGTGAGACGCTGAAGCAAGTCACTCCCCTGCCTTGTGCCTCAGTTTCCCCATCTGTAATAATAATTCCCCTACTTCCTACAGGGATCAGGAAGGTAGTTCCGGTTTGTAAATTGCTTTGAGATCCTCCACAGGTGCCAGACAAATGCAAAATGATCACTTAATAGTAACACTTTCCTCTCCTACGTGGATGCTTGATCTGAAAGCACTTTACAAAGGTGGTCAATATCAGAGCTGGGTGAATAACAGATTTTTTTGATTGATTGGCAATTCCGAAAAGTCTAAAAAAATGGTTTTGGGTTGGACCAAAACCAAAACTTCTAGACACGTCTGGCAAATGGAAAAGTTGAAAAAATACCCCTCCTCTTTGGGGTCAAATCAGAGATTTGGTTCTGACAAAATCAAACTGTCTTGTTTTGATTTGACTATTTTTTAGTTAAAAAAAATCAAATCAAATCAAAGGAAACTTTGAAATATGAAATTTTTGCAAACTGGGGGGGGAAAAAATCACAGTGAAATGAACCAGTTTGAGTCTTTTGGAGTTTTTTGTTTTTCCTAAATCAACAATTTATCGAAATCAGAACAAAGTCACAGAACATTTTGTTGTCGCTGAATCGGCATTTTTGGGCCATGAACCTTTCACCTGAAAAACGTCACCCAGCTGTCGTCTGTATTGTTCTCCTCATTTTACAGCAGGGAAATGTGAGACACAGAGCGAGGAAATAACTCGCCCAAGGTCACCCAGCAGCCCCTGACAGAGCTGGGAATAGTACCTAACTCTCCCACATCAGCGCTCTATCTGCTCCTCCTCACTGCCTCCCTATGCCATTGCAAAACCAGCAGATTAAATAGTGTGACGGTTTATTATATGTATTGCGGTAGTGCCTAGGAGCCCATCATGGGCTTGGACAGGGTGACCAGACAGCAAGGGTAAAACATCGGGACGGGGGGCAATACGTGCCTATATAAGAAAAAGCCCCCAAAATCGGGACTGTCCCTATAAAATCAGGACATCTGGTCACCCTAGGCCTGGACCTCATTGTGCCAGCTACGGTAAATATTTTTTGCTATTAGTTGTATTATGGTACCACCTAGGAGCTCCAGGACTCCATTATGCTGGCCCTCATGGACCAGGACCCTATGTGCTCAGGGCTGTACATTTCTATTGTTATTAGGTGTGTTACGGTGGAACCTAGGAACCTGTCAATGACCAGGACCTTATTGTGCTAGCAGCTGTACATTTTTATGATATTAGGAGTATTACAGTATTGCCTGGGAACCTGTTACTGACCAGTACCCCATTGCGCCAGGTGCTGTACATTTTCATTGCTATTAGATGTATTATAGTAGCATCCCCAGTTATGGAGGAGGACCCAATTGGGCCAGGTGTTGTACATTTTTATTGCTATTAGAAGTATTACGGTAGCACCGAGGAGCCCCAGTCCTGTACCAGGCCCCTAATGCGCTAGGCGCTGTACAGACACAGAACAAAAAGCCAGGCCCTTCCCCAAGGAGCTGACAGTCGAAATAAGGTGCCTAATATCTAGCCGCAGGAGTTTGCAACTGACACTTGTCCAGAGCCAAGTCTCACCATGCGCAGACACCGGCCATGGGCAGTCAGCAAGGGACTGACAGTGAGTTTGAAAAGGACCGGGGCCCAGGAAAATCAGCCCCATGGATCTCAAGGCCCAAATGGGCATGGCTGGAGGCAGGCTGAAAGGCTCTTCTCCCCACACCTTGTTAGCCCTAAAGGGGCGAGGCGTGTGGAGGGTTCCATAAAATTTGCAGTGCACTAAACTGGGATTCAGAAAACCTGGCTTCTGTTCATAGAGTTCAAGGCCAGAAGAGACCAAGAGCTCTCCTAGTGTGTGTGACCACCGGTACATCGCAGGCCGCCAACCCCTCCCAGCAGCCACATGCTAACCCCAACAACCGAAAATCCACCACAGCCCACAGGAGACGAGACTGTTGCATGTTACAGGCAGAGAACAGGAGGGACCGAGGGCCCCCTGCCATGGCATGGAAATGGTTAACTGAGATCTACCCAGGTAATCGGGGGAAGAGACCTGCACCCCATACTGCAGAGGAAGGCGCAAAACCCCTCAGGGTCCCTGCCTATCTGACCTGGCGGGTGGATTCCTTCCCGACCCCACACATGGTGATCAGTTCAACCCGGAGCAAATGAGCAAGAACCAGCCAGCCAAGCACTCAAGAGAGAGAGAACGCTTGGTGCCACCACAGAGCCCTGGCCCACCCCGTCCAGTATCCCATCTCCAGCGCTTCAGTGGAAGGCAATAAAAAGAAAGTTTCCCAGAATGCATTGCAAGGGGGGAAAACCCTTCCTGACCCCTGCATGTGGCCAGCTGGAGCCCTGAAGCATGCGCTTTAGGAACATAAGAGATAAAGTAGAAGTGAGCCCTGCCCCCTACAATCACAAGAGCCCCACCATACCGTCCCACTCAGAAATTTGTCCAGCTCCCTTAAAACTAATTAAATTGCTTGCCCCAAAACTCCTGTTGGGAGGCTGTACTGGTGTAGCATCCCAGTCAAACTATAGCCGCAAAGGACTCCTAGTGTGAATGCAGTTTACACCAGCAACACTGAGCTTTTACTGGTAAAACTTATTCCATCCTCCTAGAGTTAGACAAGCTGTACTAGACCCCACTCCCCTCCCAGAGCCATGACAAGAACCCAAGAGTTCCGACTTCCAGCCCCTCCTGCCGCTCTATCCACTAAACACCACTCCCCTCCCAGAGCTGGGAATAGAACCCAGGAGTCCAGACTCCCAGCCCCCCTGCTCTATACCAGTAAAAGCTCAGCTTTGTCAGCATACTAGGGGCTTCTGCCAGCCCAGCTATGATGCTCAGAAATCTCTTCTCATCAGACCCCCTGGCCAACCCAGCTACATTGCAGTGTAGTGTAGACATGGCCTTATCCTGCTCTAGCTATTCTCCACCCGAACAGAAATAGCCACTCTGATACAGCCACCCCAAAGGGTTCAGTCCTAAGGAGGACTAAACCCGTAACCGTTTAAGCAGCACAACTTTCTCCTACCGAAACGCCCACCCTAAGACAGTGGCAGACATGGGGATGGACCCAGGAACCCAGAGCGCTAACCACTAGCCCAGACCATCTCAGGAAGCAGCTGATCTCCTTTATTAACTGCGCAGTCATTTACACGCATGCAAAATGCTCCCGTTTCGAAGCAGACATGGAATTAACCTCTAGGACCAGCACTTAACAGATGCCCTGCAGGGCTGGAGGAGAGAAGAGGGTGGGGGCAGAGAGAGTAAGTCTTTTCTTCCCAGGACCCTACTTTGGAAGAGAAATATTATTTTACAAAGAATTAAACAAAAAAATATATAATAATAATAAAATAGCTGCGGCACCATGCAGCAGCTAAGATGGCATTTATAATCGCTCCCTCTGTTATCTGTATGAATTTACTTGTAACTAACAAACACAGAGCTCCCTTGACAGACACGCCGAACAATGCAAACTCCACTAATTGCCGCAATTTTCTCTGTCATTTTCTTTAATTCCTTCATTTCGCCTCTCTTGAAATAACCCCGCAGGTCAGACCGAATGCTCCTATAATTAAAAGCATTTAATGTAGGAATTAGAAAGCTGCTAGGCTGGGAGGGGGGGAAGGAGGGGGAGACATATATATATGAAAAATACCTTCTTCTTTTTCTAATACTTTGAAAGTTGCCAACTCTTAAAGTAACAAAGCACCTAATAACAACCCCTGCTGTTCGTCTCAGATTCAACGGCTCCTTGGTCTGTTAGGACAGGTTCAGAGGGAGGAAAGGGGAGCCAAGGTCTTATACTACGTTTGTAGCATCCATTTCCGTTCAGCAGAAACTTTAAGTTGCAGAGGAGAGTGCTAGGTAGTGGTTAGAGCAGGGCCTCTGGGTCACTGATCTCAGGGTATCCGGACTCCTGGGTTCTATGCTGTGGCTCTGGGAGGATGGTGGTTAGAGCAAGGAGACTGGGAGTCAGGACTCCTGGGTTCTATTCCTGGTGCTAGGATGGAGCTGGGAGTTCATGCTGGGTTTTGTCCTATGGCTCTGGGAGGGAAGTGGGGTCGAGAGGTTAGAGCCGGGGGGTGCAGTCAGAACTCCTTAGGGCTTATTCTGTGGTTCTGGGAGCAAAAGGGATCTTAGGACAGGAGAGGGGACTGGGAGTCAGGACTCCTGGGTTCTATCCCTGGGATGGAGATGGGAGACAGGATTCCTGGGTTCAGTCCTCCGGCTCTCAGAGAGAGTGTGGTCCAGTGGGTGGCTGGGAGTCTGGATTCCCAAGTTCTGTGTGCAGCTCTGTCCCTGACTTGCTCTGTGACCTTTGCCAAGTCACGGCTTTGTGCCTCAGTTTCCCCTGGGGCAACAGGGGCTGCGAGAATGAGAGAATGTTTGCAACGCATCTTTAGAAGCTGCCTCATAATAACAAGCCCTTCTGTGGCAGCCTCCTGCCAGGAGAGAGCTCCCTGCTTTGCCAGTCAGACAGATTATTACAGTGGTCCCTTTGGCCTTGGAGACTCTGACAGCATTAAGGAACTAAGCGTCTCCTGAATGGAGAAATAACCTGCCCCAGCCCCAGGAGATGCTGCAAGACATCAGCCTGGCAGGAATGCCTCCATGTGATCACATCAGCCAGCAGGTCCTCCCTTATTATGTGTATTACAGTAGCACCTAGAGGCCCAAACTTCATAGACAGACAGTCTCTGCCCCAAAGAGTGTACATTATAGTCTAAAAGGCACAAAAGACAAAGGGGCAGACAACTGAGGCACAACGAGGGGAAGTGACTTGCCCAGTTGGCACAGCTGGGAAGAGAACCCAGGTCTGGTGGCTTTTAGGCTAGGCCAGGCCCCTCACCACTAGCCCACACTGCCTCTCGCTTGGCAGGGTAGCCCCTCTTTCTCTATCCAGGTGCCTGTATATGCTCCCTGCCCCTCTAATATCTGCACACTGCCCAGTCATTAACGAGCCCTTCATCACAGCCCCCCGGAAGCAACGGTAGGGGCATAAGCCCTGTCATACCAAGGGGGAAACTGAGGCAGAGAGCGCTCACGGGACAGATGTTTGGAAGCACTTGGCATACTGGGTGCAGAGCCCTGTTGATAGTCTGGCCCTGATGGTAGGCACTGGGCACCTGAGAAAATCTTGGTGACGTGACGAGCCCAAAGGTCACAGAGGGAGTCTGTAGCAGAGACAAGAACTGAACCCCAGTGCCGGCCCAGCACCTTAAATACTAGCCCATCCTTCCTTCCCAAACCCCCGCTGCCTCATTCTCTTCACCCACTTCCTTTCCTGTCCCTTCCCAGCCCACACTGCTCTCACCACTCAGTCATACTCCCCTCCCACAGCTGGGAGGAGAACCCAGGAGTCCTGACTCCCAGGCCTCTAGTCACCAACCAACACTCCCCTCTAACCTGCCCCGGGCGATTTTCCCACAGGTGTGTCATTGCCAGTTCCAAGGTGGAGGGCGGGACGGCAGGTGAGCGAGAGGCCAGTTCCTGCCCTGACACAGAAACACGGCCCGTGGGTTGCCCCAAACAGCCCGGTGCCTGCCAGGACCTGGGGGGCTTGTCTGTCACTGGATCACGGAGCGCTGGCAAGTACCCCTCCTATTGAGCACCAGAGTAGAGACGCCAGCAGGAGGGAGCGGTGGGTGGCCCGGAAGACTGGGCACAACCAGCATAGCAAGAGGGCGAGCTCCCCCCCCACGCTTCCAGGTCTGATGGGGGCATTCCCATTCCATGGCTCACCCAGCCCATGGCCTCCGGGCTGGTGGTTTCTGGAGGTAGCGGACCCCAGGTAGGAGGAGTTCAGCCAGCAGCTGTTTGCATCAGAACATCCTGGCTGACGTTCACCCGCCAGGTTCCAGCCCCAGGGCCCCGTGTTGCCAAGTGCCAGCCCTTTAATTTTGGGCAGCGCCTATGCCAGACCCTGCAGCCCTCTCTCCTCCCGAGCAGGAGGGTGTCACTGCTTTAGCCCAGTTGCCACCCCACTGATTTAGCCATGGCCTCGATTTCTAGCCACCATTAGGGCATGATCCTTCACTGCCGCCCAAGCCCCTAGTGCGATCCCTTGCACCGGCGTGCAAAGTTAGCGTGAAATGCATGAGGCCTGGGGTCAGGACCTCACACTGCCGAAACACAAAGGGAGGAGCGGATCGGTGCAGTCGCCTTGCACGACCGCTTGGCGCTGGTGAAGCAGGAGAATCAGGCCCTGGGCGTCAGAGGGGAGCAGCCTTCAGCACAAGCCATTGCGGGGAGAGGGGGAGAGTGGGGAGGTTTGGGGAGCATGCCCCCCTGCACTTGCAATCCAGTCTGCCCGCTGGATTCAGGTCTTTGAGGGGATAAATATACCCAGCTTCCCCTTCCCTGCCGTGGGGACTCACCCGACAGCACTGCTGGCTCCCCGCCCTACCCCGCTGGAAGGTAAGGGCTTGGAACGTACATCCTCCGATCCTGGGCCCGGATTCAGCCCTGGGCTCTGGCCCCTTTTATGTCATGGGGCTGGAAAGCAGGCAGCTCCCCCTAGCTGGGAATTCTGAGGGGGGTCCTGGGATGGTGAAGTCACCATAGGAGGCTGAACTAAGATGGAGTCGGGTCCCTGTGAGAAAAGGGCGCATTGGAGCCCGAAGGCTCAGAGTCACCGAGAGCACGTGGCCTGCCCTTGTGTGGGTCCTTAGGGTTTCCCCCCAGTGGCTGTTTGAAGGTGGGGTATAGCACAGAGCCTGTAAATCCGTGACCGTTCCTCTGGCAGTGTGGGCTGGACACCGTCCCCGCCCCCCACAGCAGCCCCCTGCACTCTGGGCTGCCCCATGGGAAGTTAAGGCAGGGCCACCTTCCCCCGACACCTCCCCCTGCCAAGGGAAGGCGCTCAGTCTCCATGGCCCAGTCTGGCTTTGGTCCCTGCTCTACAGTGGCCAAGGAAAGGGCTAGTGTCACCCCAGCTCCGAACCCGCCTTGTGCATCACAGCCAGCAGCCCTAGGGTTAATTCTGTCAGCTGGATTTACAGCGCCCAGAGAAACTGGACCAACGAGGGGACAGGGTGGGGTGGGGAGATCAAGCTAACGAGGCCGAGTTCCAACAGCGATCTCTGCCCTTGGCTGTGCAAGGATCTGAATGTCTGGCCCTCTGGCTAACGAGGGGTTTAATCGCTGAGATTAGAATTAATTCCTTGGTGAAGTTCTGTGCTGTGGCAGGGGAAGAGAGCCAGAAGGGAGCCGCTGCCAGGTCTGAGCTGGGGCTGGTCCTGTCCTCGTCTGACCAGTCACTGCCCCAGTCTCAGACCCCAGTTAGAGCAGGCGAAGGGGTGTTCGGACTTCTGGGTTCTCTAACCAGCTCTGGGAGCGGAGGGGTGGTTAGAGCAGGGGATTTGCCAGCTAGGACTCCTGGGTTCTATTCCCAGTTCTAAGAAGGGAGTGGTGTCTAGTGGTTGGAGATGGGGGGCTCAGAGTCAGGCTCCTGGATCTTGGAAGGGAGTGATGCCTAATAATATAAGCAGTGCAAACTGGGGTCAGGACTCCTGGGTTCTATCCCAGCTCTGGGAGAGGAGCAGTGTCTAGTGGTTAGCACAGGGGTGGCTGGGACTCAAGACATCATGGGTTCTATCCCCAACTCTTCTGCTAACTTAGTGTGACCTTGGGCAAAACACAAAACAGTGAAATCACAGCACCACCGTTCCATGCCTCGGTTTCCCCCTCTAAATGCTACTGCAGTGAGGAGGGGAAGCAGAGGTCACAGGCAGGAAAGACTGGGCTGTAAAACCAAATCAGTGGAGCAACTCAACCAAGGGAAGGCAAAGAGCTATGTTTCGGTCACTACCAAAATGATACTAAACCTTACTCCGTCCACATAGCCAGGGGCAGGGAGCAGTGCCCTCTGGGTACTACCATAACACAGATCACAAGGAGATTCCCCTCGCCAGAAGGGATGCTTAGAAGAAGGCCCCAGGCTGGTCACCCAGCCAGACAGTGCTGGGCTCATCGTGAATTTTTCAGTTCCTTGGCCATTCCAAAAAAAATCATTTCTGACTGAAAGAAACATTCTCTTCAACCCGAAACAAAACACTCAGTTTAAAAAAAAGAAAATTGGAAGGAAATTTCCAAACAAAAAGTCATTTTGAACCGAAAACCCAAAACATTTGCCCTGTTTCGGAATACTTTTCAACACGCCACATTCAGCGAAACCAACACGCATTGACAAAACGTTTCGGTGCCCCAAATCTGGGGTTTTCACTAAAAGAATGCAACCAGCCCTTAGGGCTTGTCAAGACGAGGAGTTAGCGCGTGCCAAACTTGGATGTGACTCCGCTGCGCCCAAAAAGTCGTCTGGTGTGCTTTGATCTATTCTGCTTTGACACAGGAGTACGGCATTGCACACTACAGAAATTTTAGTGTGCCGTAGCGGGGTCCACCCAGACGGAGCGTGCAGCAGACTAGTTAGCTGTAGAGTCACGCCCCAGCTTGCCGGGCACCAACTCTTCATCTAGACAAACCCAAAGTCTGACCTACATAACCCATGCCAGAGAGCCTCCCTCCTCCACAGGTGGTCCTGCATCCAGCCCATATCTGGTGGTGGAGCTAGAAGAGCATAGCTTTTGAAAATAAAAAGATACCAAGACTGAGACAGATTTTCCCTAAGGGGAGGCTCTCAGCTTCCCTTTTTGAGCTTGCCCTCCCCTGACATAGAATTTGGGGTTTGGGCTTTAAAGTTGGTTTGCTTTGTTGGTTTCACCCCAGCCCCAATCTCTAGGAAACTAGAAAAGCCCAAGCATATGTGCATGCCCAACACGCTCTCTCCTGAGCTGAGACTTCTCTTTAAAAGGCACCTCACTTCCTCCCTCCCCCCGCCACCTTCACAAAAAGACTCCTTCCTTTTCAAGCCAGCACTGCTGAATAATTGAGCAGGATATTCTACTCGGCATGAAAGAGGCAGGGCTCAGTTCTCGCTGCCCGTGTTCCAACAAGCTCTCTGGACCCCTCCGGGGGCACCAAGCCACCAACACACCTCTCCCCGCCTTTGACCCCACTTTGAAGTGGGAAGTGGAAATTTCTGAATCTTGGGCACGGGACGCCAGCCCCAGATACTCAGAGCCTGCAGCTTTACCATCACACCGTGAGTTCTGATGGTCTCTGAACGGGCTGGTGGTCCAGTGAAACAGACAGACGGACCAAACCTCGTACATAGAAAATTAATCATACACCAGGACAGGTCATCAACTCCGCAACTCGCCTGATTTGAACCATGGTATTTGGTGGGGGGGGGGGTTGTTTTTTTGTTTTTCAGCCCCCAGCTGCAGGAGTTGGTGATTCCCTAAAAATCACAGCTTCTGCTTCAAGAGCCTCAGGGTGGCTTGGGACTAGGCTTTTCGTTACAAATTATGTGTCTGTCCAAAGCCCAGCACGGGGGGGTCCTGCTCCATGATGCAGCACATAGGTGCTACTATAATACACCTAATAGAAATAAAATGTACAGCACCTAGCACAATGGGGCCCTGGGCCATGATGACTGCAATGTCTAGGTGCTACCGTAATACATCTAATAGCAATAAAAAATATCCAGTGCCTTCCAGCAGAATGGGTCCTGGGCCATAACTGGGGTTCCTAAGTGCTGCCATAATACACCTAATAGCAATAAAAATGCACAGCATCTAGCATAATGGGGGCTTGGTCCATGACTGGGCTCCTAGGTGCTACCATAATATACCTAATAGCAACAAAAATGTATAGCACCTGACACAGTGGGGTTCATGAGCGGGGCTCCTAAATGCAACCATAATACAAATACATAATAATAATGCCACTTCTACCTTCAAATTAACCAAGGGATTGCTGGGGAGGTGTGTGTACATGTTGGTATGAAGATATGGCAAATGCAAACCCTGATCACTTTCCTTGTACGCTGAATCCCATTCCCTACCCCTGCTCCTGTCTGTCTGTTTCCACTGAAAGCCCTTCTATGCAGGGTCTGTCCTACGGATCAGTACAGTACCTGAGCCCCCTAAACACAGAGGATAACCCCAAGCTCTTATAGTGCTCTTTTCACTAGCAGATCTCAAAGCACTTTACAAAGGAGGCCAGCAACATTATCCCCATTTTATAGACAGGGAAACTGAAGCCTGGGGCAGTGAAGTGACTTGCCAAAGGTCAGCATCTCAGTGGCAGAGCTGGAAATAAACCCCAGGTCTCACAAGCCTGAACTCCCCACCTGGGGTATCACAGATTGGACCCTGTCTTGGGCTGCCGATGAAGCAGGTCGCTTCTCCTTCAAAGCAGAGTTCGGGGCTTGTAAAAAGCCGCCAGATCCAACAGTCCCTCTGTCTGTGGCATGGGTAAGACCAATGCTGGAATCCAGTTCTGGTGTCCACGTTTTTAAAAGGCTGTGGAAAAATGCCAGGGAGGGACAGAGCTCAAAACAACAAGAGGATCCAAAGGCAACTTGATTATAGTGTCTCGGTAGCTTCACAGGGAACGAATCCCAGGTACTCATGGGATCTACAATCTAGCAGAGAAAGGCAGAGCAAGAACCAATGGAAGCTAAAGCCAGGCAAATTCAAACTAGAAAAAAGACCCCTAATTTTAACAGTGAGGATGGTTATCCATAGGAACTAGCACCCAAGGGAAGTGGGGGGGTTCTCTGTCTCTTGATGGCTCCAGATCCAGACCAGCTGCCTTTCTGGAATATGCTTTAGTCCGACCCAAGCTACTGGGCTCACTGCAAAGTTCACTGGGTGAAACTCTGTGGCTTGTGTTATGCCGGAGGTCAGACGAGACAATCTAATGATCCCTTCAATAGCCTTAAAATTGACGTATTCATAGAGCGGATCCAGCATATGGGCGGCAGCGTTCCAGCATCTTTTGATTTCATTGGGATTTGGAGATGGCACGCTGGGCCGCAGGGGCGAGAATGCAGGCCCGGCTCTGTGACCCTTTTAATCCCGGGTTTCTGTCCAGACTAAGGACCCGCAGCTGGCCTGCTTACCTGGTCGTCTCATGAGCGTGGCTGGGCCCATTTCAGCCGCCTGGCTGGCCCAGCAGCCCAACTGGCTGAGGAGACTAGCCGACCCGCTCTTGAGATCAGCAGCACCAGCAGGCTGCTCAAAGCATTCGCCCACGCCTCACTGAGCCTTGCCCATCATGGCTCACTCCAGGTAACCCGGTTCTGACCCACGGCTCTGATCCCTGACTTTGGCTCTGACCCAGGCCTCTGACCCCTGGTTCCTGACTCCCAGCTGCAACCCTGGCTCTGACTCCTGCCGGCACCATGAGGCCTGACTCCGGCTCCATCCACTAGGTGTGACTGCCCACGCCCTGGTCCTTAACAATTTCACTGCTGACTCTACCGGACAAGGGGGCCAGCTGATGCCAACCACGGTGGCAGACTTCACTGTCCTGCTGAGAACCCCCTCAAATTCACTTCACTCAGGCCACCAAAACAGACTGACCCTGTGGCAAACTAGCTGGGCCCCTCCCCATGTCGCCGCCAATCTCCTGAGCCAGCCAGCCCCCTATTCAGGGTGCAGCTGTTGGCTGAAGAAGAGCTGGTGTCTGCTGAACAATACGAGATATTTTTATCCATTGAATGCTTCGATCCACTCAGCCAGCCGTGCATTCAGAGCACGAGGATCACGCCTCCCGGCTCCATAGGCAAGAGGACCACAAAATCTGCCTCAGGAAACTTGGCCTGGTTAGTTTATTCAAGAGAAGGCAACTTGACTGCGGGTCACAAGCACCTACGCCCGGAGATTTCTGACAACGGAGGGCTCTTAATTGAGCAGACAAAGGCAGAAGAAGAACTCATGAATGGGGGTTGAAGCTGGCCAAATGCAGACTGGAAACAGGGGTGAACATTTTTAATGGGGCAGGGGAGTAATCATTGGAACAAATGCCCCAGGGTTGGTGTGGCTGGTCCATCACTCCGCGTCTTTCCAGCGAGAGCAGAAGGTCTGGGCTGGATGCAGGGATCACTGGGTTACGCAGGTCAGACTACGTGATCAGAATGGTCCCTTCTGCCTTAGCCTCTACAGGGCTGATTATCGTTTACACTGTGGGGTGAGTGTCATTTATGGTCGCTTTAAGGTCCCAGTAACACAGCCAGAGTGCTGAAAGGGGCCTTTGAATCAGGCTCTGGAGAGATGAATTGAACCTTCATGCCTTAGCATCCTCTCCTGCTTTGCCAAGGCATCGTCCGACTGTCTTCACGCTCCCTTCCCTTCCTCAAGGACTGGTCCACCCAAATGAAACTCTTGGGGGCAAGTTTAGATTGCTGTCCAGGCTCACCAGCTGTGACCACTTCTCTGCTCTAAGCTCTGGGAGTGTGTGTGTGGGGCGGGGGGGAGGGGGTTCTGGCTGAACCCCCAAGATTCATGGCAAGCCAAACTCGGGGCTTTGATTCCAAACTCTCTTCTGTCGTTATTTGCCCAGCTCTGCTCAAAGCGTTGAGGTCACTGAATGCACAGGCCCTTCCAGTCACCAAGCCCGTGAGCCCTTTGTAGGTCTCCTGCACGCAACCCCCCTTCCCCGGGTTGAAGATCCAGCTATCTTTCCCCCCACCATGGGGTGCGGATCGACTTTCTGTAGCGTGACACCAGCTCTTGTGAGCTGCTGTAGCCAACTCACGCCAGTGCCCACCCTCCGCCAACCATCTTATCTCGCATACACCCGTCACGCTATGAAGTTGGCAAGTTCTTAGTGGGGAGACATCCAAGTTAAAACACAGGGAGCAGGGCAAGTGATCCAATAGAATCCACTTTCTTTTCCAAGCCAGCGCTGACCCCAGATCCCCAGTATGGAGCTAGGGGCGCTGTGCTATCAGCAGAGGGGTGAGGGCTCAGCAGGGGGCGCTCTCCCCTCGCAGCAGACTCAATTCTCCGTTGCAGCCCTAGGGGGCACTGTGCTGGAGGGAGTGGGCGCAGCAGGGGGTGCTCCCCCGTTGCAGTCAGAGCTGACCCCAATGTCCCAGTGCAGCCCTAGGGGACACTGTACTGCCAGATGGGGGCTCAGGAGGGAGCGCTCTCCCCTGGCAGCCAGCACTGACTCCAATGCTGCAGCATGGGTCTGGGTAGCCAAAGATGCTGTCTTTGGGATCAGGTATAAAACCAAGGCCCAGAGTCCATTTGCAAGAGCCCCAGGATCATGCCCAAAGGGCAGTTCTGCCTCCCTGTTTCTCTCCCAGACAGTCCTCCTTGTCCTAAATTGCCACGTGCCCAGCTGTTAAAAACAGCTCCTTGCCTTCCACGCTCTACCCCAGCGGCAAATGCCTTCCAGCAGGGAGCAGCGAGACCTCCGTCTAGAAGAAGGGCTGCTTTGGGAGAATCCCAGCCTGAAAGCCAATCCAGCTGCTCCCCACCCGCCAGGGGACGCACTGGTGAATCCGCACCCAGCTCTCTGCTCCTTGGCTGCACAGGAATCCCACCGTGCAAACCCTGCCTGGCCAATTATCCCATTGCTCTGATTGAAAAGAAGATTCACAGATGTGTAGCCCATACGCCACTCCACTGTCCCCCCGGCTTCCTTCTCATGCACCATAACATCATAAAGTGAAGAATTCGGTCACTGTGGCCTCCCCCCGACTCGCCATCACTCCTCGACAAATTCCATATGCCTGCATTAACCCTTCGCAGCCCAACGCTCATTCGTTCCGCTACAAGGCTGGAGGAAATTTAGCACAGCTGATGGTGGGCTCCAAGTCAGACCACAAACAGGGGGATGCTTAGATTTGATCT
The DNA here is from genome assembly GCF_965140235.1 of Caretta caretta. NCBI lineage: Eukaryota > Metazoa > Chordata > Testudines > Cheloniidae > Caretta > Caretta caretta. Next base: position 4,778,770 of record NC_134228.1, read on the forward strand.
CTCCCTGCCCTTCTGGAACCTGGTTCCCAGTCCCAGTCTGCTCTAACCATTAGACTACACTCCCCTCCCAGAGCCAGGGATAGAACCATGCCACCCAACTCTAATCTCCCCCAGAGATTGCATAGGACTCAGCAGTCCTGACTCCCAGTGCCTCATTGCTCTAGCTACTGTCATCCGTCCCAGAAATTAATTCTTGGTTGAACTAAACACGTTCTTCTATAAACATATCCCATCTTGATTTTAAAACCGCCAGGGATGGAGAATCCACCACGATCTTTGGGAAGGAGTAAATTTTTAACAGTAAGAGTAATTAATCACTGGAAACATTTACCCAGGATTCTCCATCACTAGCAATTTTTAATTCAAGGTGGGATGTGTTTCTAAAGGATCAGCTTTAGGAATTATTGTGTGGAAGTTCTCTGGCCTGGGTTATGCAGGGGTCAGACCAGATGATCACAGCAGTCCCTTCCGGCCTTGGATCTAGAAACGTGGGGGCAGCTTTATCCAAAATCTGCAATTCTGGGGTTCATACCCCTTCCTCTGAAGCATCTGGCACAGATCACTGTCCGAGACGAGAAACCAGGCTAGATGGGCTGCAGCTCTGATCCAGCCCGGTAGTTCACATGTTCCTAACTCAGCACAAATAAAATGCATTCAATCTCCTGCTCCACCACAGATTGCTCGTGTGACCTTGGATAAGTCACTTTGCCGCTCCGTGCCTCAGTTTCCCCATCTGTACATTGGGATAATAGCTCTGCCCTGCCTCCCAGAGGCGCTGTGAGGTTGAAGAATGAGAGGTGCTCAGATGCTGTGGTGAGGTGATGGGGGCTGTTTTCCTACCACCTCCCTCAGCCACTTTCAATAAATAAATTATTCACACTCTTCTGCTAAACAGTACAACACAGACCTCTCCGCATCGCTGCATTTCAGCAGACCATTGGTGTTTTACAAGTACATGCAAGTCATCATGCTAAGTACACCGTGACCACTCAGAATGTCAAGGCTGGACTAGCACTCAGACCTCACTGCTTCAGAAGCCCAGACCCTGCCACTTCAACTAAAGGAGAATTACCATTAGCTGTTAGGAGTATAGGGGGTCTATGACACACAGGTGAGCAGTTCTGATCCCATGCAGCAGAGGGCATCGGTGCATGCACAGACAAGAGCCAGTCATGTTTTACCCACAGGCCAATGCTTTCCAAAGTGACTAATCATTTTGGGGGCCTTGCTTTTAAGGGGTCTCAAGCTGTGTACCTAGAAGGAGCTGATTTTCAGAGGGCGAGTGATTAGCATTTTCTGAAAATCAGCCCCCCCCCCCCACACACACACTTTTAAAAGCATCTTCTCAAAATCTCTAGCCAGGTCTGAAAATCTTGGCCCGTGAAATCTGACTCCTCATCTAGTGGTTAAAGCAAAGGACACCTCTCCACCCTCTCCCAGATCTGAGACCAGAACCCTGCAATCCCAACACCAAGGCCCCCACTGCTCTAAACCCACTAGACCCTACTCCCCTCCCAGATGTCAGAGCAGAGCCCCAGAGCCCTGACTCCCAGCACCCACCAAAACAACAGAAGTTGGTCTTGGAGCCAGCAGGCCCCTTTTCAAACCTCAGAGATCCATCCCCAAAACTGGCAGCATCTTGCTGGATTTTTCTTTCCAGAATTCAGCTCAGCTTTGGGTGGCTGGATGACTCAGGGAAATCAGACTGCCTTTGCTGTCAAATTAAGAGCAATTTGAGCAATTGGGCTCTCTGCAGATGTTTAATAAACTGCTGATTATTAATCAATGTGACCTTAATATTTTCCCTGGTTAAGCCTGGAAGACTTTTGCTGTCAGCATAAATGCTGCTAATTTCACTAATGCAATTGATTAGGAAATTGGCCCCGGGTCAAAGATGCTAATTAGCACTAGAAATGGTTCGGGTCAACAGCTTTATTTGAGAATGGGGAGGGGGATGCATTACTTTAGGACCAGAGCAATTGCCAAATCCAGGGTCCTGTGAGATGATTCGGTGCCTGTAGGAGGAAGGAAATTGAGCCCAGGCAGGTGTGGGAAGCAGGAGAGATGCGGAGTTATGTTATAACCCTTGTGGATCTCACTCAAACACAGAGATATCGCTACATCCGGGAGGGGTGACAAGGGCCCAGATCCTGCATGGTATTTACTTGCCTGACTCCCTTCAGTAGCTAAACACCTTTGATGACCTAGAACCATGATTTCTATCAGCCGTCTCCCCTAGTCCCACTAAGGGCAGCTGAGTTTTCCTCCTAACCTTTGAGGATATAAGTGTCAAGAACCCAGGTGATGCTGTTACGGCAACCCCAAAAGGGATCAGGAATAACTCCCCTACCCCAGCCGGTGGAATGTGGGAAGCAGCAGCAACTGCCTGCCCTCTCTGCTCAGGCTCAGAGATGGACTGAGAGCAGTAAAGGAGCATTTTAAGGCAGTGTTGCCTAGTGGGCGGGTTGCTGGCCTGAGAGTCAGGATGGGGTCCTATTCCCATCTCTGCCAGGCTAAAATCTCTCCTAGAGCTGGTGGTGAGATATCAAAAGGTTTTCCCGTCCCACATCAGGAAGAAAAGTCGAAACCTCAAAAATTTTCACGAACCGAAAAATAAAATAAAAAAAAATATTTGAGTTGGGGTCAATTGAAATGTTTCCTTTTGATTTCAGGCATTAAAAAAATAAAAATTATTCTGATTTTGCTGAACTGTCTAAACAAAAAGTAGTTATGAACTAGAAAAGCAGAAAAATCAGAAAATCATTCCGAAAATATGTCAAAACAAAACACGGACGATTTGGAAATCCCCCCCCCCGGCCCCAAACATTTTTCAAGTAGAAAAGTCTGTCTAAAATTTCCTGAGGAAATGTTCCCTTTTGACCAACCAGTATTTTCCAACAAAAATGTGTTTTAGCTGAAAGATTCCCAGCTGGCTGTGGTCGCATCCTGTGTGCCTCAGTTTCCCCAAACATTAGAGCCAAAACACTGCCTTCAAAGAAGGCTTTGAAATCCACGGATGAAAGGTGCTGTATAAGGATTATAACTGTACAGAGCCACACCAGTGTGCCAGTCCAACAAAAGGAAGTTTGGGTACCAGAACGGTGTATCAGCATGACTCGACCCCTAGGTCACCTGTATTCTAATGGAACAAGCGCTGCTCAGAGTCAGGACTCCTGGGTTCTAACCCCGACTCATTGTGTGACCCCGTGCCTCAGGATTATCTATCAGGAATAACGACAGCGCTCCGATCTGCTCCCCAGCTCACACGGTGTCAGGAAATTGGGATTATTTTGTTTGTTGTTTTCAAAGTAACGTTCACCAGGATATTTGAATATGCGAGGGTATTTCCTACTGCAAAGGTGGGGGTCCAGTCATAACACGCAGGGCACTTTTGAGGCAAGAAAGGGCTCAAATATAGGCTTACCCCCTAAATAATAGCCTGCAGGAAAAGCTTTGCAGTTATCGCTTGGCACCTGGCGTGCTTTGCAGGTGGAAGCCAAGAGACAGGTTAGGATCCTCACTTTAGAGCTAGTGTAACCTTGTCCAAGGTCATGCAGTGTCAGAATTGAGACTAGAACCCAGGAGTCCTGGTTCCCAGGCCCCCACCCTTCTCTAAACCCTTGCTCACACCCCCTCTCCCAGCGATCCTGACTCATACTCCTCCCTACCCCCTGGCTCTAACCCCTAAACCATACTGCCCTCCCAGAAACAGAACCCAGGAGTCCTGACTCCTCCTCCCCACACTCTAACCCCTTGTCACGGGGCGGGACTCACCCCTGCGGCGCCTCCTGCTGATCTCTCAGGGAATTAGCTTTTCCAGCCTCCGGAGCGCCCTCTACAGGCCGGTGTCCTGCTTGCCGCTGGCCCCTGCGTCCCTCCCAGACACCGGTGCCCCTTTTACCCAGGGTGCTGCCCCCTGGCAAGTACCCCCCAAGTCTCTGGGTCTCCCCTCCCCGGGGAACCCCCACCCACCATCCCCACCTCGCCTCAGTCTTTGGCTACTGCCAGTCACCACTGAGCCCCCGCACACTGGGGCGGACTGCAGCGTATAAGCCAATCATCACCGGCAAGGGGGGTTTGGACCTGCTGCCTCTGCCTACCCGTGGGCTGCCCCCTGCAACCCTAAGACCCTTTTTGGCTTTCCACTAGGCCTGCAGCCTGGGGGGTTTCCAGGCCAGAGCTCCCCAGCTCCCTTGGCCTTCCCCCAGCCCAGCGCCACCTCAGGTACCCTGGTACGCTCCCCAGCAGCCAGGCCCATCTCCCTCCACGGCTAGAGGAGACTCTGTGTTCCTGGCCCACGGCTCTCTGATAAGGGCCAGCTGGGCCCTGATTGGGGCGTGGCCCCCGCTGAGCCTGCTTCCCCCAATCAGCCCAGGAACTGCTTGCTCCCAGCCACAGCCCCACCCCAGGGCTGATTTCAAGCCCTTCAGGGCAGGAGCGGGTGACCACCCTGCTACACTCCTCCATCATACTTCCCTCCCAAATACAGCAAAAGAACCCAGGCATCCTAGTCCTCCCCATCCCCTGGCTCTAGCCCCTAAACTCCCAGAAACAGAAGCCAGGAATCCTGATCTCCCCACTCACAACCCCTAGGCCCCGCTCCCCATCACGGCACCTCCTTTCCCCCCCTGCCTAAGATCCAGCTGCAATGATATCAAAAGCAGATCGAGTTCTCAGGCATCCTCTTGCCAAGCTCGTCATTATCATAATTCCTCTGCCAACAGATTTTGGCTCCGCGCGCCAAAGGAGACGCAAACTAAGCCGGCTGTGTGTCGGAATCCGTCTACGCGTGAATGTCCCGGGGGTGGTGGTGCGGGGGGGACGGACAGCACGGGGCTGGTCTCCCCAGCTCCCCTGGAACAATAGGCAGATGTTTATCCCTATTTCAGGGAACACATGTTATTTGCCTGATAACTACCCCGCGGGTAATGACAGTAATCAGAAATCGCTGGAAGCCTGTATTCTTCCAAGGCAGTTAATTTGCTTAATTACACACTTGGAAGCTGCATTATTTAAATGGTGATTTATTGCGTGGCTAATCAATGCTATTTTCTGTGCGCTCTGGGTGTGAGGGAGTGCACACATGTGTCGGAATGGAGCAGCCGATGCCCCTTCGAAAGGACAAGGGCAGGGAGAGCTGGGAGAGTAGGGGGGGGATGGAGGAGTCACAATGCCCTCACTGGGCACACATCAGGAACCCCCAGGAGCTGGCCAAATTTGCTGTGGCTGGTCCACACGCAGGATAAGAGTCTACTACTGCTAGCAGCTAATGAAGGGACTCTTCAAGGGTAATATTTCAGAGCCAGCGACTAGGGCACCAGACTGAGATCTGGATTCTATTGCTGGCTCGACAGTGGACTTGCTGTCTGACTATGGGCAAACCTGGGCCTCTGGTTTCCCCTCCTGGCCGTGGCCGGTCTTGTCTATTTAGTTTATAAGCTCTCTGGGGCAGAAAGCCGAGGGGAAGAATGGCCACAGCTGGGGCGCTAGCCAAGCCCTGGATTCAATTCCTCCTTCTTGTACGGCCTCGGATGAGTCGACGTAGGCCCAGATCCTTAATCACCTCACTTCCCTGATTACAAATATGGGGCAGAGCCGATGGGGCGGGGAGAGGCCCAACTGATTGAGGGGCAGATGTGCGGGGGAGAACTTCTGCAGCAGGGCCTGAGAATCAGCTTAATAAAAGAGTGAGCCCTGGCACCAGTAATGGTCACCAGTGCACCAGGGGATGGGCAGGGGGTGTTAAACAAAAGACAGACAAGAAACCCCCCATTATTATTTTGAAAGATAATATTAATAATCTCATGGGCTCGGAGCTGGCTAATCTCATGATGTTTTGAGGTCCGAGCTGTGATTTTCACACCTTTAGGGTTGGTCATGCTAGGTCAACAGCCCTGCCTTGCCCCACGGGGGGTTGTGTGGGCGTCAGATACCATGGTGATGGGTGGGGTCAGTGTAAATACCTCCCTAGATAGACGAGACAGTAAATGGAGTATAATCCCTCTTTGCTTCATGACCCATGGGTTTTTTTTTTTTTTCCAGCATTGACCACTAAGGGGGGGTTCTTGCAGGTGGATGCAATGAGGGGAGCCCTGATTCCTTCTGCTTCCCCCCCGGCTTTTGGCTCTTACCTTTGCCGGCAGGGCCGGGCGGGGGGCTCCCTTCGGCCCGCAGCCCCCACGGGGGCTCACCGTGGCTGGCGAAGTCGCGCATCTTGAGGTAACTGATGGTGAGGCGGACGATGGAGGCTTTGTCCAGCTGGCTGGTGATGGCGCCGGGCAGGGGCAGCATCTTGGCCAGCTCGTAGAACTCGAAGTTCTCCTTGCCGCGCCGGGAGCGGGCGGCATTGCGGGACTTCTCCTTCCGCAGGGCCTGCAGACTGCGGGGAGGGGGAGCACACACAGCGGGGTTAGAGAGCACGAGGGTTTGTGGGTGGGGGGCTGCTCCCCACCCACCATCTTCCCAACTCAACCAGGCAACACTGGTCCCCCCGCAGCCACCAGACAGGGCCCCCGCCTCCCAAGCCCCGGCCCACCTCACGTGCAGCCACCCAGCCTGCCCCCACAATGCAATGCTGCTTCGGAACATTTTCCATTGTGGGTGCAGACACAATGAATTTTTTCCCCCCGATTTTTCGGAAGGGCCCAGACTGCTTGGTGCTCAGTAGCCAGAACATGGGAAAGGGGCTGTGCCTTCCAGGATGTGTGCGGAGGGGTAGAGGAGCTAAATCGGCAGGGCCTCTGAGGAATGCAGAAGGGATACATGAGGAATTTATTGGCCCATGGGATGCTCAGAGGGTCTGACACTGGAGGGGAGAACAGAGACCCAGCACCCCGAAGGCTCAGTCCCCTCGTTCTCATTTGCTAGCACCCAGGCACTGGAGCAGAAATCCACCTTTACATCTGGCTCTGGACAGGACATCATGGCAAGGGGGTCTGAGAGTGGGCTGGTCCTGCTGCTTCCCAGACTGCGTCTGCTCTATGGACTCCAGACCCCCGGCCTAACAAATAAAAAAAAATATCCCTCGCTTTTTTTTCTTTAAATCCCAATTTTTAAAATAGTGCATCTGGTACCTCCAGCACTGAACTCCTCCAGATTCATGGATTTCCCAACCTCCCTTTAAAGACATCCCCCTTTTACAGATGGGGAAACTGAGGCTGGAGCAGCCTAAGCAACCCTCCCAAGGGGCAGCGAATTGAACTTTGGTCATCTGGAGCCCTCCTCATTAGGCCCCCCTTCCATCCACAGCCAAAGAGGGAACGTATTCTCTGAAGCACCAAGGGTGCATCTATACTGCAAAAAAACCAACCCCATGGCACTGAGCCTCCAAGCCCACAACTGACTCAGGTTCAAGCTTCAGGGCTTCAAACAGCAGTGTAGATGTTCCTGCATGAGCCAGAGCCTGGGCTCTGAAACCCAGAAAACGGGGTGGGTCTCAGAATCTGGACTCAAGCCGAGTGGGAATGTCTACACTGCTGTTTTAAGCCCCGTAGCGTGAGCACAAGCTAGCTGACCGTCACCATAGGGGTATCTCTGCCACCACACAGCCCACTGCAGAGCTGAGCAAATTATGGGTTTTGCAGTTCAGGCACCGAACCGAAAAATTGAATAAAATTTTTAAAAATCTGGTTTGATTCCACTGAAACAAATTTTTTTTTTTTTAAAATTTGTGTTGAATCAAAAACTTATTTAAAAATTCATTCCAAATCAATCAAAACATTTCAGGTTAATCCAAAACAAAAAAATTGGGGGGAGGGGGAGGTGTTAAATTAATTTCAAAACAATTAAAACTTTTTGGTCAAAACAAAAGATTTTTTTTGCAATAAAATCGCCTTTTTTCCTCCGCTGAAGCTATTTGCCGAGTGCGCCCCGAATTAATGGATCGTTTCGGAGCACAGAGAGCTACGTTTCTCCAGGAAAAGTCTGTTGAAAAATGTTCCCTCTGCTCTAGACACAACTACTGCTGTAGCTGGCAGGCCTGGCGGGGGGGGGGGGGGGGGGATCCCTAAATGGAAGGGGCTCCCGCTGTGGAGCTGGTGGCATCAGACGAGGGATCCCAGGAGCGGGTGGGGAACTTGCTGGCACATTTCCAGTGTGTCCCATGAGGCAATTATGGCCGTGAGTCGCCCCGGGAGCTGCCGGGACTTGTTTGTCTAACGTCAAGTCTAGACTCACGGAACGGCTAATAACCACGGAAAGCTCTGGGTCCTCTCCCCATGAGGACACAACCCTCAGTGATGGCTCCCCACGGACACCCTGGAAAACTCTCTACGCACTTGGCTGCTGGCCAGTTCAGCCTTCAGCTGGGAGCCCTGCCGGTGGCCAAATGGAGGGGTCGGCATTTGTGTGGGATGTTTCAGCCCCAGGGTTTCCCCCTTCAGAGATTTGGGGGGTGGGGGAGAAGACCCTTAAAACCGGCAGAGCAACAGTTCGGTTCGGTGCCAGACGTTTGGAGGTTGGTCCCTGTTACCCCAGGATGAGAGACTGTCAGCAAGCGGGCCTGGGGAAATCCTCACCATCGGGAGTGGCTGGAAGAGCAAAGGGTTCGGCAGGAGGGGTACAGCAGGGGGCTAGAAGGCAGGACTCCAGGGTTCCATTGCCAACTCGGGGGGAAAGCGTTTAGTGAGTTGAGCAAGAAGGGTTTGAGGTCAGGACCCCTGGGGTCTATTTCCAGCTCTGGAAGGAGAGTGGGGTCTAGTGGTTAGAGTAGGCGGGACTGAGGGCCAGGACTCCTGGGTTCTATTTCCAGATCTGGGAGGAGAGTGGGATCTAGTGGTTACTCCAGGGGGTGGGGGCTGGGAGCCAGGACTCCTGGGTTCTATTCCCAGTTCGGGGGAAGTGGTGTTTCATGGTGAAAGCAGGGACTCCTGGGTTCTAGCCCCAGCTCTGGGAAGGGAGTGGGATCTAGTGGTTAGAGTAGGCAGGACTGAGAGCCAGAACTCCTGGGTTCTAGTCCCAGCTCTGGGAGGGGAGTGGAATCTAATGGGAGCGGGGTGGACTGGGAGCCAGGACTTCTGGGTTCTTGTCCCAGGCTCTGCACTAACTTGCTGAGTGACATTGGGCCAGTTACGTCTCATTGGGCCTCAGTTTCCCTCAAGGACACCAACATCTCCGGGGGGGGGGGGGAGGGGAAGGGTTGTCTGGCTTTATTAACCATGCCTGTACAGTGTTTCCAGACACGCAGGTGGAAGGAGCTATATATGTGCAAAGAATCCATCCTCTTCAGCATCTTACCAGGGCACTGGCTGATTCTTAACCAACAGTCCTTGCAAGAAGTCCCACTCTACGCTAACGCACTTCACCTCATTGCCGAACGGGGCTGCCATCTTTACTCGGGGCGCTGTGCTCCAGATCGGCTGACTTCAGGCAGTCTCTGAGCAGCTGCCTCTGGAGAAGGGCCAGGCCTCCTACAAGAACAAGAGGCGAGAGAGGGTCAGTTTTCTTCCCCCCACCAGGGAGCCAACGTACAGACAGAGGAAGCTCCTGTTGCTGAAGACCCATCTGCTGTTGCCAAGGGCTAGGGGATGATGAAGAAGAGGAGAGACTAGGGTTATCTCTGTGGGAGACAGGATGGCCTAGCGGATAGAGCATAGACCTGGGACATGGGGGACCAGGGTTCTAGTCCCAGCTCTGCAGAGTGACCCTGGGGAAGTCCCTTTCTGTGCCTCAGTTTCCCAGGCCTGTATCGGGAGAATAAGCCACCCCTTGTCTGGTTAGATTGTGAAGTTTATGGGGCAGGGACTGTCTCTCACTTAGTAACACACACCAGAGACATGTAACCCAGCTATAGCTACATTAGCACTGCAGAGTGCTCCTACTTTGCCAGGACAGCTGCATCTACGCTAGGGACACCGGCATTACTGTGGGTCACAGATCCCAGGTCATCATGCTGACAGATGTCTGCTATGCAGACATGGTCTTCGCTCAAGCAGCGGCTGGGTCCCCAGAGCAGGAGCTGCCCACGGGCACATGGCCTAGATAACGGTGGATCACTTGCTGGGAGGGCGTAGGGGATAAGCTAAGATTGCAGGGATATCAAGGATAAGCGATGGAGACAGGCACAATCTCTCCTTAGGATAAATGGGAGAAACCACCAGGCTCGCTGGACCTCTCGCCTTCTCAGAGCAACACCCCCATCTTTGACTCTGGGGACCCCTCAATGCTGGTACAGACCAGCACATTCACTTATTTGTCTGCATCGTGCAGGGAACAGCTGCCAGAGAGGTTAATAATCTTAGATTACTAATATTACAGTAACACCTGAAATCAGAGCCCCGTCAGGCCGGGCGCCGCCCAGACACGCAGTGACCGAGATTGGGGCCCCCGTCGCGCCGGGCGCCACCCAGACACGCAGTGACCGAGATCGGGGCCCCCGTCTGGCCGGGCGCCGCCCAGACACAGACCCTGCCCCGAAGGGCTCACATACACAAAGTCTAAATACACAAAGGGCACAGAGGGGGAAAGGGACAAGATCAGCGGCCGAGCTGGGATGAGAACCCAGGTGTCCAAATTCTCACTCCAGTGCGCGATCCTAGACCATCACTCAGCTCTTCCCTAGTTCTTCCTCTACTGCAGTAGGGGGGAACAGTATGTGTATGTGTGTATGTGGGGGGGGTGTTATGTTCTCCAGTTCTTTGCTCCCATGGGAGTGCCCGGCAGCATGCCCCCTGCTGGTGGCGTTGCCCCATGCATGCTGCCCACTCCGCTTTTTTAATTGCGCTCAACAGGATAGAATCTCACAACCACAGGGTCAGAAGGGACCACAAGGGACATCTAGTCTAACCCCCTGCCAAGGTGCAGGATTTGCTGGGTCTAAACCACCCAAGACAGACGGCTCCAGCCTCCTTTCGAAAACCGCCAGTGAAGGAGTTTCCACGACCCCCCGAGGCCTCCGTTCCATTGTCCTACTGCTCGTACAGCGAGGGAGTTTTTCCTGAGATTTAATCTACATCTGCTGGGCTGTCGTTTGAACCCACTGCCCCTTGTCCTGCCCTCTGTGGCAGGGGAGAATGACTTTTCTCCAGTTTTCTTACGGCAGCTTTCCAAGTATCTGAAGACCACTACCGTGTCCCCCTTTCCTCTCCTCTTTTCCCAGCTAACCAAACCCAGCTCCTTCAGCCTTTGCTCATACGGCTTGTGTTCCACCCTCTGATCATCTTTGTCGCTCGCCTCTGGACCCTTTCCAGTTTCTCTACGTCTTTCCTATACAACGGACACAGGTCTCCAGGTGAGGCCCAGCCGGCGCCGAGCAGAGCGGTACTGTCACCTCCCAGGACTTGCAGGAGGTATTAATGCAACCCAAAATTGCTTTTGCTTTTTTGGCCACAGCATCGCATTGCTGACTCACGTTGGGGCTGGGATCCACCACACCCAGCTCCTTCTCAGCCGTGCTGCTGCCAAGCCGGTTACCCCCCATTCCGCATTTGTGCATCTGGTTTTTCTTCCCTAACTGAAGCACCTTCCATTTGTCTGTGTTAAATTTCAAGCCCAGTTCTCCAATTTATCAAGATCCCTCTGAATCTTCGCTCTGTCCTCCAAAGCGTTGGCAACCCCACCCCCCCGCCAGCTTTGTGTCACCTGCAAATATGATCAGTCTCCTCTCTCTTCCTACATCCAGGCCATTAATAAAGATGTTAAACAACACCGAACCCAGAACAGATCCCTGGGGAGCCCCACTCGAGACCTCTCTCCAATCCGACATCGTTCCATTAATAGTTACTCTTTGTTTGCAGCTGTTTAACCAGTTACGTATCCACTTAATGGTAGTTCTGCCGAGCCGCATCTCTCCAGCTTAGTTATCAGAATGTCACGTGGGACTGTGTCAAAAGCCTTGCTGAAGTCCAGGTGTAGGATGTCCACTGCATTCCCCCATCCACCAGACCAGTTACGCTGTCAAAGAAGGGAATCACGCTGGTTTGGCAGGATTTGTTCTTGGCAAACCCATGCTGGCTGCTAGTGATCACCCCTTCAGCCTCCCGGCATTCGCCAGTGGAATGGTTTATACCTGGCTCCAGTAGCTTCCAGGTATCAAAGCCAGGCTGACTGGTCTACAGCTCCCCGGCTCCCCCTTTGAAAAGATGGGCTCCACGCTGGCCCTTCTCCAGTCTTCCGGGACCTGTCACCCAGGTGTTTGTAAGTATTATCGCCAGTGGCTCCGAGATTTCTTCAGCTAATTCCTGCAGTAGCCTGGGTGAAGAGCATCCGGCCCTGCTGATTTGACTTCATTCAGATTGGTCAGAAGATCTGTTCTTTACTTATCCCGACCTGCCTCCCGTCCCCTTCATTGTCTGCGGTAATTTTGCTAGTCGTCCGGTCACATGTTACAGACTGAGGCGAGGTAGGCATTGAGCAGCTCTGCGTTCCTACCATCTTCCGTTCCCAGCTCACCTTCTCCAGCGAGCCCACACTGTCCGTGATCTTTCTTTTTCATCTGACTTATTTGAAGAACCCCATCCTGTCATCTCTAACCTTCCTTGCCAGCCATAACTCATTCCTTGCCTGGGCTTTCCTGATTTTGCCCCGACACGCTCGCACTATTCCCAGTATGCTTCCTCGGTGCCGGGCCCCTCCTTCCATTCCCTGAACGTATCCCATTGGGTTTTTAGATCGCTAAAACGTGCCTTGTGCAGCCACATTGGCCTCCTGGGGCTTTTTTTAAATCTTTCCTCTGCGTCAGAATAGCTTGATGTTGAGCACCTGGCATTACACCTTTGAGGAGCTCCCAGCCCCCTTCGACTCCTTTTCTTCCCAACTGGTCTGTCCATGGGACCTCGCCTGCTTTTTCTCGGAGTCAGTTGCAATCCACCTTTCTCAAGTCCAGGGTCCTTGTTTTGCAGTTCTCGTGTCCTCCTTCCTGTAGGCCAGGGGTGGCCAACCTGTGGCTCCGGCCCCCATGCGGCTCTTCAGACGATAAGATGCAGCTCCTCGTACAGGCCCCGACTCCGGGGCTGGAGCTACTGTCGCCAAATTTCCAGTGTGCCAGGGGGTGCTCACTGCTCAACCCCCGGCTCTGCCACAGGCCCTGCCCACACTCCACCCCTTTCCGCCCCCTCCCCTGAGCCTGCCGTGCCCTCGCTCCTCCCCCCCAGAGCCTCCTGGACGCCACGAAACAGCTGATCAGGAGGTGCGGGGAGGGAGGGGGAAGCTGATGGGGGCTACTGACATATTACTGTGGCTCTTTGGCAATGTACATGGGTAAATTCTGGCTCCTTCTCAGGCTCAGGTTGGCCACCCCTGCCGTAGGAGCTTGAATTCGATCAGATCCTGAGCACTTCCTCCCAAGTTCCCGACCACCTTTGCCTTCCCAACGAATTCATCCCGGTTGGTCAAGACCAGATCCAAAATGGATGACCCCCGAGTTGTTTTCTCGACCTTCTGAATCCGTCCCCTACCCGCGCTAAGAATTTGCGGGATGGATTATGTTTGGCTGTCATAGTCTTCCAACAGACACCAGGGATCCCTCGGCCTGGGGCCGCGGACGGGAACTCCCAACGTGGGTGCTTGTCACCACTGCCCTCCTCCTCGGGCCCCCACCCAGGAGTAACCTGGGGGCAAGGGGGGCATTACAGGGTGATGTTGCCATGGCAGCCCCAGGAAAGGTCAGGGGTCTGGGTAGCAACAGCCACCTGCTGCTCTCTCTGTATGGGATCAGAAAGGGGGGCCCAGCGAAAAAGGGCAATTTAATACCTAGGGGAGAGGTAACATGGCCCAGTGGGTAGAGCACTCCGCTGGGACTCCGGAGACCTGGGTTCTAGCCCTATGTGGCGTTGAGTATCACAGCCCTGCTCCCTGCCTCAGTTTCCCCTCCCACCTTTTGGCAATGTAAACAGTGAGCCCTTCGGGGCAGGGGCTGTTTTTCACTCTGCATCTGGCCTGAGGGGCTCCCAGTTTTCACTGGGGCCTCCACCATAACAACAATAAGGGATACAGAGGGGCTAAGGCCAGACACCCCCCGGGAATAACCTGGGTGTGGGGGAAGTTACAGGCCTTGCTCCCAGAGAGCTGACAAGCAGCCTGAGCAAACGGACAGAAGAGGAAGGGTACCAGGGACAGAAAAAACGAACGGAATCTGACTCATTAAGGGTGTCATTAAGGCTTAATTTAAAAAACAAAAACCTGATCAGCTGCCACTTACTTGGTATAACTGAGACTCAGATCCTGTATAGATGTATACACACGCCCTGGCACTGGGCGTGCCAGGGAGTCATACCAGTATAGCTGTAGTGTCTGGTAAATTACCCATATATCCTAGAAACTTCTATGGTGCCCATCACTACAGTATCTGAGCACCTCATAATCTTTAACGGATTTATCCTCATAACAGCCCTGCAGGGCATGGCAGGGCTGTTATCCCCATTTTAAAGATGGGGAAACTGAGGCACGGAAAGCCTAAATGACTTGCTCAAGGTCACACAGGAAGTCAGTGGCAGAGCAGAGAATGGAATGCAAGTCTCCCAACGCCTAGACTCGAGTCCTAACCACTGGGCCAACCTGCCCGCTTGTAGCCAAGCCTTTCGACAATCATGGAGCTGACTTTCTGCCTCCCCACCCTTTGCGGGAACGTGGGCTGGTGGTTAAAGCCCAGAGCTGCACATGCGGGCTCCTGGTTTCTAACCCCAGCCCTGGACAGGACCCTTGCCCTCTCTGTGCCTCAGTTTCTCCCCCATGAGAAAAACGCTCACCTCCTCTCAGAGTGGGTGGGTGCATAATTAATGGCCTCAACTGCACCTCAGGAGCTGGGGCATAGGCCTCCCCACCGGCGAAGAGAACCGCTGACATCAGTTCGCACAAGGGGTCCCTGCTCTAGCTCAGCCCGATTCTGTGTCTGCAAAGGGCTTTCAGAGCCACTGGCCAGCAGGGAGGGTAAAGGGTTAAAAAGGCACCATGATGCCCAGGGAGACATGAGCTCAGCTGCTGCAGCCTCAACCCAAAGGCTGCCAGTGGCGAGACCAAGGGGGGGTCCAGCAAGGGAATGAACCCTGAGCTGAGGGATCGGATTCGGGCCGGGACCGTCTTTCTGTTCTGTGTCTGTATGGCCTCTCTGCCTAGGCGCTACCCTAATACACCTAATAGCAATAAAAACATACAGCCCCTTGCACAAGGGGACCGCCTAGGCGCTACCCTAATACATCTAATAGCAATAAAAACATACAGCCCCTTGCACAAGGGGACTGCCTAGGCGCTACCCTAATACACCTAATAGCAATAAAAAGATACAGCCCCTTGCACAATGGGAGCGCCTAGGCACTACCCTAATACATCTAATGGCAATAAAAAGATACAGCCCCTTGCACAATGGGACCACCTAGGCACTACTGTAATACACCTAATAGCAATACAAATGTGCAGCACCTGGCAAAATGGGGGCCTGGTCCGTGACTCGGGCTCCTCAGCGCTACCGTAATACATCAAATGCACAGTGACTAGCATGGACACCAGCAAACACCACAGCTCCTGCTGGGGAGAGGCACATGAGCCGGATGGGAGGGATCAAGAGGGGGACGAGAGCCTGAACAGCCCACCTCCCCCATGCACACAATCCACAGAGTCAGAACAAGGCTGCGTGGCCGCAAGCACTATCCGCTGCTGCTGGGAGTGCCCCGGGGTTCGAGGTTGAACGGTGAGCCAGTGGCAGAATCCAGCAGTCCTGCCCCCCCCCAACTCTAACCACTAGACCCCACTCTCCTCCCAGAGCTGGGGATAGAACCCAGGATAGACTGACTCCCAGTCCCCCCTGCTCTAACCACCAGACCCCACTCCCCTCCCAGAGCTAGGAAGGGGGCACTCAGGATACAGAGGGCTGTAGTGAGCTGTCTCCCCTCTTTTTCTGCCCCTCCCAGCCACCTTGCCGAGGTGCGAATTCCCTGTGGGCACCTCACCATTTTCTACATCCAACCCGCTGCGTGAGCCCTGGAGCGGGGGACAGGGCCGTCCAACGCAGAGCCAGGGCAGCCCCGCGGTATCGCTCCAGGCCGGCCCCACCATCCCCGCACAGATGCAAATGCTGCGGCAGCAGCTCCCCCTGCCTCCTCCCAGCCACCCCCTCTAGGGCAGCAGCTGAGAGGAAGCTGCCCCATCCCCGCAGGGCTGGCAGAAGGGGGCAAGGACTGCCATAAGCAGCTCAGGGCCTTTTCTTTGTCTCCTCCCCTTAAACCAGATGCCCCAGATGGAAAGGTCTGAGTTGACTCACTGCCCTCCCCCGCCCGGGCACATCCCAGCTTGGCCAGGGGCTCCCATGAAGAGACATTCACCCCCCTCCCGCTTCTCAGCTCCCCCTGCTCTTGGCTTCGGGCCACCCTCCCAGCCCCTGATGCTCACCAAGAATCCAGGTCGCACCCGACCCCTCCTGCCAGGCTGCTGGTCCTGGCGGCTTGAATGCCACACGCACCCGCAAGTGTCCAACTGTTTCGGGTGTATCCTGGGATCTCAAAGCACTTCATAAAGATGGGTCCAGGATTACTGCGCTTGTTTTACAGGCAGGGAAACTGAGGCGCTGTGGGACATGAATCGCCCTCTTGATAGCGAATCAGTGCAGTGCTCAAAACAACCCGGCAGCAGTCCTCCTGACTTGCAAGCCCATTGATTTAATCTACTAGTCCCCACTCCCCTCCCAGAATCAGGGACAGAACCCAGGAGTCCTGACTCCCAGCTCTTCCCTCCTCCCCCGCACCCCCCCTCCCTGCCCACATGCACACACCACAGAGTCCCTCTCTCTCTAACCCTGAGCTCATGTTCCTTCTTTAGATAACCTGAGATGGGGGGGGGGGGTGCATGAAATTAACTTGGTATGTTAATTTCACATTTTACACTCTAGGCACACGCAGGGCCCATCTGGATTTTGATCATTTATGAGAAATTACAAAATTACACTTTAAAAAAGGAACATTTCAGAGCCTGAGTGGGTCTGAGCTGGTTTCCTTCCACCACAGGCAGGAACTCCCGATCAGCACACCCCCAAACTGGCAGGAACATTGGGTCAGGATCCAGATGCTGTCACTGGCCCTTCACCTCCCAGGCTGATCCAGAACGCAGGTTCCACACACTCCTGAATAGTATCAGCCCAGTTCTCCATCCCCCTGAACCTTGTGCCGCCACGGGCACCCGTGCAAACTGGGGAGGTGGCGTTTCTCCCACCCACTTTGCACTGGTGTATCGTACATGCAAGATCCTCGTCATCACAAATTGCTCGTTCCTCCTCTCCATAGTATGGCTCCTAACGACGCCCCCGCATCTTTACTGTGATACCCGAGTGCCTCGCCATCTTTCACGGAGGTGCCCTCGCAGCCCCTCTGTGAGACAGGGAAGTGCAGATGGGGAAGCGAGCAGTACGTCAGCAGTGTAATTCCCAGGTCAAGCAGACATACCCGTGCCAGCTCTGATTGAGCTAGTGTGCTAAAAATAGCACGGTCGCTGCGGTGGCGTGGCTGGCAGGGGAGACTAGCTGCCCTGAGCATCTACCCTGGGTTTCAGAAAGGATTGTACTTGGGGCTCACGGCTATACTTAGCGCGCTAACTCGATCAAAGCTAGCTCGGGTACGTCTACACCTCCAGCTCCCGCGTACACATATCCAGACAGACTAAGGGATTGTCTACACAGGCAAATTGACCAGAATAGCGCACTTCCAAAGTGGAGTAATTATTATTTTATTGTTACTAGGTGTATTACAACTGTACCTAGAAGCCCCAGTCCTGGACCAAGAGCCCGTTGTGCCAGGCACTGTACAAACACTGAACAAAAGAGACGGTAGGTTTTGTTTTGATAATTCCCTGCAAAAATTTTTTTTGACAACAATCGACACATTCTGTCAAAAGGTTCCAGTCGAATCAGCACTTCCCAGTAGCAGAATGCTGTGCGACCAGCTCCAGTCCGTACCGACCCCCCCGAGACAGCAATATCTCTAGCAGCGAGGCGGGCCCTTTTGGCAAAGGTCAAGGTGCGGCTGGAACCCCAACCCCCGATTCAGCCTTCAGAGTCCCAGCCAGCCACACCAACACCACGGAACACATCCAAGCTGACAGCAGGAAACAGACAGAGCTGAGATAAGCTCCAGCGCCCTTGGGGGACGTTCAGAGAATCATAGAATATCAGGGTTGGAAGGGACCTCAGGAGGTATCTTGTCCAACCCCCTGCTCAAAGCAGGACCGATCCCCGACTAAATCTTCCCAGCCAGGGCTTTGTCAAGCCTGACCTTAAAAACCTCTAAGGAAGGAGATTCCACCACCTCCCTAGGGAACCCATTCCAGTGCTTCACCACCCTCCTAGTGAAAAAGTTTTTCCTAATATCCAACCTAAACCTCCCCCTCTGCAACTTGAAACCATTGCTCCTCGTTCTGTCATCTGCCACCACTGAGAACTGTCTAGATCCATCTTTGGAACCCCCTTTCAGGTAGTTGAAAGCAGCTATCAAATCCCCCCTCATTCTTCTCTTCCGCAGACTAAACAATCCCAGTTCCCTCAGCCTCTCCTCATAAGTCATGTGGTCCAGACCCCTAATCATTTCTGTTGCCCTCCGCTGGACTCTTTCCAATTTTTCCACATCCTTCTTGTAGTGTGGGGCCCAAAACTGGACACAGTACTCCAGATGAGGCCTTACCAATGTCGAATAGAGGGGAACGATCACGTCCCTCGATCTGCTGGCAATGCCCCTACTTATACAGCCCAAAATGCCATTGGCCTTCTTGGCAACAAGGGCACACTGCTGACTCATATCCAGCTTCTCGTCCACCGTCACCCCTAGGTCCTTTTCCACAGAACTGCTGCCGAGCCACTTGGCTACGATGCAGTGTCTGTTACAGCAAGTGGGGACTGAGAGTTAGGACTAGAGAAACAGAGCGAGATTTCTGGCCATCTCAGTGCACTCAGGTTCCAGACAGGACTCAGGGCGATAAAGTTGGTCCCAATTTATACCCAGAGCAGCCCCTATTATTAATAATAATTATTTGTATAATCACAGCATCTAGGAGCCTTAATCAGAGATCAGGATCCTATTGCACCATGCACTATACACACTAATTGCTATTAGGTGTATTACGGTAGCCCTTTGGTGCCCCCAGTCATGGAGCAGAACTCCATTGTGCCATGCATACTAATTGCTGTTAGGTGTATTATGGTAACACCTGAGAGCCCTTGCCTTGGAGCAGGACCCCACTGTGTACATTTTAACACCGTTAGGTGTATTATGGTAGCACCTAGGCACCCGTGTGATGGACCAAACCATCATGCCAGGGGCTGTACAAACACAGAACACAAAGGCAGTCCCTGCCCAAAAGACTTCCTTCCAGTCAGGCTTTGTCCATGCAGAAAGGTGGTCCCACCTTAACGGCCCCGTCTGGACAATAAGAGGACCAGAAGAATACCACCATGCAAACCAGCTGAGTAATCAAGGCTGTTAGAGGCAAAAGCATCCTTTAAAATCTGGAATTCAAATCCTACCAAGGATAATAGGAAGGAACACAAACTCCAGCAGGGTAAGTGTTAAAGGATAATAAAGCAGGCCAAGAAAGAATTTGAGAAGAAACTTGCTAAAGACACAAAAACTGTCTGAATTTTTTTTTTTTTTAAAGTACATCAGAAGCAGGAAGCCTGCCCAACAATCAAGAGGGGCCACTGGACAACGGAGGTGCTAAAGGAGCACTCAGAGAAGACAAGGCCATTGCAGAGAAGCTAAATGAATTCTTTGCATCTGTCTTCACTGCAGAGCATGTGGGGGAGAGACCCATATCAGAGCTATTCTTTTTGGATGACAAATAAGAACATAAAGAATGGCCATACTGGGTCAGCCCAACAGTCCAGGATCCTGTCTTCCAACAGTGGCCAGTGACAGATGCTTCAGTGGGAATGAACAGAACAGGGGAATTATCAAGTGATCCATCCTGTCCCGGCTTATGGCAGTCAGAGGTCTAGGGACCGACTGTATGGGATACCATCACATACTGATATGTCAGTCGAAGAGGTTTTAAAACAAATTCACAAATTAAACAGCAATAAGTCACCAGGACCAGATGGGATTCACCCAAGAGTTCTGAAGAAACTCAACTACGAAACTGCAGAACTCCTATCTGTAGTACGTAACCTATCACTGAAATCAGATGACTGGTGGAGAGCTAATGTAATGCTGATTTTTTTAAAAAAAGGCACCAGAGGTGATCCTAACTTCAGTACTGGGCAAACTGGTAGAAGCTATACTAAAGAACAGAATTCTCAGACACATAGACAAACACGATTTGTTGGGGAAGAATCAACACGGCTTTTGTAAAGGGAAATCATGTCTCACCAATGTACTAGAATTCTTTGAGGGGGGTCAACAAACATGTGGACAAGGGTAATCCAGTCCACATAATGTACTTGTACTTTCAGAAAGCCTTTGACAAGGCCCCTCACCAAATGCTCTTAAGCAAAGTAAGCAGTCATGGGATAAGAAGGGAAGGTCCTCTCATGAATCAGTAACCAGTTAAAAGACACAAAACAAAGGGTAGCAATAAATGGTCAGTTTTCACAATGGAGAGTTAACAGTGGGGTCCCCCCCAGAATCTGTTCTGGGCCTCGTACTGTTTAACATATTCATTAATGATCTGGAAAAGGGGGTGAACAGTGAGGTGGCAAAGTTTGCAGAGGACACAAAATTATTCAAGATAGTTAAATCCAAAGCTGACTGCAAAGAGTTAAAAATGGATCTCACATAACTGGGTGACAGGGTAACAAAATGGCAGATGAAATTCAACATTGATAAGTGCAAAGTAATGCACTTTGGGAAAAAATAATCCCAACTATACATATGTAATGATGGGGTCTAAATCAGCTGTTACCACTCAAGAGAGATCTTGGAGTCATTGTGGCTAGTTCTCTGAAAACATCTGTTCAAGGCACGAAAGAGACAACTAAGGGGGGGGATATGATAGAGGTCTATAAAATCATAAATGGTGTGGAAAAAATGACTATAGAAGTGTTATTTACCCTTTCCCAGAATACAAAAAACCGGGGGCACCCAAGGAAATTAATAGGCAGCAGGTTTCATACAAATAAGAGGACATATTTTTTTCACACACTGCACAATTAACCTGTGGAACTCATTGCCATGGGATGTTACAATGGGCAAAAGTATAAAGAACTTTCTGCTTGACACTGAAGCAATTTGATGTGATGGCTACTATGCTCAATCCTACCCAAATTTGCATTTTTACACAGTTCAGCGTTAGCAAGTGCGGAAGTTACAGACTGGTTGGAGACTGAAACTCGGGACTCTTCTTTCTTAAGAGTTTGTCTCATACATACATACATACATACATACACACCCCAGCTCACCCTTTCATTAGCAGCTGATGATGCTGGAATTTTGATGAACCCTTTCCCCCCTGAAAAATGTAGATTTAAGTGCTGCAAACCGAAAATGCGGGAAAGGGTCAGTTTTGATGAATTTCCCATCTTGAAAAAAAGTTGAAAAAAGTTCCAAAATTGTCCAAGCATGACATTTTGACATTTTCTGAACAAAAAGTTTCAGGTTTTCATTTTGAAATGTAACTTCATTGACACTGTTCCAGAACATTCAAGAAGGACGGTTGTGATGGTCTGGATACGCGTCAGGAGTGGACACAGATGGGATACCACACATGGTGATACTAATCAGAGTGTAAGGAACCAGAAATAGAGGAAGACCAAGGATGCATCATCATGGAGTGAGAGGGAGTCAGGGCCCTGCACCCCGCACTTCCTGAGATTCACCATGACTCTCAGCCAGCCAATAAAACAGAAGGTTTATTAGACGACAGGAACATGGTCTAAAACAGAACTTGTAGGTACAGAAAACAGGACCCCTCAGTCAGGTCCATCTTGGAGGTTCTGGGCCTCCCCGCATCTCCCCAGCGAGCTCCAAACTGAAAACTCCCTCCAGCCCCTCCTCTGGCCTTTGGCTCTTTCCAGGTAAGGAGGCCACCTGATCTCTTTGTTCTCTAACACCTTCAGTTGGCACCTTGCAGGGGAGGGGCCCAGGCCATCAGTTGCCAGGAGACAGGGTGTTGGCCATTCTGTTCTGCACACCCCTGCCCTCTAGGGCTCTGCAACAATCACACACCCTTATCCAATCACCTAGATACTTAAGAAATGCACAGGGGAAATTGAGGCGCCCACACAGTATTCAGAGAAAACATTAAGAACATTCCCACTTCGTCACAGCATTGGATAGAGATGGTGAAGAATGACACAAAACAAAGAGGTTTAAAGATAAACAAAGCTGTAAAGCTGGTACTATGAGGAGAGATTAATAAGGCTGGCGACTTTTCAGCTTGGAAAAGAGATGACTAAGGGGTGATATGATAGAGGTCTATAAAATCATGACTGGTGTGAAGAAAGTAAATAAGGAAGTGTTATTTACTCCTTCTCATGACACAAGAACTATGGGTCACCAAATGAAATTAATAGGCAGAAGGTTTAAAACAAACAAAAGGAAGTATTTTTTCACACAACGGTCAACCTGTGGAACTCCTTGCCAGAGGATGTTGTGAAGGCCAAGACTATAACAGCATTCAAGAAAGAACTAGATACATTCATGGAGGATAGGTCCATCAATGGCTATTAGCCAGGGTGGGCAGGGCTAGTGTCCGAGCCTCTGTTTGCCAGAAGCTGGGAATGGGCCGACGGGGGATGGATCACTTGTTCTGGTCATTCCCTCTGAAGCACCTGGCATTGGCCATGGTCAGAAGACAGGTTACTGGGCTACATGGACCTTTGGTCTGACCCAGCCTGATCGTTCTTATGTACAAGACAGAAAGTGATTGAAAGACTTTATTCGGCCCCATTGTCACTGTTAAACTGATGGATGGGACTCAAAGACAAAGGAGAGAGAGAGACACACACAAAAAAGGCAAAAATTGGAACAAAATATTTCAGTAACCCAAACTGAAATTTTTTTTGGTTTGTGTTGTGGAAATTTTTGAGATTTTGACTTTTTGTCCCAATTGAGGATTAATTTTTTATTTTTATTTTTTTATTTTTCTTTTGAAATCTAGAAAATTCTCAGGAGACGGGAAAACCGTTTCCCACCTAGCCTCAATTAGCTTTGACCCAAACGGTTAAAGGGCATGAGCCTGCCCAGATAAAATGCTGAAACCAGCTTAAACAATCCTGAGATTTAAAATAAATAAAGAAATAAGAACATAAAAACGGCCAGACTGGGTCAGACCAAAGGTCCATCTAGCCCAGTGTCCTGTCTCCCGACAGCGGCCCGTGCTAGGTGCCCCAGAGGGAATGAACAGGACAGGGAATCATCAAGTGATCCATCCCCTGTTGTCATTCCCAGCTTCTGGCAAACAGAGGCCAGGGACACCATCCCTGCCTATCCTGGCTAATAGCCCCTGGTGGATCTATCACTCCATGAAATTATCCAGTTCTTTTTTGAATAAATACAGGGTTCTTTTTATTTTCCTTCTGGGTTTTGAGCCTTTAGGAATTATGTTTTCAAAATCTTCTCTGATGCCCTAAGGGCTAGAAACGTGCTTCTTTTTCTAAATGAAAGAAGAGATTCTCACATAATGGCGTGATTTCAGGAGCTGGGATTTTAAGAGGGAGAGAGCAGCAGCAAAATATCAGATTCATCAGCAAGAAAGATACCGTTGTCGTACAAACTTCCTTGGCAGCGTAACTGACCAGGTGTTGGGGCTGTACCTTTAAGAACTGAGAACCCAGTTCTGCCAGGGACCGAGCACCTTCAACGCCCGTTCTGGAAGGGATTGAGAGGTCAGAGTGGTGGACACAACTCAACAAGAGCCCCCAGTGCGATGCTGGGGCGAAAAGGGCCAATGCGATCTTTGGATGTTTAAACAGGGAAATAGTGAGTAGAAGCGGGGACGTGATTTTCCCTCTGCGTACAGGCTGGATGAGACCGATACTGGATACTGCAGTTAGCTCTGGTGACCGATCCGAGGGATGGAGAAAAGGTCTGATCGCAAGAGTCTGACAGAACTCAATCTCTTTAATTTATCAAAGGGAAGATTGAGAGGTGGCTTGATTATAGCGTATCAGCACCTTCATGGGGAGACAATCCCAGGTACTAAAGGGCTCTACAATCTAGCGGAGGAAGGCAGAACAAGAACTAGTGCCTGGAAGCTGAAGCCAGACAAATTCAGGTTAGAAATAAGGCTCATGCATTTAACAAGGAGGGCAGGTGGAACCAACTCCCAAGAGAAGAGGTGGATTTTCCATCTTTTGCTGGCTTCAGATGAAGACAGGGTGTGTTTCTGGAAGAGAAACATTAGTCTGACACAAGTGACTGGGCTCAAAACATGGGTAACTGGACGGGGGGCGGGGGAGAAAGAACCTAACTAGTTTGAAGACAGGGCTTGATAAATTCATGAACAGGATTATACGATGGGGTTGCCCGTGACTGTACTTGATGACCCAGGAGGTCTCTTCCAGTCCTTTGTAGCTATGACTTCTCTGGCCTGGGGTATTTAGAATCATAGACTTTAAGGTCAGAAGGGACCATTATGATAGTCTAGTCTGACCTCCTGCACAACACAAGCCATGGAATCTCACCCACCAACTCCTGTAACAAACCCCTAACTTATGTCTGAGCTACTGAAGTCCTCAAATCGTGGGTTAAAGACTTCAAGGTGCAGAGAATCCTCCAGCAAGTGATCCGTACCCCACGCAGCAGAAGAAGGCAAAAAACCCCTAGGAAGTCACAGTAGATGGTCTTCTGGCCTTAAACTCTATGAATCTACAGGAGACATCCTGCATCTGGGCAGAACTGGGACTTATAGATGAGCTGCCAATTACAAGAGGTTCACTTCCTGTTACCTGGAAAGCACTGCCGATGATCGCCAGAAGGACCCTGCTGCAAGCTGCAATCGGAAATCCATGGTGCCGGTGCTGCTAATACTCAAAGGAGCTGTGTGAACCCTTGGCCACTTTTTGCTACAGGCCCCCAGAGTTAAAAAAACAGACACCATGAAACGGGACTGCTCAGAAACAGGATATTTGGCTAAGAGTTTTGCAGCCGTGGATCCTGAAAGCTGAGGGCCAGAAGTCACTCTGAAAGGTGCCGCCCCCTGTGAAATGCCCACGTCTTATAAGCCACCAACTCCCCGTCATCACCTTTACAGGCAGGCTCAGCGGAGAGACCAAAGAGGAGATGGAGCTTCCTTTATGGGGCAGAGTCAAGGGAAGAGGGGTATGTGAGGTTTTCCCAGCCTGTACCTGCTCTGAGAATCAGGAAAGAGAATCTACACTTCGAGCCCCCAATGCAGCACCTTTCCCCAGGTTGTTTATTTTTTCATTACTACTTTGCCTTGATACAGAGGGCTCCGATTCTCCCATCAGCCTACGCCTTCGTGCATTTACACCAGTGCAAAGCGAGGGCATTTTGTACGCACTTTGCATAAGCACGGGGCAGAGCGATGGACAGATAGGGACTGTGCAAACCATCAGATGCCCTAGGATGCAGAGTGAAGCTTGAACAGCACCTGGCAGAGGTTATTCTCTATCACCACGGTGTGGGCACTTCAATAAAAAAATCACTCCTCAGATGCATGAATGAAACAGCCTGTTATCTTCACACACAAACCTTTCCCATCCAACGTGTCTCCCTCAGCCCCAAGTTTGTTGCAAGGAGAAAATTTTTTTTTAAAAAAACAACAAAAAAGACTCTGATAACAACAAGACAAGAAGCTAGAAGCGTTGGAGAGAGATCTTTCTAAAAGCCCCTAATTGCAAAAATATTAGCATAAACTATGACATGAATTTAGCTCAATTACTGCAGGCTCCCGAGCGGGAGTTATAATTAAAATCCACAGCATTCAGTACAAACCTGCAGAGGTTAAGAAGAGTTCTTTTCCAAGTCAGGGGAACTCAAAATCTCTATTTGCCCATCAGAAATACCACAGGATGTTTCCATTTGGTAAAGCAATAGATCTTTTGCACAAATTATTTTCAGGAGTACTTTCCCCAAACAGCAGGGAAGAGAGACAATATTTTTCCCTTTTTTTTTTATCATCATCTGCTACGAAGTTAAACCAAAGCTAGTTCTGGGTTACCAAGACTCTCTTCAATCTGTTTGAAACAATGCCTAGGGACCACCCATCTGATTAACTAATTAATATTAGGGTGGTATCTATAGACCCCCAATCACAATAAGTGGAAGCTTAGGTCAGGAAGGACTTTTAAAAATATGCTGAAGTGTTGGGATTAAAAAGTGGGTGAACTAGAACATTTAAATGGCTTTGAGATTGTTCCTCATTTAAATTAAACACAAATTTGTTCGTTTGTTTTTTATCTTGCAGGTAACACAAACATAACAAACAGCTTCTGGGCATCTGAGCACCGGTTGCAGAATGGAAAATTGACCGATTTGCTTCCACTGCCACAAACTCATGTAAAGATAAAATGTCCAAACTGCACCTTGGAAAAATCTGGCCTCACGTGTCCACAGCAGATTCATTCCCAGACAGCATCTGCTGCTGCCAATCGCGCCTGCCAGGCCTGCATACGCCCCTCTGCCACCCTGGTGCGAGTCAGACCCGGCCGCCACATCTGCCTCTGCGTTTGGGGCTCGTCTCCTGGTGCCCTTGCCACCAGCCTGCGGATCTCTCTCCAGCACGAAGCACGCCTCCCTCCAGGCCTGGGTGCTTGGATGCAGAAGACAGCAAGGTTTGGGAGAGGTGCTTTGCTTTCCCCCAGCATAACACCAGCCTCCACCCGCCCGCAGCCACAGACCTGCTCTGGCCCACGTCCCCGCCACACGCACACATGCATACCGATCCGAACGCACGCCCCACCGCACTCGCACCCTCTCGCACATACCAATCCAAGCCCACACCTCTCACGCATATCAAATTGAGCTCATCAATAGGAAGGCTGCTTTGTGCATACCAATGCCAGCCTGCCACTAGCAACACAGGCCACAGGCGGACGCTGGAGGGGGGCTTGGGGCGATCAGTTCCATCTTTTAAACTCTCGGACTCGGGGTTTTTTCCCCCGGCGGGGAGCAGGGGTTGATATTTGCCCGTCAGCTTGTTGTTTGGTGGCTGGAGGGTTTGCAGAAGGCGCAGGGCTATGGATGAGCATTAGGAAAAACTAGGTGCAAAATCTGAGACCACGGAGCCATCGCCACGAGCCGCGTTCCACCCTGGGAGTTCGCAGCCCCATAGATGAGACCTCATGGGAGAACTTGGGACCGGGAGGGAGTAAGGGAGGGTGGCAGAGGCCCACGTGCGGGATCAAAAAATGTACTCCCTTGACACAAACTGGGCAGCAGAGAAGGGGCCCCTCTGATGCAATTAGGTCCCAACTATTAAAGCGAAACTCAAAGACCTTTAATAAAGATTCCCCAGGACGGTCAGGCTGAGATGTCTCCTTGGGGATCTACACCAGACCACTCCAATCTGGTACACCAACTTGGCTGGATCTGCCTTCCACAGACAGCAGGGCTCCTGGGTCCCCTTGGAATCCTTCCTCCCAGGCCCTGGGGATTTTTCTAGCAGCCAGCAGCAAAACTACGTACACACATCCCTGTGCTCCATCCTCCATTTCCAGCCCCACTCTGCCTCCTGCAGCATCACCGGGAGCAAAGATGTTGCCCACAGACTCACAGCTGATCTTTCTAGGGCTGTTGCATGAAACTGAATAGACCCCGGCCGGCTCCCACATTGCTGCATTATCTTATACCCTCAGATCCACTCCCCCAACCACCCCCATTGACACTTGAGCTCAAGGAGAATCTCCCCAAGCTTTCAGCAGTATGGGGGCTATGACCCATGGCCAAGCTGTGTTATATACGCATGCTAGCTGAGTCATTGCCACAAACGTGCAGGTCACATCCATAGCAACTCCCCCACTGAGAATCTCCAAGCTCTTGACACACAGCAGCAAAGCCGCACAGCCACCCTACGGGGCTAGGTAACCATGCTTCACAACTCAGGAAACAGTAGGAACAGACCAACTGACTGGCCCAAGGTGCCACAGCGATTCCAGTGACAGAATCTAGAACAGAACCCAGGAGTCCTGACTCCCAGCCCCCCACTGCTGTAAGCCCCCACACCCCTCCCAGAGCTGGAAACAGAACCCAAGAGTCCTGATTCCCAGACCCCACTATTCTAACCACTAGACCCCACTCCTTTCCCAAAGCCTCCTTCTCTATTCCTCTCAGCTCTAGCTGTCCTCCTGGGCCTCTCACCTCTTTTGGGTAATAAGGGAGGGGTCCACAGCTCTCTGTCCTTTTACCACGGCTGGGAGCGGCAGCTGGACAAATTCAGACAGGAACCAAGGTGCACGTTTGTAACAGGGAAGGGTGATTAACGCAAGGAACAGCCCCCCTCGAGACAGGGTGGATTCTCTGCTGCTCCGAGTCTACACTGAGATGGGACGTCTCTTTCTAAATGCTCTGCTCGAGCTACCCCCCAGGATCTGGGCTGGAGGCAGGGATCGCCGGGCGAGATTCCCTGGCCTGCGCGATGCAGGAGGTCAGATCAGAACAGTCCCTTCCAGCACAGAACAGTCAGATCTCGACCCTTCCTTTCCAGAAGCAGGAAGAGCCAAAGCTGAGAAACCCAGCAACCCACGTGCTGTCCGGAAAGCAGACGAAGGCACCCCACGGTTAACCCACCACAGGTCCCTCTGAGGCTGGGGAGACTCCAGATTCCGGGAGCAAGCGCTGATGCTCCGCCAACCCCAGAGTGTCAAACTCTAGCAAAGCCCTGGAAACAGGGGAGATGATCCTGAACTGCCCCCCAGGGCATGAGTTCTGGGATCCACCTAGGACAGCTCCCCTCACCCCCCATTCACCCTACATCTCTTCTCACCCCCTGCACTCCAATGGGACTACATCACAGCCTCACTCGCTCCCAGCCATGGGGGGCCGCCCTCCCTCCACAGCCCGACAGTCCCACTCCTTAGACAGACTGGGAGGGATCAGCGGCAGAGAACCCAGGAGTTCTGGCTCAGTCTCTCTCCACCATCCGCCCCAGATGGGCTAGGGAAGGAGGGTGCGAGTCCGGGGAATGGGATGGATGCAGTGGGGGATGAGGTTTGTGGCTATAATGGCTGAGCTTAGCTGCTTTCTGGCCGGCTCTGCACTCCCGGTGAGGTAAAGGGGCCCGGAGCTCAGAGCAGGGGTGGGGCTCTGGGCTCAGACCCTCGCTGTCTCTGAGCCCCACCCCACACACACACACCCCAAGCACAATGCTCACTCACTAGACCCCTTGCCCTGGATCTTTGCTCCCACAGTGGATCCAGCCTAGCACAGAGGGAGAATGGGGGATTCACATGCAAAGCCCAAAACAGTCCTGCTCCCCCTGCCCCCCCACATCCATTGCCAGGTGGGGAGGAGAAGATGCCAACCCAGCACTTTTTACTGGGGGGGTACTTTTTACACCCCACAGGATGTGCCTGAGCAGATTTCTTTGCAGGGACTGGTGCTCTGTTGCCCCCTCCCTCCCAGGGCAGCTGGGGTGGAGGGTTTTATGGTATGAGGCTGCATGGGATGGAGACAGACGTGGGTGCACGGATGGGAGCAAAGGGAGGTTTAGATAGGCTAGGGCGAGGCCAAGTCCATTTCATGCAAATATCCTGACCCAGAGCCCCCTCCCCCGCAGCTAAAGTTAGGGGACCCACAGGTTAGGGCATCCCCCCACCCCGTTGCTGTCAATCCCATGTTCTCTAGAACCAGGGAGGAGCAGCCCCTCACCAGCCCTTGATAGACCCCCCTGCACCTACACATATACTCCCTCCATGGCCCCCATGCACCCCAACATAGGTGCATCCCTACCTGGCTCCCCCAGCAGATATGAACCCCATAGCACCCTCCGCCTACATATTCAGCCCCCAGATCCCCCCACTCATGCACTCCCTAGACCCCCTCATCCACACACCCACTGCCCCACACACTCAGCCCCCAGCCCTCTATGCAGACCCCCTCAACTCTCATACACCCAATACCCCATCACCCATGCGACACCCCACAACCCCAGCTATGCACCCCTGGCCCCCATTCAGCTCCCTGCACCCCCTTCTATCCAGACCCCACTCATTCCCATACCCCCAGATAACAACATTCCAGCCATGCAACCCCCAGCCAAGCCCCTGCCCCCAACAGCGTCCTGCATCCCTTCTCTCCAGACCCTGAGTCCCGGGCACCCTCAGCCCCATGCCCACCACACAGAGCCCGTGCACTCCTTCTATCCAGCCCCCCAACCCCATGCAACTTGCCCCACATACTCAGCCCCCTGCACCCCTTCTCTCCAGCCCCCCAACCCCATGCAACCTGCCCCACATACTCACCCCCTGCACCCCTTCTCTCCAGCCCCCCAACCCCATGCAACCTGCCCCACATACTCAGCCCCCTGCACCCCTTCTCTCCAGCCCCCCAACCCCATGCAACCTGCCCCACATACTCACCCCCTGCACCCCTTCTCTCCAGCCCCCCAACCCCATGCAACCTGCCCCACACTCAGCCCCCTGCACCCCTTCTCTCCAGCCCCCCAACCCCATGCAACCTGCCCCACATACTCAGCCCCCTGCACCCCTTCTCTCCAGCCCCCCAACCCCATGCAACCTGCCCCACATACTCACCCCCTGCACCCCTTCTCTCCAGCCCCCCAACCCCTTGCAACCTGCCCCACATACTCAGCCCCCTGCACCCCTTCTCTCCAGCCCCCCAACCCCTTGCAACCTGCCCCACATACTCACCCCCCTGCACCCCTTCTCTCCAGCCCCCCACTCACTCAGCGCCCCCCCCCCGAGGGGCAGAAGGCGGGGAGTTACCCGGCTGGCATGGCAGGATCCCAGGGCAAAGGGGCAGGTGCCCGAGCCGCTGTAGCTGCTGCTGCGGGCGGCTCCTTTCCTTCCCGCGGGGGGGTGACCATCCGCCGTGGCCTCGGGGCGCTGGGGGCAGCAGCCGGCAGGCGCCTCCATAGACCCCCCCCCCCGCCCCGCCACGGCCGCCCGCCCCCGGCGCCGCGCTCCCTGGGGCTGCCCCGGCTGCACGGAGGGCGCCCGGCGGGTCCCGGCTCCTCTCCGGCGGGCTCCGCGCACCCCGCTCTCCCCAGCCCGGCCGCCCCGCCTTTCCGATGGTGATTAGCGGACATTGTGAGCGGCGGGGCGGGGGGCCGGGGGCGGGGATTCCGCTGGAGCCGCCGGCACACCCCACTGCATACTGATGCTGCCAGCGCCGGGCGGGCTGAGTGGCTGGGACTGGAGAGAGGGGTGCCCCCCCCCCGAACGGCGCCCCCCCCAAAAAAACCCACCCTGAGCAGCACCCCCAACGAGGGTTCACACTGGGAACCCCCCCCCAGCACCGATGCAGAGGCAGGATCCCTCAATCCCGCAGCAGCACCCCCCAAAACACCCCCAGCCACGATGGGACTCCCCCTTCCCAGCAAGAGTCCACACCCAGGGTCCCCCGCCCAGAGCAGCACCCCTCAAAGACCCCGGAGCCACGCTCCCCCCAGCCCTGATCGCCACCCCCAGCAAGCTCCCCCACAGCAAAGATTCCCCTCCCAGAGCAGCACCCCCCCACACCAGCCAGCAAAAGCCCCCAACCCCAAAAGCCACCCCCAGTAAGGACTCACACTAGGATACACCCCCACCCACCCCAAGCAGCACCCCTCTGCCTCAGCAAGGACGTACACCAAGGGTTCCCTGCCCAGAACAGCACCCCTCAACGATCCCTGAGCTGCACCCCCAGCCCCGAACTGCCACCCCCCAGGAAGGACACACAACAGGGACCTCCTCCCGGGGAGCAGCACCCCCACCCATCATCCTCCCCAGCAAGGACTCACACTGGGACCTCTCCCCAGAGCAGCACCCCCCTCTCAAGGATGTACACCAAGGATCCCCCTCCCAACCCCAATCGCCACCCCCAGCAAGGACTCACACTGGGATCCCCCCGCCCTGAGCAGCACCCCCATCATCCCCAGCCAGGACACACACGGGCACCCCAGCATCACCTCTCACCAAAGACACCCCTGTCCCAGCACAGCAACCCCCACCCCCAGCAAAGATGCAGAGCAGGGACCTTCCCCAAAGAACCACTCTCAGACCACGCTGGGATCACCCCATCACCCTCAGCAGGGATACACCCCAGGGAATTCCTCACAGCACCACCCCCAGCTCACACTGGGCCCCCTCCCATAGCAACACACCCCAGCAGCGCCCTCCGTCACCCCCAGCAAGGATGCACCCCAAGGATCCAGAGCAGCACCCCTCAAAGACCCCTCCCAGAACATCACCCCCAGCAAGGATGCACCCCAAGGATCCAGAGCAGCACCCTTCAAAGACCCCTCCCAGAACATCACCCCAGCAAGGATGCACCCCAAGGATCCAGAGCAGCACCCTTCAAAGACCCCTCCCAGAACATCACCCCCAGCAAGGATGCACCCCAAGGATCCAGAGCAGCACCCCTCAAAGACCCCTCCCAGAACATCACCCCCAGCAAGGATGCTCCCCTGGGGCACCCCCACCTTAGCAGCACCCCACTCTGCTCTCCCCACCTCCACTGCAACACTAACAACCCCCTCCCCTCCACACACACGCTCCAAAACACAAGACACCCACACCCTGCTGCAGCCAGAAGCCTCCGGTCCAACGCTCCCTCCCTTCCACTCCCAACCCTGCAGCAAGGCGGCCCACTTGCACCACCACTAGCCGCACGCCCCACAAATTACACCCCCACCCCAACATAGCCCAGTCTCCCAGCAAAGCACTGGATAGCCACAACCACCTCTCTTCCCTCTCCATCTGCAGCAGAATCTGGCTGGAGGAGCCCTGGAGATGGGCGAAGGAGCGCATCTTCCAGCTGGAGCTCAGGTACGAGGGCAGGGGCTCTGCACAGCAGCAAGGCATGCTTGCAGAGGTGCGAATTTGACCCATCAGACAGGAAATAAGGCAGAAATTTTTAACAAGGAGCGTAATTAAGCGCTGGAACTATTCACCAGGGGTCGTGGTGGATTCTGCATCACTGTTTTTAAATCAAGAGGGGTTTGAAGTGGAAGGGCTGCAGCTGTCCTGAAATAGCTCTTGAAAAATAGTTAAGAACATAAGAACAGCCAGACTGGGTGAGGGCAATGGTCCATCCAGCCCAGCGTCCTGTCTTCCGACAGTGGCCAGTGCCAGGTGCCCCAGAGGGAATAAACAGAACAGGTCATCATCAAGCGATCCACCCCCTGTCGCCCATTCCCAGCTTCCGGCAAACAGAGGCGAGGGACACTTCATTACATGGGTTTGCATCCCTGCCCATCCTGGGAGTCCAATGTGCATTACTTTGCATTTCTCAACACTGAATTTCATCTCCCATTCTGCTGCCCAGTCACCCAGTTTTGTGAGGTCCCTTTGTAACTCTTTGCAGTCTACTTTTGACTTAATCTTGAGTAGTTTTGTATCTGCAAATTTTGCCACCTCACTGTTTACCTGGTTTTCCAGTTATATTATTCCAGAATAGCTAGTCTGATTAATCTTCCCATGTAAACAAGCTCTTAGATAAAGTCTGAGGTTTTCAAGAGCAACATGAATATTAAAATTACACAGGGTCATGGTGGGTTCTCCATCCCTGACCATTTTTAAATCAAGATGGAATGTTTTTCTAAAAGATCTGCTCCAGTTTGATGGCTTGTGTTATACAGGGGGTCAGACTATCACAATGGTCCCTTCTGGCCTTGGAATCTATGAAAATCAGCTCCCAATTTATGAGCAGGCTGTATCTGAGAAACCCCTTGACTAAATGACACCAAATTTGTCCCCAAGTCTACCCCTGCCCCTGTTGCAACATACCAGTTTTAACAATAACCTCAATATGCACCTGAATTTTGGAGCATGTCGAAAATTAAGAATAGCTCACACTGGGAATTCCTTGATCACAGGACCCCGTAATTGCCCCCTCAAGCTTCCCTCCAACCCCTGTTCTGTTTTACCAACATTCAAAGTAATCTCAAGATGCACATGGGATTTTAGAGCACTTTAAAAATTAAAAGAAGCTCATATATGTGGGGTGGGGTATATATTGGGAACCATTTAATTAAATGATCCCCAATTTGCACCACTAATTTCTAGCTCAGCCCCTCTCATGACACATCAAGTTTCAAGACAATCTCCATATGTATGTGTATTTTAGCACCCTTTGATTATTAAAATTAGCTCTTTATTGGGGTGGAGGGCTATATCAGAGGATCCCTTGACCAAATGACCCCAAGTTGTATCACTTGCGACCCCTTAACACACCAATT
This sequence comes from Caretta caretta, assembly GCF_965140235.1. Lineage (NCBI taxonomy): Eukaryota > Metazoa > Chordata > Testudines > Cheloniidae > Caretta > Caretta caretta. The sequence goes on from NC_134228.1 coordinate 4,812,973, forward strand.
CATGATAGCATGGCAGGATTTCCATTTTAACAAGTGAAAGGTCTGAAAATATTCTGTCCTTCAGGTTAGAAGCATCACTTTTAAATGCTCAAAAAGAAAAGGAGTACTTGTGGCACCTTAGAGACTAACCAATTTATTTGTAGTTTGTGCACTGCGTGATTTTTCTGAAATGGTGTGTGGAGGGAAATATCACTTGAGATTTGTTATGACTGTCATAGAAGATCAGGGTTGGAAGGGACCTCAGGAGGTATCTAGTCCAACCCCCTGCTCGAAGCAGGACCAATCCCCAACTAAATCATCCCAGCCAGGGCTTTGTCAAGCCTGACCCTAAAAACCTCTAAGGAAGGAGATTCCACCACCTCCCTAGGTAACGCATTCCAGTGTTTCACCACCCTCCTAGTGAAAAAGTTTTTCCTAATATCCAACCTAAACCTCCCCCACTGCAACTTGAGACCATTACTCCTTGTTCTGTCATCTGCTACCATTGAGAACAGTCTAGAGCCATCCTCTTTGGAACCCCCTTTCAGATAGTTGAAAGCAGCTATCAAATCCCCCCTCATTCTTCTCTTCCGCAGACTAAACAATCACAGTTCCCTCAGCCTCTCCTCATAAGTCATGTGTTCCAGTCCCCTAATCATTTGTGTTGCCCTCCGCTGGACGTTTTCCAATTTATCCACATCTCCAGATGAGGCCTCACCAATGCTGAATAGAGGGAAACGATCACGTCCCTCGATCTGCTGGCAATGCCCCTACTTATACATCCCAAAATGCCATTGGCCTTCTTGGCAACAAGGGCACACTGTTGTCTGGAACTAACATTTCCTAGTGTTTGACATTGTCTTCAGACCCCCTTTTCCAAGGAACTCTCTCACTTTGAGGGGTGAAATTAATAAGTATGAGCCTCTGGATTGTGCAGATTGGGCAGGTGAATGATGGTAGAAAGTTGAAATTTGTTTCCCATGTTTATTTTGTTCACTGATGAGTGTCACAGCTACTCGCAAAAAGAACAGGAGGACTTGTGGCACCTTAGAGACTAACCCATTTATCTGAGCATGAGCTTTCGTGAGCTACAGCTCACTTCATCCGATGCATACTGTGGAAAGTGTAGAAGATCTTTTTATATACACACAAAGCATGAAAAAATACCTCCTCCCACCCCACTCTCCTGCTGGTAATAGCTTATCTAAAGTGATCACTCTCCTTACAATGTGTATGATAATCAAGGTGGGCCATTTCCAGCACAAATCCAGGGTTTAACAAGAACGTCTGGGGTGGGGGGGGTAGGAAAAAACAAGGGGAAATAGGTTACCTTGCATAATGACCTAGCCACTCCCAGTCTCCATTCAAGCCTAAGTTAATTGTATCAAATTTGCAAAAGAATTCCAATTCAACAGTTTCTCGCTGGAGTCTGGATTTGAAGTTTTTTTGTTGTAATATCACAACTTTCATGTCTGTAAGCACGTGATCAGAGAGATTGAAGTGTTCTCCGACTGGTTTATGAATGTTATAATTCTTGACATCTGATTTGTGTCCATTTATTCTTTTACGTAGAGACTGTCCAGTTTGACCAATGTACATGGCAGAGGGGCATTGCTGGCACATGATGGCATATATCACATTGGTGGATGTGCAGGTGAACGAGCCTCTGATAGTGTGGCTGATGTTATTAGGCCCTGTGATGGTGTCCCCTGAATAAATATGTGGGCACAGTTGGCAACGGGCTTTGTTGCAAGGATAGGTTCCTGGGTTAGTGGTTCTGTTGTGTGGTATGTGGTTGCTGGTGAGTATTTGCTTCAGGTTGGGGGGCTGTCTGTAGGCAAGGACTGGCCTGTCTCCCAAGATTTGTGAGAGTGTTAGGTCATCCTTCAGGATAGGTTGTAGATCCTTAATAATGCGTTGGAGAGGTTTTAGTTGGGGGCTGAAGGTGACGGCTAGTGGCGTTCTGTTATTTTCTTTGTTAGGCCTGTCCTGTAGTAGGTGACTTCTGGGAACTCTTCTGGCTCTATCAATCTGTTTCTTCACTTCCGCAGGTGGGTATTGTAGTTGTAAGAATGCTTGACAGAGATCTTGTAGGTGTTTGTCTCTGTCTGAGGGGTTGGAGCAAATGCGGTTGTATCGCAGAGCTTGGCTGTAGACGATGGATCGTGTGGTGTGGTCAGGGTGAAAGCTGGAGGCATGTAGGTAGGAATAGTGGTCAGTAGGTTTCCGGTATAGGGTGGTGTTTATGTGACCATCGTTTATTAGCACTGTAGTGTCCAGGAAGTGGATCTCTTGTGTGGACTGGACCAGGCTGAGGTTGATGGTGGGATGGAAATTGTTGAAATCATGGTGGAATTCCTCAAGTGCTTCTTTTCCATGGGTCCAGTTGATGAAGATGTCATCAATATAGCGCAAGTAGAGTAGGGGCGTTAGGGGACGAGAGGTGAGGAAGCATTGTTCTAAATCAGCCATAAAAATGTTGGATACTGTGGGGCCATGCAGGTACCCATAGCAGTGCCGCTGATCTGAAGGTATACATTGTCCCCAAATGTGAAATAGTTATGGGTAAGGACAAAGTCACAAAGTTCAGCCACCAGGTTAGCCGTGACATTATCGGGGATACTGTTCCTGATGGCTTGTAGTCCATCTTTGTGTGGAATGTTGGTGTAGAGGGCTTCTACATCCATAGTGGCCAGGATGGTGTTACCAGGAAGATCACCGATGAATTGTCGTTTCCTCAGGAAGTCAGTGGTGTCTCGAAGGTAGCTGGGAGTGCTGGTAGCGTAGGGCCTGAGGAGGGAGTCTACATAGCCAGACAATCCTGCTGTCAGGGTGGCAATGCCTGAGATGATGGGGCACCCAGGATTTCCAGGTTTATGGATCTTGGATAGTAGATAGAATATCCCAGGTCGGGGTTCCAGGGGTGTGTCTGTGCGGATTTGACCTTATGCTTTTTCAGGGAGTTTCTTGAGCAACTGCTATAGTTTCTTTTGGTAACTCTCAGTGGGATCAGAGGGTAATCGCTTGTAGAAAGTGGTGTTGGAGAGCTGCCGAGCAGTCTCTTGTTCATATTCCGACCTATTCATGATGACAACAGCACCTTCTTTGTCAGCCTTTTTGATTATGATGTCAGAGTTGTTTCTGAGGCTGTGGATGGCATTGTGTTCCGCACGGCTGAGGTTATGGGGCAAGTGATGCTGCTTTTCCACAATTTCAGCCCGTGCATGTCGGCGGAAGCACTCTATGTAGAAATCCAGTCTGCTATTTCGACCTTCAGGAGGAGTCCACCTAGAATCCTTCTTTTTGTAGTGTTGGTAGGGAGGTCTCTGTGGATTAGTATGTTGTTCAGAGGTATGTTGGAAATATTCCTTGAGTCGGAGACGTCAAAAATAGGATTCTAGGTCACCACAGAAATGTATCATGTTCGTGGGAGTAGAGGGGCAGAAGGAGAGGCCCCGAGATAGGACAGCTGCTTCTGCTGGGATGAGAGTATAGTTGGATAGGTTAACAATATTGCTGGGTGGGTTGAGGGAACCATTGCTGTGGCCCCTTGTGGCATGTAGTAGTTTAGAAAGTTTAGTGTCCTTTTTCTTTTGTAGAGAAGCAAAGTGTGTGTTGTAAATGGCTTGTCTAGTTTTAGTAAAGTCCAGCCACGAGGAAGTTTGTGTGGAAGGTTGGTTTTTTATGAGAGTATCCATTTTTGAGAGCTCATTCTTTATCTTTCCCTGTTTGCCGTAGAGGATGTTGATCAGGTGATTCCGCAGTTTCTTTGATCACATGCAGTCCCATTCTTAGGGGGTGAGCATCATGTGTAAGGGTAGGTAAGCACTGGAACAAATTACCTAGGGAGGTTGTGGAATCTCCATCACTGGAAGTTTTAAGAACAGGTGAAACAAACACCTGTCAGGGATGGTTTAGATAATACTTAGTCCTGCCTCAGTGTATGGGACTGGACTAGATGACCTATTAAGGTCCCTTCCATTCCTACCTTTCTATGATTCTTCTCTCTCTCTGGCGCAATGACTGCTCCACTGTGGGTGAATACATTTCGGCCAGAGGCAAAGAGAAGAGAATGAATGAATGACGCTGTAGCTCTGGTGGGTCAGAGACCTAGGGTCCAGTCCCCCTGCTCCCATCACTCTTTCATTAGATATCCACAGTTGGATAGCTTCAACAGGAGAGACTAAGGGAGCCCTACACTCAGATCAGAATCTCTCAGAGCTCAGTGATTCAAGAACTTTCCTGAGAGGTGGGACATAGGCTTTTACTTTTCCCCAGGGATGGGTCTTAGGTCAGAGCATCTAGAATAATTGTTGCTCTTGCTGGAGACGCACCAAAAGGACTGAATGCTCTCATGATACTTGACTTTTTTTTTTTGAAGACCTGAGCTCCTGGAGTCATGTGATTAGCTGAAAATCTCAGATCTCTCTCTTTTTTTAAATAGCAAGTTACAGAGGAACATTGGAAAACATGACCCCTAATGGCTTCGACATCAGAAGGGGAATAAAGAGACCCCATCATGGATTTTCTTTTAAGATTTCACAAGTTTTAAGCCACTCATGAGTTTTTGGGACCTGATTTATACTTAGAGCTGGGCCAAGGTGTTCCAGGAGAACAGTTTTCCATCCAAAATGCTGATTCAATGAAACCAAAATGTTTTGTGGGAATGTATTGATTTCACCAAAATCTGATGAAAAATTATCAAACGCTTGGTTATCACTTCAACTTCTATATTACATAATCTAAACAAGGCAAAATACAGCACTTCCACTGTTTCCGTGAACTGACAAACTGAACAAGATGTCAGTTCAGGTCTCTCAAAATAAAACGTTTGGATCATTTCAACAAGTTCTGTTTCGATTTCAACCTTTTCTTTTGTAACCCTTTGTAGTTTGATTTCAAAACAAAAATCCATTTTGAGCCGAAAATGTTGAAAGTGACAAAACTTTTTTCAAACATTTTCAAGGTGGAAAATTGGTCAGAACAGACCCTTTCCCTCAAATAGTTTGTATTTTAACTGTTGACCAATAAATGCTGTAGGGGCAAGGCTGCGGAAGATTGGCGAGGAGCTAAGTGGTGGACTGAGTACGTAACTGGAGGTAAGCGGCGGATGCAGGCAGTTTCAATGAACTTTGTCCGACAGACCCTGCCAAAAGACATTGTAGCCTAGCTCAGCATATTTTTGCCTGTAAACGAGTCAATTTATGTAATAAGCATAAATTGTACATTTAAGAATGTAGCCAGCTGTTGACCCCATGTAACCCCGAGATAAGCGCGGAGAATATAGCACCGCAGAGGACTCCCCCCCGGCGAAGTCCTGCCTGGTCAGCTGTCCCAAACGGCCAGAGTCCCCTGCAGCCCCTCCGCGCGTCCTAGGGGCTCCCCATGCAGATTGCAGCACAAGTTCTTCCTTCCTTCAGTAAAGCATAGTTTACTATTCTTAGGCCTGAGTGTCCTCCTCTCGCTGGTATCTCCCCCCCAGCCCTTGCGGGTACAATTGGCGTCACGAACAGGATACTAGCGGAGGGATGCCTCTTTGGGGAAGGAAGAATAAGGGGGAGGGAGAGAGCCGCCCCCCCCGGGTGGCCCTCCACGGGACGGTGGACACCGGTGACTCGCAAGCTGGCGGGGTTGGTTGCCCCCGCCGCATGGCTGGAGCTAGAGCAGGAGCCGGGGTTTACCCCAGTTCGGCTGGAGGAACTGATATCCGAGCTGCCGCTGGACAAAGTAGGACCCGCGGAGCGAAAAGCGGCGGGGGACCTGGGATGGGTCTTCCTGACCGCGCTCCGTGTGGTGAAGAAGGCACTGCTGGTTCAGCACCAGAGGATAGGAAGATTAGAGGCTGATTTGCAGCAAGCAAACGAGGCCCACTCACTAACCCAAGAAGTCATCACTAGTACAGCTGAACGGGCCGATTGGTTACAGCACCGCTGCGCGGTTAGGGCGACTCGCATTGCGAACCACCAGCGGCGAAAGGGAAGATAGCAAGACGTGCGTCCCCTTGCCGTACGCGCACTGGTAAGCAAAAGCGACTGGGATCCAGACATTTGGGAGACGAGCGAGGACGAGTCCCCGGGGAGGGGGACGGCGGGAAGGCGGGACTGTACCCACAACTGCGGCCCATTGTTGAGACATGGTACGAGGGACCGCACAGGGAGAACGATCAAATGGTAGGAAGGGATTTTATCCAGGAATATAAATCCTCCGAGATACAGGATTTTGTGCAGCATTTCAAGCAGCGTCCCAAGGAGTCGCTGCTGGCCTGGCTGCTACGGTTGTGGGACAATGGAGCGGATGTGATTACCCTTACCCGCACTGAGCGAGGCAGGATAGGCTCGCACACCACAGACCCCCTCCTTCGTAGGAATCTCAAGATAGGGGCCAACTCGGAGGCGAATTATCCGTATCCCTCCCTCATAGCATGGTTGACCATGGCTGTCAAAACCATCTGCAGTTCGCCCACAGACATGGATGATGGGTTGGAACAGTGGGCCTCCATCCCAGAGGGGGTTAGCCAGCTCCGACAGCTGGGCATGCTCACCGGCATCTTTGCTGAGCATTTCGAAGGGCCTGATGTCGTGGAGCTGACCCGTACCATCCGCACCCAGCTTCTGCAGAACCTCCCCCCCACACACACACCTCAAGGTGATGATCCCGCCGATGGTTGGGGGGCCGTAGGGTCGGTGGGAGATGTGAGGCAGCTCATGATGCAATTAACGGAAATTGACAGTATGACGAAAACCACAAAGCGGCGGCAGGTGAATGTGAAGCAAAAGGAGAGGGTTAGCCGCAATATTATGTTTAAAGACCTACTGAGAGCAGGGATTCCCCTGGGGGAAGTGGATGGGAAAACCAATGCTGAGCTGTTAAAACACTGGTTACAGCTTAAGCCGGAACAGCGTACCAAGGAGAGGGTAGGAGCCCCGAAAACAAGGTAGATGGCACCCCCCAGTGGCCCCAACCGTCTACCCCACCGGCAGACTATGTCGAATGGAAGCTGCCCGCCCAGTATTGACGGGGTGGGTCCCCCTCGCCCCCAACCCTGGAGGTAAGGTGCTATGTAGTGGGGGACCACCGCTCTTATGTCCCAGTAGAGATCTACTGGCCTAATGGGGGGCGACAACGAGTAATGGCCCTTGTGGTCACAGGAGCAGATGTGACTATATTGCATAGCACCCCGCCCCGTTGGGGCAGGCCGGTAACGGTGAGCGGCCTCGCAGGGGTGGATGTTCAGGCCGCACCGATGCAGTTACGGCCGGCCATCGGGAAGGCCCCCCCCATACGAGTCACCGTTTTAATTGCCCCCCTTCATGAATATATATTGGGTATAGACCTCCTCCGAGGGCAGACCATAGATACCCAATGGGGATCCTTTTCCTTTGGGCACCCGCTGTACGTCCGAGCGGTTGTAACCATGCTGCGGGGGCATCCGCGGTGGGACCCCGTGGTGCTTCCAACCCCCACCACGGTGGTCAACACCAAACAGTATCGGATACCTGGTGGGCATGAGGAAATAACCGCTACCGTTAAAGGTCTGCTCCAGGTGGACGTCATTCGCCCCACCATGAGCGCATTCAACAGCCCTATCTAGCCAGTCCATAAAAAGGACGGAACCTGGCGCATGACAGACGACCACAACCTGAATAGGGTCACCCCAATCCTGACAGCGGCAGTTCCCGACATGGTCTCCATGGAGCGCCTCGCAACGCTGGTAGGGCAGTGGCATGTCGTGGTGGACTTGGCACTATCTTGATGATGTCCTGCTGAGCGGGCCCCAGGAGGCGGCACTCTCCGAGGCCAAGAACAATGTGTTGCAGGCTCTGGCAGCCAGCGGATGGGCTGTCAACCCTGGTAAAATCCAGGGGCCCAGCCAGGAGGTGATCTTCTTGGGAATACTTTGGTCGGGGCCTCAACGCAAGATCCCACAAAAAGCCATCGAAACAATTACCCACTTCCCAGAGCCCACTAGCGTAAGCCAAGCCCAAACTTTCCTGGGCCTCCTTGGGTATTGGCACACATTTATTCCCCATCTAGGGTACATCTTGCAGCCCATACAAGCAGTAGTCCGGAAGAAAGCCACATTTAGTTGGGGGGCCAAGCAGCAGGCTAAAGAGGCGCTCAGCCAGCGTGCAGTGCTGAGCCCAGACAGACGAGGCACCCCCTTCGAACTCGAGGTACCGGTGGTTGACCACGTGACCTCGTGGGGGCTGTGGCAGCAAGCTTTGTCTCGAAAGCAGCCCGTAGGGTATCGGTCGCGATCCCTGTGAGGCGAGGCTGAGCGTTACACACCCCTTGAACAGCAGCTGCTTGCAGTAGTGTGGAACCTGCAGCAAACCGAGCCCATAACAGGCGGAGCCTGTAAAGGTGTGTACCCCGCTTCCGATTATGGGTTGGGTCCGGGACGAAAGCCCGCTCACACGGACTGGGGTAGCCCAGACTCAGACCCTATGGAAGCGGACACACTACCTGCAGCTGCGTATGCAAATGACCCAGGCAAGCATTACCGACGCGCACGGGCGCCTTTTGAGTGCTGTCACCTTCGAGGAACTGCCCTCCGGGGGCCAGCGCACTTATGCCCCCCCGGTCGAAGTGCCTCAACCCCCCTGTATGGAGGCCCCTCCCTATGCTTCCTTAACCGAACAATGAGAGGTCGCGTGGTTTACTGATGGATCGGCCTCGTACGGGGGGCAGAACGGTGGTGGCGAGGGGCCGCATATAATCCCTGCCTTGAGGAAATACTGTTCGAAACCGGTCCTGGCCTGTCCTGCCAGTGGGCTGAGCTACGGGCAGCCTTCATGACCATCTCAGAGAATCCAGGGCCCCTTTATCTGTATACGGATAGCTGGGCATGATGCAGCGGATGGCCGTCCAGCATGCGGCTGGCTGGAAGGTGCATGACAAACCCCTTTGGGGTTACGACATGTGGCCTGCCATTTGGGATGCCTGTAGCCAGACAGAGGCCCGTTGCTGTTCGTCATGTAGACGCCCACCTGACGGGGAATCAGAGGAGGCCTGGTTTAAGAGAGAGGTAGATGACATAGTCACAGTATATGTAGTAGCTGCCCCCGGCCTGGCCGAATGGATACATCAAAAGAGTGGTCATCTAGGAGGGGAAAAAGCAATGCAATGGGCCACCAATCGTGGCTTGCAGACCATGATCGGAGCGCAGCGGGATGCCCATCAGCACCGCCCACAGTGCACCAGGCTCTTCCCCCAGCACTTAAAAGCAGAAAAGGGGTACCTGAAGCGAGGTCAGAAACCTGGGGAAGTATGGCAGGTGGACTACATCGGCCCGCTGCCCAAAAGTCAGCGACATAAATACGCGCTAACTGCAGTAGACACATATTCAGGTCTGCTCTTTGCATAGCCGTACGCAAGCATCACACGGGAGCAGACTATAAAGGGGTTGGAAGAACTCACCCACTACTATGGATCCCCCCTCGCCGTGCACAGTGACCAGGGAACAATTTTACGGGAATGGAAGTAAGAGAATGGGCTAGGGGACGGGGGATTGCGTGGGTGTTCCACATCGCATACCACCAGCAGGGCGCCGGGCTCATCGAACGCATGAACGGCTTGCTAAAGACCAGTTACGCAAACTATCTCCCACTGAGTCCCTGGCCGGGTGGAGCCGTAATCTCCGCCAGGCCATGGCTGCGTTTAATGACCGCCCTCTGTACGGCTCCACCCCGTATGCTAGATTCAAGGGGGAGGTCATCGAGCGGCCTCTCCATTTGGGCCACCCCGGGAAGCGCTGGTCTCAATCTGCAGGTCCCTCAAGAGGGCCTCACTCTACAGCCCAATAGCCGGAATCTTGTAAGTACTGGCTTAGCCATAGGGCTCCCACAAGGCTATTATGGGCGCATGGCCCCATGCAGCAGTCTGGCCTTAAGGGCATAGATGTTGCAGCGGGAGTAATCGACGCTGACTATACCGGGGAGGTTAAGGTTGCTGTTGGTTCACAATGGCCCGCAGGCAGTAACCCTCCCCCAAGGCGAACATATTGCGCAGTTGATTTGCGAGCGCATTGGGTTGTCTGATGTCCAGGAGGTGGATGCACTTGCATCCACCACTCGAGCGAGAGGGTTCGGCTCGACTGGACGTGCAGTTTGGGTCCACGACCCCACCAAACATAACCCGCTCGAAGGGGAAATGCTAGCTGAGGGTCCCGGGCACACTCACCTCGTACTGCTAAAAGGGGAAGACGCCCCAATTTATGTGCGCTCTAAGCGTCTTTCTTCCAGGCAACCATAACCGCTGCACTGCAGTTTGGGCGGGTCCGTGGAGCGTCCTGGTCGCGCCACCCGAAGGCTGACACTGGTGATGGAGCTATGGCATGTTCTCTATGGAATAATCCTCGAACTGATTTTAGCTGCAATAGGTGCCCAAGCCACATGGCACCACAACTTGGCCGTCCAGTGGATGCAATCGGTGGCACCAGCAGGTAACAAGTCGGACTGTTGGTACTGCACACGTGCCCCCCAATTGGCAAGCGCCGGCGTTCCATGGGCCGCAGTGCCGTGGAATGAACCCTGGACCCTTACCGACACCACTTTTCTCACTAAGTATAATGAAACGCCCCCTTCCCGGCGCCAAGGGACACCGGTAGTGATACTGGGGGATGCGTATTGGTGTGTTCAGTGGCCTTCGGCGATGGATGCCGCTCATCCCGCCGGAAAACTTCCCCTTTCCTCGTGCGCAGTGATAGAGAATACCTGCCAGACACCGGGCAGTTTAACCTTACTGCTGGCCCACCGGAAATGCACGGTGAGTGAATGGCCGGAGAGGCGTGGGTCTCGAGTGACAATTGCTCCGGTTCCTCTGAAACCGATTTGACTTATACCAACGGCACCACCCTCTGCCATCGGTGGTGGGGTGAGTGGGGACTACATACCCGTGGTTTTCTGTATTCCTACAATTGAGCCCCTCAGCACAGTTAGGCGCGGGCAAACCCCGCGTGCACATTACTGGACTCAGTGTGACCAAAGCTCTGATAGTTGGTGTCGCAATGCCTCAGATAGCACATGGCTCCCCACGGCAGGATTGCCAGGGCTGTACTGGCTATGTGGCCGTTGGGCATATAAAACCCTACCCAACCAATGGTGCGGACGGTGCACATTGGGACGGCTCCCCCCCATACGTATGGAATGCAAACCATGCCTGCTCATGCAGTGCATAATTACATATTGGTGGCATGTCCACGACGGAGCCCAAATCCCATTGTGCAGAGACCCACGGGCTTCCCTCAGTTTGTCCGCGCTTTCCTCCCCTGGCTGGGGTGGCCGAACTGGAGCAGGCTATTGTAAATATTTCAGTCACATTAGAGATTATAGAGAATACCACCACGGATGCAATCCAAGCCCTGCAATTAGAAGTAGCTTCTTTGTCGCAAGTTGTATTACAGAATCGTATGGCGTTGGACTACTTATTAGCCGCTCAAGGCGGCATTTGTGCCTTGATTAATGAAAGTTGTTGATTTTACTCAAATCAGGATAAGAGCATCGAGACTGATGTTCATAATATGATGGACCACTTGATGTGGGCTCTGAGGCTTCTGTATGGGATGACCCTTGGCGGTGGCTAACCTCCTGGCTTCCGGATCTCAGCGCTTGGGGGAGACGCATCGGGCTCCTGCTATTGATTGGACTACTGGGCTTTGTATGTGTGTTTGTCATTCTTCAATGCTGCGTGAATTGCTCCTCCGCCCTCCTGGCCCGACTGGCAATCCCCAAACCAGTGCGCACGCTCGAAGTTCGCTGGTGGCAGTAACTAATACACCTCAGTCCGCCAAGGGGTGGAGTGTAGGGGCAAGGTTGTGGAAGATTGTCGAGGAGCTAAGTGGTGGACTGAGTACGTAACTGGAGGTAAGCGGCGGATGCAGGCAGTTTCAACGAACTTTGTCCAACAGACCCTGCCAAAAGACATTGTAGCCTAGCTCAGCATATTTTTGCCTGTAAACGAGTCAGTTTATGTAATAAGCATAAATCGTACATATAAGAATGTAGCCAGCTGTTGACCCCATGTAACCCCGAGATAAGTGCGGAGAATATAGCACTGCAGAGGACTCACCCCCCGGCAGAATCCTGCCTGGTCAGCTGTCCCAAACGGCCAGAGTCCCTTGCAGCCCCGCCGTGCGTCCTAGGGGCTCCCCACGCAGATTGGAGCGTAAGTTCTTCCTTCCTTTCTTCAATAAAGCATAGTTTACTATTCTTAGGCCCAAGTGTCCTCCTTTCACCGGTATCTCCCCCCCAGCCCTTGTGGGCACAAATGCTGACTATCATATGTATATATAATCATATTAATAATATCTATTATCCTCACCATCTGTATATTAGTGTGCATTATGCACAAATAGCATTAAGCCCAACCATTATAGCAGTCATAGAGCCTAAACTGACCTATATCTTTACTATAATCCTGTTCACTTATGCTAAGTATCCCAGAACACCTTGCATTTTACCGAAGCAAGCGTTGGGCTTAAATAGATAGGAAAACCATCAGGATCAGGACATCGGAGTGTTTTACCAGAACAATAGAAGGCAGGGAGTTACTCTCACAGGCTAGTACTGGAATGTCCAACAGGAAAAGGACAAGATATAAGTGTTCTACCCTGTCACAAACAGGAGACATTCTTGTCAACTGCTGGAAATGGCCCACCTTGATTATCACTACAAAAGGTTCCCTCCCCCCCCACCCCGACCACTCTCCTGCTGGTAATAGCTCACCTTAAGTGATCACTCTCGTTACAGTGTGTATGGTAACACCCATTGTTTCATGTTCTCTATGTATATAAATCTCCCCACTGAATTTTCCACTGAATGCATCCGATGAAGTGAGCTGTAGCTCACGAAAGCTTATGCTCAAATAAATTTGTTAGTCTCGAAGGTGCCACAAGTCCTCCTTTTCTTTTTGCAGATACAGACTAACACGGCTGCTACTCTGAAACCTAGGAGATGCCTTCACACTTCTGGGTTCCTGGAACGCATGTGTTCAGAACGAAGAGAGAAGGGGCACAGCATGGTACCAGAAAATCAAGGTAAAAAGCAGATTGGAAAAATCTAGTTTCAGATGATGTACACTGTACCTTTTATTTCTACACAGGCAGGGTATAAGAAGATAGCTTCTAGAGGTGTAAATTTGGAGCACACCTTCTGCATAAGGTGAACATAAGAACGCTGCACGAGACAACAATACATATAAAATGATAATAGAATCCCAACTGCACACATAAAACGATGGGGTCTAAATTAGCTGTTACCAGGCACTCCAGAAAGATCTTGTGGATAGTTCCCTGAAAACATCCACTCAATGTGCAGCGGCCATCAAAAAAGGGAAGAGAATGTTGGGAATCAAAGAAAGGGAGAGATAAGAAGACAGAAAATATCATGTTGCCTCTATATAAATCCATGGTACGCCCACATCTTGAATACTGCGTGCAGAGGTGGTTGCCCCATCTCCAAGGAGATATATTGGAATTGGAAAAGGTTCAGAAAAGGGCAAGAAAAATGATTAGGGGGATGGAACGGCTTCCGTATGAGGAGAGATTAATAAGGCTGGCGACTTTTCAGCTTGGAAAAGAGACGACTAAGGGGGGATATGACAGAGGTCTATAGAATCGTGACTGGTGTGGAGAAAGTAAATAAGGAAGTGCATTTTACTCCTTCTAGTAACACAAGAACTAAGGGTCTCCACATGAAATTAATAGGCAGCAGGTTTAAAACAAATAAAAGGAAGTATTTCTTCACACAACGCACAACCACTCTAACTCCCAGATCCTTCCTGCATGGCGTACTTTGCATTTGTCCTTACTGAATTTCAGCCTCTTTATTTCAGACCATTTCTCCAGTTGATCATTTTGAATTCTAATCCAGCCCTCCAAAGCGCTCGCAACCCCTCCCAGCTTGGTATCGTCCGCAAACTTTATAAGTGTCCCTGGCCTCTGTTTGCCAGAAGCTGGGAATGGGCGACGGGATGGATCACTTGATGATTCCCTGGTCTGTTCATTCCCTCTGGGGCACCTGGCATTGGTCGCTGTCAGAAGACAGGACACTGAGCTAGACGGACCTTTGGTCTGACCCAGTCTGGCCGCTCTTATGTTCTAACTTCTTGGAGACTGGTATCACCTAGAACCTTTTCCCTGTACTTCGTTATTGGCTTCTAGCAATAAACCTGACTGACAACAGTTGGTCGGTCGGTCTCCTGACCAATTTCATTTCAATTTCATTACAGACCAAAGTGTGGTCAAGCAATTGACTATACAACTGATCAGCATGATGCATCAGCATTGTGGGGAGAGAAGGGAGGGGTATAAAAAAAAAAAAAAAAAGCTTTTGTTGAAACATTCCCAACCAGCTGTAGTTTCCCACACGAGAGTTTTCCAGGAATTTCCTCTTACGGGAAGTTGACTTTCCATTCAGTTAGGGGTGAAAGGTAGTGTCGAGATGTTGGGGCACCAGAAATTCCGAGTTCTGACTAGCTTTGCTCAAGTTTTTTGAATGCTTGGGGCTAGCAAGCATGGGTTGCCCGCTGTAAATGGGAATCCCTGAGGAGTGCCACACTCCTGCGTCACCACGCATATGTCCTCATCCACCGTATCCCTGAAAGCGGGCAGGAGCGAAGGAGGAGAGACTGGGGGTGCCCCAAAGAGAGGTGCGGGAGGTTCTCCCTAGCACTGGGTGTGGCCCTGTGTGACTAGTTCCAGGGCACTCAGGAGAAGGGGATATCAGAGGCAGGGCTGATTGCCAGAGGCTGGGATCATGCTTCTCTCTTCGGTCATAGGAAAAATTGGGTTTGGCTCATCCTCTGCTCTCTGAGGCTTGGCACAGGGAAAGCTGGGCAGGAGGAGGGTCGGGAGGGGTACGCAGAGCAGCCCTCACTGCCTTGTATCAGTCTCCATTTAACACCGTTACACCGCCACATCAGAGCACACCAGCCAGGCGACTCGGCAGCCCAGGCCAGCCAGGCGACTGGACGGTCTTCTCCGAACGGGGCGTGGCCTGACATACTTCAATTGTCAGCTCCTTATTGCAGGGAGCATCCTTTTGTTCTGTGTTTGTACAGCACCTAGTGCCATGGGGTCCTGGTCCATGACCAGGCGCCTAGGTGCTACTGTAATATGCCTAATAGCAACCAAAACGTACAGCGCCTGGCACCACAGGGTCCTGGTCCGTGACGGGGGCTCCTACGCACTACTATAATACACCTAATAGAAATAAATGGGAGGCGAGTGTCCCCTATGGAAAACAACAACTAGAGTGTTTGGAACATGAGATTCCCACTTACCCTCCAGCGTAAATTTCTAGTGACAAAATAATCCTCCAGACATTTTTCAATGATAAATTTAGATATTCTCCCTGGGAATTTTCTGAACAAAACAAATAGTTTCGTTTAGTTTCTAATCAACATTTGGAAACAAAATGGAAACATTTTATTTCACCATCCAAGTGTCATTTCAGGGTTTTTTTTTTAAATCAAAACATTTCATTTTTAAAAAGATTTTGTCGTATTTCCCTCCACCTCCTTTTTTGGCCTTTGGGGGGGCAGGGAAAGGTAAGAGATATGGATCTGTTTTAAGCAGTAAAAAAAAAATACGATCTCTTCCCCCATTTTTACTGTTCCCCCAACTTTTGCCAGTTGTAAAAAACAGCAACAAAGTGCAAGAAGTGGGGAGAAAACCCCAATATTCTGAAGCAAATAAGTTTTACTTTTTTTTTTTCCCTCCTGCAATTTTCCAAAAGGAAGCATTTAAAAGAAAACAATCGTCAAATATTTCTCTAAACTAAAAATTCCAGGAAAAAATATAAAAAGTTTCCTTGAAAAGTGTGGGTTGACTGAACGCTCTTTTCCAACGGAAAAAGGTCTCACCAGCAATTGCACAGCTAATGCAGAGATCTTACTCAGCTGTAGAGCTCAAAGCGCTTTACAAAGGAGGTCAGAGTCATTTTCCCATTGTCCAAATGGGAAATCACACAGAGGGGCTACCCAAAGTCACCCAGCAGAGACTGGAACCCCAGTCTCCCAAGTCTCACTCCAGTGCTCTAACCACTAGGTTACACCACCTCCCTTATAAAGAGCCGACAGAGGATGGCCTGATCCATTTCACAGAGCCCAATCACTTCCATTAGTTCTCCGCCACTAGCTGATAACCAGACATGCCGGTAACTGGTGCACTGTGGGGTAGCAGCAGGCCGACGTTGCACCCGTTCAGTTACCTTGGTGGTGGAATGCATTCACACCAGTACTACAAGGCTGGAACTGGCATCAATGGGTGGCTGGAGAAAGTTTGGCAGCCCTCCCTCCCCCCCCAAAAAAACCTGATAATCAGCCCCCTTTAAAAAGCCACCTTAAGTCAGGCAGTCCAAGAAGTGCAGTCACTCCGGGGACATTCCTGGCGCTGATCCAAGGCACACCTAGACCCAGCACACTTAGACCCAGAAACTCTCCCCTTTCTGCTCCAGGACAGGAGACTGATTTGCTGTGTCCCCCTCACCCAAAGTGCTGCCATGAGCCAGGCTCATTCTGGCACCCCCTTGCATTGAGGCATAGATCTGGGAAATCACTCGCTTCTCTCGTGTTACCCCATTTGGATCTGAGCAGTGTGCCAATATTCAGGCCCTGTTTCCATCAGAAGGAGAAATTGAGGGTGGAGCCAGCTATCTTTGATGCAATCCTGCCTATTTACAAAGTCTTGTTTCCCTGAACACAGCAGGAATCAAACGGCAAGAGCCAATTTCTTGGCTCGCAGTTCCAAGCCTCATTCTAGCCAGCGCTCAGCCCAGAAACTCTCCAACTCAGTTTTTTCTCAGGGCCACATTATCAGTGCTTCCATAGCGGGGTCTGGTGCTTCCTTCTCTCTCTGCTTCTTTCACTCACACACACACACCCTCCACAAAACAATAGCAAGCAACACCCCTTCCATCCACAAGTGCCTTTTTTTTGGGTGGAAGCTGCTACTGTTTCCACAAAGGAGCTTAATTGTTTCTAACATTTATCCCAAATGAAAGGCAGTGGTTACACCTACTGTCTTCAGCAAGGTTTAACCCAACCCATAATACTCCCAACCCCTCTCCTCAGGAGAAGACAGGTCCCTAGAAGGCGTGTGCGTGGGGGTGTGTGGATGGGCAAAGCCCAATCAGTCCAGGGAGAAGCTCAAACTGAAAGAGCCTTTGCAGCAGTATAAAGCATCTGGATGTGGATTGCTTAGCTGAGCAGTTGCAGATTGAAAATTAATTAGCATGGTAATTTCCTCTGTGGCCCCTAATAGCCCAGGCTCGGTCTTGTAACTAATTGTAAGCAGCTTCCCAGTGACCAATTAGTTTCACTGGAGAAATCCTCTTCCCCTTCCCCCCCGCGCGCGCATCAGACAGGTCCATTCACTTCTCTCACTGTCAGGAAGCACTGAGCCAATTGGAGAATCCTGGGGGCCGGGGGAGCAGGAGCAATTTCCCACCTTTAGGATGTATTTGGTGGGCAGCAAAAGTGCCAAAGCAGGTGTCAAGGAGGAATTAATGACACAAGTCTGCTAGCGGGCCTATCCTGCCAAGAAATGGTGAAGTGGGCTGTGCTCAGCTATGAGGGAGGGGCTCACTAGGTGAGGAAAGACCTAGGGTGTGAGCTGAGCAACCCGAAGGGAGGAATCCTAGGAGCAGACAAGTTCTGGAGGGGGAGCCACCTGCTCATGTTAAGGTTACAGACGAGGGGGAACCAGCAGAATTAGGCTGTGTGAGCATCAAGGTGTCCTCCCATGTGCAGATAACTTGGCACCCAAGGGACATATCTTAGAACAAGTTCGGCTCACTGAGGTTATGGATACATTGCAGCATCAGGGATCCAACACGCAACCTCCCTCCCATGACCCAAGCCCCTACTGCTTAAGCTAACGGGGTCGTGTCCAGTGGCAGACTGGTATGATCTCACTCCAAGCCATGGACCTGCTGGGCCTTTTCCCACCTCTGGCTCCCCCCACTAAACGTCTGCCAGCATCAGCCCAGCCGGGAGCCTGACGGAGCCATCAGCATATGTAGGACAGAGACCTGAATGCCAAGGCATGCCTGGGGAAGGATTCCCCCCAGGGACCTGGGCAAAGCCCACCAGCATGGGGGTCAATGTGCGCCCAATACAAGCACACCATGCCTCTGTCTCCCTCCAGTGGCTGGCTCACAGGAGAATAGCCTACTATTGCTGTTGCCCTGCAAGATCCTGGAGCGCCTTTTCCTTCCATCCTCATGTACCAAGCCTACTTCACCCACCCTAACCTACAAGGGAGGGGGAAAAGATATGCTCAGTCGTCTCCCTTCTATGGGTGGGCCCCACAGCCCCACCTCTGGGGCTAGAATACAGAGCCACTCGTCACCCTTGTGATGCCCCATAAAGCACTCATGGGCCCTCGTTAGCTATTCACTCCTCCCCGACTATTTATTTATAATACCAAACTGCTCGACGCAGAGGCTGCCTGTTTTGGAAGAAGAATCTATCTATGGTACTGGATCTATGGTACTGCATGCCCCATATTCCCACCACATCCAAGCCACTTTGATGCCTTTATCCTCACATCAGAACGCCCCCATTTTACAGATGGGGCACTGAGTCACAGAGAGAGGCAGTAACTCACCCAAGGTCACAGAGCGAGTTGGTGGAAGAGCCCATGTCTCCTGAGGACCAGGTTAGCACCCCTAACCACTGGGCCATTCTTCCTCTCCAACAACAGAGCCGCTGTGGGTAAATAGATCCCACTCTCCCACCCACCTCCAGCTCACTGCAACCTTCCCGCTGCTTAGCCGGCACTGGAAAACCACCAGGCCCAGATTCTGACCCCGAGCACACCCCGCCCACGCCACACTGGCCTGTAATCTGGAGGCAGCTGCCCGGTGGGCAGCTCCTGCTCTAAGTCTCAGCCCAGGGCGGGGATCAGGACAGGAGCCGGTTCTGGGATGCTGGGTCAGATCTGAGCCCAGCTGGCCAGCGCACCCACCCCTCCGCCCTTGGCATAATCTGCCTCCCTTGCTCAGAAATTAGGAGGGAGAAAGACAAGAAGGAATGACCGAAAGAAAGAAAGAAAAAAGAGAGACAGCAAACACGCAGCGTTGCCTTTGTCTGTGCGGCAGTAATTGGGCCTGACAGATGCAAATAAAAATTGACGGCAAACACATCTTTCCCGCGCGCCTGATTGACAGCAAACACATTATTAATGCAGAGAGATTAGCACATAATGGACATCTGTCAGCTGTAATGACCAAGGTGGGCCCGGCGTGTCACCGCACACAGTGATTGACACACGGCGCCGCGCAGACGTACACGGGGACGTGGGCAGGAGCCGCCAACAGGCGAGCAGGAGGCTCGGGGGCAGCGTTAGCGAGGTCATGCAGTTGGCCCACCGAGACCACAGCAGCTAAGACAAGCCTGGGAGCCCTGTCCCAGCTCTGCCCGTGACTCACTCAGGGACCTTGACTCACTTTGTGCCTCAGTTTCCCCACCTGCCCAATGGGGGCAGAGGCTACAGGTCTGCATAGCACTGATCAGGTACACAGCTTATTAGGTGCTAGGGGCTGGCTGATCCAGGGCCCAGTGGCTCCGAGTTCAGACCCCAGAGCCACAGGGGGCATCACAGCGGCTGCAGGGGTTTGGTGGGGGAGGAAGGCATGTGCGCGTCCCACCTGCCATACAGGGGCCTATTTGTAGGTCCTATCCCCCAGCAACACACCTGGGCGCTTACGGGCATGGCATTTAACCCTTGTTTTGCTGGGACAAAAGGTCAGGGCTCCCCAGCACCCCCCCTGTGTGCCCCTTAACCATCCACATGGTGCTTTCCCTAACGGTTTCCCCTCCCCCTGCTTTATGTCCTGCCTGCCCCCTCTCCTCCTCCCCAGAGGTGGCTGCATTTCAGCACATACAAGGCTAGAGGGGGGGCAAGCAGGGACAGAAGTGGCTAATAGCCCCACCACTGCACCATTTCCCTCTTTCCTGCTCCGCCACCGGCATAGGGCTGGATCTATGAGAACTCTCCGATACCAACCGCCTGCCCCCACTGAATCCAGCCCAGCTCTTGCAGTGACACGGGGAGAGCCACAGGCCGAAACTGGGACAGGCTGCAGAGCCTGGCAGTGGTGGGAGGAAAGTCCTGGGGTGTTGCCACCCCCACCCCCACCCCGGTGTCAGCAGGGGCGTGGGGCTCACATGGAAATGGAGCATCTGGAGGGGGCAGGGTGTGGGGGAGCTCCCCTGCCCACGCCACCTGCAGGGACCAGGCCTAACCTTGACCTCTGACTCAGGCAGGCAGCCCGGTGACTCCGCGGGGCGGTGGCTGTCAGTCACGCAGCCTCCAGTCCTTGTCCGGGGCTCCCCGCGGGCTGCGACATGCCTGACAAGCCAGCTGCCAGCTGCTGACACATGCCTGACCCCGTTAACCCCTGCACCGATCCACCCACCATTAACCCCCAGGCCACCAGGGCCCTGCCGCCCCGTGCCCATCCACCCACCCACCCACCATTAACCCCCGCGCCGCCAGAGCCCTGCCGCCACGTGCCCATCCACCCACCGTTAACCCCCGCGCCACCAGGGCCCTGCCGCCCCGTGCCCATCCACCCACCCACCCACCATTAACCCCCGCGCCGCCAGGGCCCTGCCACCCCGTACCCATCCACCCACCCACCCACCATTAACCACTACGCCGCCAGGGCCCTGCCACCCCGTACCCATCCACCCACCCACCCACCATTAACCCCCGCGCCGCCAGGGCCCTGCCGCCCCGTGCCCATCCACCCACCCACCCACCATTAACCCCCGCGCCGCCAGGGCCCTGCCGCCACGTGCCCATCCACCCACCCACCCACCATTAACCCCCGCGCCGCCAGGGCCCTGCCGCCACGTGCCCATCCACCCACCGTTAACCCCCGCGCCACCAGGGCCCTGCCGCCCCATGCCCATCCACCCACCCACCCACCATTAACCCCCGCGCCGCCAGGGCCCTGCCACCCCGTACCCATCCACCCACCCACCCACCATTAACCCCCGCGCCGCCAGGGCCCTGCCACCCCGTACCCATCCACCCACCCACCCACCGTTAACCCCCGCGCCGCCAGGGCCCTGCCGCCCCGTGCCCATCCACCCACCATTAACCCCTATGCCGCCAGGGCCCTGCCGCCCCGTGCCCATCCACCCACCATTAACCCCTATGCCGCCAGGGCCCTGCCGCCCCGTGCCCATCCACCCACCATTAACCCCCATGCCGCCAGGGCCCTGCCGCCCCGTGCCCATCCACCCACCATTAACCCCCATGCCGCCAGGGCCCTGCCGCCCCTTGCCCATCCACCCACCATTAACCCCCATGCCGCCAGGGCCCTGCCGCCCCGTGCCCATCCACCCACCATTAACCCCCGCGCCGCCAGGGCCCTGCCACCCCGTACCCATCCACCCACCCACCCACCATTAACCCCCGCGCCGCCAGGGCCCTGCCACCCCGTACCCATCCACCCACCCACCCACCGTTAACCCCCGCGCCGCCAGGGCCCTGCCGCCCCGTGCCCATCCACCCACCATTAACCCCTATGCCGCCAGGGCCCTGCCGCCCCGTGCCCATCCACCCACCATTAACCCCTATGCCGCCAGGGCCCTGCCGCCCCGTGCCCATCCACCCACCATTAACCCCCATGCCGCCAGGGCCCTGCCGCCCCGTGCCCATCCACCCACCATTAACCCCCATGCCGCCAGGGCCCTGCCGCCCCGTGCCCATCCACCCACCATTAACCCCCATGCCGCCAGGGCCCTGCCGCCCCTTGCCCATCCACCCACCATTAACCCCCATGCCGCCAGGGCCCTGCCGCCCCGTGCCCATCCACCCACCATTAACCCCCATGCCGCCAGGGCCCTGCCGCCCCGTCCCCATCCACCCACCGTTAACCCCCACGCCGCCAGGGCCCTGCCGCCCCGTGCCCATCCATCCACCCACCCACCATTAACCCCCACACCGCCAGGGCCCTGCCGCCCCGTGCCCATCCATCCACCCACCCACCATTAACCCCCACACGGCCAGGGCCCTGCCACCCCGTGCCCATCCATCCACCCACCCACCATTAACCCCCACACGGCCAGGGCCCTGCCGCCCCGTGCCCATCCATCCACCCACCCACCATTAACTCCCACACCACCAGGGCCCTGCCACCCCGTGCCCATCCATCCACCCACCCACCCACCATTAACCCCTATGCCGCCAGGGCCCTGCCACCCCGTGCCCATCCACCCACCCACCATTAACCCCTATGCCGCCAGGGCCCTGCCACCCCGTGCCCATCCACCCACCATTAACCCCTATGCCGCTAGGGCCCTGCCACCCCGTGCCCATCCACCCACCGTTAACCCCCACACCGCCAGGGCCCTGCCGCCCCATGCCCATCCATCCACCCACCCACCATTAACCCCCACACCGCCAGGGCCCTGCCGCCCCGTGCCCATCCATCCATCCACCCACCCACCATTAACCCCCACACCGCCAGGGCCCTGCCGCCCCGTGCCCATCCATCCACCCACCCACCATTAAGCCCTATGCCGCCAGGGCCCTGCCACCCCGTGCCCATTCATCCACCATTAACCCTTATGCCGCCAGGGCCCTGCCGCCCCGTGACCATCCACCCACCCACCATTAACCCCCACGCCGCCAGGGCCCTGCCGCCCCGTGACCATCCATCCACCCACCCACCATTAACCCCCGCGCAACCAGGGCCCTGCCGCCCCGTGCCCATCCATCCACCCACCATTAACCCCCGCGCCGCCAGGGCCCTGCTGCCCCGTGCCCATCCATCCATCCACCCACCATTAACCCCCACGCCACCAGGGCCCTGCCGCCCCGTGCCCATCCACCCCCCCACCATTAACCTCCACGTCACCAGCGCCCTACCGCCCCATGCCCATCCCATAACCATCCACCTGGCATTAACCCCTGCGCCGCCAGGACCCAATACTGACACAAAGTCACTTGCCACTCTTTAACCGTCTCACTGCCGTGGTCCACAACTCCCCACTCCCAACCTCACAGCCAACATTCTCCATGGGCAGCATGTATATTACAGTAGCCACTGGGAGGCCCCATTTGAGATCAGGGCGCCATCATGCTGGGCACTGCCCAGACACACAGTTACTGAGATCGGGGCCCCGTCAGGCTGGGCGCTGCACAGACAACACAGTGACAGAGATCAGGGCCCTGTCGTGCCAGGTGCTGCCCAGACACACAGTGACCAAGATCAGGCCCCATCATGCTGGGCGCTGCCCACACACAGTGACAGACAATCCTTTTGCTAAAGAGTTTGCAATCTAGACAGACAAAGGGGGAAGGGGAAACTGAGGCACAGAAAAGGGAAAGAATTTGTCCAGGGTTAGTGGCAGAGCCCGAAACAGAACTCAGGTCTCCCCAATCCCAGAACCAGCTGATTGCAAGTCTTGGCCTTTAGGCTTTGAGACCAGCACTCTGCGCAAGAGGTGGCCGTCCCGTAACCCTGTGAAACTGCAGCCAGGCTGGGGAGGCAGAATGCAGCTATCTGGGTGGGGACACCGCAGTTAATGGGCCTGTTTTGGGGGAGGTGGTGGGGAGGGGGGGGAGTGCCAGGAGATTGTGACAGGAGTGTGAGTAACTAGGGCTTCCAAGTCAGGTGTCATCTTAAGGATGCACCCATCATCTGTCTGCAGCTACCGGGATACAGGGATAGATAAGGAAGAGCCCAAGGAAAGCATGGTGGGGGAGACAGCACCTGCCACAGGAGATGCTAAGGAGAAGCGTGGCCAAGATCTTCAAAAGGAAGGTGCTTAAAGTGGCCTGAGAAACGGGGAGGGAGGGGGTGTCTTGCATAATCTGGAAGAAGGCAAGACAGAGCTTGAAGTGCCCCCCTCGGCGACCTGGCACAATTTATAAGGGTCTTTTTTGGGCTGGGTCTGCACCAAAACACTGGGGAAGAGGCCCAAATGGAGACCACTTAAAGAAGTGGGGGCTCTGCACAGGCCCCTTTTGGAGTCTGAGATTGCGTGCCCCAAAAATCCCCGTCACTTCTGAACGCTCTTGCCCCCTGTATCCAAAGGGGCTGTTAAACCCCCCAGCATGGGTCCAGGATCTCAACACCGGGCATGGCCAGAGAGATGCCGATTGAGAGCAGAATGCAACTCCCCCCCCACGCACCCAGCCTCCCCCCCCCACTCCCCTTCATCATCTCCAGCCCCCCCGATCTCCCCATTGGGCCCCAGGATGTGCAGCCACCCAGTAAAGCAGTGCACCCTAGGTCTGCTAGTTACAAGGTTCCCTCTCTTCCCAGCCAAACTCTCCCATCGGCCGCTGCCCCATCCCACCATGGCCCCCCTGGGGGTTATTGCACCCAGTGGGCTGAGCCTGGAGTGGAGGGGTGCTGGTCCAGCTCGGCTGTGCAGCACTGGAGCCAGTCACTACCCCTCTGTGGGCCTTGGGTAATATCCTGCCATGGCGAGGGAGTTTCTTACAGTGCTTTGAGATCCTACAGGCGGCTGCCAGGGTGGGCGAAGAAGGGGTGGTACCTTTGGATCACGGTGGATGGTGCTGCTGATTTGTTTCAGCATACTCCTGTGAACCCCAGTGCAGGGTTATTAGCTTTCCTGGTCACGGTGTTCACCATCACCCTGCTTTACAATACAGAGGACAGGAAGGGCTGTTCTGCCCCCTGGTGGAGGCTGTGTGGGAACATCATTCGATTTCGGGCACCTTCCCAGCCAAGCTATTCAATGTATTTATGGTAGTGCGGAGAGGGCTCTACAAAACTGAGATCAGGTCCCCATTGTGGCAGGGTCTGCAGACAGAAAGTCCCTGGCCTGAATAGATCAGATGGACAAAGGATGGAGGAGAAAGTTGAGGCACAGAGTGGGAACGGGGCTGGCCCAAGGTCACCTGGCAGGCTGGGACCAGAACCAAGACCTCCTGAGTGCCAATCCAGGGGTCTAACCACTAGACCACACTGCCTCTTCATGTCCACTGGCGATAGCACTCTATCCCCAATACACTGGACGAGCGTCATTTCACAGGGGATAGAGAATCCTGAGACAGAAAGGGGTACTGTGGTTTGGTGGCTAGGAACTCCACTGGGATGCAGAAGACCTGGGCTCCATTCCCAGGACTGCCATTGATTTGCTGAGGGAGCTTGGGCAAGTCACGTCCCTTTTCTCTGCCTCAGTTTCCCTTCCTCTGTTAGGCTGTGAGCAGTTGGGGCAGGGAAGGCTTCTCACTCTGTGGTTGCCCAGTGCACCATACAACGATCTCAGCTGTGGCTTCTAGCCCTTAATCTCCCACCTCCAAGGAGAGTTTAAACACAAATGCCACTCTCAGAAAGAATTCAAACTTTCTCTAGGGCCTATACATTGTTATCATCCTCAGCTGGACAATTCAGGCCCCCATAGATTGTTCTATATACCCTCCCTGTTTAAAAAACAGGTGACAAAACTTCTAAGCATTAAACCCACACTCTTTATAAAGACAGGAATAAAAGACCCTTTAGAACCACTTCTACAATGTTTTTGTACAGAGAAAGCAGCCCATAAGCCTCCCAGCCCTGTGGGTAAAAATTTACTAGCAATATTGATTTTAAAACAGATTAAAAACATTAACTAACCTTAAAATCTGCCTCCCCTGTAAAACAAAACATGCAGGCACCAAATCCTAGTTAAAGCTACAGCCACAAATACTAAAAGGAAACAGTGAATTATTAAAGCTCATAATAAACATCTGGAAGCTGCCATTAAAAATGTAAACTCCCAATTTTTTGTACTGGCTCCTTTAAGATCAAGGGGTAGTTTCCCCAAGAGGAAGCATGGCCTTGTGGGGACCACACTGGACTGGGACTCAGCATACCTGGGTTCAATTCCTGCCCCGGACACAGACACCATATGTGAGACTGTGTGCAAATTACTTAGCTAGCTGTGCCTCAGTTTCCCACATCCATTAAGTGGGGATAATTATATTCCCCATCTCCGAGATTAATACCTTTGTGGGGAGAAAAACACTGGGTACTAAAGAACTCTTTAATCTAGCAGAGAAAAAGGCAGGACAAGAACCAATAGCTGGAACTTGAAGCCAGACAAATCTAAATAGGAAATAAGGCACAAATGTTTAACAGTGCAGGTGATTAAGCACTGGAAGGAACTGCCCGGGGGAGTGATGGATTCTCCACCACCTGATGTCTTAGATCCAGACCAGCTGCCTTTCTGGGAAAGCTATTTTAGTCTAACACAAGTCACTGGACTGAATACAGGAGGAACTGGATGGATCCCCATGGCCTGTGCTATCCAGGTAGTCAGGCCTGGCTAGGTGGTCCAATCTTGAGAACACTTAGACTGGCTCTTAAAGGCAGGGCCTGTCTCTCACTAGGTGCCCTGCTCTTGGTTGCTGTCTCTATCTGCTCCTGAAATACAAGTAATACGCTACCCAGGGTGGTCGATCAATGTATTTAATCTTCTTCCAGCAGTAGTGTCTGCTCCTGCACGATATTTTAAATTTACCATGGTCCCCCCATATGCTGTATGTATTTAATTCCAAGAAATGTCCTGGATTTAGAGCAACACCTTGATCCTCCCCTTAGGAGAGATAGGGTCATTGAGTCTAAGGCCAGAGGGACAGTTATGACCATCCCATCTGGCCTCCTGTTATAGCAGAAGCAGGAAAATCCTGTCCAGTGATCTCTGCATCCAGCCCTATAACCTGTACTAGATCGGACCTATTAGCAGGAGACACCCAGGCTCATAGAATCATAGAAGATTAGGGTTGGAAGAGACCTTGGGAGGACCAACCCCAATTAAATCATCCAGTTTGAACACTCCAAGTAAATCCACCATGGCCCTAGGTCAGTTATTCCAATGCTTAATTCCTGTCCCTGTTAAAAATTTGCACCTTATTTTCACTTGGAATTTTGAAGATTTGGACTCCCACACTGCCTTTACTGCTAAACAGCCCTCCCCGCTGTCAGATCTCTTCACCCTGATAGACTATGGAATCCAGATGCCTCATTCTCAAGCACTCCTATCTCCTAGCATGCAGCTCTGGGATAGAATCCAGGTGGACTGTACCTGGAGAAATAAACTGATACACGGACTGGCTACAAAGACAAGTTGTTCCAACCTGCGGGCATCACCTAGTGGACACATCTGGAACTGCGTGCAGCCATGGCTTTCCCCATCCCTCTAGCCAAGGAGAGACTTGGAGAAGTTGTTAAGAGAGGATACTCATCAGGGCATCTTACCCAGTGTTGCTCTCTACAGCATGTCCTCCAGGGATGTGTTCAGTCTAGACTGAGCCTGAACTGTAATTGTACACATTGAGGGGATCTGTTTCCAGTGGGGTCTCGCAGGGATTGGTTCTTGGCCCTACGCTATTTAACATTGTTAGCAATGACCTGGAAGAAAACACAAAATCATCACTGATAAAGTTTGCAAACGACACAACGGTTGGAGGAGTGGTAAATAATGAAGAGGACAGGTCACTGATCCAGAGCAATCTGGGTCACTTGGTAAACTGGGCGCAAGCAAACAATATGCTATTTAGTACAGCTGAATGTAAATGGATGCATCTAGGAACAAAGAATGCAGGCCATACTTACATGATGGGGGACTGTCTCCTGGGAAGCAGGGAGTCTGAAAAAGATTTGGGCGTCGTGGTGGATAATCAGCGGAACAGGAGCTCCCGATGCGATGCCCGGGCCGAAAGGGCTCATGCGATCCTGGGATGTATGAACAGGGGAATCTTGAGTAAAGGAGAGATGTTATTTTCCCCTCTGTGTTTGGCACTGGTGCGACCGCTGCTGGA
This sequence comes from Caretta caretta, assembly GCF_965140235.1. Classification (NCBI taxonomy): domain Eukaryota; kingdom Metazoa; phylum Chordata; order Testudines; family Cheloniidae; genus Caretta; species Caretta caretta. The sequence goes on from NC_134228.1 coordinate 4,840,748, forward strand.
ATCCTGTGTCCAGTTCTGGTGCCCACAATTCGAGAAGGACGTGGATAAATTGGAGAGAGGTCAGAGAAGAGCCACGAGAATGGTTAAAGGATTAGAAAACCTGCCTCATAGCGATAGACCCCAAAACCTCAATGTATTCAGCTTAAAGGTTAAGGGGTCCCTTGATTACAGTTAGCAAGCACCTCTATGGGGACCAAATATTTAATCAGTGGCTCTTTAATCTAGCAGAGAAAGGTCTATCCAATGTCTGGAAGCTGAAGCTAGACAAATTCAGACGGGAAATAAGGTGCAAATTATAACAGCAAGAGTCATTGGGACAAATGACTAAGGGTTGTGGAGGATTCTGACAATTTTAAAATCAAGATGGGATGTTTTTCTAACAGATCTGTGCTAGGAATTATTTTGGGGGCAGTCCTCTGACCTGGAGGTCAGGAGGCCAGACTAGATGGTCACAGTGGTCCCTTCTGGCTTTGGAATCTACGAACGCTCATGCTCGGGCAAGCCGGGCAGTTCTGGGGACAGAGGGTATGTCGACACAGCAAAGAAAAACCCCTGGCTGGCCCATGCCAGCCGACTCAGGCTCGTGGGGCTCAGATTGCCCCGCTGTTTCATAGCTTCATTGTGTAAACTTCCAGGCACAGGCCACGCTCTGGGATCTTCCCACCTCACAGGGTCCTAGAGCCTGGGCTCCAGTCCAAGCCCAGAAGTCTACAGAGCAACGAAACAGCCCGGGCCAGCCACGGTTGTCTAGTTGCTGTGTAGACAAACCCTACGTTCATTGTCCATCCAAAAAAGCAAGTCACGCTGGCAGAGGGACACCAGGTTGGGAGGGTTGGCCCTAACCCTGTTCTGAAACAGGTAGTTTGGGAACACTTCTAAGTGCATGTGCACAGGTGAGAGGCAGCTGCAGGAGGATGGTGATGACGCAGAATTGTGTCAGGCACCAAGGCGCTGCCAGGATTACTGTCGCCTTGTCCCGCTTGACTCCCTGAGGACATGAGGTAACAGGGGAATGGGAGGGCAGGTGTACATTAGTGACACTGACCGTTGTACCTGAAAGGTGTCACTTCTGGAATTGAGCCCCTCAGGTTGGGAGCAGTTGGCTGGATACTTCTTGTTTGCTTGGGTTGCAAGGAGGTCCCAGGATGGGAAGCCCACGGTTGGAAAACGTGCTCCACCACTGAGCTGTGGGGCTGTCCGCTCAGGTGTTTGTTACTCCCCGTAAGTGCATTCCCAAGAAGGTGATCTGATGTCAGATACACTAATTCCAAAGCTTGATCGCTTCCACGTTGACTGGGACAAATGCTGCTCTTCCTAGTCTGTTTGTATTGTATACTCTGGTCCCCGTTGTTGGACATAACTTAGACACGTGCAGTACGGATGAAGGGTAGAAACCTCCTGCAAAACTTCATAAGAGACAGATGTACAGTCTGGAGCCCTGAGCCGTGTGATCATCCAAGTGTGTTTCCCCTGCCCGGAAGGGAGACATCTCTGTGGGGGGTGGAGGAAAGGTCCGCTCCTGAACTCAGGCTTTGTTTGGGAGCCCCATCGCAGCAGGGAGCTGGAGAAAGCTGCAGGAACTGTGCACGGGGCTGCATGTGGAACAGGCTGTGACTGCCAGACATGCCAGCTGGGTGCAGGTCAGCATGGGCTGGGCAGGGAGCCAATGCCCAGGGGAAACACTAACTGAGCCTGGCTTGGAGACCCGCAAATGCTTCTTGGCTGGGGGAGAGTCAGGACTGGCAGGAACAGCTCAGGCACTAGGTCTTGATTGTACTGTCTCCGGGACCCAAACAGGAAATGCTGTTGTTCACTTGGAACTGGAACTGTTTAAGCCTCTGTATCGAGGGTATCAACAACCTTCCCCCTTTCCTGCCAGCCCTCGTAAAAACGTTTCCCTTAGCCACGGAAAACAATCCCAAATATACATACAAACGAACCCTTTGGTCTGACCTAGTATGGCTGTTCTTATGTTCATGTGTCTGAGTAATTACTGGGACCCGCCAGGGCTAGTGACTACAAGGCTAGGCTGCAAAACCACCTACACGGTGCTTTCCTCCATGACATGGTACACTTGGTACACTACTGGCACCCTAGGGGTTTGGGGACAAAGTAACCCCAATAATTCAGTACAGCATCTACAACCGTGCCTGGAGGCACTGGAGGTGGAGTCTCACAAAGGGTACCATGATAATCCAAGAGGCCATATGACCTAGAAGGACCAGGAATGGTCGGACCATTGTCTGAGAGCTCAGGTGGGCGATGAGGTTTCTCGCCACCAGGAATCTGTCCTACGATAATCGTGCTTTTGCTGAAACCCAGTTCAGATTTGTGCCGATAAAGTCTACAGCCTGCGGAGGGGTTATAAAGTGGACTTTTCTAGATCTACCTGCAATCCTGATGAGTGAAAGAAGTCGAGGCCCCACTGTTTGAACCTCCTGATACAATCATCTCTCGAGAGCCAGTCGTGGAGGTAAGACGAACCGGGCTGCCATGGCAACGTGGGTACCCTGGTACCACGTGAAAACTCTTGGGGCTGCTGAGGGGCTGAAGGGGAACGGTCCATATGGAACGTACTCTAGGCCCATGGCAAAATGCAGGAATTCCCATGCACTAGACGAATGACTGTATGAAAACAGGCAACCTTCAGATTTAGAGAAGCAAACCAGTTGCTCTCTGGGCCCCAGGGAGGAACTTGTGGAGGCCAAGTTGTCATCATGACTGGTGTATGAAGATATTCAGTTGTCTGAGGTCCAGGATGGGTCTCCAGCCCCCACCTCTTTTTTTGGGTGAGGACAAGGAAAGATCTGGAATAGAAGGCCTGCACTGAGGTGGCACTGGATCTATCGTCCCAAGCTGGATCAGAGAATCCACCTCCTCTTGTGAGAGGGGTCCGTGAAGAGGGATGGGAAGTGGGCTTTCAGGGTAGAAGCAGAGAGAAACGTAACCAGTGGACAGGATATCTAGGACCCATTTGTTCGACGCAATATGCTGCCACATTTGGGAGAAAACTGGCCAAGGGTGTGGGGGTAACCCGTGGTGTGGAGACTGGTTGGCAGTTCTCGAACGTCCTGCCAAAGTGACATCCTGGCAAAGGCCGTTTCCAGCATAGGAATGGGGTGTGTGTGTGTGTGTGTGAGACAGACAGACACTCTGGTGAAGACAGGGCTGGGAACCAGACAGTACGTATAAACAAGGTGATTGGAGTACTTCCTCCGAGGTGCTGGGGTGTACATCCCCAAGGAGCGGAGGTTCTGCATGAGCATCCATAAGGGAATGAAGTGATTCATCTGCTTTCTCGCTCAAGAAGTTATCCCCAAAGGGAGAGTTAGCGTTGGTAGGACCTCTCTGGGGAACCCAGAGGATAGCAGCCAGGAATCCAGCTGAGGTCGCCATGGAGCGGGAAGCTGTGTCAGCTGCGTCCAATGACGCTTGGAGAGATCATAGAATCATAGAATATCAGGGTTGGAAGAGACCTCAGGAGGTCATCTAGTCCAACCCCCTGCTCAAAGCAGGACCAATCCCCAATTTTTGGCCCAGATCCCTAAATGGCCCCCTCAAGGATTGAACTCACAACCCTGGGTTTAGCAGGCCAATGCTCAAACCACTGAGCTATCCCTCCCCCCCCACTGAGCTATCCCTCCCCCCAGATGATCTGGCTAACAATTTTCCTTTTTCAAGGATGGTCTGGAACTGCAGCCTGAGCTCCTGTGGCAGCTTGTTGGTTGAATTCCAGCAATTTGTTGGACGTTATAAAGTCATACTTGGATGTTAATGCCTGATAGTTCGCTATGCAGAACAGTAGACTGGCCGATGAGAAATTTTTTCTGCCAGCAAGATGCAGTCTCTTTGGCATCCTTGTCCAAAGGAGTGGACCAAGGTTGGTGCATCCTCTTATGGGCCATGATGGCCTGGATCAACAGGAAGTTAGGACTGGGGTGAGAAAATAGATATTCTTCCCCTTTGGACCATGTGAAGTACTTTTTCTCAGTCCTTTTTGGACTCTGAGAACACATAGCAGGAGAGTGCCACAACACCTTAGCAGGTTCTAATACGGCCTCATTATTCGGAAGCACCACTTTGCTAGGGCCTGTAGTTTGGAGGATGTCCAAACACTTGTGAGTCCTGAGTTTCGTCCAGGGGAATCTGAGGAGGAAGAATGTGTTGCCGGTGGAACAGTCAGTCCCAGCAGATCTGACTGTTCCTCCTTCTCCAAACAGGCCTGGAGGGATCATGGCTCCTCCCTGAGAAGTAGCTTCAGTGCAAAGTGATGTCCTGTGTCCCTGTAGTCCGGAGTGCTAAAGTATGGATCCCGGGATCCCCAGCACAGCGAGTAGGTGGGATCACATGAATGTGAGGCAGGGCCTCAGGCGGGGACCATTGGTCCCAAGGTCAGTAACATGCCCCCGAGGTCCTGGAACTCAGGGTTCATCTCACACCTCGGGACCATCAGATGAACTGCAGTCTCCACTTCCGGCTTGTCAGATGAATAGAGTTGCCCAAGTCCACTGGCGGAGCCATCAGTACGGTCTGCCACGTAACACTCTGGCTAGTGGAAGGAACCAGCGAAGAGCACACCAGTGGTCTTGGAGCCTCTACAGCCACAGGTGGGCAAACTGGGCCGTAGGTCTGCGAGCTCTTGCCAGGCAGTGCAGCTGCAGAACCGCGGCCTGACCCGGTGCTCTGTGCTGCGCGGTGCATGGCTGGCTCCAGCTGTGCAGCGCGGTTGCCTGTCCTGGTGCTCTGGGTGGCAAGGCTGTAGCCCCGCCAGCCACCGGTGCTCCAGGCAGTAAGGGGGCAGGATAGAGGGCAGGGGAGTTCAGGGTGGAGGGCAGGGGTCGGGGCTTGGATAGGGTTCGGGGCGGTCAGAGGGTGGGGAACAGGGGGGCTGAATGGGGGCAGGGGTTCCAGGGGGGCAGTCAAGAAGGAGAAGGGAGGTTGGATGGGGTGGCGGGGGGGCAGTCAGGGGCAGGGGTTCTGGGGGCGGTCAGTAGACAGGGAGAAGGGGTGGTTGGTTGGGGCAGGGATCCCAGGGGGGCAGTCAGGAATGAGAGGAGGGGTTGGATGGGGCGGCAGGGGACAGTCAGGGGACAGGGAGCAGGGCTAGACAGACCATTGGTCTGACCCCGTACAGCCATTCTTACGACTCTGGATGAGCGTAGATTGCCAGGACTTTGACAATGGAATACTCAGGCCTAGCTGGCGGAGAGTTGGGGGAGGAGGGGGACCTTTGTCTCGGGGTTGATCCGATAATGGAGGTTTGGGTTGGGCCGAGAGCATTGGGACCGCCAAGGAGGACTTCTTCAGTGCGGTACCACATCCAGGCTCTCCATGAGCTCCAGACACACCCTACCAGGGCGGGGAGTCTCACTCAGTCCCGAGGGCAAGGGACAGAAGTCATTTCCTTAGAGGTCTTAGGAGGTGATTAATCCTGCTTCTTCTGGGAGTATTTGCCCTTTACCCTTACCCTTCTCAGACGGGGCCTTGGATCTGACCTCTTAGGAGCCAGAGCTAGGGAGCACCACTGCCAGGGGGACAATACTCCGTGGCTGCAGTCGGTGTGCCAGAGAATGTGAAGGCCCAGGACTGGATCGAGGCCTTGCGGAAAGCGTCACTGAGCGTCTGCAAAGCCAGGAGTCATGAGACTGTCTAGTCGGAGCAGGGTGGGGCTGGGGGTGTGTGTGGAGGGGGGCAGGAGGAACAGAACAACAGATCTCGCCCATAGATGGAACGCGCGATACCCTGAGGCTGCACAGGCAGCTCTGGTGTGGATCACTGCCTGGGAAAGACCCAAGGGCAAGGTTTGAAGCCTGGTATTTTGGGCATACCAGGTGCCCCAGATGGTGGGAGTAATGGGGAGGGGGGACGACACCCAAAAATTATCTAACAAGAAAAATTTATTTCCAATAACTGTGTTTTGAGCAGGAACTCTAGGAAAAGCTGTGGACATGGAGGGGTTCCGTCTCAGACCATGAGAGGCAGTCAGTCCACACTGCCCCCTATGCCCCTGGTTCAGAGCACAAGGAGGCGTTGTGAGACCAGACAACATTATTGAAAAATCGCCTGGTCTCAGGCGGACAGAGCACACACACACCCCCAGTGGCTATCCATAGGGACCATCACTCAAAAAAAGAAGTGTTCATTTACTCTATTTAAAGCAAACATTTGTGGCTTTTAGCTAAGGTTGCTCTGCATTATGATCCTTTCAGAGCTCAAATGAAAGATGTGTTAGACTTGAGTCTAGGACATCCCTAGGGGAAAACTCAGCTGCAGGAACTAGTGCTGGTGGTTCAGTAGATGGCCCCGTCTTCTCAGTCAGTCAGTCTTCGGGTATTGTGACAACAGGGGGTTAGGAGTGCATTGGAAGAACTAATCCAGGGCTCTGGATGCCCACTGAACACCCAAGGTCACTTTCTCCCTGAGGACAGAGTGGTCAATTCCAATGCAGGCGATTCCATTCTCCTTTCCTTCCTCATGCCGTTTCGATTGGATCCAGCATCGTAGCCTCTCCTTCAATACTGCCTTACTAAGCTGCTTGGCCTCTAGGTGCTCATGCTCAATAACTGAGCACAGCTGAGACCAGTTTCAGGATTTGGGGTGCTGCAGAGACCCTTTGTTCATTGCAGCCTTCTGGTACCATCAAAGTGTTTCAGGGTCTCCTCTCCTCCCCTATAAAACTGAAAATATCCTCAGCATTGAAACATTCCCATGAAACATCCCAGTTTCCACAAGTCATTTTCCAGCAGCAAAACGTTCCATTGGCCAATTTTCAGCCAGCTGGAGTTTATATTGTGTTGGCTGCAGGTATGATTCCATGCAGTGGAAGGCAGCAAGGATACACACACACACACTCACTCTCTCTCTCACACAGAGACACCCCACCCATATAGGCTTAGAAACTTTTGATTTCCTTTCCCAGGTGGGAAGAGGAGTTCTGTGTAGCTAGAACGCTTGTACCTTCCACCAACTGAAGTTGGTCCAGTAGAAGATATTACCTCACCCACCTTGTCGTGCTCACGTTCTGTTCCCTTACAAAGAAACAGCTGCAAGATCCTGCCCTCGCACATTCCAGGTGGGCCACTGAGCCACCCTGCTGAGGATGGCCCATGCAGGATCATACCTCCTTTCCCCTGCTGCTGCTTCTGTGGCCACTTTTTCACTTTTCCTCTGAAATGTCAACAAAACCCATAATGGGCCCAGACCCCTTGGGTGAAGCAATGGAGATAGAACAAGGAGCATTGTCAGGTAGAGGCTTCATTGCCAGTTCTGTCCCACCCATAGCACAGCACTGTAAATATGTGAGAGTCCATGCCTGTGGAGATGTGGGTTCAGTACCCTGGTCTGCAAGTATTTCTACTAAAATTAGGTAGAGACATGTATCCCAAATAGATTTAGTGCAATAACTTTGAAGAAAAAATGTATTTCTGGTAATACGAGTTTTTCATCCAAAACAAAAAAGTTTAAGCCCCAACAGGATGCTGATGGATACACTCTTTATGTGCAGCTCCTAACACATGAGCACATGTGCAGCAGTAGCTAATGGTGGATAAAGACTTCTCCATTAGCAGTTACATTTACACCTACCACACCTCTGTTTCTGTCCAGCCCTTGTGCAATGCCAAAACCCAGCTTGATCCTTTATAAAAAAAAAAAAAGCTTTGGAAATTAATATACAAAAATACTTAGCTGTGCTATGCATAACATACCTGACTCAACTCCCCTGAAAGCAGCAGTACTGGTAGTGGGTAGTTGATAAAAGGGTTTGTGGAGAAGGGAAAGTTAAAGGGGGGCAGCTAAGGTTGCCTTGGGTGTTACGGTAAGGCGTATGCCTCCAGGTGACTAGGGATTACGGACTGTTAGTGGCATAACTTTTCACGCCCTTGCTTGTGAATCAGGTATGCAGTGTAACTGCTTCATGACAAAGTTTGTGTATTAAGAGAGACAAGCCTCCCATTGCCAGTTTCCTTCATTTTTTTCTTCCTGGGAGAAACTGACCTTTCACTTTGCAGGGTTCCAGTTAGACTTTACAACGCAGAGCCGCCCCCCTCCCCTACCCGGAGGATCGGGTGGCAATAAGTGTTCTAAGGAAGGGGGATACATGCACCTAGAGGCACTGACCCCTCAGATGAGATCATGCTAAATACACCTCTCGCACCTGAAAAGCCCTACCCGCCAGCACCCCACCCCAACCCATCCCCACTGTTCCATGGGGTGGAAGATGTTCCTTAGCAAGTCCAGCTCAACTGGCTCCCAGCACTGGGTGCAGCATAGGATTAGGAACTGGAGTGCTTGTCTCCCTCCCAAGGAAGGAACCAGTGGCAGAGAGCAGAGGCAGGCATAAGGCGACTCTTTTCGGAACATGAAGATAAATTAACGGCAGCAGATTGATATACATGCACCTGCAGCAATGTAAGGGTTAAACCATTGGTGGAAGGAGGGTGGGGAATAAAAAGGTGAACATGTTTAATATTTTAATTAGCGTCATTTACCAACCAAGATCCCCAGCAGAGCTTCCTTTTAGTGACACTGGAAGGTTTGCACTAGGCTCAAGGGAAGAATACAGCCGCCTCTATATGTAGTAACGACAGGTAAAATTTTCTAAATTGCTTATGACTTAGGAGCCTAAACCTTAAATCGCTTGAAAATGGGACTTAGGAGCTTTTGAAAATTACACCAAGTTCTAGTTAGTAAAGTTACTGATCCACTCAGCAGCAAAAACCAATGACGTGAGCAACTTTTAGGACCAGTTATTTCTGCCCTTTGGTTATATAGCCATCTGTGTACAGCAGTGGCATGTGCACTTGGGCCTAAATCATTTTGAAAACCTGGCCCACAGAGTCATTAGTCTCCATGGTCAACACTCCCCACAGATGAATGGGCCAGTTCTCACATCTCAGAGCTGTGCTCAGGCTGTTTTTACCAGCACTCCTTCACTTCAGAGTTGGATTGTTATCTTCACAATGTACGCAAGGGCTACATCTGTTTCTGAAGAAAAAGCTTACTATCCAGTGTGAGATTCTCTTCTTCAGAGGAGCTGATAAATACAGCAAGCAGCTCAGGAGTTTGACACGCCAGCTCCAGACAGTGTGGTTTTCCCCCCTACCATAGCACACCAGTACCGTGATACTCAAATACAAACAAAGGGCAGGTTTCTCCAGGACTGACCAAATAACCACCCTGTCCCCCCGTCGGTGATTTATTTCTGATAGACATTTAACTTCCCTATGCCTGCACCATGAAGCCTGCCTTGGTGGGCTGTTGGACAGCCTGCAGCGACACTGCCTACCCTCCAGAGCAGACAAAGAGAAACAAGACAAAGAGGGGAAGCCACCAGAAGAAACTGCCGCATGGGTTGGTTTTGGAGGGATCTCTTTTTTTTTTTTTTACAAGATTGATTTATTAACTATGATACATATCACGTAAGGCCTTTAAGTTTTTACACCATTCCCATTGAGACAATTACAATACTCTGTAGCAAATACATGATTTTTTTTTTTTAAACTCAGCAGAAAACGGGCCCTTTGGCCCAGAGCTTTAAACATTATCATGCACTAATTGGATTGGCCCTGGAAAATACCACAAATTGTTAAAAATGTCCTTAAAAGAAGCGTAAAAGGAAATATATTCTATCACCAATAACTAAAGGATGTAGCTGTTAGGCCCCTAAAAATACAAAGAAATAACCGTTATACTTTTCTTTACATACAGATCTTCACTTTTTTTTTTCCTGCAAAAAACTTGTTTCGGGCACATACTTAGCTGGAACTACTAACACATTTTAATACCATTAATATGTTTTTTTTTCTTCTTCTTGAACTCAAAATATTTGTTAATTCAACATATATAGAGATCATTTTACATGTGAAAATACAAGTACCAGAAAAATAAGCTGGGTGCAGTACTAATCCAACTTTTCAGGACAAGTTTTATTCCCATACAATTTAAGAGACAGATTTTTGTTTTTAAAATGTACACAGGGAAAAAAAATAAGGATTTTTTTATTTAAACAATAACTTATGTCCTGCCTTAAACTAAATTTAAAATACAATATTCCTATTGTATTTCAATTTTACAAAAAGGGTTTTTAAACCTAGCAATAAAAACTAGGACCTATTACACAGGAAGAGGGGAGGAAAAAAAACAGTGGGAGCTCTGCAAATCAATGCAGCGCTCTGGGTTAGCGTGACAGACAGACTGAATGACACATACTTGAATGAGGAAATGATTTAGGGAAACAAACTGTACGTGACTGTACAAAAAAATCAGACTCTGGACCACAGTTGCTGAGTCACTGAAATTAAAGACGAATAATCAGCACAGCAATTAAAGTGTAAGTGGTTAAAAAATTCATTACACCACTCCGATGACTGTTTAACAACTATGAAATGTTACAGGTATAATCACTGATGAAATGTAATTGCCAAGTATAAGAGCCGAGCACAGCTGAAAGGAAGAGCTGGCTACATGTCCGGAAATGCTCCCTAGTGTCCGATAAGCATCCATCTCCAATTCTCTTCAATCGGGTTCTTTTAAACAAGTGACTTAAACCTCAGCTGCCTGTAATCTATTTAAAAGGGTTAAATTTTACTTTAAAATAACACAGAATAGCAAGGATCATGGATGCTCCGAGTTACACAAGAAAGGAAAAACAGAATCACAGAAAAGCTGGAGAGCATTGGATTAATGAAGCAGGTCCTAAGCGCTTCCAAAAAACACATGAAGAAAACATCCATTTGCCTGACAAAACAAATGAACACTTTGGAAGAAGTTTACCGCTATCTCTATGATAGGGACCATAGACTACACGGGCAGGGAAGCAGACATTTCCAGCCTCTAGCAGAACACTCTCCTAGGGAGATAAGCTGCACACTGGATTGCTGATTTAGTCACGTGGTGAGCACACAGCCAAGACAGTTTTCAAAATGCAACTAGAAGCTAAAGACTTTTCAAATTTCCACCCTTCAGTGCCTACTTTTCCTCTGCACCCTTCCCGTCTGCAGTAGGAACAATGCTGTTCATGGAACACAACCACATTACTCCGGGGGGAATTCTGCACCACTGTGCACACGCAGAATTCATGTGCCATGCAGAATGTTTTGTCTCGGCAGAAAATACATTCTGTGGACAAATTCTGCAGTTACGCCTTTCTCCCACCAGGGGTCACTGCTGCTGTGCCACTCCTGGGCAGGAGCAACCCCAGCTGCTGCTAAGGAAGAGGAGAAGCTGCATTCTTCACGGTGCCCTGCCCATGGGGCCAGGTCAAGAGGCACAGGATATTGGGGGACGGACAGTGTGGGGCACATGGGGGTGCTGGGGGGGTCATAGATTGGAGTTCAAAAGGGCTAGCGGGGGGACAGACTGGGGCAGAGGCTGAATGGGAGGGGAGATGCAGTGACACATGGAGATGGGGAGGGGTGATGAGGGTACAGGGACACAGGGGGGAGAAGCGGTGGGTGAGTGGGGGTGCAGTGACATATGGGGACAGGCCAGATGTGCCTAACTGAATGAGACAGGCTAGGTGTCAGCCAGCGTCCACATGTGGGAGGCTCCCCCAAAATCCTCCTCCCTCCCACAAAAAAACCCCAAACCCCATTCCATACTTTTCCCACCCACACCCAAGAATTCCCCAAGTTCATATCCAGGCTCCTTCCCCACAATTACTTCCCTCTCCCTCAGCTCCTCCATTTGCCTGGACTCCCCCAAGTCTTTGCACTGCTTCTGAGGGGTTCGGGAAATAGATTTCTGTATTGTAGTGTAAATGAATGATTACTCAAAGTTCTGTATTTATATGCCTAGTAAGGAATCTATTTGTCAAAAAACATTTCTTCAATCTTTTTGTTATCTGTATTGTTACAGACATACTTGCGGTATTTTGAAATAAATTACCAAAATAATGGAAACTGATGTGATATTATGTTATTTTGAAAAATAAAATATGCAGAATTTTTAAATATTGTAAGCAGAATTTTTAATTTTTTTGTCGCAGAATTCCCCCAGGAGTACCACATGCATGATGAAGCCAAACATGCACTTCTTGTCTGCTCTAGAGCCGTTGCCTCCCCTGTACAGAAAAACCACATTCCCCAGAACACAGAGAAGTCTTGACCATTTGTAAAGCACAGGTTGCATGAAAAGGACGTGAAAAACTTAGTGTGTGAGGTACAGGCAGAACGTTACTGCTCCGGGAGGGACAGACAGTTAACGCCTGTCAATGAGAAGCAACCAATCAGGTGCTTTGCAAACAGGTATATGCCAGGTGATTGGAGACAATACGTTCTGCAAAAATACACCTCTTTCCCTTAGGGTGGGCCTGCTAGTCTATCTTCACAGCAGGCAACTCCAGGGTCTTTCAGGGTAGAACAGAAGTAGATAGCAAATCCCGTAGGAAATCAATCAGCAGTGTGTTTGTTTTTTAAAAATGAGGTACATTATTTCCATCCTATGGGCAAAAGCAGGCTCCCCTTCTGCATCTAGAACCTCAGACTAGATCAGTACAATTACAATGGCTGAGCCCTTCCTACACCCCCCCACACCTCGCTGCTTCAGTCAGCAATATACACAAATTGAGGACAAAATCTCAAGGCCACAGATGGGTGACTGGGTAGAACCAGCCTCTGCACAGTAGAGGAATCCAGGATGGGAGTTCCTGAGACTAATTGCTTTAATTCTCAGGCAGAACAACAAGAACTGATCAGTGCCTCGGGGGAAGAATGTACTACCGCTCTGCAGGGAATGGGATTTTTGATTTTTTTTTTTTTTTTGGTGAAGGAAGGGGTCCTGTCCTCCCAACATCCTCAGACAGGACGGCTCTGTTCTGAGCAGGCTTTGGAAAGAGATACCAAAAAGCTGTCTAGAGAGAAGTTTAGCATCAGACCTACAGAAAGGCACGGAAACAAACCTTTTTACACAAAGCAAAATGACCCCAAAGAATCCAAAGGAAGAACACCAAAAAAAACCTTTCCCACCCTACTGCCTACAGAGAAGCAAGAGAGTCCAATAGAGCACAGATGGGTCCTTATTTTATGGTGAAAGGTTTGAAAGGAATCAACCTTGGGCTTCAAATCTCCTCCACTCAGAACGTTAGCATCACACATACACAACCTAAGGGCTTTTGGGGAAGGGAGAGGGTTTACGGTCTAAAAAACCATCATCCAATATTTACATAAAAGCTTTTGTTTTAAAGCATGAGAATATAAAACTCGGAGGAATGCTATAAGAAGTACTTTCAAGCACATTATTCTGTCATAGGTATAACTTTAAATGCAGTTTTGTCAGTACATAAATAACCCAGCTTATTTATAGGAGGGATTCAATTCACTGAGAGCTGGCTCTGCATGCCAAAGGGCATAAGGAGGGCAGGGCGTGCTTTGAGGCTATGTTTGTTTTTAATTTTGTTTTTAATTGCCTAGATATAGGGACTCAAACATCGTTGAAAGATAAAAGATAGTGATAAACCACAGATCCCATATTAAAGTGCGAGGAGACACAGGAGGATCTTTGTAGGGATTTCTCCCATTGGTACCATAGAAACTCCAGTTAAAAACTGCCCTATGTTACTGAGGATTAGGGAGGCCACACAGAGAGAGGAGATGGGGAGACAACACAGGTTTAAGAGGTGATTCGCACACACAGCAGCGTACATGTGGAAAAGGAGGAGGGGGAGGAAGGTGACATGCGCACACGACAGTCTAGAGGGGCCAGGGATAGGACGGTAGGGCTGTGGGCAGGACCGAACGACACACACACACACAGCACATGCAAATAGAGGTGAGGGAGAGGACAGCAGGTACAGCAGTTCAGGTGCCAAATTAGCACTTTGCATATCACATAGAACTAGTTAAGCCTGCACATGCTTTTCTGTGGTGGCACCATACCAGGGATCCAAGTACAGATCCTGCAGGCAGGTCCAAGAGGGAGCCTTGAGAACCTACCATCCTTTTCATTCATGCACAGCTTTTTTCCCCACCCACTCCCCTTCAACGTTCACGCCCTACCTTTCTTACTAATTTTGTGGCATCAACCAGCAGCAGGTGTTAATGCAGTGAATGGCCACCACCCTTTGTCAAAAAGCCAAAGTGTGTCACCTAACTGCTACCAGCTGGAGATACAAGGAGGGCCTGGAAGGTCATCCCTCTCCCACGATGCCATCAGGCTGGCTACAATTTTTTTTTAAGCAAACAAAATCAGAGCCTTGAGGGGACACCAGTAACGTACTCCACCCTCCCCGTTTAGCGGGGATACTCGCACCGAGTGTTACCCACAAAGCCAGAATGTCCTCAAGGTTTACAGAGGCTTCAGCAGCCACCCAACTGCGGGCTGCTACAAGTGTCTTACTACTGCAGTCCCTGCCATGGACAAGTTAGCTGCAATGCTGTCCGTGCCTTCGGAGCCCTGTGACACACTGCAGACACACGCTTCCCTCACCACTTCATTGCACAATAAGTGCTGGACTGAAAAACATTTCCACCGACAAAAGAAATAAGTGTTCTAGACCCACCACCTGCCCCCCACTCTCCCCATACACAGTTTAACAAAAGTGTTTCAGTAACAATAGTGTTGTAAAGGAATCAAAATCCAGCTTGTCTGATAGTAAACATCTACTGTGTTTCCAAACCTCTCGTCCTGTAAGTGCTAATGCCAAATTCTACCAGGGTGAGAGATATGTAGTGATTTGTCAAGGAAAAGGCAAGGCTAAGCTAAATCAAGGGCAGCCGCACAAGCCTGAACTCTCCTAAGGAACCTGCTGCACGGTAGTTCTGCTTCCAAGGAAAAGGGGCCATTGATCTGTGCCACATCTCTCAGCTCTTGATTAAAACCAGTGGATGGTGGGAACATGTTCGTTTTCCAGTGTTCCTTTGTTCTGAAGGGAGATTCCTCTCACTTCCCACCCTGGTCATCAGTTAAGTCAGAGAAAGTTACATTCTAGCTTTGTCCAAACACAAAGCTGTACTTGTTATAGAGATATTGGGTCCAGACCTGTGGCGATGCAGCTTTCAGAGTAGCTACGCTGATCTCCTAGCAGTGAGATTGTTCCGAGTGATGGTCCCCATGATCAGTGAATTCTCGCTCTTTCTTTTTTTAAAAAGTGTTGGATGAGCCTCAACCATATCCTGTGGAACGTGTCTGCGTGTTTCTGTGGCTCTGCACTCTGGCAGGATCTTTCCCGTGCACAGGTTGAGGGTGTTGCGAAGAGTCAGTCAAGGACATGTTCTGTACAAGCAGCCAAGTGGACAAAAGCAATAGATCTCAGAGCCCTAGACTCAACTCGGTAGTGTTATCATGAATATAGGCTGGCTTGGATCAGAACCAATCACACTCAAAAGTGCTTCCCCCCCATCCCCCCAAACAAGAGAAAGGTCCAATGTCCTCTTCAACCCAGCCCCAGGCACCAGTCTGGAACGCTCAAAGTTTGTGCCTGATGCCCCTTGTTCCTGCTTTTTCAGACTGCCAACGCAACTGAAGTTTGCAACAGGGTGGTAGAGAGAGGGGGACAGCAGAACCCTGGGTTTTCTTTCCAATCTCCACGCTGTGTGAGAAAAGACCAAATCTCCTTTCTCCCACACCAGTTCACAGTGTATGCTGCTCTGCTTGAAGCTGGGGTGGGAGAAGAGGCTGGAGAGGAGACTGTGGTGATGGAGGAGGAGTCTGTGGTGGGGACGGCTGAGTCATCACAGGTGTGCTGGATAAGAAAGGTGTGCTGGCAGGAACCGCTGACGGAGAACTGGGTGTAGCACTGGGGGGCTCGATAATTGGTCGATTGTAGAAAAAGAAGGGGCACTGCTGGATGAAGAGTTCAATGATTGTCTGATAGGTGCGAGTTGCAGTGAGAGCGTCCATAGTGCTGAAGTCAGGTCTCATCAAGGTGGGCCAGAAGCAGATGGAGAGGTTCTCGCTCGTCATCAGATTCATTCTGTTGTTATGACTGACCCTGCAACAGACAACAGAGAGAGGCCGTGAGCACAGCCTGTTCACAACAGGAAGAACGCTCACATATCTAGGATGTGAAGGGTACAGGGAGTAATCAGTTGGCATCCAACTCGTCCCCTTTACAGCATTATCCAAATTCCGGTGGACTAGGAAACCATGCTCAAAAACAAACCCAAGCTATCGTCATGTGCCTCCTGGGAGAGCTCTCCTGCTTCCCTCCCATGGGTAGTGCAGAATGGATGAATGCAGGCTCCCTGCTGACTTCTAAACTCTGCAGCACTAGAAGTGACCCTACACATCCAGAGGCAAGTGACATCCTGAGCAGAAACTAAAGGAGTTGGAGAGATGTGTCTCTAATGTAGGTTTTCCCCACAGAATTCTGCTAGCTCTGATGTAGCAACATTTATGGAACTTAATTAGCCCCCCTGATAAATGACATGCCCATTTAATTGGGACAACTGCCAAGGAACAAATTCACTCCAGGCTGCTTCCCTACTCTATTACAGCTGCTAAATAAGTCAACATTAGCTTAATATTGTTCCAATGCTTTGTACACAGCTTATGTTAAGAAGCTGCTCATGGAATAAAAGGGACAATCTATGTATCCAACCGCTACCCATGGTCATACAGAAGGAAGAGATCTTGTACATACTTGTTCAAATGAGAGATGACATATTTGAAGACCTCATAGTTCTCCTTGGGAAATTTCTTCAGCACCTCTTTGAGCGCATGTAGTTTCTGCTCTCTGTCATTAATTTCTGTCAAAAGGAAAAAAGCTATGAGAATCAGGAATTTCTGAGGAAGTGAAATGCTCATGAGCCTTTGATGAGCTGATTAAATACAACTCAAAGGCCGCCAGCAGCAAAGAGAACCTGCTCAAACATATGGATGTGAATCCCACTGGTCTTCTCCAAAGAGCCAAGCATCTCAGGGAATCTGTTCAGACAAATGTCATCCTACTGTTCAATCCAAAAGTTTACCATCAGCAGCTAACCCTAAAGCCACGTGTACTTAAGTGTCATGCCACAGATGGTGTAGGATAGATTCACCCTTTAAACGCAAATATCACCACATACGGAGAAGTGCTACATCCTACTTGGTTCCATGACCTCCAGGGTGCAACAGTGAGGGAGCAGATTCATAGCTCAATTAATAAGACTTCCCTATTAAGAATACATCATCCTTGGTATACTGCTGTATTGCCCTTGGGGAACATAATTACCACATTCGTATCTTCCTTTTCCATCCAGTACATGGCCTAGAAAAGCAGTCAAATAGAGCTGTGTATGTACCTTCGAGTAAAGCATTATCAAAGACAAACACCGGGCATAGTCAGATAAGATTGGCATCCCAACAATGGATGAACAGGGATGAAAACTTGAGCACCACGCTGGTATTTTTGATATCAAGAACATGTAAGAAAAGTAGTCCTTGTTACAACTGTGTAAGTCTCCTTCTGCACATCAGACCATAGATTGATACAGAAGGCTGCTACAGCTCTGGGTGTCTAACTTAGACATGCCCAGAGAAGCCGGGAGGGCGGAGAGGGCGCTGCAAGCTGGAATAAGCCTGGAGGCTGACAACACAGGCAATGATCTCCATCTTTTGAAGGCATCAAGATCTGGCCTTGTACCCTACTGGCTCTAGGCCACCATTCTGAAATGGGGAGGAAAGCAGCACTGGTACTATGTACTTCCCTACCCTGCTCCTGAGCATCCTGAACAGGTCTCCAGTGCTCTCACTCTCCTTCAAGGACAGGGCGGTGACTGGTACCTCCACCATATTTGATCATCCATAATGTACATGTAGCTCTCCAGAATAAAGGGAATAGCTTGAGCCTACCTCCCCTTATGCACCCCTTTGCCATTATACAACACAATTAAGGGGAAGAGAGGATTTACAGGATACCCATATTTATCCCACTCTAGGTATAACCTCATCCTCTACAATCAACCTGAAGTTTCAGATATGAGCAGTCACCCATTGCTGCTACAAATCATCAGTCTTGTTTCAGAAGATCCTGCTCTGGTGTTGAAGAGTAGAGGCACCTAACAACAAGCCAGATGATGTGGCCGAACACTTTGAACCTGGTTAGTTCCCGGATGGATAGCTTACCTAGGAATTGGCTGGCTTTAAGGGAGGGTTAGGGGCACTAGTACTAATCCCTGCAGCAAGGAGACAGGCAGGACCCTAGACAGGAGCAAGTTGTGCTCCTCACTGCCAGTAACTGTCCCTGATCTCTAGCATATGATTCCAACCCAGCCAACCTATATGGGACTGGGAACCACTATCGGAAGGCAGGATGGTTTGAAACCAGAATGGCCAGTAGTTGAGCATTAGGCTGGAAGAGGGAAAGAACTGATCCTTGGGAGCAAAGGTTGGTGAAGAGAGGTTTAAACTGAAATAAGCATGTCCCATCTTCTGCACCAGTTTAACTAAATTGCTTTAGAATCACACCTGTAAAACCACATGAGTACATGCTACTCTGCATGTACACAAGCTGTTGGTGATTTGGAGAATTCTCTCTCCAAACCATCGGCCTTCACTAAAAAACTCTTTCAAAAATAATTAAATGGAAGGAAAATATGATCTTCCACTACACTGAACTGTTAACTGACAATGGTGTTCCCTGGACTCCCCCACCAAGCCCAGCTCAATACCTGAATGTTTATCAGATTTCACATGGACGAGTGTTTTATGGTTTTCCTCAAAGGTAGACCACATGCTGCTTTTAAATATCCATGAAGGGTAACATTTGGATGTACCTGGCGCCTTCCTGGAAGCCAATGAGGCCTGTCAAACATTGTTCTGGTTATGTATTTACTATTCCAACTGTGGCTGTTTGTGTACTAAGATTCTGGAACAGAAGTATCCCATTGCTGTTAAAAGTGATTCAGCAGTACCAGGTAACAAAAGTCCCTTCCCCTTCACGGGGACTATCAGGATAATCCATTAATACTGTCAGGTGCCTGGATATGGAGATTGTAATTAAAATAAATATGAAATATACAGAAGGGAACTGAGTTAATGAGAATCTGTATTATTCACTTAAATTCTCAGCCTTAATATTTTATTTGCATTTTCCCCTCCATCGAATTGTATATATAAATTCCTGTTTGTGTGTGTACGTTTGTCTTGCCTACCTCATTTAATTGCTCTGCTTAGCCCTTGGGTAGATGTATCACAAGTTAAAATGCGCAGGGCTGTGCCTCTAACACACTTAAAGATGCTGTGAATATCCGTGAAAGGGCGGTAGCAATAAGGACGACACTGAATGAAAAGGGAAATTAAATACACCCCAGGCTCTTGCTGTTTTAATGTGCTGTCTTCACAGCAGAATCAACTAGGAGGATATGCGTGTTTTAGAAAGGCTGCTGCACAAGAATTACTTGATTTTTCTTGCCAAGATTTCTTAAGTAAAAAAAAAAAATGCAACAAAAGATGCTGTGTCAGCAATTCCCTCACACAATGGAATTTTTAGCATGTCTTTATCTTTTCTGCCTCTAGATGGCGCCATGGCAAGGCTATCCTTAACAGACCTATTTGCTTCCAGCAGGCTGAGAGCCCCTAAAGATAACTGCCAGGAGAGATCCATTTTCCAGCTGAATCTATGGCTCTCCTAGCTTAATTAATATGCATTATTCCAAAGGCTCTTTCTCTAAGGACACTGGTCATATTAACAACCCCTCACAGCTTCATCTTAAGGATAGGGGAGGAGGAAAAGAAGTGTACTGAAGGAGGCAACTACACTCTGTGGGGGGACAGACTCACTGTGTCCATTTAATCCTTTCCTCGGCATGATGTCCACTGCTAGCATTAATGCCCTCAACCACTGGTGATGGAGTTCTCTTCCCTGACATTAACCCATTTATGGAAACTTTCAGCCCACTGGACTGTCAACTAGTGTCTGGAAACCCAAGTTCAGCATTGAAAGCATTTATAAACTCCAGCTGATCCAGGAAGAAAAGCTATCTATGGAACATCGAGACATTAACAAGCAGTGGCTGTGTATTACACTGTCTCCCTCTATTTGTGGCAAACAGGAACATGCTCTAGAGACCCAACTGTCAAGAACCATCCTTTAGGAGTCAAAAAGAAAAGGAGTACTTGTGGCACCTTAGAGACTAACCAATTTATTTGAGCATGAGCTTTCGTGAGCTCATGCTCAAATAAACTGGTTAGTCTCTTAGGTGCCACAAGTACTCCTTTTCTTTTTGCGAATAGAGACTAACACGGCTGTTACTCTGAATCCTTTAGGAGTGTGTATCATCAGACCCAGCTCATACAGGGCAACTAGAACCAGATATAAAATCACTGGGTTGGGTTGCAGGCCTGGCACATGAGATACCAACCGCTATAATGTATTAACTGTCGCAGCGTGGGTTGTGCTGTGAGAAGACTACTTTGGATAGATCAGGGCTTGCCTACTGATAGAGATCATGTATTGACCGGGCAGCTAGACTGAAAGCCTTGCTCAGCCCTAAAAGGTAGCAGCTGCCTTTTTGGCATGCGAAAGCAGTGGGTCAATGCCCCCGACAAGCAGCTAGAAAAAGAAATAAAAAACAGAAGGAAAAACTTGTGCAGGGGCTAAGCTCCAGGCAGTTTAGCAAGCTGAGAGACGAAGGATTCACCCTGCTGAGGTCCAAGGAAACTGGCTGCAATTTTGGATTTATACCTGCCCAAACAATCCTGACTTCAGGACCCCATTGCGTCCCAGGGCAATATAATTGGAACAAACAAATTTCCAGATGTGCCCAAGTTCTGTATTTGTGTCTCGCAATCCACGTCCTAAAGAACGTGATGTTCTAGACAGAGGATAGAACAGTATGATTAGGAAAGCACCACAAATGTCTCAGCTCAGTTCTTGCTCTAAGTTCTACAAGCGGAGACAATTATTACTGTTGTCATGATGACAAAACACAATACGGACTAAGTCAATTAAAGTTAGAAAATTTGCAATTAAAGCCAACGCACTGCCGGCAGTACGTGCTCTGCCACTATGTTGATGTATTTCAGACAGGAGAAAGCAGTTTCCTATAATGCCAGATGGACAGAAGAATTTGGATTCTTTATGCTTTGAAACAATGGTGTCACCCATTGCCTTGTGCATACTCACTGTGGGCCTCCACCAGTTCAATCTGCATATTGTACGGTACCAGGGGATCGGGCAGTTCTGAGAAGAAGCTTTTCATGGCACCAGCCACAGTATTCACTGTAAAGTCCTTCTCTGCCAGGTCTAGATTGTGATCTACAATGAAAGCATTTAACAGTTAAATCTCAGCGAACACAAGACATGCAGCTGCTGCAGTGAAGCAAATGACATACATGAGATCCTGACAGGGAAGAGATAGAAATCACTTGGCGGACTAAAAATGAGACTTAGAGAAAGTGTTGAATGTAGAGGGCCTATGTGACAAACAGCTAAAACACATCTTGCACAGAACACAGAGTAACCATCTCCTGCTCTTATGCAAAACTCCAATCCTTTAAGACGACGCTCATTTGACTGTTAGCTAAACAGAAGCTCTGAGGGGGCAATTAATTTGACAGGTCCAGAAGAGGGATAAAGGAGTCCTGACTTCCAGTTTTACTCTACCCAGCAGCGAATACTGCCTGCCATGAACCTTTTGGATCTGGCTAATGAGATTACTAATATTCCTGCTTTGTCCTATTTTTCAAAGCCACCTGCAGTTTGTAAATTCTTTTCTGCTAATTTATCTATCTTCTTACAGATCCCTCCCCCAAAGCAGCTACTGATGAAGAAATTCAAATGTGACATCATTGCAGTTAATGTCTGTAGACACCTTTAAAATGTTAACAATCATGCAAGGTGAGATTATAAGAGTTTTGCTCTATCATGTCACCCTATAGTAGACATCATTGTAAAGCTCGTTTGAATCCCTAAACTTTTCATATGACTAGAGCTACATTTATTCAGTTTTAAGACACTTTATCATGTTTAAAGTCCTAATTTGCTCTTTCAGACAATGTCCCCAGCCGGGAAATAAACAAAATCCCAATGGTCAGCAAGGGCCCTGGAAGAACAAAACGGTAGGACTTACAAAAACATTAGAAATTTAAACACTGGTACACAGGAATTAGTTGTTTCATTTATCTGCACTAAATAAATCTCTTAAACACTTTGTTGAAGGAACATGTCAAACAAGAACTCCTACACAGAGTGGCAAAACCTCATGTGAATACATTAATTACTAACAACTGAACCACTCACAGAACAGTGTGGAAAGAAAGGGAGAGACTTAGATAAGGGCAAAGGGAAAGTATCAGACAAGATGGTCTACAGAGGCCAGAAGCAACAAAGACACACCATAAAAACTGCCAAATGTACAGGCTTTTGATGTCCCAGAGCCAGAAAATCCTATTTTCAAGCATTATGGTACATATTGTGATGCCATGAATTTAAAAACTAAGGCAGGAATTGCAAGGTCATGAATATCAATTCTGCCTACGCTACAAAAATAACTGCAGTTAAATCCGGTTGTCACCCAAACATGTTATAACACGTTTTCGCCTCACTTGTGTCATCAGAAAAGACTTGCTCTGTTTGAAGGGACATAGCTAACTTAAAACTCATATTACTGACAACCTTTCCCCTACAACTGTTCCAAGTAATACCTATGATTACTGTCATTGAAAGATTAGAGAAAAGATATTTCTCATTGTGTTTTTCACTTTGCTTACTTTGTGCATTTGACAGCACATTGCTTCTATTCAGTTTCACTGTTTCCCCTGAAGTTAGTTTCCCAGCTATCTGTGGGTCTTCCACATAGCAACAGAAGAGAGAAAATTAAAAAATAAATGGTTATTTTCAAGGACCTAAAGTCTGTGCGGTACTCTGGCATCCCCATCTAAATTTAAACATGGAAGTTTAGTTAAATATGAACACAAATAACAATCAGCATGCTCGTCTCCATGATAATTGTTTTGATTATAAATTTATTTTATGTTGTATCAACAGTTTAAGTTTTGAATGTGCTGAAAATGTGTGCACTGACAATACAAAACTGGATCGCAATAGGTGTCTGGGACTGATGGGAGTTGGGTAAACAACAGGTGGGGCTTTTGGCATATGGGAAGACATGGGAGGCAGTTTGGGATTGTGGGCTAAATACAACAGCTGGATGTTTCTACTAAAATTATCAGACCCAAGCAGTGAAACTGTAGTTTAAAATTATTTTGCTTTGTGTTTCAGAGTTAACCCCTATTAAGATAATGGAGCAGCTCACACCTCTGAGGTCTTGTCTAGATTATAGGTTTGTTTACACAACCTGGAACCAAAATATCAGTCTGTTTTAACTCACACCCTCATCTATTTTGGTGCAAATCTGCATGTGGACACACTTATTTCAGCTTAAGAATGTTCTATTTTGATTAATCCAAAAGAAGTGTGCACCCACAGACTTGAGTCAAAATAAATGA
This sequence comes from Caretta caretta, assembly GCF_965140235.1. Lineage (NCBI taxonomy): Eukaryota > Metazoa > Chordata > Testudines > Cheloniidae > Caretta > Caretta caretta. The sequence continues at coordinate 4,864,115 of NC_134228.1, forward strand.
GGGTGTGAATTAAAACAGATTGGTTATTCCAGTTCCAGATTGTACCCTATGAAAAAGTGTTTTTAAAGCTAAATTAATCATCATAGTTTGAAATCACTTACCACATAGCCTAGATATAGTTAATACCTTTAAAACCATGTTAGCTGGTACCTAATTAACTGTAGGGTGTTAACGGCATTAAAACTATTTCTACACTGGGTATAAAATAGGTTTCAGAGTAGCAGCCGTGTTAGTCTGTATTCGCAAAAAGAAAAGGAGGACTTGTGGCACCTTAGAGACTAACCAATTTATTTGAGCATCCGAGCTGTAGCTCACGAAAGCTTATGCTCAAATAAATTGGTTAGTCTCTAAGATACCACAATTACTCCTTTTCTTTTTGGGTATAAAATAGAATTTCATATCATGTTAACAGACATGATTTAAAATACACCTTTTACCTGTAGACTAGACAAGGCCAGAGGGCAGTTTGCAAAGCCAGAAAATAGAACCTTGCATTGATTCACACTTGTTTCACATCCACGAGGTCTAGAAACATCTTTTTAAAAAATGAAATAAAAACATAAGAATGGCCATACTGGGTCAGAACAAAGGCCTTCCAATAGTGGCCAATGCCAGGTGCTTCAGAGGGAATGAATAGAACAGGTGATCATCAAGTAATCCATCCCCTCTTGCCCGTTCCCAGCTTCTGGCAAACAGGGGCAAGGGACACCATCTCTAGCCCTTGTATTCTAGAGCACCATCATCCCTTTTATTCTAGAGCACAAGTCTGCTTTAAGGGGTGGATTGTGTGGCAAGTTCTACAGCTGGGGAAGCGCAGCACACACAGGACCCTGATTATTTCAACAGAGCAGACATAGCCTAAATATTTTGGGAAGAACAGAGTATCAACACAGCGTAACAACAGTTACAGCAGCACTGGCTGATAATTTGGCTGATTATCACAATCTGATTGCTCAGGTTTAAGAAATTAGAGCAAATTCTCAATCAGTCAATGAACAAATATTAAAGAAAGCTGTGCCCATTACATCTAATCTGAATTAAACTCATGGTCATATTCAGACCTCTCAGCTTTCAGTCCAAATGCCAGTAATAGTTTAAAAGGTGATTACAGAGGCCCGGACCTGGAATTAAAACAGATTGCACAAAAATAAATCATTTTGATCTGGACTAGACTAGATGATGCTAAGTAAATTAAAAAAATATATTTCCTATGCTACTGCCACAGCCAAAACTCCTTTGCCCAATTACAGCAATAGGAACAGACATTACCTTGATCAAACTGTCTCTGCAGACTCTCCATCTCAGATTTGTTTCCGCTCACACGATAGATGCCTTCAGTATTCAATCCTAGTGAAACAACAAGGAAACAAAAAGTCAGTGCAAGGACTGGAATCAGAAGGGTGCAACTTTGTGGAAGTGTTATCTGGATGGAACAGAATTCTCTGTCTACAAGGAGGGGAATGAATGATTCAGTGACTCCCATGTCACAAGAACTGGAAAGTGGTGCACGACTTTTATTCCTTAGAACGAGCAATATGTTCATAGGTATTTGGAATCTGGCTAAAGGAAGAAGCTACCCTTCATTGCTCCCTTCCTTACTACCATCCCAAGGACAAATGCCTATATACACAGAGCTCATTCAGTTCTGTTGCAGTAACCTCAGCATATACAGAAGCAATTGGACACAAGAGGGTGAGGGTGATCACTTGCAATGCAACTAGAAGGATATGCAACTCTTGCAGTGAATCTATGAGCAGGGAAAACAAATGTCTCAATTTAGCCATCATTTTAATTGATACTTTCTGAGAAGCCCACGTTCAGTGAGATAAAAGCAGAGAAACTGTCTTATGATACACAGTACATTAATAGTATTTGAATCTGAAGTGCAAAGGATTTATTCAATATACAGGGCATCAACTGGACAGTTTAAAAGCTTTTAATTGCTAAAGAAGTGGACTGTATCAGGGTCTCATTTCACAGAAAGCAACTCACCTCATCAGAAAAGAAAACTGGGTTAATAGACCAGCCCAGAAGACCATAAAATTCAGGGCTAGACACAAAAGAATCAGTGTCTGTTCACTTGGAAAGAAAAACAGGAGCAGCTGCCACCATGCGTCTCCCTGCGGCTCAAATTCAAAACAAGCTTGCCATTAGACAACGGGGCTTATTAAGGCAAGTACCTGTTTAATGTACACATACAGCAAGAAAAGACAGAGCTCCATCTCTCTGCCTTTATTCGGAAGCTCTGCTTTTCTGGTCCTTGCTTACACTTGTCTCAGGCTATGTCTACACTACCGCAGTAAGTCGACCTAAGTTACGCAACTCCAGCTGAAGTCGATGTAGCTTAGGTAGACTTACTGTGGGGTCTACACCATGCTGGGTTGACGGGAGACACTCTCCCGTTGACTTACCTTACTCCTCTCATTCCTGGTGGAGTACAGGGGTTGACTGGAGAGCGCTCTGCCATCGATTTAGCAGGTCTTCACGAGACCCACTAAATCGACCCCGGTGCATTGATCACTGGAGTGTCGATCCCGCGGTACTGTAGACGTAGCCTCAGTTTGACTCACTAATGATGGACATACCCAAACTGTCCAAAGAGGACTTAAAATTGACAGTAATGTAGTTCTTAAGATTTGTTTCTGGGCTTTGCCGTGCTATAAAATATTGTTCACATTAAGTGTTCCCCAGGAGATGCACTTTCCCCAAAGATTATTGTGCTCTGCTTCTCGTGTTTTGTTACAACCCCCAGCCCATGGTGAACCATCACATCTACAGCACCATGTTCCCAAGAAAGAGGCAGTCTAGTCAGGGACCCCAGTCCTAGTTCCATTGTCATATAAAGTTGGAGAGCCACAGAGAAATCAAAGCAGGTATGTGCAAACTGGAAAAAGAAAGCAGTGAAAATATGACGAGCTGTTTAAAAGCCTAGTATGGTCATTAAAAGTCTACATGTGCCCTAGCTCCTGTTAGCAAATCTGACCTCAATCATTTCTGTCACACCAAACTCACATAAAGCCAGCATCATTCTTGCCTTAAGTAACACTAGTACTGTCAAACCTTACAGCAATACTAAGCAATGAATGCACGAAACAAAAGGAACATCAGAGCCACAGACATTCTGGCAATTTCTTTCTTTCTCCCCTCCCACCCCAAAACTTGTTGCTCAGACATGTAGATGGAAAGGGAATAGACACTACGGGACTGCGAAGACTGCAGATGGCTCCACAATTGTTCCCCAATTAATTTTTTCTGACATAACATTACCACTCAGCACAAAGAAAGATGAGTAATTCCTTCTCTTAATGATCGTCCACCATAGCCGCTAATAAGAGGAAATGGCAAATTAATTACCAGTAGCTTAAAATGAGAGGCATAATACTGACAACATATATAATTTGAAACAAACATAACTTGTAAATTCAAATCATCCCCCTTCATGACTGAGCAACACCAATATTTAATATAGGCAGTGGTGTAGCTGTGTTGGTCCTAGGAAATGAGAGAGAGAAGGCGGGTGAGATAATATTATTTATTGGACCAACTTCTGTTGGAGAGAGAGAAGCTTTCGAGCTTACACGGAGCTTTTCTTCAGGTCTGGGAAATACACTCATGCCAGGTCTACACTACACTCCCACTTACTTCAGAATAATTTAGGTCATTCAGGTGTGTGAATAAGTCACACCGACCTAAGCACCAGTATGGACAGCACTATCATGCTGACATAAAACTACCACCTCTTGCGGAGGTGGATTTATTATGCCGATGCAAGAGCTCTCTCCCGTTGGCATAGAGCGTTTTCACCAGACGCTCTACAGCACTGCAGCTCCGCTGATGTCATGTTTCTAGTATAGAGTCAGTCTCACTGTCATAGCTAAATATAAGATGGTACAGACAGTCTAGCATAAGTAGTTAACATATTTCAAGTCACCATTCAAGGTGAAGTGGCCCATGAACATTAACTCCCAGCCATAGAAGGGGGAAAAATGCTGTGTGTGTGTGTGTGTTGGGGGGGCAGTTTAAGTTATAGATTGTTGTAATAAGCAATAAATCCAGTGTGTCTATTCAGGTTTCAGAGTAGCAGCCGTGTTAGTCTGTATCTGCAAAAAGAACAGGAGTACTTGTGGCACCTTAGAGACTAACAAATTTATTTGAGCATAAGCTTACGTGGGCTACAATTTTGCAACAGAAAAGCTTAAAAAACAGACTCCAATGAGAAACTGCTGAACTTGAATTAATATGCAAACTAGATACCATTAACTTGGGTTTGAATAGAGACTGGGAGTGGCTGGGTCATTACACAAATTGAATCTATTTCCCAATGTTAAGTATCCTCACTCCTTCTTGTCAACTGTCTAAATGGGCCATCTTCATTATCACTACAAAAGTTTTTTTCTTGTGCTGATAATAGCTCATCTTAATTAATTAGCCTCTTACTCCACCTTTTCATATTCTCTGTGTGTGTATATTATATATAAGAACAGGAGTACTTGTGGCACCTTACAGACTAACAAATTTATTTGATATAATCTTCTTTCTGCATGTCCCATTCTATGCATCCGATGAAGTGAGCTGTAGCCCACGAAAGCTTATGCTCAAATAAATGTTAGTCTGTGAAGTGCCACAAGTCCTCCTGTTCTTTTTGTCTCTATTCAGTCCATGATTTTTAGTATCTAGCCAAGTTATTAATTTAAGCTCACAGGACCATCTTTTGAAGGTATTATGTGGGTTTCCTTTGAGGATGAGGACTGAGAGGATGAGGACTCTTCTGGTCTTCAAACAACCCCCCATGCTCTCCAAGCTCGTCATCAGAAGCAAATGCCCCACAGACCAGGACCACTAACTCAAAGCAGCACCAGATCCTGCCAAAACAGCACATGTAAAAAAAATCTGTAGCCATACTTCCACTGCTACTATGCTCTTGATGAACTCTCACAAAAAAATTAATAGAAGATAAAAACACTATCATTTGGGGTGAACACTTTTGACAAAGCGATCACTCTATATCTGACATCACAGTCCTCAACGGAAACCTGCATGACACCAGCAAAAGATGAGCTTGGGAGCTTAAATTCATAACTTTGCTAGATACGAAAAACCATGGACTCAAGAGAGACATTGGATTTACGGCTTATGCTAAACAATCTGTTCCACCTGTACTTCGATATGGCACTGAGTACGTCTCCCAGACCTGAAGAAAAGCTCTGGGTAAGTTCAAAAGCTTCTCTCTCACCAAAAGAAGTTGGTCAAATAAAAGATATGACCTCATCCACCATGTCTCATCAGTATTTAATAACTGACTTAATATTTCCTGCAATCCACTTCCATGTTTATTTTATGAAATCCTGTTTTACACCAGCCACACAGACATTACAAAGCTGTAGCATCAAGACAGGCTAAACATCATTTGACCTGAACTGAACAGATTAATATCAACCACTAATTTCATATAAGCAGAAACAAAACCTAGGAAGAAGCTGCAAGGAGTAACTTGACTTTAAAAAACAAAGCCCTGTCTACATCATTGGTAACATGGGTGCAACTCCATCAGTTTTGGCAATGTTGGGAGCCCTAGCACAGAAGGGCCACTGGCTGCAAGCAGTGTTTTAAGCATTATGACAGGTTTCAGAGTAACAGCCGTGTTAGTCTGTATTCGCAAAAAGAAAAGGAGTACTTGTGGCACCTTAGAGACTAACCAATTTATTTGAGCATGAGCTTTCGTGAGCTACAGCTCACTTCATCGGATGCATACCGTGGAAGCATTATGTTAAGTAACACCTGCCAGAGCAGGGCTAGTCAACGCAATGCTTAAATCAGTGACAATTCTAGCAGTCTGCCTACAATAGTTTATTTATATGTTTCTCCCTGTGACAGGGACCATCTTTTTTGTTTTGTGTTTGTACAGTGCCTAGCACAATGGAATCCTGGTCCATAATTGGAGTTCATAGATGCTACGATAATACAAATAATAATAATAATAATGTTGCTCATCACTGAAATACCCAAGTAAACTTCACAATTTATTCTAACAATACCTCAGAGATGGGGAGGATCATTATTTTACAGATAAGGAACTAAGGTAGAGAGAGATTAAATGACCTGCCCGATGTCACAGAGAACGTCTGTGGCACAGCCGAGACTAAAACCCAGATTTTTCTTGTGCCCTACTGTAGCGTTAAAATTCCAAACTATTCCTTTCCTTCCCACTAGGGTCCCCAATCTTGCAAACATATGTGTAGATAGGGCTGAACTGGAGAGACAATACTAAGGAAATCCACAGTTTATTCAATATGGAGTTAAATAAACTACAGAGAAATAACTACAGAAGAACTGTATGTGGGAGCACCATCATTCACTGAATTTCTGCTTACTACCCATGCTACTTTAGTATTTCAGTCTTGTGCAGTAAGGGAAAACATGGTCTCAGGCTACAAAATTTCTCTAACTCTTCTCCATGTCACGATTGCAAGACTCTTAGGTATGGTGTGTACTGTACAGAGGGCACTCTTGACCAGACGTACTGGAAATGGGCACGTGCAGATCTCTGTAGGGTGAGACCCGCATGCAACCTTCAGGAATGCATAATCTTGGGGAACACCACCACCGAGGACTTGTCTGTGTGAGGGATTTTTGCACCAGTGGACCGACATATACATGCAAATCCCCTGAGCAGCTACACTACAGCAGTGTAAGACAGGGCTTGCATTTGACAGAATTACTGGAATCTAAATATGCAAAAAAGCAGTAAGATTTATTCTCAGACATATGGACATGAATTCTGTGAAGAATCAAAAGAACCTGCCTACATACAAAGGCAATAGATTTCCCAAGATATGTAAGTACCCACTGCATGAGGAGAGGATCAAGCCATTCATTTTTAAATGAAACACACAGAATGAATGGGTATCTGAATAATGGAGATATAAATCCAGCATGGGGTTTCTATGATAAAAAGGTAAAGCTTTTTTAAGGGAGATCACCAGAAAGCGTAGAACAACAGTACTATAACCAACATGATCATTACAGGGTCCAAATTCATCAAAGGTTTCTAATGCTACCTGCCTTCTGCGCTTGCCTTCTTCTCAGCAATCAGACGATCTCTGGGTCACCCACCTTATTGCTCCTAACAATGCCGAAGGTATGCTCCAGCAGCACCAACTGGTGACCTCTGGTAATTCATGTAAGTGGCAACACGACTTTCACAGGTTAAAAATCTAGTCAGGGCAGTGAGTGACAAGATTAAAAGATCTGTGCTGTAGTGTTTTCAACAGCACAATTCATGTATAACCTCACTTATATGCTTGCTCCCCATTAGTTATTGTCAATAGCTGTAAGAAAGTGCACGGATAATGGAAGTAAGGTGAGAATACAAAATGACCAACATCCTGAAATACTAAGAAGTAGGAACAGCTGGGTTTCTCACTCTTGCTGTCAGATTCTCATCAGTAACATCTGACGACAAAGATATATAATGAGCCCAATGTGGCTACAATGGGATATCTTGTGTGGTTACACCTACCACAGACTGGCTGCTGAGAGCCTTCCAGTAGAAAGGACTTTAACATTGCGTAAGTGGCATTCCCACCAGCAAGAACAAGAAAAGAAAGACAGCCGTTATTTTCAACGTAGTCCTTAACCAGAAGCCCAACCAGCTAATGAATTCCAAAGAAAAAAGCTGGTTGGGCTTTCCAAAGAGATTTGTCCATTCTCGATAAAAGATCTTTTATTACATGAGCCAAATCTTAGAATCAAGCAGTGGGAAAAGTTAATTAAGGTAGAACCTTAATCTGTTTCACAAAAGAATTTTGGATAAATATGCAAATATACCTTGCTCCTCTAAAGCACTTAATTCTTCCAGCTGACATTTCTACAACCAGAAAATAAGATTCACATACAATACACTAGCTACCAAGAATCAAATGACTCACTGGAGACCTCCATAAATTTTGTGACATCCATGGTGATAATATTCCATGACAATCTAGGTTTTTTAGCAGGACACGTTAAATATGAAAGAAAACTTTAATAATCCAGGTAACTAGAAATAAATCTGGTTTCTCAATCTGGGAAGGCTTCACTATAGGCCTTTACTATATATCTGAAATGTACCCCTGTGACAGAATCATCTTCTCCAGATCATCACTCAAAGAAAAAACAAGGCATTAGGCATATTAGTTAGCGACTAGAAAAATTATAGCGAAGTCAGTGTTCTGAGTACCACCACGCAAGAAGCACTAGTACAGATGTGTTTGTAGAGTCAGGAAAAGGAGCACAAAAACAGAGGATAATTATATACATAATACAATTTAAGGGAGAAAAACATACTACATATGTAGGATAGCATCAGGGCAAGGTTCATGACATTTAGGGTCTCTAGAGCCCTTAATCCAGCCTTGGAGAGAAAAATCAAAGAAAATTCAAGTTAAATTAGTTCTGAAAAAATATAGCAGCACGAAACAACATAAATGAGAACAAAACACAAAATGCACTTGGTGAGTGATTTTCAGAACTAAAAAGAATGAGCTACGATGACACTGGACTGGTCGGAAAACCCAACTAGGGCCTGTGAGCAATTAGAAACAGATTGCTAGAGCAGCTTCAGTGGTTGACAATTTCTGGGTTTCAAATTCACCAAAAAGCAGTAAACACACTATAAACATAAAAGAACTATTACTTACCTCACAGTAACTACAGTTCTTCAACATGCATTGTCAACTCTTGGTGTTTGTGCACCCCACTCGCACACGATCAGATGTTTTAGTCAGAGTCTGTTGGGACAAACCTGTGCTCTAGACATCCTCACATCCCTCACCCGAAGGATGGAGAAGGCCCAAACAACCAAGATGGTCTGCAACACTGGATCCTTATGCAACCGCTTACAGTTGTCTGGGAATTGTCTGCTGACATAACCTGTTAGTAAGTCTGAAAACCTGGAAGACGCAGGGCCTTCAGCATGATAAATACTCCAAGTACAGAGCTGAATGGTCTCCTGACAGAGAGCTGGTGATCTGGCTACTCCCTGCCTGTAGACATAATGTACAGCTGTGGTGTTGCATGGGGATCCCTGGAGGAAAGGTAGAAATACTTTGCATACCAAATGAATGGCTCTGAGTTCCAGGACATTTACGTGCAGACTAGCTTCCTGAAGGATCACATCCCCCGCATTTGAAGGAGCTCAGGTTGGGACCCCTATTCCTCAGTGGAGGCATCTGTCACCAGTGTCTTGGTTGGAAGAACTGCAGAGAAGGGTACTCCCTTGCACACCTGAAGAGGGCATTTTCACCAGTTTAGCAAGGAGAGACTTCTTGCAGGACTGTGACCATCATATATCCATGTGGTGTGTGGTGCCTTCTGGATAGATATGCTGATTTTAACCACCTTTGTAAGGAATGGAGTACTTGTGGCACCTTAGAGACTAACCAATTTATTTGAGCATAAGCTTTCGTGAGCTACAGCTCACTTCATCGGATGCATGCTGTGGAAAGTGTAGAAGATCTTTTTATATACACACAAAGCATGAAAAAATACCTCCTCCCACCCCACTTATAACCTTATTACCAGCAGGAGAGTGGGGTGGGAGGAGGTATTTTTTCATGCTTTGTGTGTAAATAATAGTCTCTAAGGTGCCACAAGTACTCCTTTTCTTTTTGCGAATACTGACAAACACGGCTGTTACTCTGAAACCAGTTTGTAAGGAATGTAGGTGAAGCCTCGCAAACTGCTTCACACAGGTGCTTGAGGCCTTTCATCCAGAAGTCTAAGGTATGCTCTTATGATTTCTGTGAGAGACTGAAGTTGGTTGATGAGGTTCGTTACACTTTGGAATCTCTCTTATGGAAGGTAAACTTGTACTGACATGGAATCTAACTCAGTTCCTATAAAACTCTATGTTTTCATTGAAATAAATGTATTTTTCAATGTTGACTTTGAGACCCAGTGCACTGAAGAGCCTTACAGTCATGTGAATCAAGTTGGTCAACTGTTAGCGTGACCATCCTCAGATCAGCCAGAAGTTGAGACATGGACAGACCTGGTTCCGACGCTTCCTTAGACAAGCTGCCATAACCGCCAAACACTTGGTGAAATATCCTCAATGCTGTGGAAAGACCAAAGTGGGCAGGATCCTGTACCAGCAGTGAGATGTTCCGATCAAGAATCTGAAGCATTTCCTGTGAGTTGATGAATGGACATATGAAAATTGGCATGCTGAAGGTCAAGAGCCGTGAACCAGTTTTGAGGGTCTACCAAAAGAATTACGGAGACCAAAGTCACCATCCTGAACTTGAAACGATGGATGAATTTGCCAAGATGTTGAAAGTCCAGAATGGGATGCCAACAACTCCCTTTCTTCTTTGGGATGAGAAAATAATGGGTAAAAAAAACCCTGCTGCTCCTGCACTCTAACAGCACCTCCTTCTCTAGAGATCCAAGTTGTAGACAGAAGTCTATTTCTTTCAACAGTATCTTATGAGATCCCTGAAAGTGGACAGGGAAGGAGGGTAGGAAGGGACTGGAAGTGGATAGAATACTCCTTGTTGACAATTTCCAAGACGCACTGGTCTGAAGTGATCCGAGGCCAGG